>NC_083096.1:182063600-182663600 GCF_949774975.1 Lagenorhynchus albirostris | reverse complement strand
CCACATGCCCCACATGCGCTTGTTCTCCCTGCAAAGTGCCGAGCACTTTCCAGGGGCTACAGCTGGAGATGTAAACAAAACACACAAGGTCCTGGCCTGCAAGGAGCTACAGGCTGTCTCCTGAGACCCATGTGTTTGTGCATTGGTCGATATATGTTGAGTGTCCACTTCCTGTTTGGTCCTGGAAATACAAAGAGGAACAGCCTGAGTCCTGCTCTCAACAGGCTCCTGTCTGGTGTGGGGAGAGATGCCAGGGAGATGGTCATAGGCAGCGCGACGCAGCACCTTGTGAAAGGACTGGGGAAGAGGGGCATCATGTTGGGAGCTCTTGACACCGACAGACTCCTAAGTTCCCGCTTCCCACGTGAAGGAAAGGGCTGATACAAGAGCATCACAAATGGTCTAACTCTCCAACTGGCATGTGGATCCCCAAAACTTTTGAGAGGCCACCCATTGTGAGGTTCATTACCGGCCATATTAGTAAACAAAGGATGTTGTAGCCATCAAGCCATCACATTACAGCCACCTGACAGCGAGCCCCGAGGGAACTCGTAATGGAAAGAGGATGACCACCATCAAGCCACTGCAGCTACCCCCAAGGGTGCACCCTGAGGAGACTCAGGATGAGAAATCACAGGAGATTGGTCCCAGATAGCTGAGGTGCATATCAAAGGAATGATTTCAATGAGCCCTGACTTTTGCATCTTCTCATACACAGAGGAGCTAAATTCCTTACTTTGAGATGTCTGGTTTTCTTTAATTAACAGTAATCTTTTGATGTTCTGACTACCTGGTCTTTGTTGTAAAAACTCCTACGTATCCTAGCTCCACCCTTATCTCTTCACAGCAGTCCCTCAGAGCTATCTGAGATGCTGTGTCCTTGGCTTAAGTCCTCAGTTTTGTCCAACAAATAAAACATAATTCTCAACTTTTAGGTTGTGCATTTTTTTCAGCTGACATACGCACTCACTTTGCCTTTCCTCTGAAGGGCCTGCCCCCCTCCAGCTCCTCATATCCAGTCAGCCCTCCATATCTTCAGGTTCCTCATCCTCTGATTCAACAAACCTCTGATCCATCTGTGGTTGGTTGACCCCTTGGATGCAGATCCCCAACTGTAAGGGACTTGAGCATCCTCAGATCTTGCTGTCCATGGGGGGTCCTGGAACCAATCCCCCAGGGTACAGAGGGATGACTTTCCTCCTTTTTTTGTATCTGCTGCCACTTTCTTCCTCTCCAAAATGCCCCCTTGCTACTTTCCTTGGTTGGCAGGTACCAAAAAAAGCTCTAGGCTTGAAGACCAACCTCAGGGCTGTCCTCCCTGCCTTGGTGATGGCAGAGGGGCCAAAATTCACGTTTTCTCAGCCTTGCAGGGAATGCAGTTTTGGATCAGACTTCAGGGACATTCTGGATAACTCACCAATGAAGTAGGTTCAGCCCAAAGGCGGAGGAAGGTGGCCTTTGTTTCTTATTTTGGGGGACTCACGCTGTATTATTCGGCTTACACACTCTTTTCATTCACCAGTCTTAGCTCTGAAAAGACTCTAACTTTTGGAAAGAGCAGAGGACAAAGGTCACCTCCTTTAAATTTTTCAAAAATCCCCATCCAATCGATATCCATTCACTCAACAAATATTTATCGAGCGAATGGCTCT
This sequence comes from Lagenorhynchus albirostris, assembly GCF_949774975.1. Classification (NCBI taxonomy): domain Eukaryota; kingdom Metazoa; phylum Chordata; class Mammalia; order Artiodactyla; family Delphinidae; genus Lagenorhynchus; species Lagenorhynchus albirostris. The sequence goes on along the minus strand of NC_083096.1, from coordinate 182,661,948 downwards.
TCCATAAGAGGAGTTGCAAAGTGGCTGTTTCAATGGTGAGGCACGTAATAACAAACGTTCCATCAACAGGTCAAATTGTTTAAAAGAAAACATCTGTTCACTTTCACAGTTGCTGAAAAAACTCAATACACTCCAACATTTATTCCCAATAAAACTCTTAATATACTAAAAGCAGAAGGATATTTGTGCCACCATATGATCACAGATATATACCTTAAGCCAACCAGCCTTGTATTTAATGCTCAGTATTTTAAAGTTATATATTCAATTAAATATGCCAAATCATTCAATCTTGTATAAATGGATTTACAATTATAAGCATATTAAAAATCGATGGAGGGAAAACAACATTCACTTGGTGATTTGTGGGTTTGGTGATTATGGATGATTCTGATCTTTTTTTGTTCTTGTGCCTATTTTCTAAATTCTCTTCAAATTTTTTTAATCAGCTCTAGATTATTAGGGTCAAAGGGGCCCTTAGAGATGGGATGGTCCAATCTTTTCACTGAGAACAGCCCAGCACGAGAACGGCCTGGCCAGGTGGGAGCCAGGTGATCCACTGCTGCCCCTGGACAGGACAGGGGTGGAAAGGTCACATACGTTGGCTACAGATTTCGGTCCATCTGTACTTCTGAGTGGCTATGGGACAGCGCAGTGCTCTGACTCCAGTGGTTTATTCTACAAGAACACCTAGAAGGCCAGATCAAAAGTTAATGACTAAAATGAGCCTTTCCTGTGAAACAAATATTTTCCTCTCTCTCGGGAACCACAGCGGCATGAGAAGTGCCTGTGTGCAGGGAGTGACATACGTGAGCCCCGGAGTTAATGTGACTGGATTTCCATCTCCACTGAGTCTGATCCGGGCCTCCTGACTCCTGAGGCTCACTCAGACTGCTTTCACCATAGGTCTTGGTCACACACCTTGTTATAATCACGTATCATCTGGGTACCAAGTTAACCCTTCCCTGCAACCATGTGGTTCCCTAGGCCACAGTATCAGCAAGTCCAATCAGCAGAGAAAAGCCCATGTGAGGTCCATGCCTGTGAGGTCAGGGCTCCAGCTAAAAACCTCTAGCCCCCCACATTCATGACACTGAGGGTTAAGTAGGGAATGAAAGTCCAGAGGTGGGCGGTTAGGAGCTACATGAGGAAATTTACAAGCGGGTGCACTTCCTGTGAGCACATGTGCAGGTGTCCCAAGCGCTGGTCACTGCTGACCCCACGTCACCACTGGCAGGTTTGCCAATATTCTTGGCTTATGGTCAGCTCCCCCTTCCCCCAGAGGTTCATAAGCAGAAAATGCCTAAAACTACACAATTTTCTCTCTTTCTGTGTAAGAAGAAAATATTTATCTTGAAGGCTAAATGGGCAAGTGAAAATCAAACAAATCTTTCGAGGAGCAGAGAAGGGGGGAGAAACACCTAGGCTCTCTCTTCCTCCAACCCTCTAGTCTCCCACCAGGGCCTCCATGGATGGTTGGCAGCCAGGTGACAAGAACGTCAGGGAAACACAGTCTGTACGAGGCAGCTCCCCAGACACAGAGCCGATGCAGGGAAGGACAGAGAGGACCAGAGGATATGTGACTTACCCACAAAGCCCAGGAAGAGAACCACTAGATCGTAGGCAGCATTGTACTGGCTGCAAGGTAATGGAAGTCCAGAGGAGGACAGAAAATGTTCTGGGTGGGAACATTCTGGAACGGTGTCCTGGAGAAGGAGAGACTGGAAGGCCAGGTCCTGTTGTCAATCAAAAAGAAGAAAGAATAGGGAGGGGTAGTTCCCGTCAACAGCTCTCAAAACCAATCTACCCACCGCACCGCAGTCCCAGCCTGGCAACCTAAGGGCTCTCGGTCACTTCACTTTTGGAATCACAAGTGCAAATCCTCCCCTTAGAGATTGCACTGTGCACACGTGCACAGCGATTTTGACACGTGTAAAATGAGGGGATAGTAGTGATTTCAGAGTGACTGTGTACCACCCCACAGCCCTGAGGGTATCATTCCCGAGACTCTCTACATATCCTGAGGGGAGGGGCTATGAGCAGACACAACCCAGCCCCCCACCAAGGCCTCGAAGCCCACCTTGCACCAGGGGCAGCCCTGGGAGTCGGGCAAAGAGATGACACCGCCACCACCACCACCACTGCCTGAGCCGTCCACAAATCACGGCCTGGGTTGGACCCACTGCACTTACCACTCGGAGGCAGGAGTTCAAGGCAGAAAGGCTGACCTGAAAGAGCCCAGGAGCCTGGAACTCCACGTCCCACCCTCCCCGCCCCCCACCCCAAGCTCAGTGATCTGGCAGGAGTGCTGGTAAAGGGCAATGGCTATTTCCCCAATACTCTGGAAAACTTATGAAGTACAACTACTTTCGGAGCCCAACAGACATATCGAGAAAGGGGAGAACAGAACAGTGCTCCAGTGTCCTCCTGGGCAGCTCCAAATGACCCAATGGCCATCTTCATCACTAGTCACCCAAAAGGACAGCTCCCTCTGGCATCACCCACAGCTCTGCTCATGTTATTAAATTCATCTGACTCAAGAAGGTTATTCCAACAGTATTCAGGTTCACATAAATTCATCTCAATTCAATTCAGACTCAAATTCACTGTTGGTATTAGTCATCACATTATTAATCACAGTCTTTTACTGGGCCTTGCTCAGGGTTTGTTAGGAAGCACCTGTCTATGCCTTTTTCCAGAGGCTCATTTCTGCACCTTCCCTGGAAGGGTCACGTCCTTGCCAAAACTCCATCGTGGGTGGAGAAACAATTTGGCTTGTGCAAGCCCCCCTGCCTGAAGAAATATGTAGCTAATGGTAAGAATGTACGGTGTCAAACTGGAGAGGGACAAAATGGTTCTAGTGACAAAATTCTCTCTAACAGAGAGAAAAACTCTTCAGTGAGATTTTTTTCACAGCCTCCCATTCACAGCTCTGAGAAGTTGCCTTGCAAATGTCCCTTATTACTCTGCTCAGTCACACCCTAGGACAGCTCTAGCCCTCATTACTCATGTGTAATAATAATACCTTGCATTTAATGTACTGCTTATCATATATATGATATGTCATATAACATTTATGATATATTTATTTACTTTTAATTATAATTTAATAATTTGATGTATGTATTTTATAATGTACTGCTTCATCATATATGCATATATAGTACATTAAATTCACGATAATTTGATACCTATCTGTAAAGTAAAGAATTAACCCAGCAGCCTTGAGTTACTCAAATCTTATACATTCTCAGAAGGATCTACTCATATGACTAGCCTTTGGCTGGCTCCTAGGAACTGAGGTATTAGAATGTTCCCTATGCTACTATAACTCTGCTTTCTCCATTCTGCATTAATTACCGAGCGCTCCCATTTTGCACCTCTTCTTTCTTCCCCTTGCATTTCCTCAGAAGAAGAAAATTGTTGTACAAATTATCTTAGTTGAGAAAATGTAGTGGGGGAACCTATTTATCCCGGGAGAGGGAGGTCAGATTCACTGCAAGGTGGGCAGTCAGATTCACAGCCCATTGTAGCAGGAGGGATGCCATGCGATTCAACAGACAGGGACACAGTGAAGATGGTGGGACAGGACAGCCCTGGAGGTGGACCGCATGGATTCAGGTTTTCTAGTCTGTGTGTCAAGGGACTTGCAAATTCTAGGACAAACACTGTTTTTCCAGATAGCAGTAAGGTGTTGGTGTAAGTAAGTGAAGCGTGGGCTCTGCTCGCCATCTTTTCCCTTGGTTTGGGTGTGCTGTCCAGTTGTCCTGTCCTCATGCAAACTCAATCCCCTAATTTCTCTTTGCTCAAATTAATGTTCTGTTCCCAAGCCCACACTAGTTGACCTGTCCACGCAGGCCACCTGGCAGGGGACCTGACCAGGGTGAAGAGTATGCCAAGGATAGCTTGTCAAGGACAGGCCTCTTGTAGAAGATCAACAAGCCACCAGCCTCAATTGCCCTCCTCCCGGGTAGAGGGAAGGGTAGTGAATGAGGTCACACAGAACAAAGAAAGGAGGGGATCTAGGGCAGGTGTGGGCACCATCCTGAGTCAGGAATGTGGCACCAGGGAAAATGGGAGGTCCCATAGACGGGACTGATGCCCTACACATCTTCATCACTGTGCCAGGCACTCAGCAAATGCTCCATTGATACAGGCTTTTTGTGACATTTCAGTATAGGAGTCGAGGGGTACGTGTGCCCGGGGGTATGGGTGGTTTATATTCTGAGTCAGTGTCTAAGGGCACAGCCTGAGCTCAAGACTGTGCCCTGGAGCTCCCACCCTCACCCTGGGCCTGGCCACCAGGAGCTCATGGCCCATCGATGGGCTCCAGGGCAACTGCCCCAGGGACGTCCAGGCCGCCCTTGGTTTTCACTGCTCTGTTCTCACCTGTTCTCACCTGCAAACTCCAGACCAGTACAGAGGTAATACATATTGAGTGTTTACTCTGTGTCCAGGGTTTCTACATTCTTTTATTCAATTCTCCTGACAGACCTATGAAATAAGTATTATATTATTCTTAATTATTCTTTTCTATTATATTTCTATTTTCATTGTACTTTTGAGGAAACAGACACAGAGGTATCAAACTAATAAATAATGGGGTAATCTGGGGAATCCAGGTCTCTCTTATACCAAATCTATGTCCCTGACCACTTGGTTAAAATTAAGTATTATGCAGATGCCTTAAATATATATATCATGTGTATATATACACACATTTTGTGCATATGTATATATACATTTTTTATGTTAATCACATAAAGTAAATATATATATACATAGAAATAAAATATACACATAGAAAAAATATATATACACATAATTTTTCATTTATTTCTACACATTTACATTATTTCTCTTAGGATTCAGTTTAGACTCTAGAATGATATTATATTGTTTAGGCAACTTGAACAGCTTAACTCAAATTATTTTTATAGTGAAGTTATTTAAATAAGCATAAATATAAAGCTAGGTAGAAAGTGCTTGTGCTCGCAGCTCTTATGCAACTATAGAAACAAAATAAATTTACAATTCAAGTACAAACAAAACTAAAAAACCAATAAATTTCAAATTAACCTCACCCAGGTGACTGATGATACTGTTTGCTGACACCACGTAGGCTGGATTGGGCGAGAAGGATGTATTTGCATGTTCCAGGTTTGATAAATCAACTCGGGTCTTTTTCTTTGGCTCATGATGGACCACCAATGAATTCATCATCATCATTTTCTTTAAGTGCCTTTTTTAACACTGGACCCATTTTTAACCAACGATGCATTGTTTTTGCGGGCCAATCCATTTAAACAGAGCAACACAAAATGTATTACTGAAGAACAAACAAGTAAATACTGTTTAACTTGAAATTCTTCACGGAACATTGCCTCGCTTGGCTGCCTCAGGCAGGACCAGGCAGAATTGGTTTTGGCTTCGGTATCTTGTCCTGAGCAATAGGGCAATGGTTTCTAGCACACAGGACTCTGCAATGTCTTAACCTCCCCACCACTCTCTCTCTTCCTTTTTCTTCGTGGGGCCTGTGTGAAGTCGAGTCACCTCCGTTCCGGGAGACCTCTGCTGGGCACCATCACCATGGAAAATGAAGGCAGATACAGAGGGAAATAGCCTTCCGTGTGGGCAGCCATGCCCACCATGCAGACAGCACTCGCTCCTGTTCTGGGAAGCAATTAACTAAAAACCCATCCTTTATGAAGAAACTCCGGAGGCCCCTGGGAACACATCTCAGACCCTCTCCTGAACCCCGGAGTCTGAGAAGCACTGCTCTGCGCTGGGAAGCAAAACAAATTATGAATCCCCTAAAGGCTACTCCAGAACCCCAAATCAGTGTCCTGGGACCAAGAGAGAACACATGGAGATTCAGCAGGAAAGGCATCTTGCTGGAGCACTTGTCACCACTGTTTTGCTTTCATAGCAATGTGGCTCAGTTAAAAACAGAAGATGCACTTCAGCAGTAAGAAATCTCGCTCGGCTGTGGTTCCACCATCTGCCATGGAGTCACATCAGGATGTCAGGTGGGACTCATCCAGCTCTGGTGAAGAGACTTTGGGCTCCATTGTCCAGTCCAAGGAAATGGCCCACCTCTGTCACCTCTCCAATGAATCAGATGGTGGGTGTCCTAGTAAGCTTGGGCTGTTATTACAAGTACCACAGACAGGGAGGCTTAAACAACAGAAATTTATTCTCTCCCAATCCTGGAGGCTGGAACCCAAGATCAAGGTGTGGGCAGGGTTCTTTCCTCCTGAGGCCTCTCTTCTTGGTGTGTAGATGGCCGTCTTCTCCCATGTCCACACGTGGTCCTCCCTCTGTGTGTGTCTATGTCCTAATCTTCTCTTCTTATAAGGACACCAGTCAGATCGGATTACAACCCATTCTAATTACCTCATTTTACCTTAATTATCTCTGTAATTAAGACCCCATCTCCAAGTACGGTTGTTACCAAGTCCAAGCTAGTACTGCTCACTGCACAACAGGTCAATGAATTGAGAGATGAATTGTTGGAGCAAGGAATAGCGACTTTTTTCAGAAAGCCAGCAGACCAAGAAGATGGTGGACTAGTGTCCCAAAGACCCATCTTTTCCAAATTAGAATTCAGGCTTCTTTTATACTAAAAGGGGAGGCAGTGTGGCTGGTTATTACAAACTTCTTGGTGTAAGAATCCTTTGTTCTTGTAGCTATTCACATAGGTCAGGTCAGGATGTTCCTATAAACCTCCAACAAGACAAATGTTATTCTCTGTTGCAACTTTTTAACTCTACATAAATGGAAACGTGTTATATCTTTAAAGGTCAGGGCCTTGAGAATGAGATATCCTGTATATTTCAGGCTATAGGCAACATTCTTTTACAAAAGTTGCAGAGCCAGCATAACTCAGCACAGGCAACAGAGCACAAGAGTTAGAGCTAAAGGAATAGATCTGATATGGAGTCAGGTTTGTTCTTCTCTGTTACACAGTTACATTCTGAGATCCTGGGAGTTAGGACTTCAACATACGAATGTTTGAGGGGACCCAATTCAGCCCATAACAGTGGGCGACCAGCCTCGCAGCATATGCCTGACACCTGCTGGACAGATGGCTCCCAAAGACCCACGACATGGGCTCCCCCCTTGAAAGGGACAATTGGTTACACCAACACGTGACTGAAATGTCTCAGACTTTAGGGAGGAGTTAGGATATGACTGAGAGGGTCAGAGCCATCAGAGTGACTCAGAACACCTTCACAATGGTCATTAGTAGTTTCAGCACACAAAAAGGAAGTCTAAGCTTGTCTCTAATTACTGCAGGTTAATTAGTTCTCCTCAACATTTTAGGAAAGAAGAGTGCCTGGAGGACCATATAAATCAATGAAATCCACTCCCTGTCTGGCACAGGCTGTGGGAGGAGGGCTCCGGTAGGGTCAGACGTGGCTGGTGTGGCTGGGGACCTGGTTCTTCTGCTGCTCCCCTCAATCTAAATGCGACAGGCAGTCCAGACTTTTTGCCTGGGCTCAGCTGGTGCCAGAAGTCCCAGGGGGCTGTAGCCATGGCACCAGAGTGAAGGGCGCAGGGTCCACACACATTTTCCAAAGCAGCTTTCCAAAGGTGAGGTCAAGATTCCCAGGAACTCAGCTACAAGTTTATTACTATTACCGCTCACGCTTTTCCCTCCTCTCACCCCAGAAATGGGAAGCAGGGCAGTTTGCCCATCAGACCTGTCTCTATGTACCAATTCATGAGGAAGCACAATCCAATAATGCAATCATGGTCTACAGCAATGGTTCCCAACACTGGCTTACATGGGACCTGACTGATTTCACTGGTCTGGGAGAATGTTAGGATTTTTTAGATGCCAGCCCCCCAGGTTGAAAGCCACTGGCCTACAAGAAGTAGCAGAAACATCCATGGTTTATTTGTCAGGAAGGACCACCATAACCAAGTACCACAGACCACAGGAAGGACCACCATAACCAAGTACCAAGTACCAGGGGGCTTAAACAACAGAAATTTATTTTCTCCCAGTCCTGGAGACTGAAAGTCTGAGATCAAGGTGTTGGCAAGGTTGGTTTCTCCTAAGGCCTCTCTCCTTTACATGTAGATGGCTGTCTTCTCCCAGTGTCCTCATGTAGTCATCCCTCTGCACACGTCTGTGCCCTAATCTCCTCTCCTTATAAAGACACCAGTCTTATTGGATTAGGACCTACCCATGCAACTTCATTTTACCTTAATTACCTCTTTAAAGACCCCAACACCAATACAATCACATTCTGAAGTTATGGGAATTAAAACTTCAACATATGAACTTGGGAAGGGGGGCATAATTCAGTTCATAACACGCGGCTTTGGAAATCTTGTTAATCTTTATACTCTGCTGCAGGGGTTCTCAAGAGCTGCACTATTGATCTTTGGGGCCTGATGATTCTTTGCTGTGTGTCTGTCCTGTGCATTGTAGGATGTTTAGCAGCATCCCTGGCCTCCACCCACTGGATGTCACCAGTACCTACCCCTGAGTCTAGACAATCATATCTCCAGACACTACCAAGTGTCTCTGAGGGGAGGGAAAATGTCACCTGCTTAAGAACCACTGCTCTACTGAAGTGCTTTCCAAAGAGCACTACATGGAACGCTGTTCCCATGAGGGTAGTCTGTAGAAAAGGGAAGTATGTATTCATTCAAGGAATACTTGTGAGACGCTGGCTGTACTAGGCAGCGTGGGTGTGACAGTCATCTTCACAGACAAAGCTACCTCCAGGAAGTTGCCAGTCTAAACTCTAGACCAAAATGGGCAGACACAGCACAGAAAGTGTCTGTAGCAAACAGTGCCATCACAGAAAAAGCACAAACAGAAATACCTTCATGAAAGTGGATAACAACTTCGTTAAGACATAATTCCTACATCTACAATCCACCAATTTAAACTGTGCAATTCTATGATTTTTTAGTATATCCACAGAATTGGGCAGCCATCACCATCATCAATTTTAGAACGTCTTCATCACCTCAGAAATCGCTCCACACCCATTAGCAGTCACTCCCTATTTCCCCCTCACCCATCCACCAGCTCCTGGCAACCACCAATCTAATTTCTGTCTCTATGGATTTCCCCTTTTCTGAACATTCTGTGCAAATGGAATAATATAAGACCTTTTGTGACTGGCTTCTTTCACTTAGCATGTTTTCTAGGTTCGTCCATGTTGTAGCATGTGTCGCTACTTAATTTCTTCTTATGCTAAATAATATTCCATTGTATGGATGTAGCACATTTTATATATCCTTTAATCAGTTGATGGGCTTTTGGGATGTTTCCACTTTTTGGAAACACTACAAACATTCATGTACAAGATTGTATGTGCACATATGGTTTCATTTCTCTTGGGTATACACACAGGAGTGGCATTGCTGGATCATATGGAAACTCTAAGCATTTAAGAAACTGCCAGTTCTACACCATTTTAGCTGCATTTTACATTTTCCACCAGAAGAGCATGAGGGTTAAAATCTCTCCGCATCCTCCTCACTTGTCTGTCTTTTTGTTTCTAGCTATCCTACTGGGTTTGAAGTGATTCTCATTGTGTTGGGGTTTTTTTACATCTTTATTGGAGTATAATTGCTTTACAATGGTGTGTTAGTTTCTGCTTTATAACAGAGTGAATCAGTTATACATATACATATGTTCCCATATCTCTTCCCTCTTGCATCTCCCTCCCTCCCACCCTCCCTATCCCACCCCTCTAGGTGGTCCCAAAGCACCGAGCTGATCTCCCTGTGCTATGCGGCTGCTTCCCACTAGCTATCTATTTTAGGTTTGGTAGTGTATATATGTCCATGCCACTCTCTCATCATGGTTTTGATTTGCATTTCCTTAATGGCTAATGATGTTGAGCATCTTCTCACATGCTTATAGGCCATTTGTGTGTCTTCTTTGGATAAATGTCTGTTCAGATCCTTTACCCATTTTTAACTGGGTTGTTCTTTTATTACTGAGTGGGAAGAGTCCTTTCTGTATTCTAGTTACAAGTCCTTTATCAGAAATACGATTTACAAAACTTTCTCCTCTTCTTGTGTTATTTTTTCACTTTCTAGATGGCGTTCTTAAAGCACAGGTTTTCAGTTTTGATGATTTCAAACCTATCTATTTCTTTTTTTGTTGCTTATGGGAACCTCTGATTTTCCAGGGTTGCCTCCCCAGCTGTAGACCCTGAACCCTATGAACAAGCTGGGTGAGGACAATCAAGGTCCCGTCACTCTCGGCCACACCCAGAGTAGAGTCTCCAGCTATGAGTGGGGGCTTGTGGAGGAGGAAATTCCTGACGTCTCTGGGTCCCTCACTAGGAGCTTAGCCTCTTCAAGCTTGAGTTGGAGGGAACGAGAAACACTGGCAGCCTGCTCCTCCTGGTGAGATGCCTCATACCTTGACAGGGAAGGCAGAGGAAGCCCCATCCTCTTGGCCACCCCAACAAAGTGGAGAGGGAAGAGGAGGGAGTGGATCATGGTCCAAGTGCTGCACTCACTGTTCTTACCAAGTTTTAGTAGATTTTCTTGAATAATTTTTTTTTCATTTGCTGTGTGCTCTTAGGACAATTTCCAGAGACTTAAATGGTTGTTCCCTTGTTTTCAGTTTTCACCAGTTCTGCTTGTTTCACAGAAGAGCAGGTACATGGGAATTTTCACATCGTTATCCTGGATGCTGAACTCTTAAGAGCCACCTTTTTAAAAGGGGAGGTCTGTGGGCTCCTCCAACAGTGTCATAGTTGAGCTGAAGGACGGAAAAAAGATAGACATGTGAAGAGTGAGGGTATGAGAGTTGCAGGCTGAGGAGACCGCCTGCAGCAGGATCCGGAAGTCAAACAGAATTTATACAAAGAATGACAGAAAGCCAGTGCGGTGATCCCAGCCAAGTGTGATGGCTTGTATGTATTTATCTCTGCTTCCTCTCAAAACCCCACCAAGATATCAATAAAGGAATAAAAGAAGTGCAGACACACAAGGACAATGAAATCCAGTGAGGATAGACAGAGAAATGAGTTGACAACATTTTGGAAGCAGAAGAGCAGACGAGCAAATGGTAATGGATTTAGCCGACCAAGAAAGCTGAAATTTAAGCCTGCAGGGGAAGAGGGTGAACCAATTTGTATCAAAGACCCTCAGAAAAGCTCCAGGCTTGTGTGTACCAGGTGATTCTAAGGGAGACTAGAAAATAGAGCTGAAAATAGGGGTATGGGTTTGCACAGAAGCAGTTCAACCCCAAGACTCCCCTAATCCCAATGCAGTCGAGGGACAGCCCTTCTCCAAGCCCAGCTGAAGATGGAGATCCGGGTCTGGAGAGGTCTGAATATCTGAGAACAAGGCTAAAACACTGTACTAAAAATAGTAAAAGTGTGCATGCTGAACAGGAAGGGCCCACATCATCCCCGTCTCTGCTCCCTGAATGCTGGAGCTCAAGCCACAACCCCCAGACATCAGATACATTCCCAGGAAGGCTTCCAGGCCCACCAACACTACATAGCTTATCAGTGCACAGGGACCCCACCAGAAATGGCCCCTCCACGCATGCCAATCTTCCAGGGAGGCATGGGGTCTCTTCATTTTCTTTCTTTTTTTTTTGCACCTCACTCTGAAATATAACAACACAACTATTTTAGGAAAGCCTGCAACATAAAAGTCAAGAGACCAAAACAAGAAGACACAAGTGAGGAACCCCAAGGAGACAGAAATAATGCAAGAAGCAAGAGAGAGCTTCACATATACAAAATTCATGGCATCCCAGATATAAAAGAATATATCATATCCTTGAAAAAAGAGCAGAATATTCCTTTTCAAACAGAACACATTCAGAGAACAAGGAAAAGTTTTCAGAAATTAAAAATATGTTGGTAGAAATTAAAATTTGAATAGGAGAGGAAAATGAAGTTGAGAATATTTTCTAGGAAGTAGAACAGCAATACAAAGAGATGGAAAATGGCAGAGAGAAGAAAATTAGGGGATAAATTTGGGAGGTTTAATGTCTTATTGATAGAAATTCCAGAAAGGGAACACCAAAAATATAGGCGAAGAACATCTTGCAGAAAGGAAGGACTTGAGTATCTAAGCTGAATGGGGCCTATTGAGTAGCCAGTAAAATAATGAACAAGACCCACCCAAGACACATGATGATAACATTTTGAGACCCTGGGGATTAAGAGATAATACAAAAAGCCTCCAGAAGACAAAACACTGGAAATCAAAATGGTGTTGGATTTCATGTGAGTTTGGAAGAACATCTTCCAAGTTCAGAAGGAAAATCTCCATCCTAGACATTTATACCCAGCTAAACTATGACTCACGTGTGAGGGTGGAATACAGATATTTAAGGCTTGAGGGATCTCTAAGAATTTAGCCCCCATTCCCCCATTTTCATGAAGCTGTTAGAAGACAAGATCCATCAGAATTAGGAATGAATCATGAGAGAGAAGGGGGTGGTGAGGGCAGGTCTGAGGGAGGCAGGTCCATTGTGGAGGAGGAGGAAGGGGGTACCACGAGTGACGTTGCCCAGAAAGATAAAAGTGGAATTGTCAGACTACCTGTAGTTGGGGGCCAGCATGCGAGTGACCTTTTAACTCTGGTTGACTGTTTAGGGACATGTTAGTGACAGGTGCATGCAGACCTAGCAGAGGAAAATAGTGGTGGTTACTCATCCTAGGGAAAACTGGGAGTCAATCAGGAAAGGAAATGCCTTCATAGAAAGACTCTGTGGCTCAGCTGTGAATAATAATTACATAATTATGTAAATGATGAACGTTGATGAATTATGCTTTCGGGAGCATAGGGGTGGGAGCTGTACGTGTGTTTTCTCTTGTTCTTTGGCAGGGTGCGATTTACTTAGTAAAATCCTTATCCTCTCAGTGGGGACTCTATGGAGAAGCAACTGAAATAAAAAAGAAAAAGTCAGATAAGCATTTATTTACAAATATCAAGGTCAGGGTAGAAGCAAGAGTATAAAGAACTGAAGGGGTTGCCTCTTGGAAGTGGATGATAGAAAACCTCCTGCTAATTCTATTCTAATCTGTGTAGAACTATTAGGCTTTTAAGGTGGAATATGGGAAAGAAAGACAGCTAGGGTGGTGGGAGCATAAGTCAGCAGGGGAAGGGAGAACGGGAGCCAAGGACCACATCACACTCTGATGAGAGAGTGTGCCAGGGGCAGGAGGGGAAGCTGGGAGCCTGACAGGGAGTTTGCTCTTCAGACAAGAGATGATGGGACATGAACAAGATGCAGAGGAGTTGGAGAGAAGGGGCCGCTTCCACTGTGTTTTGGTAGAGCCTCCAGGCCCTGCTAGTGAGATGGAGGCTGGAGGATGACGGGAAAGGGGGAAACATGTGGACTCTGGGATTTTGGGTCTGAGCAAACGATGGGTAAAAGACTGGGAGACAAACGAGTATAAGCAGGAAAGCAAGAATTCTGCTCTGGTCATTGTGTAAGATTCCTCAGGTCGCCATGATAAAGTACCACATTCTGGGTGGCTTAAAAACTATGGAAATGTATCCTATCCCAGTTCAGAAGGCTAGGAGTCCAAAAGTAAGATGTCCACAGGGCCACGCTCCCTCAAGAGGCTCTTGGGAGAATCTTTCCTTCCTTCTTCCAGTTTCGGGGTGGAGGGGGTGGCCATCCTGGGGCTTGTAGCTGCATCCTGTCTCTGCCTCCACGATCACCTGGAGTTCTCCCCATGTTTCTCCTGTCAAAACTTCCCTCTTCTTACAAGACACCAGTCACAGTGGATTAGGGCCCACCCTAATGACCTCATCTTAACTTGATTATATCTGTAAAGATCGTATTTCCAAATAAGGACACATTCACAAGTACCAGGGTCAGGACTTCAACATGTCTTTCGGGGGACGCAATTCAACCATAACGGACAGGAATCATGATGAAATGGGTTTGGCAAATGCCTTCCACTCCGTCCTGCTCTTGGAAGCTCACAAAGCTCCCTGGGCTCTGAGGGGCCCTGCAGTCATGCTCCATTTTGTTTGCTCCAGAGACCCCCAAATGTGTCTGACCATTCAGTCCTTCTTCCTATAATACCTCTCGCCAGCTTCCAGAAGAAGGAGGCATGCCATGGGCTGTGCATCACTGTTAAACAGCTCAGAGCTGGTGCTGCTGGAATTATGGGAAGTGAGGAGGAGGTCTCCAGAGGATGCAGGGTACATGGGAACAGAGGCAGAAAAGGAATGTGGAGGTCTGCATGGCTGGAGGGACCACATGGGAGCCACAGGGCTCCCTCCTCAGCCACGAGCCTCGCAGCCTTGTTCTGCACCCTGCTCTCTCTTTGCCAGAAAGGATTCATGGTATAATGCAAAAATAGATTTGGTTTTCATATTTGATTCCTGGCATGGAGCTACTAAACCCTTGAGATTTCCTGGGTGATGAGTGTCTGCTCTTTTTTTTTGAGCCTTCATTTATTTACTTCTTTATTGAAGTATATTGGATTTACAATGTTGTGATATATATACATTCTTTTTTTATGTTCATTTCCATTAGTTTGTCACAGGATATTGAGTATATTTCCCTGTGCTATACAGTAGGACCTTGTTGTTTATCCATTCTATAATAGTTTGCATCTTCTGATCCCAAACTCCCAATCCATCTCACCCCCACACCGCCTCCCCTTGGCAACTACAAGTCTGTTCTCTATGTCTCTGTTTCTGTTTTATAGATAAGTTCATTTATGTCATATTTTAGATTCCACATGTAAGTGATATCATATGGTACTTGTCTTCTTTTTCTGACTTACTTCACTTAGTATGATAATCTCTAGTTCCATCCATGTTGCTGCAAATGGCATTCTTTCATTCCTTTTATGGCTGAGTAGTATTCCATTGTATATATGTATCACATCTTCTTTATCCATTCATCTGTCAATGGACATTTAGGTTGTTTTCATGTCCTGGCTATTGTGAATAGTGCTGTTAGGAACATAGGGGTGCATGTATCTTTTTGAATTATAGTTTTGTCTGGATATATGCCCAGGAGTGGGATTACTGGATCATATGGTAACTCTAGTTTTAGATTTTTAAGGAACCTCCATACTGTTCTCCATAGTAGCTGCACCAGTTTACATTTCCATCAACGGTGTAGAAGGGTTCCCTTTTCTCCACACCAAGAGTATCTGCTCTTATTCGTAAGACTCTCCTTTAGAACACACCTGAGTCTATGCTAATGAGATGTCTGGGGGTGTGGTCACCAGAAAGACCAAGTGATTGGAGGGTTAGACTTTTCAGCCCCACCCCCTGACCTCCAGGGTAGGGAGGGGGATTTAGCTGCATAAAAACTCTCCACCAGGGCTTCCCCGGTGGCGCAGTGGTTGAGAGTCCGCCTGCCGATGCAGGGGACGCGGGTTCGTGCCCCAGTCCGGGAAGATTCCACATGCCGCGGAGCGACTGGGCCCGTGAGCCATGGCCGCTGAGCCTGCACGTCTGGAGCCTGTGCTCCACAACGGGAGAGGCCACAACAGTGAGAGGCCCGCGTACCACAAAAAAAAAACAAAACAAAAAACTCTCCACCAACTAGACTTGATGAGCTGCTGGTTGGTGGGCACATGGAGAGTCTGGGCGGTGGTGCCCCCAGGACAGGCATGGAAGCTCTGTGCCCCTCCCCCCACGCCTTGCTCTGCACCTCTCTTCCATTTGGCTGTTCCTGAGCTGTATCCTTTATAACAAACTGGTAAGTGTCAGTAAAGTGTGTTCCTGAGTTCTATAAATCATTCTAGTACCTTATCAAGCCTGAGGAGGGGGTCGTGGGAACCCTCAATTTGCAGAAGTATGGGTGGTCCTGGACTTAAGACTGGCATCTAAAGTGGGGTCAGGGCTGTGGGACCCAGCTCTTTAACTTGTGGGATCCGACACGAACTCCAGGTAGAGTCAGAATTGAGTTCTATATAGGATGCCCAGCTGGTGTCACAGAATTGGAGAGTTGGGGGGTGTCAGAGAAAACACTCAGGCTCTGAATCCAAAGGGCTTTGAACAATAACCCAGTCATGGCCACTTGGGGATTTTTACCAATAAATCCAACATTTCTTGGAAACTGGCAACCCCCCAAGGAAAATGTGCCCACCCAGAGCCGGCTGCTCCGGTCTGGATAAATGCATTTTCCCAAACTTCATCTCTGAAGAAGAAGAGAAGTTTCTGAGCCAGTTTCCTAATCAGTTGGGCAATTTGTCATGTCTTTCCCATGACCTCACCTGTGGCTGCTCCCCAGAGCCCATTTCCTAAGACACATAGATCACTACAGAGACCAACATCTCCCTCAATGGCGCTGACTCTGTGAGATTTACTGAAGGCTCCAGGGAAGAACCATCAGGACACTCAGCTAATGAGATGGCTTCTTAAAGTGAGGCGTCTGGTGCCTCATCCCTGAGTTCATCCTCTCCCATCATTGCAGAACGGGACCTGTTTCTTGCATTTGCGACAGGTTCCCAGGGAGACGCCTCAAGGTAATGGGAGCGGCACCGCCCTCTTCTCCTGGCCGTCTGTCTGCACCATCAGCTGGGGCACCTGGCGTCCTTCTGCAGCCAGAGGGATCTAGGAGAACGGGATGTGAAAGAGAGGGTAAGTGACAGTCAGAACAACACGCTTGGCAGTCACTTAAATCATGCTACAAGCCTCCCAAGGCAATTTAAAAAAAAAAAAGCTCGGTGTGAAATTTCAGTGGAGAAACACCCCCTCCTGAACATCTGCCTCCCGAACTCTCTCCCAAGAACTTTCTAGTTATTTCCAGAGCTGATGCATTTCAGCCCAGAGAGCCTCTCGGTAGAGCTATTTCTTCATTACATGCTATTTCAGATATTTTTACATTCTCTCCTGTTTTCCTCAAAGACAGGAAATATTTGGTTTTTTCACCCCTCTTTTCACAATGCAGCTTTCATCTGTGATTCATATCTTATGGCCAAAAAGGTGGATAAACGAACGAAGAGTACTTCTTTTCAAAGAAAATGAAATTAAAATAAGCTGCAAACTGGAAGAGCGGTGTGTACTGTCCTGAGTCCCCAGTGCTGCAGGAGGACATGGTGGCATTTCCAGCCAGCATGAGCATGAAACGCTCACTGTCCCCTGGCCCATGGGGGGCCTGTGACCAAGAAGCTGGAGGAAACGACCTCCCCCCCCAGCACACACACATGTTCACAAAGAGCTCTGTCCCTAACTGCCACCCAGTGGGCACAAATCACGTTTAACAGCCCCTGAACTTACTGCCAATTGAGTAAAGACCACTATTTTAGGAAATGTCAGTATTTCTCAAAAAAAAATCTATTGTGAGCAGCTCTGATTCCAGGCAATCTGCCTGGCAAGCTGGAGCTTGGGACACACGCAGCTTGTGCCGGTGATGGCCAAGTCAGGCCCACTGGAGCCCTGAGCGTGGCTGGATGGGATGCTCTGGACGCAGCACAGAAGCTGGACACCCCCTCCCTCTGCACGTGGTCTAGTGGGACAACCTCAGACATTTGTTGGGACCCTTGGTTTCTTTCTGCTGCGATCCTGGGCTCCTATAACTGAGATGAGAGTGTGGCCGTCCTGGGGGGGATGCGTAGGCACTCACACCTGCCATGGGTAGGGGCTGCCCCAGGCTCACTGTCCAAGTTTCCAATCCCAGACTTCTGCTGGGTGGAACCACTCAGGCCTGGAGACCCAGCTGGACCCCTACACTCTGACACCCTTGCAGCCCCTCTGTGGAGTGAGGCCTATTTCCTGAGCCCCCAGCTGCTGGGGGTCATTCTGTCCCAAAGAGACACAAAGCCCTGCCTCCTACACATTGCTCCTACTCTGCTTTCCCAGTGAGCAGCAGCCCAGACTCTACCCTCCTCTCCAGGGGTCACCAGGATATGCCCGGGGCTTCTAGCAACAGACGATTCACCCCGAGCTCTGTCACCCTCCAGAAGTGGTGGGCTCAGCTGGACATCACTAAGCATGTGGGGAAAGGCAACTATCTGAAATCAGAAAAGAACCCCAGATTTCAGAAGTTAAAACCTTTGGGACTTCCCGGATGGCACAGTGGTTAAGAATCTGCCTGCCAATGCAGGGGACACGGTTCAAGCCCTGGTCCAGGAAGATCCCACGTGCCACAGAGCAACGAAGACCGTGCACCACAACTACTGAGCCTGCACTCTAGAGACGGAGAGCCACAACTACTGAGCCCACGTGCCACAACTACCGAAGCCCGCGCACCTAGAGCCAGTGCTCTGCAACAAAGAGAAGCCACTGCAGTGAGAAGCCCGCGCACTGCAGCTAAGAGTAGCCCTTGCTCGCTGCAACTAGAGAAAGCCCGCACGCAGCAACAAAGACCCAACACAGACAAATAAATAAAATAAAAAATAATAAAAAGCCAATTCTTTTAAAAAAAGAAGAAGTCAAAACCTTTGCCAACCAGAACTGTGTTTCCAAAAGCATGATTTGACCAGCGTTGTGACGCTGCTTCCCAAGTACATCAGTGATTCGGGAAAATGGACTTTGGATGCCCAGTGGTGGATCTCTGAGTGTGTGCTAATGTTTGGGGGGACATGGCGATAGAGTTTTTAAAGCTGACGCTGCCCCCGAGAACTTGGGGTCTGCAGCCTCCTAGCTGTGGTGGTCTCACCCACCTGCCCCGACCCTCACCGACGTCTGTTCAGGGAGTTCATCCTCTTCACCTCTCATCTGCTCACATCATGGATCTGCAGGAATTAGACACGAGGGGGTGACTGGCTTACCTAAACTGCAGCCTGCCCAGCCAGCCGCCCTGGGGAAGAGATTCTGAGATGGGGGAAGGAAAGCTAATTTGCCTCCTCTGGCTGTGGGTGGTTGTTGGGCTCAGGCATCTGTAGTCAGGTGGGAGCAAATATGTTTCCCTACTCTGAGCAGGAAAGAATTAGGAAGCTGCCTTGCAGGAAACACTGTGGCCATTTGTTGGATCTGAGCTGAATTGGGGGTGGGAAGGGGTATGCTGGACTAAGGTCTGGGGTCATTCTTCTCGCTCACGGCAGACAGACAGACAGACAGTAGGTGGTAGATGCACCCTCTGGGCTGAGAAGACTCAGATCCAGGGAAGAGGAGGGAATGTTTCAGAGACAAGGCCCTGCAGAGGTGGGTGGGGGGAGGGGCTACGTTGGGGGTGGGGTCAGGTTCCCAAGATGCCCTTCGTCAGGGAGCAGGTGGGCAACACCTGCCTGGCTATGACCACGCAGAGGGCTCTGGGGAGCAGCCCGGATTGGATCTGGCCACAATGACCACGTCCTGCCTCTTTGGAGGAAACACCTTGCTCTGAGCTTTATTTAGCCAGGGGCCATGGTGTGGGAATAAGGACACAGGTGGACATGTCAGCTGGTTGTTTCCCCTTCACTGGTCGCAAGGAACCAACCCCAATAAGCTGACGAGTGTCCTGATGGTGACTCCTGCGGGACACCCCTGACCCCGAGGTCAGTCCCCGGTTCTCATCTTTTCCTTCCCCTGGGGTGTGGAGGGTGCATCCTCAGCCCCTGTACTGGGGAGGGATGGGTGGAGCAAGGGGAACCGGGTCCACTCGGCCTCCGGGTTTGGAGGGGAGCCAGGCACTATCACAGTGGAGCCTTCCTTGCCGTGACTGAGGGCTGAGACCAAAGCCCAAGAACTGGTGGGGGAGGGGGGCAGTCAGAGACCCGGAGAGTGTGGGAAAGAGGCGTATGAGCCCTCCATGTCAGTTCCATTCTCCCACGTACACACCCACATGTGTGAGCACACATACACATGCACATATGTGCATGCACCCACACATGTGCAGAGACACGTGTGTATACACCCACGCACACACACACACTCCCACACTTGGACATGCACACGCAAATGCACATACGTGCACACATACACCTCGTGGCATTTTAGTGCTCGGGCTACAGACTTCGGCTGTGAGTTGGCCCCTGGTTCTGTCCTGGTATGTCTCTGGCAAGTTCCTGACTTCCCTGTGCTACCATGTCCTCATCTATAAAGTGGCAGTAATCTTCGCATGTACCTCAAAGGATGGCCCCAAGGCACCTGGAGACCTTAACCAGTGCCTGGCACATAGCAGGTGCTCCAGAAATGCCAGGTATCACAGCTCTCCCTCGGAGGGGTCAAGCATTCTCACCCCCTGACGCACACTCTCCCATCTTTGTGAAGCCGCCGGACGTGCACAGCGGAGGTGCCGGTCCCTCTGCTCTGTTTGGCCTTCAGCCTTGGGGACTAAACCCTCTGTCTCATGCAGGTGGAGGATGCTCCCCTGAGAGGCTGGGAACCGCTGCAGACCCCAGGTCCTCGAGAGCCCAGCTTCTCAAATTGTCGGAGGGGAAGACCACCCCATCGCAGACCAATACTCTTGTAAAGTATGTTTTAAGTAAATCAGATCTTAGGTGTTCTCACCGCACACACACAAAATGGTAATTATGTTTGATTGTGGCAATCATTTCACAATGTATATGTATATCAAAACATCACGTTGTGTATCTTAAATACGTAAATTTTCATTTGCCAATTACACCTCAATAAAGCTGGGGGGAGGGAAGTAAGCTGGTAGGTAAATGAAATAAAAATAGACCTATGAGGGACAACCTCCAATTTAAAAAATTATTTTGGACTCAAAGGAAATGAAATAACTCTGCCAAATTGCTGTAAAATTTCTAAATGCTTCCTCTCGATTTCTATGCCCATCTCGTCAGTAGGCCCCAGGGATGCCAGGCCCCAGACATCAGCAGGTGGAGCATTGCCCAGGTTTTTTAGTTCTTTTCATCAGTCACTCAAAACTGGGCACTTCTGGGACCCACTGGGACTAGGGTGAGGACGGGCAGGGTGAGGGAATTGGAGCTCTGGGGAAAGGGTTGCCACTGTCATTGTCAGGAGCGAGAGGAAGAGGGAAAGAGGGTTGCAAGTCTCTGCTCCTTCATTGGGAGTTGCACCTGCCTCAGTTTAGGCTGCAAAGGAAAAAGAAACCTAAAGTGGTTAGGAGAAACTTGATGCAAAAGGACCACTGCAGGGGTGGGGCTATTCTAATTAGGGGAGGGGCTTTTCTAATTAGGGGAGGGCCATCCTAATTAGGGGTGGGGCTATTCTAATTGGGGGAGGGGTATTCTAATTGGAGGGCTACCGCTATAGGGAGATCCCTGTGACCATATCGTCCGCAAGCATCTCAAGACAGGGAATTATATTCAACTATATTCCATCCAATCATGGAAAAGAATATTTTTATAAAAAGACCATATATATGTATTGATATAACTGAATCACTTTGATGTACAGCAGAAATTAACACAACGTTGTAAATCAACTATACTTCAATAAAAATAAATAAATGAATAAATAAAAAATTTTAAAAGAGTTAGGCAAAAGCGTTTTTCTTTTACAGGCTAGAAGGACAAGTGTGGGGAAGAGGTATGAAACGGAGGGAAGATCAGATAGTAGACGAGAAAATGGTTACCCCAAGGCCAGCCTGTTCTCAGAGGGGCTGTCTGCGGGCTCAGACGGAGGTCGGCCTGGGGGAGGAGAGAAGAGAAAGCCAGGGTGGGTTAACAAGCACTTTGTTTCCATTGATGGTAGGAACAAGCTGCTCAGCTAATTATTGACCAGGCAAAGAGTGGGCCCATGGGGGGCTGTGTTAGGTCTTGTGCCGGGTAAGCAAGGGAGCATGGGGGTGTCATCTAAGTCACATGGGGAGAGGGGAGGGTTGCTGTGAGCAATTCCAGAGCACCAAGGGCTGGATTTCTTGACCTTGGCTCTGTCCAGGGTCACAGAGCTGGACATCATTGCTCCAGGGTCCTCACAGCTAGGTTCAAGTCACAGCACTGCTCCTTACAGGCCCTATCCAGGTCAGGGGACAGGGTTCTCCAATCTTGGATTCCCGGTCTGTCAGGAGGTCATAGGGAGAGTTTCATCAGATAGAAAATGTAAACCTGAGCTGTCTAGACTCCTCCTTAAATACTGGCTTTGCTATCATACCTCCAACCAGCTAATAAGAGAAGTTCAGGGGAAAACTCTGGAATAAAGCCAAAGGTCTATTTGTGAAAGCAATATTTACCTATGTATTTATTTCTCTTTTCCATAAGTCTTCCAGGATTTGGGGGCTGTTGTAAGCTACCTTCCTAAAACCCTCCCATAAGGAAGGTGGCTAGACCCATGACCTGCAGATACAGCACAGAAAGGATGCCTCAGAGAATACGACAGAGCAACGGTGGGAGGGTCATCGGAGAGGAGCTGGTCAGCAGAGACTCCAAGAAAGGAGCCCCAGCCAGTCCTGTGTCCTGGCCATCCGGCATCAACCAGAGGAGGGTACCTTGGCCAGAGGCCCTCAATGTGCCATTTCAGAAGAGAAAGTAGAGACACGGTCTTCCTCCCCTGCATCCAGAAGGCATCCACATCCTCTAGCTGCCCTTGTACCAATCCCAGCCCCCCACACAAAGGGGAATAGGGCCCCCTGCAGCAAGAAAGTGATCTTGCTTTCCAGGATCCTGAGGGAGAAGATCTGTCAAGCTTTCCAACACAAACTTCACTAGACTAGCACCCCGTGAATGTCGTAGTTTTAACTGTACATCTTGGGTTGACCTGAGTTATCAGCCTCTTGGGTCTGATCAATCTCTGGGCAGAGAGAGAGAAAGAGAGAGGAAGGGGATGGGGGAGAGAGAGGGGGAGAAGAAAAAAAAAGGAAGGAAGGGGAGAGGGAGGGAAGTGTGGATGCAAGGATGGAGGGAGGGAGTCTCTGCCTGAGACCTTCCCAACCCACGTGAGTGCCCCCCAGAAAACACCTGTGACTCCTGCCTCCTCTTTACCAACCATGTTATCATCTCTTCTTGGTGCTCATGGCTTTCTTTAAGAGCAAGTTCCTTACCAATAATGAAGCAACTTTGGTATTAAATGGATAAGCAGAAACTTTAAGAAGAGATAACCGCCCAAGACCTGAAACACACTTTATAATGTTCTACAATTACCCAGGATGGGCTGGGAGGTCCCCATGGGAACCAGATGCTCTTGAGACTGTGGTTGTCCTCCGACAGCATCTCATGGAGCAGGCGATGGTCTCTTCCTGCCCCCAACTCCACTAAACACATCCTCCACAATCATAATCACATGGTATGAATTGACATTGAGCCATTCCTTCTTTCATGCTAATTGAAAATTACAGATTTTCTTCGTACAAATAGCTCTTCATGTCAATTACCAAATGTGCTATCCACCATATTTTAATTAACCCCTCTCCACAGCTCCCTTTGAAATGTAGTTGACTGGTTCACCTTGTCACAATTAGAGTCAATAATGACCAAGATCTCTCCAAAGAATATTTCACTTTTTATTCAAAGGATTGCAGAAGGGGACCTGTGCTTTTGCCTTTTCATCCAGCAGGACTGCTTCTACACACACACACAGACACACACACACACACACACACACACACACACACACACACACAGCCTACCTATGTGACTATCCTGTCCTTATGTTACCATTTCCTCCAAAGTCTTTCAAATTCTCTGACTTAGATTTTTACTTTCCTCCCCTAGAGCTCCAGGGCTTGCACTTCAAATACTGTGCTTACCCAGTTTTGCATCTTATTACACTCAATTGTGCATACACTGAGTCCAGCACTAGCTTACAATCTGCCGGAGACCAGCAGCTGTGTTTCCCCATGATGCCAGGATTGAGATTTAAGCCTGTGGTGGGCATTCAACCAAGGGGTGTGTGTCAGTCAGCTATGCCACGTAACAAACCACCTCAGAAGCTGCCAGCTTAAAACAGCACACATGTACTGGGCTCAGGGTCTACAAGTCGGCTGGGAAGTTCTGTCGATCTGAAGAGAGCTCAGTTCAGCTCAGAAGGATTCATGCACACACTGATGGTCAGCTGATGGATCATCTAGATGCTGGCTGATCAAGAATGGTCCCCCCAGGCATGTCCTCGCCTAAGTGGCCTTGTGCCTTGCAGCAGGTGAGCCCAGGCTTGCTCTGCTGGTAGCAGGTCTGCATTTTCTCAGCCCACCTTATGATAGCTTGCACTAACTAGTTTCAGCTGCTGTGTGGTCCAGGTGCCACCAGGCTCTTCACATCCATCCCCATGGAAAGGGCCACAAGGAACAGAGCACAGAGCCAGTGCCAACAGTGGGGGAAGCATACTGGCCATGCGCAGGGCTGACTGTGTCCTACACACAGAGCTCATGTCACCCCAAGGTCCACTGGCCATGACTCCCTTCAGGGCTCCAGGGTCCCTGGTGGTTTCTGCTCCCAATCTGGAAGCCTTGGATCATGTGCAGAGCACCTCCTTACAGAGGACATGTCAGAGAGAAACTATACTGTGTGTGTGCATGTGCATGCATAGGTGTGCAAGGGTCCAGGTAGAGGTAAACACTGAAAAAGCCCCACATACAGCTACTTTGTGTTGTAAGTGAAAACAGTGGACTTTCTAAATTTATAGGTTGTCTGTTTTAAGTGTACAGGTAATTCAAAGTATAAAGGACTGGGGTAGAAAGGGGACTGGATTACACGTGAAGCTCCTGAAATGTAGGACTCCCTGCACCATCCAAGCTCCCCTTGGCTTTAGTTAAGTCCCTTAACTTTTCTATATCTTAGTTAAGTTTTTTATTTAAGCAGTTCTCAGGTTAGTCTTGCAGGGTTGCCATGGTGACCAGAGAAGAGCACAAATACAAATATAAATGAAAAGAACATAGTGTTGTATACATATGGGCCATCATTATTATTATTATTCCTATTGGTGCTGTAAACCTACTGGAAACACTCTTGGTCCAAATTTCCAGGAAGATTCGGACATCCTCCTCCTGCCGTATAGAGATGCTTTCCATGTGACCCTAGTGAGTGAGCGAGAGGGTGCGTTTCTGCCCATTCACAGGGGGTGGTACCAAAGAGAAAAAGTGGATGAATGTCCACCCCTACCCCTGTGCGGGTTGGTGGTCCCAGAAGCATCCCCTAAGGAGGTAGGATTTATGCTCAGTCCTGTAGGATGAGGAGAGAGTTGAAACTAAGGAAGGTTCAGAGAGGCAAAGCCACCTGCCCTAAGTCACACAGCTGGCTGGTGATGGATATCCATCAGACTTTGATGTTCCAGGTTCCCCTCCCCTTCCCCCTCCCTCACCCGCCCCCAACCACCACCAGCGGATAATGGCTATGCTCACTCTGACACTGACCAGCGGGATGAAAGGCTCTCCAAAGTCCAATTCCTCCATCCTGGAAATGATGCTTCACCCATTTAGTTACAGTCTAGTGATTCCAGCCATCAACCCTCTGCTCCTTGAAAGCCACCATGACAGGACTAACCAGACCGTTTTCCACACCCACACGCATCCACCCCTCCTGCCAGATCTGACCACACAGCTGAAGGCCTCTGGGAGAAAGAGAAGCAATGTCCCATCCGTGTGACCGACCTGGTGCCTCCCACGTCTCTCTGACCGTGTGCTCAGCCATTGCTTCATGAATCCTCTGCTCTGGCCATAATCGACCCATTCAATGAATTGACCTTTAAATGCCTGTAAAAGCTAAGATGTGCCCCGCTTCTGGGTCCAAGGTTCTGCTTGCTAAAGACCTGTGAATAGAAGTAAAGACAAAAGAGTCCCGTTACAAGGAGACTTGTGACACTAGCCAGGAGGACAGAGGTTTGGTCAAACTGGGGACAACCTGAAACAAATATAAAATAATCTGTGTCCAATGAGAGTATTAGACAAAATTTTAAGGTCAGTTTAGCCTGATTTAAATATTTCCCACTCATTAGCAATAATTTAGAATACATTTCCCTTTCTCCCCCCAAACTTGAAGTTTTATTTTAATAGCTCAGTGATTTGGGAACAGATCATTAAAATTAATGCTATTCTGAAAGTTCCAGTGTGCCTAGTGGAGTCTGATCAGTGTTTTTCCTTTTATAGATCATCAGCATAGAACGCTTTAATGGCCCTAGTATAACGGCATTCTCTCTCTCCCTCTCTCTCTCTCTCTCTCTCTCTCTCTCTCTCTCTGTTAATGATTAATTTTCATAGCCAGATATGGAACCCCCAAAAAAGGAGGAAACATATTTCATTAGGCTTGTCTATGCTGGACCCTAAATAATTCAGTACCCCAGATTAAAATACTCGATGCTCTCAGTGTCCTAATGGGATCTAATGAAATGTTCCCAAATGCTCCTGTCTTAAAATTAACATCCTTTGAAATTTCGAGATCAATCAGGGGCAGTGACAAGAGCCAAGTCTAATCCTTTATTGATTTGTGCAGCCACAGAAGGGAAAAGGGAGCCTGGCTTAGTCCCGCCCCTCAGGCTGGCCCACTGCCGGCCGGCGGCGTTATTCATTCAGCCTGTGTCCTGATGGACTGAAAACACCAGGTGGTCAGCCCCCTGCTTGTGAGTGACAGGCAACGCTGCTGAGTCTCAAAGATCTGGCCCTGGTTCCACTCGAGGGGTAGGTTGTGACCAGTCCTGTCCTGCACTCCCATCTGAAGACACCTTTCACTTCTGGGTGGAGGTAATGACTGAGTCACCTACTGGCTCAGGCTCTAGGTGGCCCATTTTTTGAGAGAACAGGTCTCTTATCCCCTCAGCTGCCTCTGTACCATCACTCTGTTTGACTTTTCACAGCTGTTATTACAGCCTAACATTATCTTGGTTATCTGGGGGAGGCCTCATGTCCTTTGGACTCCAGCCTCTGTCCTCTTATAAGTTAACCTCATCTGTCTTGCCCACCAAGATTGAAGCTCAAGGAGGGTAGAGAGGGATTTTTTTCTTACTGCTAAAACCCTGGCATCTGAAAGAATGCTTAGCACATAAATATTCATGGATAGATTGATGGATGTGTGGGTGAGTGGATAGATGGATGGATGGATGGATGGGCAAGTGGATGGGTTGTGGATGGATGGACAGATGGTGGACAGATGGATGAACAAATTGTGTATGTATGAACAGACAGATGGATGGATGGTGGATGGATGGCTGGATGGTTGGTGGATGGATGGATGGTAGATGGGTGAATGGTAGAGATGATTGAGTGGGCAGATTGGGAGTGGTTGGATGGATGGATGGACAGATGGTGAATGGGTGGATGAATGTATGGATGGTTGGTGGATGTATGGACAAATAGAATGTATGGACAAATGAATCATACTTGGATGGTGGATTGGTGGATGGATGGATGGGTGGGTGGATGGGTGAATGGATGAATATATGGATGAAGGGGTGGATGGTACATGGATGGATGAGTGTCTCCCTCCTTGCATTCTCTGCATAGAAAACAACGCCCAGCACATATTTGTTGACTAAATGAATGACCCAAACCCCAAATCCAACAGCACTGAGAATTCCGCATCCCCGTGAGCTTGCTGCTACCTATGCTCTGGCTGAGAGTCTTCCCTCACAGCATCCTGTTGACCTGCTGGACCATGGTATTTGCATCTATGTTAGACTAGGAGTGTTCCCTGGCCTCACTGACAGTGAACTTCTCCCCTCCAGCTCATCTCTACTCGACACACAGTAGGCCCTCACCCTTCCACACCTCTGGCAAGTAGCCACGTGGACCCACACAAAGGGACTCAAAGAAGAGCACCTTGAATAATTCAACAAACAGCCCCTGGAATCCAGGCGCCTCTCACGGGCATTAGGTACTTGCTGGCTGAAACTCAAAGGAAACACAGAAAATGGGAAACCACAAGAAGTCTCTGTATGAAGATTAAAATCGCCTGGTGATAAAACACCCTCATGTATCAGAGTCAGACTCAAGAGGAAACAAGAAAATCCAGCAAGTAAATTGGAATTAGGTCAGAAGGACTGGGGAGGAATCACAGTGAAAATAGCAGTTCACAAGAAGAAAATTGAAAGACAGCAGCAAGTGGGGCAAGCTGATCGCGCATTCCCTGGGAGACAGGCTGCGGCTGTCCTGGCCTTGCCTCTGGGGAGTCGCCCCCGGCTGGCACTGAGCAGAATGCCCCTGGCATGGCTCAGAAACAGGAGAGCTCGTTGGAGAGAGCCAGGAGGGAAGAAGGGCTGCAAACCCCAGGACACACATCTGAGTTGTTGTTTGTTATTTGATCTTCAGAAGGTGATAACCTGGCTTCCACACCTCCCTTTGTGGTCCAGGCATCCTGGCTGTGGGTGAGAGAGGACAGCATCACCAGCCACGTGTGTGCCTCTGGGGCGTGGAGAGCAGCACCCACTGTCCAGCAGGGTGGAGCGACACCCATGTAGCACGTCCACTTTATCTCCCTGTCATTCCCAGAGCTGCGGGCTGCAGGGTGGACCCTGGGGCAGTTGGCTAGAATCAGACAGGCCTCAGAGCAGAATCACATGTAACGTGAGGACGTTGGTCTGACACACTCTTTCCTTGCTTGCTACTTTGCCTAAATGCTGAAGCACTCCGGGCTCAGTCCCAAAGGCCCTTCCTGGCTTGATCACACATTCTTTCCTTGTGATCCCACTGGGCCCTGATCCAAACAGCACACCTGGGGTCCCTGGCCCCCCCACCCCGACTGTTACTCCAGCCTAAATGCCCCTCCTGAGCCTCAGAGATACGTGCAGCTGTCTCCTTCCACAGCAACTCGACACCGATTATGAAGTTTCTAACCTCCCCTGGCCGAGCAGAACTCTGGAGTCCCTGCCTGCCCCACGGGTCCTGCCCCATCCCCTTCACGTGCACCACAGTGCGTCCACTCACAGGCACTCATCAGCTCAAGCAAAAAGCCCGGGGGCCCTCCTGGAGGAATCTTTTCCCCTCGGCAGCCCTCGTGGCTGATAAGCCAGCAAGGCCTGCGGGCGGGTCTTGGAGTCCTTCTGGATTGCTCTGCTACCCTCCACACACACAAGCCACCATCCCCAGTCAGGACTCTGACAACAGCTCCCAGCAGAGGCCTGCTGGTCCATCCCACAATGTTGACTGAGCCCCCGCTGTGGGCTGGGAACAGTCTATAAGCGGGGAGGGGGGCAGCAGCAAACCAAACAGAAGCCCCTGCCCTGGACCCTGACCCGGGAGCTGGGAGACCAGCAACAACACATGTGTGCCATGCCGGCCAGGAGGGAAAAGGGGGAAAGAACTGGGGGGGTTCATGGGGGTGGGGGGACACAGATCACGTCTGTCCTGCAAGGACTGGAAAGACGTTGGCTTTTCTCTGAATGAGACGGAAGCACTGGAGGGTTTTGAGTTGAGGAGTGAGGGGCGTTACCTGGCTGCTAAGTTAAAACTAGACCCTAGGGAGGTGAGAGAGGGAGCAGGGAGACAGGTAGGAGTCTGGGGAGGAGTCAGGGAGAGATGCCTGGAGAGACACCCCAGCCTGAATCAGCCTGTGGCGGGACAGGGAGAAGGATGGGCTCGGTGTCCACCTTTGGCCTCGGAGCCCACCCTGCAGCAGCCCAGCGAGCCTTCGAAAAGGTAAGGCTCCTAACAGCCAGCCTGAACCTCCTAACAGCCAGCCCTTGGGGCCCCCAGTGTCGACCCCTGTCTCTCTCTTGACCCTATTTTCTCCTCTCCCCCTCACTCACTGCACTGGGGCCACACAAGCCTCCTTTGGGCTCCTCCAAAACACCCTGCTCATTCCCACCCCAGGGCCTTTGCACCAGTCTCCCCTCTGCCTGGAGGGCTCTCCCCCAACCCTCACCTGGCTAATTCTTCCTTCATGCAGTTCTCCCCTCTTCAGAGAGGCCTCCCTGTTCTCTACCACCCCCACCATCATGGTAACCTGTTTTATCTTCTTCAAAATAGCTGTCACCGCTAGATGTTTTTCTAGTTGTTTATTTTCTGAACTACCCCCCCCCCCCGCCCCACAACTAAAACAGAAGTTAATGAGCACAGATGTTCTCTGGCTAGTTTACCAATGTATCCTACATCTGGAGTAGGACCTGGGTACCTAGAAGGCACTCATAAATATTTGTTAATTAGGAATGCGTGAAACAGAACAAGTGCCCATCCTCCAGAGCACACCATGGCCGCTGGGGGCCTGCTCAGGCCTTGCAGAAACTCCAGAACATGCCATTTCCTGAACAGCAAAGAGCCCAGATGGCAGGTGGAGTGAGACCAATACCATCCAGCAGGTAAGCCCCAGAGGAGCTCAGCTGCTCGGCAGTGCGTACGCAGAGCCTCTGGGCTCACAGATACCTGTGGTCGATGGAGACACCAAAATCAGAATAAACTACTGAGGGAAACACAAGCTGGCTCCCTGTGGCCAGAGCACAGCCAGGGGCCCATCAACCTCCTCTCCCAGGCCCTGGCACCACTTCCATCCCTCAGGGCCGCTCTGCAAAGCAGTCAGAGAGCAAAAGTGAACTCCACCCATCCTGCCTGGCTCACCCCTGTCCGAGGGGCCCAAGGAAGGAGCCACGAGCTTGTGCTCTATCGAAGCTGCCGAAAGAGCCCAGACAAAACCCGACGAGGTCCCGTGACTACGAGAGCAGTGACGATGAGAGCTCCAGTGGACTGTCACCTTCTCCAGCTGGGGCAGAGAATGAACTCAGGCTGCCTTAACAGGATATCACAGCCTGGGGGGCTTAAACACAGGTATCTTTGGTCTAAGTTCCAGAGGCTGGAAGTCCAAGACCAAGGCACCATCAGGCCAATTACTGGGGAGGCCTCTCTTCCTGGCTTGCAGACGGCTGCCTTCTGGCTATGTGCCTACTTGGCCCCTTCTCTTTGCACCTAGAGAAAGAGAGAGCCCCCTGTTGTCTCTTCCCCTTCTTATAAGAACACCAGTCCTATTGGATTAGGGCCCCACCCTATGACCTATTTAACCCTAGTTACTTCCCTACAATAGGTCACACTGGGGGTTAGGGCTTCAACCAATGAATCACAGGGGAGGCAGTTCCATCCATGACAAGTGGCCACCTGTGTCACACATGGGTTTTCTGATCCCTGTTTATTTGTCCTCTAACAGTGGACTGAGACCCTCACTGAGTGTCCAAAAGAAAGCCCCTCCCCATATAAAGAAGTATGGACATGAGTAGAGGAATGACATGAAGGCACAAGTCATGTTGATAGAATTTTCTGGAAAGGTTGACAGTGCAGAAAAGAGGAAGGCTCCCTGGACAGTGATGCAGTTCATGAACTGAGGCTACTCTGTGCCAGGAACTGGGCGAGACCCCAAGCTGTTGCTAAGCCCAGGACATGACCACCACCAAAGAGTTCACGGCCCTCGAGGGAGACTGTGCTGAAGGGACACATTCATCTCCAGGGCCGGTGTCCCTGGGAGGCACAGAGGATGCCCAGGGGTCAGGTCTGAGGCCGTGAGAACCTTGTAGGTGTTTGGTTCTGTTCCACATCCGTTCATCCAGGAGGAGGAGCCAAGATGCCTCCAGCTCTAGTCCATCTGACTCTGAGCCTTTCTTCTCAGCCTCAAACCATCCTCTCGGGGCCCTGCCTCCTTGATCTCCAATGCAGAGGGTGGGGACTGGGAAATGGGGAGACAGAGGAGGCCATGACCACACTGGGCTTTGAAAGAACACTCATGGAGAAGCTGAGGGCAGCAGTGTCCAGATTCATCCTGACTCACCCTCTGTCTACCCGGAACCAGCCTGACTTCCATCACCCGTGGGAGCTCTCCCTTGCGTGCTGCCTAATGCATAGCCCACACACCCTAATGCATGAGACGGGTCTGCTGAGATGAGCTGGGAGATGGAGGTCGGAGGCCAAGGAGGAGGTGGCTAGGGTGGGGACACCCATACATCAGCAGCAGGGTGTCATCCGGCAGCCGATGCAGCTCCCCTTTCTTAGCAGAGGGCACATGGTGTCACAACCCACAGCTGGCCAGGCCTGAGTAGGCAGTGTCCTCTGCTGTTCCCCGGATCAGGCTTGGCCCACGGGGCACACCTGCTTCCTGTCCTCATGAACGCAGGGCTGTCAGCTGTCACCACTGTGCCCGTCACGTCTCCAGGCATCAGAGCCTCTGCTGCGACAGGTACCTCTGCCCCATGAGCCACAGAGAGCTCTGTCCATGGTAGCGCTGCCAACACAGCAAGCATGCCCTGGGCGCCTCGGCTCTGCGCTCTCCCCAGGGAGTGGTCAGTTCTTCCAAAGGAAGACCCCCTCCTCTGGTTTCCAAAGCCCCCAGACCCACCTCTGTTCCATGCCCTGAGGCTCCTGGGAAGCTGAGAGGGTCCACACTCTCACCTCAGTCACCCCTCACCCAGAGACTCCCCACCCCTCTAACTCCTCCACCCAGGTCACCCCCAAAGGACTCCATCCCACCTCAGTCACACGCCCAGAGACCCCACTGCACTTTGGTCACCTCCCCCAAGGACCCCCCTCCAGTCCTGGTTCCCCCAAGGACCCCGCTCTGCCTCAATCACTCTCTTTCCAGGGACCCCACCCCACCTCGGTCACCCCTTCCAAGGACCTCACCCAGACCTTGAGTTGGGGGGGCCCTTTTGGTGATAACAAACGTCTGCTCTCTGGCTACAGCCTCCTCCTTCCCCAACCCCGTTCCTTCACTCCCTTAGTTCTCATCTCAACAACCTCACTCTGACCTCTAGACCCAGCTCCTTCGGTTGCCCCCCAACTGGTCCTCTGTCTTCATTTCTACTCAGGTTAGCCTGAATCCATGGATCTTCCACTTCTTTCCACCAGAACTCCACTCCCTTGAGCGTCCATCAGACCCTGCCTGCAAAACTCCAACCTAGGTTCCACCTGCCTGTCCTCCCTCCCCGAGCCCCCACCAGCCAGCTGCGCACTGAGCTCTGGTGCTGCACCCGTGTGACCGACCCCCCCACCATGTGGCCTCCAGGCCTCCACATTCCTGCGCCTCCGTGGTCACCATCTCTTCCTGTCCTTTCTCAAATCCGAGTTTCCAAGGAACACAAAAACAATCTCAGAAACAATAAAGCATCTTAGAGGTAGCCTGCTCCCAGGAAACAAGAAGCCTCTAATGAGATAAAGGAAAGTTTTCAAAGTGAAAAGAATTGGAACACAATTGATGTGAAGATGGTGAACCTTCGGTAGGAAAACAATGGTGGGGTAATGATGCAGCCCAGGAGGAAGCATCATGCAAACCCTGCTTATCAGAGCCCTTCACCCATCCCAGCCCCACGTACACAGCTCGCAGGCCATATGTGAGGATTCATCAGAAGTGCACACACACAGGCGATATCATTTCTGCTGGGAATTGTCTTTGATGAGGAAAGCACTGTTTATAAAGTGCTTCAAACTTTGCCAAGCTGTCCGTTATCTCCAGCAACTCAGTTGAGCCTTCTAACGAGGTGTGGTACCCAGGGCTCTGTCATTCTAAACCAGGAGAGGGGCAACCTGCAGAGAGGAGATGTGATTGTGCCGGGTCCCACAGCGGGACCACAGAGGAGGTGAGGTTAGGATGGAGGCGTGCTCTGACTGCCTATTGTGCTCCCTCTAGACAATAATAGTGATGACAACACCCCCCCCCCAAGGGTACCTAATAGCCACCACAGGGCTTACCAAACACTCTACCCCAGCTTCTCAACCTCGGCACTACTGACATTCTGACCCAATCGTTCTTCATTGTGGGGGACTTTCCTGTGCACTGGACGATGTTTAGCAGCATCCCCACCTTCACCCACTGGATGCTGGTACTTCCTCCCACCCCCAGCATCTGTGACAACCAAAAGTGTCTCCAGACGTAGCCAAATGTCCCCAGTCGTGGGCTTCCCAGGTTGGGAACCACTGCTCCACTCGATTATCTAATTGGACCATCACCTTTACCTCCCTCTGTGAGAACAATCACACCCTGAGATAGGAATTAACTTGCTCAGAGATGCATCCAGGATTCTCCTGGGTTGGCTTCTCTGAATTTGATAATGAACTTGACACAGTGGAAAAGGAGGGAAAGGGGTGAACACAGAACAATAGCTCAATGGTGGCAATTCAGAAATGGCCACTGGAAACTTCCCCAAGTGCGTCCCCGAAAGACAAGCGATGCTAGGTAAACCTCTCAGTATCGCCAAGCCCTGAGGGAATCAGCCCAGGTTGGGGGTCTCGGCTGAACGGCTTCAATGCTGCAAGCACCTCACCAGGAGCCGTTCATCCTGCCTCACCTCTGGGAACTCAGGTCTTGGACCGCAGGCTGGGTGGGGCGGAGGCCACTGTCCCTTCTGTGCCCTGGCATGGAAGCTTCTGGTAGGAGGCACCCAATGAGGCCCCTGAGCAGGTGCCAGGAGATGCCCTAGCACCACGTTCCCCTCACGGGAAGCTGGGAAACCCAGCAGCTACCTCCCAGGTAGGGGCAGCTTCGTGATTCCAGAAATCACTCACTCCTACATTTGGCGATCTCCGGACAGGCTGTGCTCTGTGCCCTGTGCCAGGGGCTGGCAGTGTGAGCACAGGCAGCATGAGGCCCCTGCCCTCAAGGGCCGGTGACCCAGCGCAGGAGACAGTGCACAGCCAAAGTCATGCCTCCTCCTGCACATGGTGAGGGACCCAGCAGTGGGGGAAGAGCACCCGGCTCCTGTCTGCTGCAGCCCTCCAGACCGTTCGAGACTCCATCTCAGGCCATCCTGCCTTTGTGCAGCTAAACAGCAAGAGGAATTCTCCTGCTACAATTGCCCAACATTCACACCTGCAGGCGTGGCCAATCGGCACCTAATCTGTGGGAACCGCCAGAGAATGAACCGGTCACAGCAATTCAAATGAACCCCAGAGCTCAGCATCCTTCCCCCCGTCAGTGTCTCGGCAAAGGGTCTCTGCCAGGCGTGAGCGTGGACACTGCAAGGGGAGAGGGGCAAGGGGGGCTGGGAGCATCGGAGCCACCACAGGTCACAGGGGAGGGGTCTTGAGGGGGTGCCGGGCCCGGCTGCAGCTGGACACCCACTGCCCTTCCCCTGGGCATCAGTCCTGGTGCCCACTGTGTGACAGGATCCAAAATGGACAGGACAGAGAGCCTCCCTGACCTCAACGCTGTGCCAGGCCAGCCCCCAGGCTTCTGAGGTGGCTGAGGTACCTGTTCCCTTGAGTATCCCCCCACCTTGCCCCATCCTGCCTGTCACCCAACACCTGTCAGCAGAGGTGAAGCTCAGTCACTATTAATCCAGCGAATGAATGAATGATAAATTGTTCTTTTCCCCACTGAGGTATCAAGTCAAACAGATTTCCAAAATAATTGTTTGAAAACCATCGCAAAACCATCGCAATTGGGGTTCTGCAGGGAAGAGCTGTAATGTGTGACCCCAAACCTGCCTCGGGTGAGGGAGGTTGGTCTGACTGTGTAGCCTTCAATGGAGAAGGTGCAGGACCTCCCCGGAAGGAGTAGGGGCTAGGGAGGGGTCAAGAGGAGGTGTTAAGGAATTTTGGTTCTAACCCAGGACTGGGAGAAAGCCACTGGGTGGTTCTGAGCAAAGGAAGGTCCTGTAGATGGACCATTTGGACCACTTACCTTGAGGTACCACTCTCTGTAGGGCTGCCTCTGTATCCCCCACCCCCATCCAGCTCATTTCAAGCCAGCTGGATGTGAAATGTCCCAAGTTAGGGCCCAGTGTGTGGTCTCTGAAGCAGTCAGGACAGTAAATCTGCTCTCCACATCACGGCCACCAGAGCCCGGGAGGCTCCTCTGCTGGCCGCTTCCTGGTCTTCATCACATCAGCCTCACCTGCCTGCCCTTCCCTGAAACCACCTTTAGAAGACGTCAGACCTCCACACCTAATCCATTTAAATACGGCAACGCACAACACTCTGTATCACTTCCAGGTTTCACAAGGCACCTACATCATATTTAGCACGTTTCATTTCCAAAGTGACATGAGTCACCAAAGGATGGATTTGGAAACCGACACCAGCTTCAGGGAAGAGCAGATCAAGCAAGGACCACGGATTGGCACGTGGCTTCTTGCACCTGTGGACTCAACCTTCTCTGGCTCCACAATTATTCGGGAAAGGAGAGAGAGGCCGTGCTCACACAGGACTTGGCATTTGGTCTGGATGAAACCGGCATGATGTGGGAGAAAACACACCAGGTCACACCTCGCTAGTGAAGAAACTGCCCAGTTATGCATCTTCGGGGACCACCCGAAGGAGGGCAGGGTAGCATCGTGAGTTCGGTGGCTTCTGTTGGCTAAACGTGAAGGCTAAACTTCATAACATAGTTTGTGTTATAACTTATGGTACTTCTTGAACTGGGGAAGGCCCCCAGAGGGGCTGGAAGTGGATAAGTAACCAAGTATTAATAGTATAGTATTAATACTACAAGAATTAATCCTACAATATGGAGTAGAGGCCAGATGAAACTGAGCAGGTTCATGCATGTGTGTGTGTGCACAAAAGTGGCTACTGATCTAGAATGATTTAAACATCACAAGGAAATTAAAATTTGCAAAGCTTTCCAATACTACCATTACAAAATCCTAGAGATACTTTTTAAAACTTAACTTTATGATCAAACCTTTTTTTATCCTAGTAAGAACACAGCACAAAGTCTACCCTCTCAAAAAAAAATTTAAGTGTACTGTACAGTGTTGTTAACTGTAAGTGTGAGTCGTACAGGTCTCCAAAACTTATCCATCTTGTGTAATTGAACCATTGCACCCTTTGTAAAACATCTCCCCATCGCCTGCTCCCAGACATTTGACCTTCTGATGCTCTGAGTCTATTTTAGATTCCACATATAAGAGGGGTCCTGCAGTGTCTGTCCTTCAGTGACTGGTTTATTTCACTCAGGACAATGTCCTCCGGGATAACCCATGTTGTTGCCAATGGCAGGATTCCCTTCCTTTTTTAAGGCTAAATAATATCCCATTGCATGTATATATCACATCCTCACCTGTTCACCTGTCGATGGACACAGGTTTTTTCCATCCCTTAGATGTTGTGAACAGTTTCACAATGAACATAGGAGAGCAGATACCTCTTCAGGATTCTGAATTCAATTGATTTAAAAGGAAAGGATGTCCTCGCAAGACATTTGTAGGAACACCTCTGTGTGCAAACCCAGGCACGTGTGCATGTGCACATACGAGGACGTTCACTGCAGCTGCAGCCCAGCCCATGCTCAGAGGCGGAGGGCCAGGCTTTGATTCACAGGCCAGAGTCAAAACCACCCACGAGAGGAAGCCTATGCTGACCAGTTAGACACGAGGCCCACGTTATCCAACAGAGTCCAGGCGTTCTTATGGCCCCAGGCGCCAGCTCTGCCTGTGCTGTCCCCGGGCTCCCCTGGCCTCTCTTTGCCCAGGCACTCCTCCCTCTCTGCTTTGCTTTGCCATCCTGCTGCCCCTCTCCATGATGACTGGCCTCCCTTTTGTCCTCTCCCTCCCATGTTTCTGGCTCACACAATGAGCCACTCCTCAGCACCAAGGGGGAACCGCCAGGCTGCCCTGACCTGTCTCTCCCTGCAGCCCAGCCTGTCTTCAAACATCCTCCCAGTGCTCCATCTTCCCCCCAAAGCCAGCCATGCTGGTGCTCTGTGGATGATGCCAACTCTGAGGATGGGTCTGGCAGGGCTAAGCAGGAGACATGGGGAGGGTTCTGGAAGCCAAGCCTTGACAGGAGCTCTGGAAAATATGTTTCCAACACCTGGGTATCCTCTGCAGGTGCACAGCAAGCCCATGTCTGCCTCTCACGCCCTCCTGGTCTTTGACCTTCCGGGAGGATGCACAGTATGGCTGTATCACAGGCGAAAGGTTGCTAGCAGGCTACAAAGAGGGGCTGGGGTGTGCAGGGAGCACCTTTATCTCTGACGGCTGGTGCCCCGGAGTCCCACCTGGGACTCTGTTCTTTCAGCAAGGACAGAGTCCCAGGTGGGGTTGCCCTTGGCCTAAGGTCAGACCCAGACCCACGTTGCTATGACATCCCTGCTCACTAGTCCTTCCCTTTCCGTGTCGGGCAAGACGGAGGACGAGGAATAGAGTTTGTCTGGAGGCCACACCACCCCCACCTCACATCCCATCCGCACATTGGCCAGGACTCTCCGTTCGATGCTCGAATTCACTCAGAAACAAAGACGAGCACTTCAGAATCATCGGCAACTGTGCCTGTGCTCTGCCTTATAGAACAGTAGTAGCCTTTGCAGTGAACCTCTCATGCTTTCTGGGGTCAAGTTAAGCACTCATCACCCCGATCTTGCTTCACCCCCATGGTGATCTTTACAGGCAGCTACTGTGTCTATTCCCTGTCTTATCAAAGAGGAAACTGAGGCTCAGAGTGGTCAAATCACTCAGTTCAAGTCAAACCACCCCAAGATGTAGAGGCTTAAAACAGCTGTCATTTGTGAACCCATGATTCTTGGCTTCGCCAGCCAGCCTCTGTCAAGTTATCACAACCAGGGCTAGAAGGAGCAGGGACTCGGGCCATGAACCACCACCTCCACACCCTGCCCCCGGCACCTGCTGCCCCCGTCGTGCCCTGCAGGGCTGAAACAGCCTTTCCTACCAAAGGGGACCGCGGCCCAGACGGACGACGTGGCGTAAGAACGTTCGTGACTAAACCTGGGCTTGAAATGGCACCTCCTGGCTCCCTTTGGCAATATTTTACCCCGACTGCCCTTTGCTGCCCCGCCATGGCCACGGTCTCCCCAGCTGCAGGGACCCCAGCAAACCTCTGCCAGTTTCCTTAGAGGCCGTGGGGTGGGGACAGCTGCTCCCCCGACCCCTGTGTTCCCCTCCTCATCTGCACACATCACCCCCGTCTCCAGGGATGTGAGTCCTAGAACAGGTTTCCCAGGAGAAGTGAACGGGATTGGCCGGGAAGAGAGGAGGGACAGCACGTGGGCCAGTGTTGGAGAGAGGGCAGAGCCAGCAGTGACACCAGGACATGCAGCTAAGATTCCGGATGAAACATTTCATGGGCTGCTTAGTGAGAAGCAACCCTTCGCCCTTAGAGTCACCCCGAGTGAGCTGCCTGCCACGAGCCCCCCCCCAAATTCCTGCTGCCCCATCTCCTCTCAAAAGCCAGGCTCAAGAGGGTTGAGGGAGCCCACAGCACAGCCCATCTGTCCCCTCTCTTCACGGCCTTTGTGGGACCTGGCCTGGCCCATGTCATCAGCCCAGGTCAGAGTTCTGGGTGAGCCCTCAGCACAGGGTCCTGCAGGCCTGCTGTCATGTACCCAGTCCCCCACCACTAGCCTGACCCCCGTTGTCGCCCACAGCCTTCACAGTGACCAGCTCCCCAGCCAACAGGCTCCCTTTCATTCAACCATCTCAGTACTTACGACAGCACTATGGCTCTCTCCTCGGCAGGGAAGGGCCCCCAGTGTGGCATTTCAGCCTCCTCAGAATCTCCCATTGCTCAATGCATCACCCACATGTATGTTGCATGTGCATCTGTCCCAAGGAATCACGTGTGCCCCGAGGATGGGGTACAGTCGGATAAATGTCTCTTGTGTCTGCTCACAGGGCAAGTTCTCCAAGGTCAGCTTCTGAATCTGAAATGGCTGTACCTTCGGAGATAGTTCTGGAGGAGAGTTTGAAATAAAGCCCACTCTTTGTCACGTGCATCCCTCCACAGCTGTAGATGCCCTTGGGAGCCCAGCCCCTGGAAATCTTGTCAGTTTTGTCCAGAAAGCAGGAGAGGATTCAGAAAGCTTCCCTAGTTGGTAACGAGGCTGCGGCAACACGGCCCTAAAATGTGGAGGTGGGTTTCACGGAGCAGTTTCTTTCTCCTGCATTTGAAAGTTCAAAGCTGTGTCCCGTCAACTGGACAGCCCTCCCTGCAAGGTGACTGGCGGACCCAAGCTCCTTCTGTCTGCGGCTCCAGCATTCTCAAGGGCCCTCAGCCTGAGGAAGAACAGAGAGGTGGCAGGAACACTGGGCCCTGGAAGTGACAGAGTCCCCGCTCAAGTCTGATGGGTAAGAACCAGCTCCACGGCATGGGGGATGTGAGGGGACCTGTGTACATTGTCCTCTTGAAACAGAGCAGGACCCTATGGTCCTTCCCCCACCATGTCCTCCACCTGCATTTTGTCTGTGGGAAAACTTTAGTCAAAGAATAAGTTTAATCAGAGAAGTGAGAACATACAGGAGCAAAGGAAAACAATCACATGGGACAAAGCAATAATAGTTTAGTCAGTAAGCAAAGTCAAGGACCTTTAGTTCCTCCTCAAGGGCTATCCATCTTATTCTGAGCCGTATCCTGTGAGCTGTTTTACAGGTACTAAAACCCCCACCAGGTGGAAGAAGTTAACTACGTGATGACCAGGCTGTAGCCGTGACATAATTTGCCACAATTCTGAGAACTGGCCTCAGAGAAATGGGAACAGACCGACCCTGGAACTGAACACCCACTGTGCTTAAAACAATCAAGATGACGCTGATCAGATGACCACAGGACCAATTTCAAGATGACTGTCAGAGCTGACTGGGCTGTTTCTACATGTAGCCCCTCCCCCTGCCTATAAAAGCTCTTGCCCCCTGGTTGTCAGTGTGGAGGGAGTCAGCCTTGGGACAGGAATCTGCCCCCTCCCCCCACCCCAGGTTGCAAGAGTCCAAAATAAAGCAAACTTTCCTTTCCACCAACCTTGCCTCTTTATTGGCTTTTGGGGGCAGATAACCGGAGCCCGCTTTTGGTTACACTCAGAGGAGGTGGCCCCATCCCACGGGCAACTCAACGCTGGGGAGGAGGGAGCACACAGCTCCACGGTCCCTGCAGCAGAGAACTACCTGCAAACCCTGCTTAGGATACTGAGTGTGAAGGAGGCCCAGGACCCTCACGTGGCAAACCACAGACCCTGTGCAGCCCACTGTCAGGGGCGCTGCTCAGAGCGACCGCATCTGTGAGGCCAGGACTTCCCAGGTGTGTGCAGTGCGGTCCCCATGTCCCACCTCTGCAGAAGTCCTGGCTCACCTTGCACGCATGGAACACTGGACGTGCCCCATCTCTGGAGGTCCTTCTAGACTCAGACTTACCCACCTCCAACGCCAGGGAGCTCTGCCTAAAACTGGCCCTTGATTCCCTGGATCAAAAAGTGAGTGCCACGATGGAGGCCCAGGAAACAACCAAACAACCCAGAATCGGTGTGACTTCTCTTTCTCTCCTTATTTGGGGTCTCATCTTCCTCGTCTTCCTTGTCACCTTGCCGTTTTGTTTTCTTGGCCGCTCTCTCCTCTCACACACTTCCCCAAAATATCAAGCACCATATGGGAAACCTCAAAAAAGCGTTCCGGGGGAGCTGCACCCTGCAGTGCGCCTGCCTTCTTGGCCGGGGTGGCTCAGACTCCCCCTTCTTTGGGCAGATATGCTCGCAGCATCTTTACTTCCCTGTCTCGCCTACTTACTTTCAAGGCAGAAAATTCTGGCTGGATCGGGAGTGAGAAGCACATGGTCACAATAAGAGCCTCCACTGCGGGTTTGCATTCAAGTTCTTTTGTTTCACAAGGGTTGTTTTTTGTTTTGTTTTTTTCCATTGCTTAAGCTTTAATTGTGTACAAAATAAACTTTTCAAAACACAGAATAGTAGGTTACAGCATGGAAAACAAATATTAACCATCATCCCATCATTGACCTTTGGATATATTTCCCTCTTTATTTTCGCTCCCAGTAGCTTCATGTTAACTTACTCGAAATCATAACGTAGACAGAATTTCATGATATTTTTCACTTAATATTATGTGTAAACATGTTCCAGGCTATATGTCTTCAGCAGCTTTGTTTTTAAAGGTTTCCTCATTTTCCATGGAGTGGGTGCTATGTCTCAGCCACATCAGCCCAGGTTGGGTGGGGAACACGGAAGCCACTCCAGGTACTCCCACAGGAAGGATTAAATGCAGGAGATTGGGGCCGTCATGGCTATTGGCGGAGCTGAGGAGGAAAGGGCAGAGGGTTGGGTGGACCCTCACACTTGCCATCTGCTCTGCTGGGGGCAGTGTTCCCTCTTCCCTCGACCTAATGCCTTTCCTGAGCAGACCTAACCCAGGACTATGCAAGAAGGGGGTCTAGGAAATGCAGCTCCAGCTCCTCCCCATGGAGCCCAGGAGCAGGAAGGGTGTGTTGGCAGTGCCCACTGGACCACAGACCCCTGCCCCTGACCAATCCTATACTGTTGGACCCTCAGATTTTTCCGAATTTTCACCAAATCCCTCTCCTCCCCCAGCACCATAGGGTGTGTTTCTCCCAAGGTCCTGGGCTCCCACTTCAAAACTTGGACTCCCCCACCCCGGCTGTGCACCTCCTTCCCACAAGGAGCCCCAGGACCCTGTCATCTTCTTTCCCTGTTTCTCGGGGTTCCAGCCCGCCTGCTCCTGGTCTAGGTGGATGCTCAGCAGGTGCGTTCTTAGAGGTTTCCTCCCAGGACCCAGTGAGTGAGTGTGCACTGCCCAACTCCCTTGGTTTATTTCCCAGAGGCCATGGGGACAGTTTAAGGTTCCCGGGAAAGAACAAGCCCCATGTGGATTGGGGCTCTGCTCACAGGAGGGCATTCTGGGGGCTCTTTCTTTCCCTATGAGGCATGTTGGAAAGTGGGAAGAGAGTGGAGGTGAGGGAGAAGATGAAAGCTAACCGATAGCTGGACCAGCCCGCCATGCACATCACCTGTGGTGTCCTTCCCACCAAGGCATTTCCCGCATGGTCCCATCCTCCCCAGTGCATGGAAGAGGCCATGTCTCAGTGCCCCGCAGCTTCACAGGCTGTGATCCACTCTGAGAGTTACTTTGAAACTCGGGACGCCAGGCTCTGTGCCAATGGCCCTAGCCCAGCCTATCCTCCTAGTCTCCTTCTCCTCTTCCCTGGGATCTAATTGCTCCATTCTGTCCCCAAGTCCTCAGACCCAGGGACAATCTGGCTCCTAGGGATGCTTCCTCATCCGGGATGGTTTTCCTCTGGTCACCTCATCGCTGCCCTGGCATTGCACCCCTTCCCCCTCAGCCCTGACTAAAGAAGCCCCCTCCCCACCAAGTCATTTTCTGTTTCCCACCTCTGTGTTTCTTTCGTTCATACACAACGTGTAATTATCTTGCTTTTCTGTTTAACTCTTCCTCTGTCTGTTTGTCTGTCTCCTCCAGATGGTAAACTCCACGACAGCAAGAATCCTGCTTGTCCTATTCACTGTTGGCCTCCCGAGACCTCACACAGCCTCTTTCCCAGGAAACATTTTTAAAAAGAGAATGAACTTGTGTTTCTCCCTCAGGCAGCAGCCAACAAGAGTCATGCCACTGGATCTAAAACATTAGAGATGAAATTAGCATTTTGGGGTTTGCTTCCTGGGGTAAAGCTGGCTGGCCCAAGGGGTGACAGAATGACTTACCTGTTGTGATGGGTTGAATTCTGTCCCTCAAATAGTCATATGTTGAACTCCTAACCCCCAGTACCTCAGTTATTTGTGACCTCACCTGAAAAAAGGGTCATTCAGATGCAATTAGCTGAGATAATAAGCTCATTAGGATGCCCCTGATCCAATATGACTGTTGTCTTTATGAAAAGAGGAAATTTGGACACACACCTGCTCACAGGGAGCATGCCATGTGTGCAGAGATTCAGGTGATGCTCCTGTAAGTCAAAGGACACTAAGCCTGCAAATCACCACCTGCCAGGAGAGAGACATGGGGCAGATCCTCCCTCAGTAGGAACCAGCCCTGCAGACACCTTGACCTTGGACATCTGGCCTCCAGAACTGTGAGCAATCACTTCTGCTGGTTAAGCCCCCCACTCTATGATACTTTGTAAGGCAGCCTCAGGAAACCTACAGAATCCCACTGGTCCCCAACACACAGGACCTAGTTAGCACCTGGCAGAGACAGCAACTCCTGTCAGCCCAGGGGCATCTCTGCTCTAGGTCCACAGACAGGGCTGGCCCATGCTTCCCGCTATAGCCTGGAGAGAGGTCAGGGTCCTTGGGAGGTAGCAGACTGATGTAGCCCCTTCACCCACCCTCCACCCCCTCCAGAAACTGTATCTCACACCTGGTCTCCTGGGGATGCCTACTGCCTGCCATTCCAGCAAGGTGGTGTGTGCAGTGAGCAGGAAGTGGGCATGATGCCCCCAAAACCATCCCAGCCATAGTGCCTGCCTTGGACTTTACACCAGGTCCCCAACCATCCCCATCGATCTACATTATCTCTGGCGTAGAGAGATCAGGCTGCCTCCCCAGCCTCAGACAGAAGCTGCTGACCCCTGGGACCTCACACAATTCCTACACAAACTGCTGAGGCAGCATCTCACCCCAGTCATCCCTGATGCATTCATGGAGGCTTCCACCTTTGCTGGAAGTGAGCATCTGGCTGCAGTGGGGCTTCTCTTCAGGCCAGAACCCCATTCCAAAAACACGGAGGTCACATCTCTAAACAAGGGATCTGGCAACCCAAAGGGTGGAGTGAGAAGAAACAGGGACCCTGAGCATCATGA
This sequence comes from Lagenorhynchus albirostris, assembly GCF_949774975.1. Classification (NCBI taxonomy): domain Eukaryota; kingdom Metazoa; phylum Chordata; class Mammalia; order Artiodactyla; family Delphinidae; genus Lagenorhynchus; species Lagenorhynchus albirostris. The sequence continues at coordinate 182,617,772 of NC_083096.1, read as the reverse complement.
GGCTTGGACACATCATGAAGCAGACACATCATGAAGCAGAGGTTCATCCCAGCCAGAGGGATGGGCTGGGGTGGCCGTGGCCAGAGGCTATGAATCTCCTCTCCAAGAGGGTTGTAGAGAGCCCTGCTCAGAGACAAGTGTCTGGAGACGATGGCCAAATATCATCTGGATGCCCCGAACCCCTGGCTGTTATGCCAACCAATTTAATGTGAAACCAGCATCCTACATGGACAGAGCAGGGAGATCAGGAGACATGAATGAGTTTAAGCATGAGAAGTACTAAAAGCATGCAAGCGTGTAATGAGCACTCCTAACATCAACTTATTAGAGCACCAACATCCTCCTCATCCTGAAAGGCCAGCTTGAGTACCACAGCAGGCAAACCCTCCTGGATGCCTGCCAGGAGTATCTCACTTCCCCCACACCTCTTGCCCCCACCTTTGTTCGTCCTACAATTGCCCCTCCTCTAACTCCACCATTAGACCATGAGCAACAGGATGATGACAATAACAAGGATAATAATAACTATATTCTGTTCATCAAGAAATATCAGCGAAGGGCCTGATTAGCACACGGCTCCATTCTAAGCCCAGGGGTGTGGCAATGGATGGGACAGGCATGCTTCCTGCCCTCCCATAGCCCTCCCATTCCAGTAACAGAATTAATAATAAGAGCAGCTGGCATTAACAGAGCCCTTACTGCATGCTAGGCATTGTATTTATAGCTATGCTTTGTGTATCATCTCAATGAATTTTCAGAACCACCCTACAGTGATCAGAGGTGCTATCATCACCCTCATTCTACAGATGAGGTAGTTGAAACCCAGAAAGGTTAAGAAATTTGCCAAGGTCACACACCGGGGGAACAGCTGGGACAGGAAGGGCTGGAAGCAATTGCCACCAGCTGGCAATGTTTAGAGCAGGAATCATATGTCATTCTCCTCGTGGCCTCACTGGGTGTTCACAGAGAGGTACTTCGGGTATTTTATGGAGCAACCAGAAGCCCTCATCCTTGCTGTGACTTCGGTGTCAATTCCCAAGGCTGGCACAGCCCCTCCCGGGAAAGACTGCGAGCAGCCCAGGAGCAGGACGAATGTTGAGGCCAGGCTGCAGAACCAGAGATTCATGCTTCCTTAACATTTGCACATTTCCTCCGAGGAGCTTATACAGGCATTTGGGTTGATAAACCTGAAAAATCTCTAGAAAGCATCTGATTAATGCATTTTCCCAAGTAGAATATTTTAGTAGTTGCTATTCAAGCAACAGAAAAGTTGAGAAAGCTTTTATTGCAAATGATACAGGGACAGATAGAGATCCACACAGGGCTGCTTCTCCCAGGCGCTGGCTCTCTCGAGCTCACCTATTGACATCCATTAACGTTCTTTCAGCTATAAAAAAAAAAAAAACTGCATCTTATTCTAAAGGAATCTGGGCATTGAATTACAGAGCCAGAGTAATTGCCCGTAGTCATTGTCATGGAAAATGGCAGAAATCACAATGAGTCACAGGGTGGTGGAAAGGCAACTGCTTAGTGACGATAATTCTGTAAGGATAATTTCATTAATGGAAGTGGGAGACGGCATTTGTGCCAGTGAATACTGTATACATATATATAAATATCCATGGACAGCGCCTAGTGTTTAAAAACGACGGCATGCTAATGGGGAGGCATGTGTTTGCCTTTCTAATGAATGCCCAAGCGCTGAATGGTAAAGCACCATTCAGAAGTGATTTGTGATAATCACACAGAGGAGAAATCCATTCGGTGAAAGGAGATGGGAACGAGGATGTTTCTGGCATGGCTGTAAAAAAGCTTCTATTTGATGTGGGGCCACAAAGGATTCAAAAGATTTAACACCTTTCACCAAAGGAAGAACTTCCCTGCTTCAGAATTTAGCACATGAAACAAGCCAAGTTCAAATCCATGCATCTGGAAATGTTAAGTTCTGGAGGACAACACTGGGTGCCAGGAACCCCAGAGAACCCCAGGTGCTGCTCAGGGTTGGATCCTCGGCTTCTGGACCAAAACAGTCTTCTATTTTGCGAAATGAACAGGGTCCTGCACTTTGAATGAAGGCGGCTGCTCCGTACTGCCACATCCAAAGACATGGGATTAAAAATCTGATTGGATATTTTAGGACCAAACCCTTGTCTGCCTGGATAGCCTCTTCCCCGGACACACCATTCTCTCCTCCCAGTCAGCTCAATCCACCAAGATTGCAAAACTACCTCACCCTTTGCAGTGCAAGCCTCCAGAATCAGTCTGGGCAGAGTCTTCTTTTGCATCCCTGATGGAGGAGTTTATGTTTGCCGTGAGCCAGTCCCAGAACTGGTCCAGTTCAGAAAGAGAGATGCACCTTTCTCCCTGAAATGCACACTCTCATTTCTTTGTTCTTTTAATTGAGGTAGAATACACATAACCTGAAACTAACAATGAATCACTTTGAAAGGTACGATTCAGTGGCATTTAGTGCATTTTGTGTTGTACAGCCTCTATCTCACACCAAGATCTTGCGTTATCCCAGAAGAAAACCTTTATGCATTAAGTGGTCACTCCCCATCCCCTCCTCCCACAGCCCCGGGTCACCACCAATCCACTTTCTATATCTACATCTCACCTATTCTCGATGATTCATATAATGAATCCTATGGTATGTGGTATTCTTTTTCCTTTAGCATAATGTTTTCAAGGTTCATCCATGTGTCAGCTGCAAGTATTATTCCTTTTCATGGCCAAATAATATTCTGTCATGTGGATAGGCTACCTTTTCTTCATCCTGTCATCCACTGATGACACTTGGGTTATTTGCACCTTTCAGCTATCATGGAGGATGCTGCTATGAACATTGGTGTACAGGCATCTGAGTTTCTGTTTTCCATTCTTTTGGGTCCATAGCCAGAAGTGGAAGTGCTGGGTCATGTGGTAATTCTATGTTTAACTTTCTGAGGAATTTTCACAGGATTTTGATCACTGCCTTCCTGGGTTTTCTGGCAGTTTCTCTGTCTCCTTGTCCCATCCTGGATCGGGCATATTCTGAATGTACATCCACAGCTACGCTGAATTCAGGGAACATCCCAATGACCACGTTTGGTGGAGGGATGTCCCGTGTGATGTACACACGCTGGCCCAGTTCAGGTTCTCTCTCTGGGATCTCATATTGGTGCAGGTAAAGGCAGCAGGATCCATGCTGGACCACGCTCTGGGTCTGCTGGGTCCAAGTGTATCCCCTTTACCAGGCAAGGACTGAGGGAGACCTGGCTGAGGGGAAACCACACACCTATTACTGTATGTTGAGGTCACTGAAAATGGTGGTCCCATGCCTGGGTCTACCAGGTCCTTCTGTCCTGGCAGCTTCCAGGAGAACTGGCTGGACTATGGCCAAGGCTGGAAGGAGAGTCCCAAACCCTAATCCCATGAACCCCACACTTCCCTCAGTCCCTGTCAGCAGGCCGAGGTCCCTCGGTCCTGCTCCATGCCTGGTTCCCTGGCCTCCTGCAGGGTCCTAAGAACCTCTCCCATCCCTCTCCTCTCCATCTTGAGGACCAAATCCGCCTAGTACCAGGGCAGCCTGCACCCTCCTAACCTTTTGTTGGGAATGACTCTTTGATCTGGCAGGGAGAAAAAAGGTAGCTAAAACCTTTATTCTCCTGAGGTCCTCTGTCTGTAGGAAAGGGGGAGGAGGGTCCCCCACCTCTTATACTCAGCACCCTGGCCCAGGGTTCTGTCACCCTGATGTCTGCTCTGGGCCAGTCAGTGACTGAGACAGTTAGTGTGATATTTTGATTGACAAGAAATATATATTTGGTTATTCAGATGTGATCAAAATATGTTTCTCATATATATTTGGTCTGTGTCCACAGTTCCAAGCTCCCAAAACCCTTGAAATTTCCTGAGTGGTAAGAGCAATAGGTCTTTCGTTACAGTATTGGGTCTCTTGCCCTCACTTCCTGAAATTGCTTCAGAGCCACTAAGGTGAAATGGGTGACTTGCTAGAAATAGCAAGCCTCCTTCCACCACACCAGAGTGTATGTTAATGAGGTGACTTTTGCGAAGCATCTAAGGATGCAGGCTGGTTGCCAGGGGAACCAACCAGGAATAGAGGGTTGGAACGTTCAGTCACAGCCCCTGATTTCCAGGGAGAGAAAGAGCAGGAGGTAAATCAATCTCCAATGTCCAATGATTTCACCAATTACGTGTATGCAATGAAGCCTCCGTAAAACCCGAAAGGAGGGGGTTTCAGAGAGCTTCCGGGTTGGAAAACCAGAATGTTCCCATGTGCCACTGTGCTGGGCTCCGAATGCCACAAGGACCGGAGGAACCCCTTTGCTCAGGACCTCACCCCACGTACCTCTCCATCTGGCTGTTGATTCATATCCTTTAATATCCTCTGTAATAAACCTGTAATTTAGTGAGCAAACTGCTGTCCCAAGTCCTGTGAGCCACTCTAGCAAATTAATCAAACCCAAGGAGGGGGTTGTGGGAACTTCTGGTTTATTGCCAGTCGGTCAGAAGCACAAGTGACAACTTGAACTTTTGTTTGGCATCTGAAGTGGGGAACAGTCTTGTGGGACTGATCCCTGTGGGATCAGACACTACCTCCAGGTCGACAGTGTCAGAATCAAGCTGAATTGCAGGACACCTGGCTGGTGTCTGAGACACGCAAAGTCGTGTGGGGAAACGCAAAGTCGTGTGGGGAATCCCCTGCCCAAAGCACGCTGGAAGTGGTGGCCGGAACCCTCAGCTACTGAGACAAGCTTGGCTGTAGTGCTTGCACCTGGACAAATATCTCCTCCAGCAACAAAATACAAAGAAATTATAAGGGACCAAAAATAACTGCGTACATGGGCAGTTAGGGCAAATCATGGACGAGAAGATACAAAAAGACCAAAAACCCAACAGCCACTTCTGAAGAGCAGGGAGCAAAAGCAGGGTTCTAGGCACGCCCCCCTGTACTCAACACCACCAAAAGGATAGGCGGACCACCTAAGCTCCCCCTCCAGCCTGACCCCTGGACACACGTCTACCCTCACCCCATATAAGGAACCAGCTCAGGGCTTCCCTGGTGGCGCAGTGGTTGAGAGTCCACCTGCCAATGCAGCGGACACGGGTTCGTGCCCCGGTCCGGGAAGATCCCACAGGCCGCGGAGCGACTGGGCCCGTGAGCCATGGCCTCTGAGCCTGCGCGTCCGGAGCCTGTGCTCCGCGGCGGGAGAGGCCACAGCAGTGAGAGGCCCGCGTACCGCAAAAAAAACCCCAAAAACAAACAAACAATAAGGAACCAGCTCGCCCCCCCTCGGGGAGGAAGCAAGCAAGGTAAACTGTTGCTTGTTTTCACTCCCTCCTGCTACAGCAGGGGCCCCAATAAAGCCTTGCCTGAATTTCTTGTCTGGCCTCTGATCAATTTCTATTGATTAAGGGGACCAAGAACCCTGGTGGGTAACACTGCCTTCACGGTCCCCTTTCCAGCCAGCGTGGCTATTTCCCCACCTTCCTCCAAGGTGACAGGGCTCTTCTCAGTAACAACAGGAAAAGCAAAACTTTGGGGGGTGTGGGTGTAGGGAATGAGAGATCATAAAAACAGATAAACAATTTTAAAATTATCCTAAAGAAAAATATCCTATTAAGAAAAAAATGATGAGCACATGCTATTGACAAAGATACGGCTGGAGAGAAGCATGGAATCTATCTCACTGAAATGACAGTATGGTCCCTTCCAAACTCATAGCCTCCATTCCTGACAATACACGGAAAATACCGTTTATTAAGCCCATGATGCTGCAGGCCTCAGTCAGTCACAGCTCAAACATCGCCAAGTTTATGAAAGACAGTTACAGTCATTTGCAAGATAATTACCATTTTAATCTCAAACCAGCCTGTAGGAGCAAATTGCTTTATAAGTAACCATGTTTTCAGGATGTCATAATGGAATGCTGTGCGGGCAGGCTCGGAAACAACACGGGCTTGTTTTGTGATTGTCTACAGTTGTGGGGGTCCACTCTGCGCTCTGCGGTGGGATGGGGAGAGAGGGGCCAGCCCTCCTGAGGGCAGACACGAGGATCATTGTACTTACATCTGTCTGATTCATAGCTCTCTGATTAACACAGAGGGAGGGGGGAGAGACAAACAGACAGAGACCCAGGGAGAAAAGAGGGCAAGAAAGGAAAAGAGAGAAAGGGGAAGAGAGAGAGATGCTGTCGTGAACACAGAGAGGAGAGAGAAAGGAGGGAAGGGGGGAGGGCGGAAAGCAGACAGGACCCCTCACTCAGAAGCTGGCCTGAACCCAGAGCCGGGTGTGGAGAAGGGCTACCTCCAGAAGCACTGAGGTCCCAGGACTCCCACAAGGACACTGGTAAGAAAATAAGTTGCCAGGTTGACAACTTCAGTTCCCAGGGCAGGACCGTCTCTGAAAAATGGGAAGATCTGACTTCAATGTCAGGACATTGCGATGAAGAGTCAGTCTGAGAAAGAAAAAAATGATCTGGAACGAAGAGGGGAAAGGCAGGAGCTGGGGAGGCCCAAGAGGAAGGCCGTGTTGAGCGAGGGGCGTGTGGGAACCCAGCGTGACTTCTAAGAGCGAATCAGATCAGGCTGGACGGCTCGGAAGCTGCTGGCCAAGGAGGCACTTCCAGCAGCACTTTACCTCAGGAGTCTGAGGCGTGACCATCACTAGCGCAGCACCTGTCTCTGTAGGCACAGAGGGGTGTGCACAGAACTGGGTCACCTCCAGGGGTCCTGCTGGAACATAAAACAAGAGAGGGTGTCCCATCACTGCCTGATCTGGTGATGTTGAAACTGCTGGGAGCCACCCACCCAAACTTTGCTTTAATTTCCTCTAAAATATTCCCATAACATATGCATCCAAGCTTGGTTACCTCCACCTAATGGCATCTGAAATTATTTGAATGGTGACACAGATCAGATCCTAGGAAGGAAGGAGGAAGAGCCAGGGAGGGAGAGCCAAGAGAAGAACGTTCTAGAAAGGGCCAGTCAGGAGCCTCACCCAGGAAGCTGAGGATGGGAAAGCATGCAGTGGGCATGGCCCCGCGGCTGCCAGGGGTGACTCTGACCATCGCCGTCCCAGAGGAGTGGTGGGCAGATGTGGGAAGCCAAATCAATCCGTAGAGATTGAATACAGGGAAGGAGGTGGAACTGGAGGCTGCGGACACTCTTCCAGGGGCCTTTGTGTCACAGGGTGGGTGCAGGTGGGGAGCAATGGGCCAAGAAATGGAAGAGATGCTCCCTGAAAGCATCCTTCCTCCTCAAGACGGCAGTGACAAGGACGTGTCTGTGAGAGGAGGGGGGCAGTGACTTAGGAGGGAGGGAGGTGAGTGAAGCAAACTCATGGGGGCGGGGGCGGGAGGGGGTGTGTCAAACCAGCTCCAGAGCAGAAGTTGGGGGCCGGCCGGCCTTTCCGGGCAAGAGGGCCCCCTGTTTCATGGTGAAGCTCACCAATGCCCCCACCCTCCCCAGCTGCAGCATCATCCCCTAGAGATGCCAGGTCACAGCACAGGTCAGAGAAAAGAAAGACGCAGGTAAACTAATTCCCGACACTGCATCCAAACAAGATTTTGTTCTGGAATCTCCACAGATGTTCACATTCAACCCCTTTCCCCTCCAACCCGCGCCTGCTCTGGAGTCTGCTCCATCTCCTCAGGGTACCAGCTCGTCTCCATTCACACCATCTGTATATCATCTCTTCTCCTTGGTTCCACCACCCCCACCTGCAGCTCTCTCAGACCCCCCTCGCCCGCCAAGCTCCAGATCATTCCACCTCTACTTGGCTTCAGCTCCCAGCACTGACTGTATTCATTATCTATGACTGTATAACTAATCACCCCAAAACTCAGCTTAAACAACAAACACCTATGCCCTCACGCTGTTCCAGAGCCTCGGGGACCTGGGAGGGACGGAGCTGTGTGGCTCTGGCTTGGGCCTCTCAGGAGGTCTCAGCAAGGCTGCATCACCCAAAGCCCCAGCTAGGGGTGGGGGTGTCTTGCCCACAGGGGTGGCATTGCGGCTTCGGCTGTCATCCGGCAGGGGGGGGCTCTTGCCCTGCACGGTCTCCTCCAAGGGCCCTCTCCGGAAAGATATCCTAGACCTTTTTGCAAGAAAGAGAGTAAGCCAGCAAGCAGCAGGGCACCCAGGACAGAAGTAGTGGTTTTATAACCCCATCTCAGAAGGTTCTGCTGTGGGTCGCTGGTCACACCATTCGTGGAGAAGTGGGGAGGGGACGCACAAGAGCGTGACACTTGGAGACGAGGTTCCTGGGGGCCCTACTTCCTGACTCTCATTATATGAGTTAGTGAACTTGGCCTTGATCCTGCTGGCACATGGCTCTGAAAAAGCAGAGGCGTCCTCATCTTGTACCTTCCAAGGTACCTAGCATGGGGTCAGAGTTCAAGTGGGAGCCCAGCAAACACACGCTGCTGTGTGAGCTTCAGATCCATGTGAGCAAACATCTGCTAGGATGTCCCGTGCCCGATGCAGGTTCCAAGGTGACTGGTCATCTGCCAATGCTGTCACGGGGGTTTTGCCTTCCGCTCCTTAATTCTTTCCCCCAAAGCTCGTACAGCACACAATGTTATGCAGACAAAGTCGAGGGCAGCCAGCAGAGGTCTTTCTTACACACTCAAGGTCTCTAACTATTCTCCCTCACTCATTGTTGCCCCTACACAAAGAAAGCAGATGTGGAGATAATGCTGTGATAATTTAGCGATAATACAGTGGCATGCCCCTTTTGCAAAACTGCCGTCGACCGCTGTCCCATGTGAAGAGACACAAAAGTCTAGGGCCACCGGATGCATCTTCTTCCGCTTCCTTCTCTGTGCAAACCCTGCCTCCCTATGGCCTGCTGCTTCCCACCCCTCACGTTTCCATACAGGACGAGGTTGTTGTTTGCCGTTCATGTTTAATACAGATACGAAAGAGAATCAATGAAGGTGATCTTAGGAGACAATACATTTCCCATCAGACAATTACAGGGGAATTTTTCATTCTGATTTTTACTGTTGAAAATCAGCCTTGGAGATGATATTTTCAGCGGTAAACCCTGAAACTCCAATCTCCCTGTCAGTAATGTGATTCTGGAGGCTGACTTGTACAGAACTCACCAGGGTAGACTTCTTGACATTAACATAGCACCACGTCAAATGAAAGCTCCGTCCAAATGAGCCACAGCTCCTTTAATATACTGTGAGATCCCCTTGAGAGTCAGGAGAGTCTTGTCGGGGGTGAGGTGGGGGCTCCTTCTGCCAGGGATGCTGCACAATTGACAGCTACAGCGTCCAGCTTCTTGGGAGTTCATTAATGCAGAACAGGGCGAGAAGGCAAGTATTTTGAAAACAGAACAAGAGGCAGCTGTTCGGAAGACATGGGGCTGCTGTAGCCCCGAAGGGCATCCACCTGCATCCTCGCAGACTGATGCAGGGGCGTGAACTGCCGATTCCTCGACCTTCACCGTGATGTAGCTGTCATCTGCCCAGGAAGTCACCAAACCAGACCGCCAGCCCACAGACCCACTGGGCCCAGCACTGCTTCTCCCCTCCACCCAGGTCATGCCAACCTCCTGGGGGATCCCGTATTTCCCACATGTCCACCTCGCACCTGATATTTGTCCTGACCTATCCACCACCTGGGATCCCGGTCCTCTGAGGGCAAACCACAGCTGCTCCCAGCCATACCCCCTCCCACAGATGTCCTGACTTTCCAAAATCTGCAATCTTTATTGTTTTACCCGACCCACTCCAGCCCCCTCCTTGGCTCTGGGCACATTTGTTGGCTTCCCCATCTCAACTAATACCAAAGGGTCCATAATCCCTGGGTGGGCCCAGGGATCCAAGAAACCCTTCATTTTGGACCAAATTCTTCGCATGTTTGTCTTTCTAACTGGGAGGGGAATCTCAGGTCCCCATCAGGTTCCCAAAGGATCTGGGGGACCCAGAGGATGGAACCAGCCCTCCCAGCTCATCCACTGGGATCTCTGTCCACTCTGATCCCTGGAGATATGAACCCAGACACCACCCTGCTTTGCCAGCAGACAGCTGACGGGACACACCCTAAGGGGCTCAGACAGTGCAGACACGCAGCTTCACTTGAGTAGGACCCACTCCTCTGAAGTGCCATGTGCTGCCAGTCCGTCCACACCGTGATCTGAGCTACATCCTGGCTCTCGCTCATGGGATGAGCAGGGAGACAGGCAGGGTCACCCAGGGCTTGGTTACTGCTGGGAAAGGAAGCAACCTGCTTCCTTGGAGGAGCCTCTCCTCTGCCCCCTTTCCTCCACAGCAGGACTCAGCCAGGTCAGCTGCTACTGCCTCCAAAGCCCACAGGGGTGGCCAGTATCCGCAGCATCTCAGGACAGCAGCCAGGGTCCCACAGGATGCTCAGATGGAACGTTCCTGCACTAGGAAGCATTGGGTCTTCAGACCTGCCATGTTGATACAACACGGGGACCGATGGTAATCTTCCCAGTAAAGCGTTACCTTCCAGTGCATTCCTCTCACACCAAAGAGCACAAAACTGAGGTGGAGGAGCCAACAGCCCACCTGCTACATGCAGGGACCCTCTTGAGACTCATTATGTCACAACAAAAATGCAGGGGAGGGCTTCCCTGGTGGCGCAGTGGTTGAGAGTCCGCCTGCCGATGCAGGGGACATGGGTTCGTGCCCCGGTCCGGGAAGATCCCACAGGCCGCGGAGCGGCTGGGCCTGTGAGCCATGGCCGCTGAGCCTGCGCATCCGGAGCCTGTGCTCCGCAACGGGAGAGGCCACAGCAGTGAGAGGCCCGCGTACCGCAAAAAAAAAAAAAAAAATGCAGGGGACAGAGCCTGCATCTGTGATGCTCAAGACAGACCCTCCCCGCACCAGCCGGTTGCAGGGTTGTTGACCCCACAAATGAGTAAGCAGATTCACACTTGCCAAGGGCTTGCTCTGTGAGCACAAATCATCCTGTTGCCTCCCCTGACCTTCAGGTCAACTCTGTTATCATCATCCCTCCTTGAGAAGATGAGGAAACCGAGGCACAGAAATGTTAAGAGACCTGCCCAAGGTCACACAGGGATGGTCATGGGGCATTGGTAGATTTTGCAGATTAAAATAGAAGAAACCCAGTTAAAATGGAATTTGAGACATATGATGAATACTTTTTCTTTACTATAAGTATATACCCAAATATCACATGGGATACACTAAAACATTACCCATTGTTTATCTGAGATTCCTGTTTAGCTGGGTGATCTGTATATTATCTGGTGACCTTACATGGTAACAAGGGGCTTGAACCCAGGTCTGAATCCAGGCTGTGGTGCTCTGAGCTCATGTTCTCTCCAGAGGCGGCCGAGAGCTGCAGAAGAACCTGATTGCATGGCAGCTCTGGGGGACGCTGGGGAGGGAAGTGGCAGGTCCGCAAGGGAAAGTACAGACCCTGATCCTTGGCTCTGGCTGCAAGCGTTCCTCTGCTCCACTCTCCACAATAGAGGGGTAAGAGTGGAGAGGAAGAGCTGGGTGGAGGCGGGCGGGGCTGTGTCACAAGTCTCAGGGCTGTAGGAACACTTCTCATGATAAGGCCAAAGAAATGACCTCAGAGGAGTCCCCTCTGGGTTCAGGGCTAGAGGAACGAACCCGGAGCGGAAGCCGGGCTTTTGTCTGCATCTACGTGTGGAGGGATGCTTCTTAAAGTGCTCTGGCAGGGCCACCGCCCAGGTGACAGTGTCCTCTAGGACAGGTTGCCAGAGTGAGGCATCCAGAGCTCTGTGTGCCTGGGGCTCCAATAACTCCAGGTGGAAACAAAGAAAGGAGACCAGTCCCTATAGCTGAACAAGTAACCACTGCCTGAGCCCATCCCCATTGGCTCCCAGCCCCATAAACTCATTTATCTAATCGTCAGTTCACTTCTATATAAAGTGTACCATGCTCCTCTGTGTTGAAGAAACAGGGCTCTTTATTAGCTGCAGTAGTAAAAAAAAAAAAAAAATGACTTCCGCCTCCCCAGCTCTCTGGGAATAAATTAGCCCAATTGCATTTTCCTCTCCTGTTAAATTCTCAGACTCCACTATCTGCAGATCAGCAGAGACACAGTGCAGTTAGAAACATCCAATTAATCAAGGGACTCTAAGAGTTGTCAAAACCTTCCAGAGTTCCTGATTGCCTGTGACCAGACTAATTTTAAAAAGGTTTAAAAAATTGACCACTCTTTGGGAACATTCCAACCCTGAAGCAAAATTGAGGAACCTTGGACCAGGTATTTAGTGCAGCTGTCAGAAAGAGAACTTCTGGAACAATCTGGTTTCCTCTCACCCCAGCTTGGCAACAGCCACCCACTCCCACAGCCCTGGAGAGGGCTCGTGCAATCCTGCAACATTTGCTGGGCACTGGCTCTGTTGTAAGACATGTCAGGGACTTAATGAGATGGACAAGGGTCTGGCTCTACTGAGCGGAGGGCAATACCCAGCTTAGTGACTGTGCAGTGACCTTCAGCTTAAATGAGCAACTTCCCTTTACTTCAATCCAATTTGAAAGCCCACCTCTTCCAGACTGTCATCCAGATTGCTCTAACCATTCCCTGACCATCACCTCTTTGCAGAATGAGAAGCATTTTAAATCTACAGACATTCACACATAAATCACTAAAGGCAGAAACAAGTCTCTTCTATTAAGTGTTTTAAGGACTGGCTTTATTTTTCTCTAGACTCTAAAGGGTTTACCCCTCTTCATCATCTACATGGTTTAGGTTATTGATCTAATGTCTCCTAGCCCTTAAATGTAAGCTCCAGGAGGGCAGGAATCTTTGTCTATTTTATTCCCTAATGTGTCAGGATTGTTGCCTGACACCTAGTAGGTGCTCAATAAATCACGCTTGGGTGAGTGTGTTCTCATTAGCAAGATCCTTTACTAAATTCATCTGCTTATTCTTTCACTCATCCATCCTCTCACACACTCAGCCTGAACCCAGTGTAGCCCAGACTGTGTCCTTGCTGCAGGACAACTTAGGATAAGGTTGCAGGCTGGGCAACCAAGGGAGGCTTCACAGAGGAGGTGGCCTGGAGCATTTAGCCAGGTCTGGGTGGAGGGCAGGTGACAGAGCTTCCCAGGTTGAGTGCAGCCTGACCCCAAAAGACACAATGACATCTAAGAAAAAAAGACTAATAATCCCCGGCCTTGTGTAACAAAGGATGCTGGTGCTCACTGGGGTTGGCGCTGCACACAAACTTGAGGGAGCTGCAAGCTGGAAGGACCACAGAGAACATTAATATGGTCCCAGTCCATAGTGGACAAAACAGAGGCCCGGAGATGCTGCAGACTTGTCCAAGCTCATCGCAACAGTCAAGGGCAGGTCAGGACCAAGACTCAGCTCTGTGTTTTTCCTTCCGTGGCATCAATTACTGACCCTTACCCACATTGCCCCCCACAGAGCCGGCCGTCAAGGAGGAGGTGCTGGCGGAACATCTCTCATGGGGAAGGTGAGCATCCGCTGACTTACAAAGAGACACAGGAGGACATCCCATGGTGGGGCCGCTGGGGAGGAGGAAAAGGAGAGCGGACAGCAGGGATGCTGTGAGTCGAGCGCAGAGGGAGAGGGCTTAGGTACACTGGACGCTCGGAAACCATCTCGCGACCCTTGCTTTGAAGGAGTAACCCAGCAAGATACCTCCGATAAAGAAGCAAGAAATGCATGTCTGTCCAGCTGAGGACAGAAATCTGAGCAGTGAAAAGACTGGCTCTGCCAGACACAGGCCACTCGAAGTGCGGAGGCAGCTCCAGCCTCCCGCTGCAGAGAAGATGACACTGTCCTTCTGCTGAACCTGAATCACAGTCCACATTAAATCCCCAGAACGAAACCCTGGGTGGAACCAAGGTAGACCTGGATGATTCCAACTGGAAGCCAGCCAGCTCTCCCCACGGCTCAGCTCTTCATGGACTTTAACTGCATCTCCGAGCCCACCAAGAATCTGCGCCCTAAGCTCCTCAATCTTGCGTACAGAGAAACAGAGACGTTTGTCCGCCCGAGCTTTAAAAAGAAGCGGCCCAGGCATGCCTGCGACATTCAGACTTTGCAGGAACAGTCGAGATCCCTGCAGAGATCACTGTCCACCAACCCCCATGGAGCATGACAGCCACGGATCCCCCGGCCCCTGCACCACAGCTATGCCTGTTGCAGGCAGAGAAGCCCAAGCTGCTAGCCCAGATCCTTCCCCATTAAACTCCCAAACGTTCCTGCATGCAGATCCCACATGATGGTAAAGCCAGGACACACACACACACCCCAACTAGTGGACACCCTCTGTCTCTGGGGTGTTCAGGTTTCCCTCAACATGTTCAGCCCTCTGACCATTGTTAACATCACAGGCAGCCCTGCCCTCACAGGGCTTCCTCCTTGCTCTCTGAGTCTCCCCCAAGTGCTCTGAGACCTATGTTGGACTTCTGACCTCCAGGACTGCAAGACGATAAATTTGTATTGTTTTAAGACACTAAGTTTGACATAATCTGTTACAGCAGCAAATAGAAACTCCTACAGTGCCAAGCTGTGCATCAGACCACACAGAAGGCTATGTGCGAGCAGGGAAACTTGTTTAGCTTGGAAAACACACCACTGTAAGCTCAGGGAATCTGGACGAAGGCAGCTTCAATTCCAGCCAGGAACCTTGGACAGCAGCCTTTTCAGCACATTTGGAGTCAGACACACCGGGTTCTAATCCCAGCTCAGCCACTTCCTGGCATTGTGACCTGGCCTGGGGTGGTGGTGGGGGCAGGTCTTCACCACTCTGAGGACTGGTTTCTACAAACTGAGAACCCTGAATACACAGGCAGAGTTCCCGGGAGAAGTCTACATAACATATGTGATGGTTAAGTTCATGTGTCAAATTGACTGGGCCACGGGGTGCCCAGATATCTGGTCGAGCATTATTCTGACTGTGTCTATGAGGGTGTTTCTGGGTGAGATTAACCTTTGAATCACAGACTGAGTAAAGCAGATTGCTCTCCCTGCTGGGGGTGGGCCTCGTTCCATCAGTTGAAGGCCTGAATACAGCAAAATGGCTTCTCCTTCTCCAGGTAAGAGAGAACTCCTCCTGCCCAACTGCCTTGACCTGGGACGTTGGCTTTTTCCTGCTTTTGGCTTCAAACTGAAACCTCAGCTCTCCTGGGTCTTAGGCCTTTGGACTTGGACGGGAACTACACCATTTGTCTTCCTGGGTCTCCAGCTGGCAGGCGGCAGGTCTTGGGACTTCTCAGCCCCCATAACAACTCCATATAATAAACCTCCTCTCCTCTCGTTCTCTCTCTCTCTCTCTCTCTCTCTCTCTATATATATATATATATATACACACACACACACACACACACACACACACACACACACATATCTCCTATTGTTTCTGTTTCTCCGAACACGCTAATACCATGGGCGATGTTTCTGGCTCCATGCCAGGAGCACAGACTTGCCCAGTCAATGGTGGAGGAGCATTGGAATCTCGACCCCTCACAAGATTTTGTGCTCCATCCACCATTACCCCAGGATGCATGTCCCACAAGACATTCAGTGACTGCCCAGCATTAAGGTCATCATGCTCCCTCCCTCTTCACAACGAGAGGTCCAGCCCCCTGGTTACCCAAGCTGGGAGCAGGTGCTCCCACGGCTGCAGCCCTGATGGCATGGTGAGAGGATGCCGAGTCAGGGTAGGGGCTGGGCAGGCAGAAGACCCCTTCTGTGGTCTCCAGCCAGCCTCCCTCTGCCTTTGGATGCCTTCCTTGGTCTCTCTTCACTTGTGCTGACTCTTATCATGCTGGACAAGAGCACCACAATTTTTTCCCCAGCATTTCCCTGCCTGACCCTATATGAGCAGCCAGGCTGGACAGAGCATCCTGTCTCCTGGCCCCTGCCTGGGCTGCTGCTTCCTTCGGAAACTTACTTTTCTCCCATCCTCCCAGGAGCTTCTTGAATCTCTGCTTTTGGTGGCATTTCAAAGTTGCCAAGCCAGTATCTAAGGAAGTCATTAAAAGAAAACAAGAAAAGCAAAAGAACAATTGTAGTCGCTCCCCACAGCCATGGGTGGCCGGGGGGACCATTCCACAGAGGTGCGTTAACATACCGGGAAAAGAGCACGAAGCGCAGCGCCCCGCCCGCCCGGGGTGCTCAACCTGAGCCATAGTTTCTTCTGCTTCCTACCACGGAGGAGGGCAAATTGCAAAGAAACGTTGGTGTGAGAGCACAGCTCAGAATTGAACACGGCTCAGACGGTACCCTCAAGGAGGCTGCCAGCCTCCCTCGCTCTCAGCTGGCAGCTCCCAGGCATCCTGTTCTTTGGCAGTTTACGAGGCCACCTGCTCCAGAAAGCCTACTTGACTGCTCTGATGCTCACCAGAGGCAAGAGCCGCAGCTGCTGGAGGCCTGGGGTCGACTGGCACATCTGGACGGCTTTTGTTTGGCTCAGCACCGCAGCCAGACAGCTATGGTGTTCGGTTGGATCATCCTCATGTTTCTCTTTCTTCTGAGATCAGGGGGTCCCCAGGGCACGTTAGTCTCAAGCTGATGATGTCACCTATAGACATTTGCTCTGCCGGCTTTGTCTGTCCAAACCTTGTATGTGGTTGTGATTTCATCCCTGCGGGAAAGTCGCAAGGATGGTACAAGGAACTCCCATAGACCATTTATCCAGATT
This sequence comes from Lagenorhynchus albirostris, assembly GCF_949774975.1. Classification (NCBI taxonomy): domain Eukaryota; kingdom Metazoa; phylum Chordata; class Mammalia; order Artiodactyla; family Delphinidae; genus Lagenorhynchus; species Lagenorhynchus albirostris. Next base: position 182,601,118 of record NC_083096.1, on the reverse strand, counting down.
CACGAATTCTCACATTTTGCACCATTTCCTTTGTCATCACCCCTACATTTTCATAAGGGAAAAAAGTTACGAAGCCACAGGCCAAAATCGGAGATTTAACCTTGATACAATACAATCATCTAACCCACTGCACATACTCACATTTCAGCAATAGGCCACCCGGGTCCTTTCATAGCATCCTGCCCCCCAGGACCCATACCTACCCCCATGCATCGTTTCCCTGTCTCTTTAGCTTCTTCAACCCGAAACAGTTCCTTTTATTTCTTTCTTCTCCTTGACCTTTACCTTTCTGGGGAGGAAAGGGCAATTACTTTCAGTAGTGCCTCCATCTGTGTTTATTTGTCCTTTTTCTCAGGATGAGATCCAGGCTGTGTTTTTTCTCAGCCGTGCACGGGGCGATGCTGTGTCCTCACCGTCAGGCATGGGATGTCCCGTCCTGGGACAGATCTCTCATCCCCTGGTTAAGGTTGAGTCCTCCAGGCCTCTCCCCTGTAAAATTACCCTTTTCCTTTCATAATGAATAAGTAATTTAATTCTTCAATTCTGTAAATAGCCCGATCATTATCAAAATTTCATCCACTGTTTTCGACACCAGTGAATGATGCTCTAAATCCTTTCTTCTTTATTAAGTAGAATTCTAATGTAAGGAGAACTTTCCCTTCTCCCCAGTCTGTTTATTCATTTAATTATTTATATCAGTATGGGCTCATTGGTTCTATTTTATTCAATGGGCTTTAATCCATTACTATTGTTACTTATTTCGATGGTCAAATTGTCCCAGATTTGGCAGCCCTCTTATGCTGGCCCCTATGTTCTTTTGAGAGTCCCTCATTCTATGAGGTCGCAAGATATTCCAGAATTGCCTTGTGCTTTCCTTGCCTCAGGCCTGAAAACAGCTTTTTCTCCAAGGAGCCCTGGTTCCTATGGACTGAGAATGGTATTAGGAACCAAGACCTGGATGCTGGGTCAGTGTGATCATAGAAACTGGGGATCATTGCTTCTAAGCTCTCTCAGTGGACAGAGCTAAGAGATAGTAAATAGTTGATAGATTAGGTAGAAAGACAGATAGATAGATAATAGGTAGACTGAATGAATATAAACATATGTATATAAATATATATGACATAAATATATAGAGAGATATATATGTGTATTTTTATACACTCTGTATGTTTGTATATACATATGTATATACATTATATGTATATGTGTTTGTACCTATTTACACACACAGAACTGAATTCACCCGACTCCCCCTATTCCCGTTCACAAGGTACATGCTAATCTTCCCCCTGCCCATATTGTAATTCCTTCCCCATCAGTAAGAGACTGAGCTACCATTATCCTTGATGTACGTACTCATTTGCTCAAAATAGGAATACAGGGAAAATAGTTTTAGAATCGCTAAGCCATACCACTGTAATAAGCAAACCTGCTAACTATTATTCCATATGAGTTTTCAGCTTTGTTTTGGCGAGGGGTGAAATTTACATGCTATGAATTGCACAGCTCTAAAGCGTACCATTTCATGAATTTTGAGAAAAGTCTATGCCCATTAACACACACGCCTTCCAAGATACAGAGCAGTACCCTCACCAGAACAGTTTTCTTGTGCCCCTTCCCAACCATATCTCCAAAGGCAACCTCTATTCTGATCTTTTATCATAGCTTAGTTTCACTTGTTCCAGACTTTCATATAAACGGGATCTTAAATATGTATTCGTTTGTATTCAGCTTCTTTTGTCCAACTAGCGTCTGTAATATCCACTTATGTGTTGGCTATTCTTTATACATCCCTGTTTATCTCTGAGTAGTTTTCTATGGTATAAATATGCTATACTTTGCTTATCCATTCTCCTGCTGTGGCCATTTGGGTTATTTCCAATGTTTGCCTATTATAAAAAAAGCAGATATGAACATTTTTGTACGTGTCCTTTTGGGAATACATGCTGTCATTTCTCTTGGGTAAAACCTAGTGGTATAATTGCTGAATCATAAGTGTAGACTTAACTCTGTAAGAAAATGCCAAACTTTCTCCCAAGTGTTTATATCACTTTTCTTCCCCGCCAACGATGCATGAGAGCTCTGGCTGCACCGTGCCCTCCCTAACACTTGGTATTACCAGGCTTTTTTATTTTAGTCGTCATAGTAGGTACGTGAGACCTCTCTTTTTTTTTAATTGCTGGACATTTAGACTTTCAAAACTATTTGATATTGCAATGATGAACATCCTGGTATGTACATTTTTGCCCTTAAATTTTGCTATTTCCAAAAAAAAAAAAAATTTTGCTATTTCCTTAGGGTAGACTACCGGAAGTAGAATTAATTGATCAAAGAATATGAACTTTCAGAATTTAAATTGCCAACTTATGTTCCCACTAAGTGTGCATCAGGATTGCCCCGACTTTTACCAGCTTTCAGTGTGACCATTAAACAAAAACTGTGGCCAATTTTACACTGTTGTGTTGGAATATCCCGTGCTTTTAAGAAAGTATTCAAATCAATGCGTCTGCTGATGAATCATCTCCGAGTCACCACAACCAGGTCAAGCAATGGAGCACAGTGAACACCCCAGACATCCACTCACACCTCCCTGACCCTCTCCCACCCAAGGTGAGGGTTAGACCCTGGCTGGGCTGGCTCCAGTGGGGTCTCCAAGCCCCACATGACCCACCTCTCACCTGTACCCTGCTGCTACTGGGGGAGGGTCCAGTGGGTGTGGACGGACCATTATCCACAGTAGACACAACAGGGACTTGGGTTTTCTATGCAGACAACTCCCAGGAAAGATCCCACGAATCCAGACATACGATTCCTAAGACATTCAACGTTGCCATCCCAAATGTGCCTTTGATCCCCTGGTCATCCGGACAGGCCTATGGTTCCCCTCACAAGTGGGCAGCAAGCGGGTATGTGGAGCATGGCGGGGGAAGAGCAGTGGGAAGGTCTGGGGTTGCCTGCCACCCCATATTGGAAAGCAAGAGGGACAGAGATAAAGTACATATTCTTTTTTTTAATTTATTTTATTGAAGTATAGTTGATTTACAATGTTGTTTAATTTCTGCTGCACAGCAAAGTGACTCAGTTATAATACGTATATTCTTTTTCATATTCTTTTCCATTACGGTTTATCACAGGATACTGAATATAGTTCCTTGTGCTATATAGTAGAACTATCATCCAAAAAGATACATGCACCCCTATGTTCATAGCAGTGCTATTTACAAAAGCCAAGACATGGAAACAACCTAAATGTCCATCGACAGATGAATGGATACAAAGATGTTGTATATTTATACAATGGAATATTACTCAGCCATTAAAAAGAATGAAATAATGTCATTTGCAGCAACATGGATGGACCTAGAGACTATCATACCAAGTGAAGTAAGTCAGAAAGAGAAAGACAAATACCAAATACCAAATTCCACTTATATGTGGAATCTAAAATACAAATACAAATGAATTTATCTATGAAACAGAAACAGACTCACAGACATAGAGAACAGACTTGTGGTTGCCGAGGGGGAGGATGGGGTGGGGGAGGGAAGGACTGGGAGTGTGGGATTAACAGATGCAAACTAGTATATACGGAATGGATTTAAAAAACACATACCCTTTGAGCCTTTCCGTTTCCCATGGCCATGGAGATTCCCAGCACAGGCCCTTCTGTCATTCCCAGGAGCTGCACCCTCATTCACCAGGGCCAAGGTCGCTTCATCTTACTTGGAATGCCTTTTCCTTTCCTGTCTCACCTGGGCAAGCAGCCATCTGACACCTCATTCTCTTGGTGCAAATGAAGTGGGTCTGGAGCCCACGCTGGCTGCTTCTGGCCATCTTCTTTGGCTGGGTTTGGACCCATGTGGCTGGGGACAGCTCGCTCACCCAGCTGGTCACGCCCCAGGGAACAGAGAGGACAGAGGACATGCACCGGCCTCGCCCGGCCCCTCAGCAAGCTCCTGGCAAGGAGGGCCTGCTGCTGTCCTATCTGCCTGCTTTATGTGTGGCCGCCCGGTCCCCCCAGCTCTGACATGACACTTTGAGACAAGCTGGAAACAAGTTAGCTCAGGATACTCTAAGGACACAAAGCTCCTTGCAGATGCCCAGGGCTTGGGGTGGAGCTTGAGAAAGTCAGTTTCTGCCACCTCCCTTGTGGGCTGCCATGGGAAAGGGGCCTCGATGTCCCAGTATCTCTTATAAAAGAGGAGGCAGAGGCCTGGAGGAGGGGACAGTACAGTGAGGTCCTTCCTAATGCCCCTCTTCCTCCTTGAGGAGAAGATCTGAATCCACAGATCTCAGTTGGGAGGGGAAAAGCCGGACCACGTGTTCTTTCTTCCTATCCCCTTATTACCATCAGCTGGCTGAGGGTCTCTGCTAATCCCAGGCCATTCCGAACTGAAAATGATTAGTTACATAATGCAATATTAAAGCTATAAGTCTTCCCAGTAGCAGAACCCATAAACCTTGGTTTTTATTATCCACTTACTGCACAGACCCTGGCTGTTCGTTCATTGCAGCACAATTATCCTACAATTACTGTTATATTGTTAAGTAAATACTCTGCCGGAAGCAGTAATTCCGGGGCTCATAAATATATAAGCAAATACCAGGCGAGGCCCGGGAACCAAGGGAAGGAGACAGGACAGCACAGGTGCCCAGAGCCCCCGAGTGGGAACGTGGCACCCTGAGGACATGCCCATCCATCCTGCAGATGGGTCGCTGACACCAGGGCCGTCCCAGCACAAGGGCCTCCCCTTAGACAGAGTGGCCGCTGGTCTGTCACTCCCGTAGGTAGTTCCAGGCTCCTTTCACGGGTCAGGGAGCACGTGGGTAAAACACAGGGGACCAAGCAAACTCTCCTGGATTTTATTTTTACAAACAGTATGCTCACTGCGTCTTTATACAGAACAACTCAAAACTGGAAACAGCCCAGAAGTCCATCAGCGGGATAGCAGATAAAAAAACAGTAGCACGTTCATACTATGGGATACTAGTCAGCAGCAAAAAGGAATGAACTGCGGGTCCATGCAACAACAGAGAAGCAGCTCAGGACATGATGGTGGATGACGAAGCTGGAACAAGAGAACAGACTGCATGGTTCCAGTGGCACGGAGTTCTAGAACAGACAAACAGAATCCATGATTTAACAAATTCTGACCACTGGCTACCTCGGGGATTGACTAGTTAGGGCAGGAGGGAACTTTCTGGGGTCATGGTGATGTTTTATAACTTAACAGGAGTCTGAGTTACCCAGGGATGTGTATGTGTCAAAATTCATCCAATGGCATCTCCTGGATTTGAGTTTCGAAAGCAAAGCTGCTAGGGCAATGCACAGAAACTATGATGGCCTCATCTGTAGAAGGCACCCCATGTGGCCAGTGTCCTGTGGCCAAAAGGCTAAAAACCTTCACCAATCTCGCTGTCCACCTCCAGGGCACAAGTGAGGGCAGGCCAGCTCTTCTCAAAAGGGTCATCCCACCAGCCCCTCCTGTGCCCTCCCTGGGGTGGGATGGGGCCTGGCAGATGGAAAGAATATTCCAGAGACCTGTGACCATGCTTCTGCTGACCCTGGGCTCTGGGAACAATGCGCTACATTACTTGATGCCAGAAGTGCTAGAGCTCATCGTGGTTGGTTTTCTAGCACTGACACTTTTTGATGCTTTGTCATATCCACTTCCTGTTTCGTTTTCCCTGGGGTGACCCTGTGGAACCGTCAGGACAAGTATCCCTATTCTTGTTGAAAGGACAGTACCCTGCAGCTCAGAAAGGCCAAGTGGACTCATCCCAGGGTCCAACACCGAGTTAGTGATGTTGCCAAGAAAAAACCTCAGGGTCCCCAGATGCCGGCACCTTCCGTGCCTCCTTCCTTACAAAATAGATAAATGAAAGCAAGGTAGTTACGTCCTAAGGCAAAATGTGTCCATCAAGTATGGGAGGCAGGATAACAGTCCCCTAAACATGGTGACATCCTAATCCCCAGGACACGTGACTGCATCGGTTTTCATGGCAAAGGGGGATGAAGGAGGCAGAGGGAATTAAGATGACTCGTCAGCGGACCTTGAGCTGGGGAGAGTGTCCTGCATCGTGTGGGTGGGCTTGATGTCACCACAAGGATCCTTAAGTGGGGAGGGAAGACACAGCAGCGTCAGAACCAGAGGGAAGGTAGCACAAGAAAGACGCCACCATCCACCCTTGGCTTCGGAGATGGAGGCAGGACCACAAGCCAAGGAGCACAGGCACCTCTAGAAGCTGGAAAACGCAGGGAAGCCGACCGTCCCTGGAGCCTCCAGAAGGAAGGCAGCCCAGCCACCACAGTGACCGTAGCCCGGTGAGACCCACTTTGGACTTAACTCTAAGTAGGGGTGAATGTTGCTTTAAACGACTGAACCTGTGCTACTTGTGACAGCCGTCACAGAGACCTTTAATAAATGTTCTGAAACCTCAGGGGGACCCAGAACCCCTCTGCTCCACGGGTCTTCCCCCCAGGATGCTCTGGCCCAGAGACTCCGACACTTCAAACCAGAACCCCCCCACCCCCTCCGCGGGGCCCTGCCTCCCACGGGGCTCAGGGAGCACAGGACGCCTCCAGCTCCTCCTCGGGAAGTTCGCTCCTTGAAGATGTCTCCTGAAGGGTCACCTTCTCTCTGACCCCAAGCTCTTGTGGAGAACTGAGAACGAGGTCCTGGTAGTACCTGCTTAAAATTAATGAGGTGATTACCAAGCACAGACTTCAGGAAGAGCAGTAGGGCTTCCTACAATAGCACCTTCCACCAGGCTGCTTTACAAGGTGTCTGTTTGTCCCCACTCTTTTTTTTTTGTCCCCACTCTTTAAACAGAATGTGTGCTTTTGAAAAATTCTGTTGCATTATCTTATCGAGTGCTTATTCCCCGGAACTTCATAAAACAAACATTAATTAGGGCTCCGGTTGGTGTCATCTCCTCAAAAGCTCTCTACTGTGCCACAAGGCCATCCCACCCTCGGGATGCTCATTTTCAGAACGGCGGTAGCAGTCAGAGCCAATATCTCAACCTTTGGTGGAGAAGGAATGAGATTGTATGTACAGAGGGGTGAAGGTCGGAGCCCATCTGGATGTCTTCAGTGAAGCTCTTGGTGCTTAAACCCACAGCCAAGACACAAGTCGAGCCCTCCAGCTGCCAAGAGCTCGACCAGCATGTGGCCTGGTGACCCTCCTGCACAGTCAGAAGCACCCTCCGCCTCCCAGGGCACCCAGACCCCCGCCTAGACCCAAGAACCCCACCCATTGTCCTGAGAGCCACAGGGTGACACCCGGTCCCCCGGCCAGGAGACACTGCGAGGAACACAGGCGTGGGGCTCGGATGGCTGTGGACCTCTCTGACCCTCGTTTCCTCAACGGTGAGAATGATCAGGATGTGCCTGGGGTGACCAGCTTGGCCTGGTGTGCTGGGACTTTCCTGTTTTAGCCCCCAAAATGCCACTGCTTCCCAGGAATTCCACACTGGGGAGGTCGGCCACCCTAATTTTCCACGTTTACCCTGTCAGTGCCTTGGGTAACAGGATGAGAAAATGCTTTCTCTGCCATTTGGATGTCCACGTGCCCCTCCAAACTCACTTTCCTCCACACTTGCTTCCCACCAGGCTTCAAGCGGTCCCCCCGACCTCCGAATCCATCGAGGCCCCTCGCCCTGGGTGCCCACATCTGCTCATCCTCTCCCTAAAGTCTAATGGGGGCTCCGAGGCCCCAACTCCTTCCCCAGCCCCTCCCTCCTGTTCTTTTCCCAGACAATCTCCACACCTGTCCCTTGGCCACTTCTCCCAGCAGGTCTCAGCCCCGAGGCTCGGGCAGGAGACATACTTGCAACGTCTGGAGGTCCCAGGTCCATCAGAGCTGCCTGATTAATGCCACTGAAGAAACAAGACAAACACGACAGGGGCTATCTCCGGACTGTGCCGTGGGGCCCTGTTCTCGGCATCTAAGTCAGGGCAATGCGATATCGTGTCTGAAGCGCTGCCCGTGCACGCAGGTGGGTCTCTTGAAATGCTTATGATGGCATGCAGTGGGGCTGGAGGAGGAGACGACACCTGGTCCTACATGGCCCCAGCGGTCAGACAGCTGTCCTGGGCAAGGCCTCTGGTTTCCAGAAAATGTGGAACTAGATTCAGCAGCTCCTGTGATCGTGCCTGCAGGGATTCCTGGAACCTGAGGTCGGAACCCAAGGTCGGAGCCCATCTGGATGTCTTCAGTGAAGCTCTTGGTGCGTAAACCCACAGCTTTGGACGACCCTGCTGTACACCCCCTGCCGTGCTCTCTTCACCCTGAATCACATAGTCCTGTAAAACTGAGTTCTTTAAAACGTGTGTTTACATTCTAAGGTGCTTGTCTGTTCCATCTTTGCAGATCAGATCAGAGTGAGGGCTGGGGGCTACTTACTGCTGCCTGAGTCAGTGAGGGACATGCACTTGGTCCTCTCTCTCTCTCTCTCTCTCTCTTAGGAACCTGTCCAAGTCTCGGACACTAAATTTGTCCCACTCTGCCTGGGACTCAGAAGTTCCCTGAGGTGCAGGACTTTCGGTTCTAAAACCTGGATTATCCCCCCAAAACAGGACGACTGGCCCCTCTCTGAGCCTCTTGAGAGAAATGGACCTAGAGACCAACTTCAAACAGAAAACACATCCAAGGGACATGGGTCCTTCATCAAATATGAGACCAGGCATCTGAGAGCTGGTTTCCTCAATATTTCTGGAAAAAGAATCATTCTAACAATATTCATTTACATCGCATGCCAATTTGAAGGTCTAATTAAAAAAAAGGACAGGCCAGAGTGGCTGAACCCTGCCTGATGGCATGTGGGGTGAGCCCGGGGTAGGGGACGTGGGGCGGCTCCAGGAAACCTGCAAGTCCCAGAACAGGAGAGAACTTGTTCAGTCCCCCTGGCCCTTAAGCTTCAGCTAAAGGAAAGCAAATCTAAAATAATCTCTCGCTAAGTTAGATATTTCATCCTTTGATTCGAAATCAACACTGTTCATTTCTCCCAAGTTGACAAGACTAATAATAATAATAATAGCATCCTTTTAACCATGTCTTCCCCCAGTGGCGGGAAAATTGCCAGCAGCCCACTATAATGTCACCACCCACTTCTCACCACACCTCGCCTCATGGGCTGAGTTATTTTCATTGCATTATGTATATTTTAGAAAGAGAGAAGCTGTCACCAGAAGGGTAATTGCCCTTGCTCATCATCCTGTCTAGATGGCACAGAGCAGCCCTCACTTCATTAAGTGCAAAGCCTCCACCTGAGAAAACCAATCGCAACCTAAATCATAAAGACAAAAATCAATGGCCACTATCCACGCCAGGCCTCCTTTGGGACACCGAGGGCTGACTCCAGACAGGCTGGCCCTGTCCCCACGGGGGCCAGGAGCGCAGGCATATCGGGGCAGAGGAACAGGGTGGGGGCTTTTCAAGTCTAATCAGCAGAAGCCTCGTAAAGAGAAGGGGCTCCGTTTGGTAACTTTCAGGTCGAAGACACATTTTTCAAACATTCACGGAGCAACTACTGTGTGCCAAACCCCAGGAAAGGCCCCCGGATTCAAGATAAACACCCAGTGTCTGTTCTCCAGGGGCTTTCTGTACAGTGGAGAGCACAGGAGTATGGGCCCTCAACTTGGCCTGAGTGGGGCTGAAAATGAAGAGAGCCTTGTGTATGGGGGTGGAGGGATAGGGTCATTTGAGTTGGGTCTTGAAGGATGACTAGGAGGTTTCCAGGAACATCTTTCTTCCTAATAGTTTGGAAGGGGTTAAAGCATGCCATGTTCTTTTATGATGCCTGACAAGTTTGGATTTCCCTGAATCAACACAGAAGACACATTGACCAAAATCCAGTCACCACTGCCCGACAGTTCTTTGAAATCCTAGTGTGGCCCTGCCTTGGGGTGGTGAGTAGGTACCAGAAGAAAGCATGAAGATCCCCTTAACATATCCCTCCTTTAAACCTAGCGTTAAAACTGAGCTGTTACCTGCTTCCTCTCCTCTGGGGGTCTGCTTGATGAACCCCGAAAGCATCAGGGATCCTGATTCCCTCCATTTCTTCCTCTGTTTCTTTACTCTCCTAGACTTGGTTCCTTTACTTGTTCATTTGGGGAGCATCCCCGAAGTGCCGGGTGCTGAGCTCGGTGTAAGGATACAGACGCTTACATGAGAACTGCAGGAGCTCAGTCACTGGGCAGGAGTGATAACAAACCACCATGTAAAACAGAGGAAGGATGCTTGATCTGCCCTGGGGAAATCAGGGTGGACTTCCAGGTGGAGGTGACTCCCAAAGTGATTCCTGAATCTGGAATTGGCTGGGTAAGGCTAGGTGTTGGGCAGGGCACTCAAGGTAAATTGCTGATACATAAAGAAGAGGTACCACACCCTCAGCCGCTTGCTTAGCACATCGCCCCTCATATCCCCATGGCAACCCTCAGAGATGAGCAATAGCATCTTGAAGATAAAGAAATTTGCTTAGAAAAATTAAGGAAGTTTCCAGACCTACTCAGCAGGGGAGGGGCAGAGTCAGGACAAAGGCTGAGCCTCTGAATGCTCTCGGCCAGGGAACTTTGTCTTTGGAAACAGTATTCAAGCTGCCAACCCCAGACATCAAATAGCCCCCTGCCCATGCATCCTACCAACGTTAGCTGAGCACCTACTGTGCTCTGGCTCTGTTCCAGGTCCCAGGGTCACAGAGAGGAAGAAGCACACAACCCACGACTGGCTTGATATTTCCATCACCAGCCTCCCTCGGACTTTGCTGCTCGGAGTGAGGCCCCTGGACCAGGGCAGCGTCAGCCTGGAGCTTGTCAAGAATGCAGGTTCTCGAGCCTCATCCCAGACCCACTGAATCAGAATCTGCATTTCGACAAGATCGCAGGTGACTCCAAAGCACAGTAAAATTTGAAAAGCCCTGCTCTAGGGAGGGCAGCGGGTGGGGAGATGACCGCCTCCCCCCACGAAGTGAAGGTCTCTGATGTTTCCTGCTGTGCAAACTACTCTGTACATTGAACCTCGTTTAATAACCACAAGGTGAAAACTGGTCCTCCAAGGGTCCCATCCAAGAGAGGGTTAAGTGGTGATAAAGACAGTAGATGATTAAGTAGGAAAAGGAGAGAGGGCTGGAGGAGCTGGCCAGGGTTGGGGCGGGGGGGTGTGGTCCTGGGCAGAACTCACCGGGCTGAACATGCCATGCCTACTTCTGCAGGGCTGCCAGGCCAGGGGCCATGGTCATCCTGCAACCTGGGTGAAAGTGTGATGCACGGCCCCCTGCTGCAGAAGAGGGTCCAGCCACATACCCAAAGTCAGCAGCTGCCATGGGTTGGAGGGAGACTTGAATCCGGGTCCATGGGTTTCTGAACCTGCGCTGCCCTTCACGGCAGCTGCGGGACTGAACAGTGTGATTCTGTGTGCACCTGCTCACGTTCTGACCCTGCCCACGAGGCCATCAGTTCTGTGAAGGCAGGGACGTGTTTGGTTGACTGCGTGTCCTCACCACCAGTAGCAGTAACTCATGAAATATGTATCAAATAAACAAATAGATGAAAATAACAGAGGCGATGTCATTACCTGAGCAAAGCCAAGCTCCGTCTACAGGCAGACCAAGGGCCAATGCGTGTGCCCCGGGAGCAGGCGGGGGAGTGTGACCACCAGGGTCACGTGGGGCCACTGGTTTGAACTTGGTTTCCGTGTCCTGCTCGTCTTGCCAAATGGGAAAACAAAATGCACTGTTCACTTGGCAGACAAAGTCTTTATGGTATGAATTGACTCACGCCATCAAGAGGCATAAATAGGTTAGGATGAATAATGACGGTCAATATCTGGGCGCAAAGCTCAGGGCACAGAGTCAAGCCCATGTGACCTTGTAACAAGGGTTTCCCTGCCTCTCTTCCTCAGTCGGGGTCCCTCTGCTCAGAGCTCTGCTCCCGGAGGAGCCCAGCTGCAGGGGGACGGTATCTGAATCCGCAGGGAAGGGCAGAACCAAGCATCAAGCACGAGTCCTTACCTGATTTGCTCTGCCGTGTGGCCTTGAGCCTGTAACCACATATCCTGGGCCTCAGTGGCCCTCTGTTTAAACATTAGACCCATCCTCCCAGGATGGGGAGGACGGAAGGTGATTCTCCCCATCACTCATTTTTGTTCTCCATATGGAGGGACCCCGATTAAAGTGTCTTTCCTGAATTCTCTTCACCTCCCACACATCCCCTCCACGCCAGGCAAGGGGAAGTGACTTACCTGGTGAGGGAGTGACTTACCTGATGGGGGAGTTTTCATTTTAATTTCTTATTGCTGCTGAAACAAATTACTACAAACAGTATGGCTTAAAATAGGAAAGATTATTATCTTACAGTTCTGGAGGTCAGAAGTGGGAAAATAGATTTGGCAGGCTGGAGGCTCTAGGGAGAATCTCCCTGTCTTTTCCAGCTTCTGGAGCTGCACACGTTTCTTGCCTCATGGTCTCATCATTCTGACCTCAGTTCCCGTCATCACGTCACCTTCTCCAACTCTGACCCTCCCATATCTCTCTTGAGAGGATGCTTGTGGTGACATGGGGCCCACCTGGCTACGCCAGGATAATCAGGATCTTTAATTTAATCCCATCTGCAAAGTCTCTTTTGCCCCATGAGGTTGCATATTTACGGGTTCCAGGAATTGGTATGTGGACCTCTATGGGGGCTTTTTGGCTTTTTTTTTTTTTTTTTTTTGCGGTACGCGGGCCTCTCACTGTTGTGGCCTCTCCCGTTGCGGAGCACAGGCTCCGGACGCGCAGGCTCAGCGGCCATGGCTCACAGGCCCAGCCGCTCTGCGGCACGTGGGATCCTCCCGGACCAGGGCACGAACCCGCGTCCCCTGCATCGGCAGGCGGACTCTCAACCACTGCGCCACCAGGGAAGCCCTATGGGGTTTTTTTAGCCTAGCACAAGGGAAAGAAGTGGACGTGGGAGCCCCAGCCTGTCCCTGAACAGGTGGCAGACCCTGGTCCCCTTCCCGCCCCCCACCCCCATGCAATAAACCGTTAGGTGGTCAGACCTGGGTACAGCCAGGTGTCTGGGGATCCGAGCAAGTACGTTGGCAGCACCTTGATCATCTTCCCCAATAGTCTTGCCTGAAATGAAGACAATTTCCTTTCACTCTTTATCTGCGTGATTCTTGGGTCCATCTCCCAAGCTGGGGGAAAGAGCTGGGGGAGGGTGTGCCCTGTGTCCACCCGATCAAATTCTAACCCCTGTTACATTTCCATGAATGGATAAAAAGACTAAGAAGAATATCCGGGAACACAGATACGCAGGGATGGAGACGTCCATTGCGGTCTGAGCAGGTGGCCTGAGTCTCGCATCCACCACCCCTGGGGGTTCCTGACTTTGTGAAAACTCGGAGGTTCTGCGTAGCCAGAGTTTAAGGTGTGATTGGTGTTCCCCATGCAGCCTGGGTGGGCCACGCTGGTCCTTAAGCCTGAGGACACTTGAGCTCCGCTGGCTCTTGACCTTGGTGGGTCACTGTAGCTTATGGAGGCTTTAACCACAGGCCAGTGGTTATTTTTTTAGCAGGTGTAGACCTTAGCCACTGCAGGAGGAATGGGCCATTTTTAGCAAGCCCAGCACAGACACGGCTTTGATGATGGAGAGCCTTTGGGAATACGGACTTTAAGGCATCAGGGGATGGAACCTTTTTTTTTTTTTTTTTTTGCTGCTTTTAACTATGTTTCTCAGCCTGGCTGACAAGCCAGAGAACCAGGATCTAAAACTGCAAGAGCAGCTGGGTTCTGCCTGCAGAGCATCAGCTGGCCAGCGCCCCCAGCAGAGTGGGCGGGGTCGGATCATCTGGCCAATATCCTTCCCTTTTATTCCTTATTTTTCTAATTACCTTCAAGACTAAGAGAAGGAGGTATAAAGGAATAACCTTGAATCCGTGGGGTTCTTACAAGTCACCGCTTACAAATGTTCTCAGGTGGCACCTGGATCTGTTAGTCACATAAATTCCAGTCTTGGCTTTAGATTTCTGAGGCCCTGATGTCACCACATCTGCAGAGGTAGGAGAACTTTTAGAGGGAGTCTGAGCTCCCTTCCTGTGGAAAGAGTCGTGGTGTAGGTCTGCTGCAAATCCAAGGCTGAAGAAAATAATTAGGCAAAGGCTCGCACCCGGCTCTCCCCTTCTGCCTCTGGACCCAGACCTGCTCCCTCTGGGGGGCCAAGGAGGAAACGCGGGGACTTAGAATATGCCTCAGAGCGACTCTCAACGTGGCAGCTGGACCAGAAGATAGACAAAACAGGGGCAGACACGCAGGTTCAAGGTGCAGACAGGGAGATTTCCTGGGAGAAAGACAGAGCTCTTAGAAAATATGCCAGACAGACAGGAAGGGGGAATGAGAGTTTTTCAGGTCTAACTGCTCTTAAAGGAGTGAGGAAAGTGAAAAAAGTAAGGCCAGGGTAGACCAATATTAAAGAAAAAAGTCGTATCCAAGGGGAACAGCCCTTAAGGGGACAGGAGAAGATTCTGGGCTCTTACGAACTGGAAAATCTAACCTCAGAGGTGAGTGATGAGACCCACGCCCACCCCCGCCGCTGAAGGAGCTGGACCCTGGATGGGTGTGAAACTGCAGGTGAGAGTTAAGGCAAGAGTGACCAGGAGTCTCCCCTTTTGAGGACAGTGACAGCTGCAGGACTGAGACCCTGGACAGCCCACAGGATGGAAAACAGGGAGATACCTTCCAAGGGGCACCTCGCTGTCTGGGCTGGTGCAGCCAGTGCCCCGATAGAGAAATTTAGGGATCAAAGCTGTAGAGAGAGGTCCAGCAAAGGTGACAGCATGGCAGGGAGGGTCAGAGCATCCCTCTGCCACAGTCTGCATTCCAATCCTGGCTCTGTCCCCTGCCACTGTGCACCTGGGGCTAAGTCACTCAACCTCTCTGTGCCTCAGCATCTTTACCTGTAAAACGGGGGCTAGTGTGATATCTACACTGCAAGACTGATTGAGAATTAAACAAGTTAGTGTTTGCAAAGAAGGCAGCAGTTCCTGGCATGCAGTCCGTGCTACACAAGTGTTGGTAAATAAGCATGTATGGCGTGCAGGGGAACAGAGAGGATGAGAGCCTATTGAGACCAGGCCTGGGGGTGGGAACCCTGGCCCAGCAGGATTGGACACCAGGGTGCGATCTTCTGAATCGGGAAGGTGATGAGGAAAAATTCGTTTAAGCCGTGTTTTTGGCAGACGTAGGACTTATTGATTTCATATTTCTTACTGCGGGAAAGAATCCATAGGAAAATGTCAGAAAAACAAGTGTCTGGTTTAGCAAACAGGGAAACTAGAAGGCGGGAGGCCCTGAGGGACAGTCAGGGAGGACACGGGCCAAGCTGAGAAGCAGGTAGACCTGGAGAAACTCGCTGGGTCTCCCCAGAGGGAGGGGAGAGCTGCAGAGAGACACACACGTGCTGTGCTATCCAGTACCTGTAGCTACCTCCATCCCCATGTCCATTAATTAAAATGAAACAAAACTTAGGCACACTGGCAACGTTTTAAGTTCTGGGGCTTCCCATGTTAGACGTGCAGATGGAGAACATTTCTATCATTGCAGAAGTTTCTATAGGAGAGCACTGTTCTCAGATATATATTGCTCCACACCCCACCCACACAGGAAAGATGTCATGGAGAGGAATGTGTTTGACCCTAAAATGCAAGTCCATGAGGCAGGGATTGTGTCTTTTTTTTGTTGTTCACGGACACAGACCCCATCTCCAGGACCATACCTGGTGGGCAGAAAGATGTCTACATCCTTATCATCAGAGCCAAGGGATGTGTGACTTTAACCTGCAAAAAGGACATTGCAGGTGTGATGAAGGACCTTGAGAGGGAAGATTATCTTAGGCTGTCGGGTGGATGCAATGTCATTGCAATGGCCCTTATAGAAAGAGGGAGGCGGGGCAGTCAGAGACATGAGGACAGGGTGATGGGGGCCAATGAATGCGGGTGACCTCGAGAAGTCGGAAAAGGCAAGGAAATGGATTCCCCTACAGCCCCAGCTTCATCAGTAATAGAGAGACGTTTATTTTCACCTTCCGGTCACCTGCATCTCTCTCTCTCTCTCTCAATTGGTTCCCAACTTGGCTGAAGATAAGCAGGATGTTACATAGTGAGTATCTGAAAACCATGGAGGACCCGGATCACCTGGGCAATGGCAGGGATCCCCAGGAAGAGAAGGGTGCTGTTGACTGAATGTCTGTGTCCCCTGCCCCGATTCATGTTGAAACCTACCCCCCAGTGTGCTGCTATTAAGAGGTGGAGCTTTTGGGAGACGATTAGGTTTGAGGGCATGAAGGTGGGGCCCTGGTGGTGGGATTAGTGCCCTTATAAGAAGAGACACCAGGGAGTCCCCCCTCTCTCTCTCACCATCTCTCTCTCTCTCCATCTCTCTCCCTTTCCAGCATGTGAGGACAGAGTGAGACGGCAGCTGTCTGCAAGTCCAGAAGTGGGTCTCACCAGGAACCACATTTGCTGGCACCTTGATCTTGGACTTCCAGCCTCCAGAGCTGCAAGGAATGAATGTCTGTGGCTTAAGCCCCCTGCCCTACCCCCAGTCTGTAGTGTTTTTGTTATGGCAGCCCGAGCAGACCAAGACAAGGAGTTATCAGTGGATAAGGCAGGAGGTCAAGTGCTATATGGATGTCGATTTAAATATGCTGGTGAGTGAGCTGCAGACAAGAGGGTCTGCTCGCAATGCTGGTGTTGACCACCATCCCCCCACTGCTACAAAAGTGAGGGACACGTTGTTGCCCGTCCACACTAACCAGCAGAACCCGGCGGGTCAGTGGAGACCACCCTTCCCCCCGCCCCTGGTGCTCATAGCTGTGCCACCAACAGAGGTCACTGCTTGCAGCCGAGGGACAAGGCCCAGCCCCCAGGTGGCTCACCGCCCCCCCCACCAGCACCCGGCTGGAGCTTTGGCCGCCCTTCCTGGATGAAGCTGTTCACCAGTCCTGCAGGAGTGCCCTCGACGGCTGTTCATGATGCATCTGCCTCATGAATCACTGAAACCCATCCATTTTCTGCAGCGGCTGAGCTGAGCCCAGACACCTTTCATAATTTAACGTCTGATTACATTTTGGGCTAGTGGAGTTAGGTGTTTAAATATTTCAGGCAGGAGCCTAGGTGCCCCCCGCCCCCCGCCGCTCCCTGAGCAGTAGAGCCCTGGTCTCATTCATCACAGGGGGAGAAGGGGCAGGCGAGTGAGCTCTGATATTGCAGCCGTCCTGGAGCAGTTCCCACCCCTTCCCAGCAAACACAGCTGAAAGGGGCTGCTCGCCCCCACCGGGGCCATTAGGACACCTAGGAATTGAATTCAAGGCCACATGTTTCCCCTTTGTCTGGACAATGAGTTGTCCAGACCGAGTGTCTGCGCCTTTCCTGTGGAAACATAACAGAGGCTCTGTCAACTGAAAAAACTACACAACCCAGAAGTTGAAAATTATGTTTTATTTGGCAGACAAAACTGAGGACTTAAGCTCAGGACACAGCATCTCAGACAGCTCAGAGGGACTGCTCCTAAGAGCTAAGGGAGCAGCCGGGATATAGAAGAGTTTTTGCGACAAAGACCAGGTAGGCGGAACATCAAAAGATTACTGTTAATTAAAGAAAACCAGGCATCTCAAGTTAAGGAATTTAGCGCCTCTCTGTGTATTGGAAGATGCAAAAACTCAGAGCTCATTGAAATCGTTCCTTTGATATGCATCTCAGCTACCTGGGGCCAGTATCCTGTGTTTTCTCATCTTTGGGGAAAGCTCTGGCTTGGGTGGGTTGGGCTGATTCCACCATGAGCATGGGAAGCGCGGTGGGATGAGGGGTCAGTGGCTCCTCACAGAGCTGGCCCTGTTCCAGTTCCTCGTCTCCCGAGCTCTTCTGTCTCCCAGGATCTGTGCGATGACCCGGCACCACGCGGCACTGATTGTCACATCAACCCCGGTGTTTAAACATCCAGGTGTTTATCCAGCAACTGCTCACCACCTGCCCACAGGAGGGGGGGCTTGGTGCTGGGGACAAGGGCACATGAGGCTACAAAGAACATGTCTGTCATGGGCTGCGTTGAGCCCCCCACCCCCAGAAAAATTCATGTTGAAATCCCAACCCCCAGTTCCTCAGAATGTGGCTGTGTTTGAAGATGAGGGCTTTACAGAGGTGTTAAGGTTAAAATGAGATCGAGTAGTGTGAGCTCTAACCTAACCTGTCTCATGTTCTTATGCAAAGAGGGAAGTCGGGACACAGAGACAGACAGACACAAGGGAAATGATGCAGAGGCAGGTTGGTGAGAGGGTCTCATGGGCCACCCCAGCTTCAAAGCTCAGACAATGAGCAGTTCCTTCTTGCAGGGACCTCTTGTCTCAGAAGGCCTTGGGTGGCCCCTGTGAAACAAAGAGATGACGATGTGCTGACTCAAATAGTGCCCCCAAAATTCACGTCCACCGGGTACCTCTGAACGTGACCTTATTTGGAAACAGGGTCTTTGCAGATGTGATCAAGTTAAGGTGAAGTCAGCCTGGGTTAAGGTGGCCCTAAATCTACCTTGACTGGTGTCCTTATACTAAGAGGGTAATTTGGTCACAGAGGCACACAGGGAAGAGGCTACAAGTAGATGGAAGCAGAGATTGGAGTGATGCTGCCACGAGCCAAGGAGTGTCGAGGACAAAACCAGAGGCTGGGTGAGGGAAGAGCAGACCTGCGCCTAGAGCCTTCAGAGGGAATGTGGCCCTACCAACACCTTGATTTTGGATTTCTGGTTGCCAGACTGTGAGAGAACAAACTTCTGTTACTTTAAGCCACTTGATTTACAGGACTTTGTTACGGCCACCCCAGGAAACTAATACAAAGGGAGCCCACCAGCTCAGCCATCGACACCAGAGGACAGAAGCAGGGACCTGGCTTGTTTAAGATCTAGAGACCTAGGGGCATGGTTACTCTCACATGGAGGGGGCTGGAAGCAAATAGGTTTTGAAGGGATGTTATTGCCAAAAATGTGCCACGAGCTGGACCTACGAAAGCTTGTGATGGGACTTCAGGCTTTCAAACATGGAGAAGTGACATGCAAAAGGTGTGCATCACCCACAGAGAGCACCACCGCCCACACCCTGAAGGATACAGGAAGAGGACCTCCCGCGGCAAGCCTGGGCCGGGGCTGGTAAACCGGGGGATGCTCCTGAGCGTGGTAACCAGGGAGCTCACGCCACTGCCGGGACGGGGAGTGTTTGTAACAATCCCTGCTCCAAGAGGTTTCAGAGGGGACCACTGGGCACCTCTGATGGCTGCAATTCTGTCCACTCCTTTCTGAATGGCAGCTGTTCTTGTAGATTTCCTCTGCTACTTCTCAGGGGGATACATACCCAGGAAGGTAACGAGTGCTCATCTTTTAGGTGATAGACCACCAGATCCCAAGCTGAACCTGAGAGAGAGCAGTGAGCATAACAACAGGTCATGGACCAGAGCTGGACACACGAAGGACTGTGGGTGTCCCTTGGGGAGAAGTGGGGGTGTGTCAGGGTGGGAAGACTGTGCCCATGGAGACAAGAACAGGGGGAGGGGGCCATGGGCAGGGACTGCTAATGCCCAAGGCTCATTCTCTCTTTGAACACCCCCCGCAATGATTTGCTGCATACAGACCACCTTCCTGGACCCCATGTGTTACTACAAGATGTTTGTGTACCCCTATCATTCATATGTTGAAGTTCTAACCCGCAATGTGATGGTGTGAGGAGGTGGGACCTTTGGGAGGTGATTAGGTTTAGATGAGGCCATGAGGATGGGACCCTATGATGGGATTAGTGTCTTTATAAGAGGAAAACTTCACTGTCTCTCTGCCATGTGAGGACACAGGGAGAAGGAAACCACCTGTCGTCCAGGAAGCAGGCTCTTATCAGACACCAAATCTCTGAGCACCTTCATCTGGGACTTCCAGCCTCCAGAACCATGAAAACAAATTTGGACAATGGGCTGTGAGCAGAATAGGTACCTGCAGCTTTGGGGTCATCTGTCCTGGACCCTCTTTTTGCTCTCCCCCTCCTGGCTTGCTTATAAGTGACAGACACAGAATCAGAGGTTTGGAGACTGCAAAGCCTGGCCAGCTCATTCCCAGGCAGCATGTGAAAGAGAAAGGAAGGTCTATTCTATAGAAACCACTGGATCGGGGCCCCCTTCCTTCAGCAGCTCAGCCTGAACTCAGCGAATGTGGTGACTCCAGGCAAACTATTAATGCTGGGTTTCTCAGCTGTAACACAGAGATAATAATTCACAACTGGAGGATGGTGTAAGGATTATGGCATTCTCTACAGAACACCAAGCACCTTGTGTACACCCAATAAATGTGTAGCAAGGCTCCTAGCTGGATCCCGACACTCAGACATGCAAAAAAGTGATGCTTCTTTATTTTCTGGAACTAATCTTATCCTCCTAATAGGCCTCTACCCACTGGGCGGTGGGGTTGAAGGATGGGGTGAAGCTTAATGGAGTTAAACTTACCTGTACATGGGGTCTCAGGGAACACTACCCTCACAGCTTCTTCTCTAAGTCGCTCTTTACAGACGCACACAGAGACTTTCCAAGCTTAGCCCCTCCCCTATCTCCACCCCAAGATGATGTCTGAGGCCGCACATAGTGTGGCAGAGAGAGGAGGGAACTTACCTGCATTCAGGTCCCTGGGGTCTCCTGGCCTCCTTGGCAGTCGTACCCCTGGTCAGGCTGACTGACACCTCCACCACCCCGCAACCTCAGAAGTCAGCCAGACCAGGGGTCTGAAAACTAGAAGAAGGTTTTCAGATTATTCTGGAATCAGTGACCCTTCAGATGGACTCCATTCCCTGCTGGCCCTCCCTAGAGCTGATCCTCTGAGGTCCAGCTGCTAGAGGACCACTTGGAAGCCTTCTTTGCAGGTGTATCTTGTGCCTTCCTGGTGTTCTAACCAGCAGCATCACTGGCTGTGCTCCAACTCCCTCCAGGGTGAGTTTCAAAATCACCTTGCTTGCAATGTGGACTTTTTGGGAGACAGAGGAAGGCCCCTCTGCCTTAATCAGGCTTCACCATGTCTACTTGGGCACAACCACGGTGTCCTGTGCCAGCGCAGTGCAGGAGGGGGTGGAGGGGACATGCAAGGCTGTCTCATCCAGCACCCCAGTGGGAAAAACAGCACCTGCTTCTCTGCACCAGGTGTTGCCCTCCATCCGTCCCATGTCCACCACCTCTGACCATCTTCCATCTCCCTTTGTGTTTCTCCTTCCCCCCTCCACCACTCTCAGGGCTGGGAAGGGGAAGTCATTCCACTTTGTTTATGTCTGATGGCCTTGACCTTCCCCTCCACTTGACAGCACTTCACACAGGCTTCTTCCTGACTCTAGACCCCTGACCCCCCTTTCTTCAGAGCTTTTCCTTTAGAAAAACTTGCAGTTGTAAATCCTTTCTTGAGTTCCTTTGAGATGTAAGTCTTCAACTGCTCAGAAAAGTCTCTCTCAAGGACTTGGGAGTCATTCCTTTGAGGGGTAATCAGGTCTCCCTGTCTCTGGGGGGAGGCTGGGAGCCTAACTTCCGTAAGAGAAGCCACCACTGAAGCCACAATTAGTAAACCCAAGGGGCCTAACCACTTTGACTGACCTCCCCCTAGTGCCCGTCAGCACTCTTCCCCCACCTCACCCAGGTTTAAAATTCCTCCAGCCTTTGCTTCCAGCAAAGTCCACTCTCTCCCCTATTGCAATAGTCCAGAATAAAATTTTCCTTGCTGCTTTTCACAAGCATCTGGTGCCATTTCCCGTCATTTCCGTGCCATTCCCGTGCCATTTCCCGGAGTGCTTTCTCTTTATCACAACCCCCAGCATCGTTTCCTTCTGCTTCATAAGGTAGCATTTCCCTGCCGCTTCCCTGGTGCCCTTGTGGAAATGGAAGACGGCAGGGACCCAGCTTGCCCATGAAGGTGGTAGTGGCAGGAGGTTAAACACTTAGGATCCCTTTTTCAAAAGATCCATTCTTTTCCTGGGTCCTTTGTAAACACCTAACTTCCCAGACTGGATCCTGAGGGATTCCATTCTGGAATCAAGACTGTTAGCAATGTAACTACTAGTAGAAGGAACAACAACTGCTCGACGGGGGCAGCTCTAGAAACATCACACTCCACCCGATTTCCAGGCCTTTTAACAGTCCCTGCTTCACCTCCACCTCACTCTGCCCTGACCTTGCCAGAGTCTTCTACTTTAAGTCCAATCGGCTCAAACCTGGGGGTCCTCCTCGGAACACAGTGTCTCCAGACCTCAGCACGGGGCTGGTTCCACTTAGCATTTGATACCTGGACCTCTCAGCTTTCCCCAAATTGCCTGATTTTCTTTCCTGTTAGAACCAAGCCCCGCTCTTCCCTTCTATTATCCTAATTGTCGACCATCTCTCACTGCCATACTACCCCCATGCACACCCTCAGAGTTTATGCCCAAAGAGAGGTGACCTGCAGCTGTCTGAAATCACTAAATTTGATTTAAGGTGGAGAATAACCAGGAAAAGGAAGTATTCAAAGAGGAGGTATCAGTTTGAAGCACTGTTCAACGGTTCTCCAAAATTAATTGAAAACCTACTTTGTGCCAGGTGCTGGGGGCCAGGAAAATGGTTCCAATAACAGATCTTTCTGACGTGAAGACTGCAGATTCTTTCCTCTTTTCCCTCTATCTCCAGCCCTGGGGCAGACCCTGCTGGTTGCCTATTCCAAATCCATTAAGCCCTGATCTCTTATTAACTGAACCCACATTTCATTAGGAGCACCGGGTCAGCTGACGGAACCGGCATTTCATAGCCTCCTTTGTACCTTTTATTCTTTGTCCTTCTCCCTTCTTCTGGTCTAAATCACAGACGCTACACAGTAGCACTGGCCCTACCTGACTGGAGAGGATGAGAGTCACCTGATACAGGTGCTGGGAGGACACACAACCTGTGTCCTCAGTGGCACCTGTGAGCCACAACACCCCTCCCTGTACTTCCTACATCTGAGTTTCTTCTTATAGATATTTATTATAGTTAACGCAAGCTACACTTCTATGGAACAATGCAAATACACAGAATGATATCATGGTATGCACACTATCCAGAGATGATTACTGTAATGTTGGTCAAATCCTTCTAATTACAGACACGCACGTGCACACACGGACACACTTGAACACATGCAGAGTGGGAGTAAGCACATGCTAACACAGTTTTGTCATCTGCTTTTTCCTTAAATGAATAATCATGTTAACTAATTATGTTCATCTTTCTACATCATCACATACTCTTTTTTTTTTTTTTTTTTTTTTTTTTGCCGTATGTGGGCCTCTCACTGCTGTGCCCTCTCCCTTTGCAGAGCACAGGTTCTGGACGCACAGGCCCAGCATCCATGGCTCATGGGCCCAGCCGCTCCACAGCACGCGGGATCCTCCTAGACGGGGCATGAACCTGTGTCCCCTGCATCGGCAGGTGGACTCCCAACCACTGCGCCACCAGGGAAGCCCCATCACATACTATTTTAAACATAATTTTTATGATTGGGTCATATTCGAGTTTACGGTTAGACCATACTTTATATATATTTATTTGCTCAGAAATCATTTAGATTTTTCCCCTTTTGTTTTGCCATTGCAAACACTGCCAAATTCAAATCTTTGTACACATCAATCTCTATTTTCTTAGAAGAAATTTCTAGAAGCAAAAATGACGAGTGACTGGGTTTGTGAATTTTTTAAGAATTTGTATCTCTTATTACCTCCCAGAAAAGGATTTCTCAATCCACATCCTCCAGCCCTGTTGGACAGAGCTCGTTTTTCTCTCTGACGGCAGCTAAGGTTTTTCTCTTTGAATTACAATCGCCAGGCAGGAAGTGAAATGTGTCTATATGGGGATTCGATTTTACTTATCCTGCTCAGAGACTTGCTTTTTCCATCTGTGTCATGCCTCTCATCAAAGAATTTCTGGAAAATTCTCAGCCATTATGACTTTGAGAATTGCCTTTTCCAGTCCTTTCTCACCTCTCCTTCAGGACCTGTCCCTCGGTAGGTGCTGGACCTTCTCCTCTTGCCAGAGTCTTGGGGCTTCTCTGTTCCGGACGGTTTCCCTAAATCACTAACTCTGGTGGACTGTCAATGCATCCATTCTGCCTCGTTTAGTTTAGTTTTATTTGGTTTAATTTCTGAGGGTCTGCTTCTTCCTTGTCCAGACATACCTGCTGTATTTTTTTCCTAATGTCATGTTCTTGCTTTAGAGTGTTTTTTATTCCTTTTATCTCTTGAAATACTTGAAACACACTTATTTTTACATTCCTTTGAAGTTGTCCTATTTTCTGTACTTCCCGGGGTATAATGTATCCCTTTCATTACTTCTGCTGCTTCTCACCCGGAACACAGCTGTCCCTACAGCGGGGGCACTAAGCCCATCCAGATCTGCCCTTCCACCCAGTGAGCCCTGATCACTCAGTCCCCGCTCCCCTCACCTGCTCCGGTCTCCTCTTGGCTTCTGGGACCATGGGTTTTACTGTGCTGATTTTAGTCTTGGGCATAAATATGTGTCCTTATGTGTGTGCACGTGTGTGTGTCCACACACTTCCTGAGGCTCTTCTACCTTGGGTGAGTGGAGCGTCCTGGGCCAGCTCAGTCTCCCATCCTAAATGGAAGTCTCTTTACGAGAGATGCTCACTCAATAATTACCTGTTGGTCAACTAATAATAATGGTAATAATAATTTAACACATGTCTCTGAGCTTCCAGGATCCTTTATGGCCATTATAACAATTATAGCTAACACTACTGAGTTTTTTTGTTGTTGTTTTTTTTACTTTAATTGAAGTATAGTTGATTTACAATGTTGTGTTAATTTCTGCTGTGCAGAAAAGTGACTCAATTATACATATATGTGTGTGTGTTTGTGTGTGTATACTCTTTTTCATATTATTTTCCATTATGGTTTATCTCAGGATACTGAATATAGTTCCCTGTGCTATACAGTAAGATCTTTTTGTCCATCCATTCTATATGTATTATTAAATAGCCTACGTCATCTGATTTGATCTTCCAAAAAACCTCATTAGCCCCACCTTAACAGATAAGAAAGGAAGAGATGAGTTCAGTGAATTGATGGTGAGGATCTCACAGCAGGCAGGTCTCAGGGAAGGTTTTAAAAACCAGACCCCACATTTGTCTCGAGTGGACATGAGCTGTGGAGACCTGGTCTCCAGTCTTTACGACCCTGCAGGGGGCCCAGGGGCTGGGACAGCCATGCCATGAACAAATGAGGTCAAGTTAGTGAAGGGCAGAGGGAGGTGTGGACCCGGAGGTGTGTGTTTCCACCACCCCATGCTGCATTCCTGATGGGCATGCATGCCTCTGCACGAACCACACACACACACACACACAGGCTGAGGAAACCAAAGAGAAGCTCTGGCCTCATGAGGCTGCCGCCCATGGTCACCTTCTCGGCCCCTGACCTACTCCAGGCACCTGGGTGGAGGGTGGAGAGGGAAGGCATCCCACCTTGAGTACAGAGCATCCTTGTGTCTCTGCCCCCGGGTCGAGCAGCATGCCTCCTCTCCCCTCCCACAGCAAAGAGCTGCTCTGGCACCCAGAGGAGTCCCACACTCAAAGTTGCAGCAACATGGCCTCAAGGCAGCCCCTCACCCACAAGGGTGTCGGCCTGATTCCTGTGGGCTGGAATGCATGAGGCCACCTTTTTCTAGAGAAGCATTTGAGTGGCTGTTTCACCAAGTTCTCATTTTTCTGGGAACAAGAGGACCAAGGTGGCTGGGAGCAGCAAATTGTTGTTGTGTCCCTTGTACGGCAGAAGTTGCGGCTGGGGACCGCCCCGGGTGTGCAAAGACCATGGAGGAAGGGGCCAAGTTTCGACTTGAGATCTTTACTCTCTAGACACGGATACAGTGTTCAAGGTCAGCAGAGAGAGCCCAGTGCTCTGTGGTTTCCTCCACGGTGGCTTCATTTCCCCAGCCCTCACCTCCCCTAATTTCCAGGCTCCCCACAGCCTCCCTTCCTCTCTTCCTCATCTGGGTTTAGAGGTCACAGTCAGTTTGACACCCTGATGGCTGTGGATCTGCTGTGAATGCTGCAAGCTCAGGATTCCTTTTATCAAACCCACTTTGTATCAGCTTGGGATCCAAAAAGCCAAAGGTAGAAGTGGAATTGGAGAAATGCCTAGGGGTTAAAATTGGCATGGTTTGGTGATGGATTAAAGTTGGGGAGTTGAAAGGCAAAAAGAAGACTTTTAGTTTGGTCTGTGTTTTGGCAAACCAATGCCCCAGGTGAATTCTGGGGACTTTGTGGCCTTTGTCTGCCCCTCCTTGTAACCAAAAACAACTGGGTCCCTGCTCTGATCCCAGCCCAGGCAGCAGAACCTGCCTCCCAAATCCCAGCTCAAATCCAAGGTCCTCCTGGTCATGCAAAGACACCCCAGAAGCTGAGTATCATAGACTACGGGCAGCCGAAGCTCTATTAACCTTCCCCCATTTAACCAGTTTCTGGACTGCCCGGCTGCAGAACATGGATCATCCTGTGCCCACCAAATACTCACAGGGATGGACCACTTGACAGGAGTCTGTGCCCTTCTTCTCCCCCCAGGAAGTACAGCTTATTGTTATGGGTTTAATTGGGTCCACCACAAAGATTTGATGATGTCCTAACCCACGGAACCTGTGAAGGTGACCTTCTTTGGAAATAGGGTTGTTGCAGACTTCATCAAGCTATTATGAGGTCATGCTGGATGAAGTGGACCCTAAATCTGGTGTGACTGGTGTCCTTATAAGAGGAGAGACACAGACACGCACCCAGGGAGAAGACCCTGTTGCCATGGAGACAAAGATCGGGGTGATGCACCTGCAAGTCTAGGACACCAAGCATCACCAGCAAAGCCCCAGAAGCCAGGGGGGAGGCCTGGACCAGATCTTCCCTCAGAGCCTCCAGAAGAAATCAGACCTGCCCACACCTTGATCTCAGAACTCTGGCCACTGGAACTGGGAGAGGATAAAAGAGTAGATCGTTTTAAGTCACCCAGTGTGTGTCATTTTGTTACAGCAGCTGAAGAAAACCGGTGCCCTTATCTGAGTCCACTGTATTGTCCCCAGACTTCTGATGCCAGTTGCCTTTGTTACCTTGTAACCAGGTAATTTAGTTAAATATTACATAATCCGATCAATATGGGTATGAAAGGAGAGCTTCTGCTCTGAAAACTAGCCTTCCCTGGAAAGAATAAATAAAGGTGAGTTCTTCAGTGTATCACAGTTGAATTAGGCCAGGTAAGCCAACCATAAAAGATTGGAAAATAAATCGTATGAATCGAGAAGGATTCTAACCTCGGATTGCTTTATATATGGCTTCAAGTTCTCCATCCTAAAGTAGAAGTCAAAGACAGAGTATGTAAGTGTGGTTTATGTGACAGAGAGATAGGAAAGAGAGATTCAAATTCCAATCAGGGGAGCTGTGCTCAAAGAAACAGGCTTTGTCTTACAAAAAGTGATTAACAAAATGATATACATGTTATATATTTTATGCTAAAATGAAAACATTTATGACACATGTGGCATTTTCATGCTTCCCCACTTTACCCAAATTTTGCTTCACCAGATAACCCAGTTGTGTCCATTATTTTCACTCTCCATCCAAGCTCTTTCCCCGAAGGCTGGCTGAGAAAAATCAAGCCAATGGAACAGCAAGAAAACAAAGAACTTCAACTCTTGGTGTCTAAGTACTTGTCGGAGCTTATGACCACATTTTGAGTGGCCTTCAGACTCTATCCTCTGTTGTTATTGAATGACTCACTCACCAGTCACCTTGACATTTGCTGGGCAGGGACATTTTATCCCCAGCTGTGGGTACCTGGAAGGCAGAAGCCCATCACAGGCTTTGTCCACATAAAAGACTGCTTGTGCGCAGTGTTTGTGAGCATAAGTTTTGGGGAGCCTCCTCTGATTCTTTCTCTCTCTTGGTCAGCACCCCTCAGCACACAGAGGTGCCCCTCCATCACCAGGCATGGATGAAATGCCATAATATGGGGTGAAGGGTGGGGTCTGGCTTCCCCAGTAGCCTCTGGGGGTGGGGGTGGGGGCACTGACACAACCAGAGGTTAGGGTTAGAGTTAAGGAAATTAGCTTTCCAATGAGACTCAGGATAAAGGAGGGACAGAAAAATCCCCATCCTTCCTCCCCTTCACAGATGACTCCCAGGCACCATTTACCTCAGCAAGCCTTCCACAGATGTCTCCTCTCTGAGTGAACACACCTGCCACCTGCCGTGCCTCTTCACTGCTCTTAATGGAGCAGCAAACAGAAGGGTAATGGGTCCCACTGCCTTGCTTTGTTTTTTTCTCACCTTACCTACCTCCCTTTCCTTCTCACTCTTGCCACCCTGGGCCTGCACCTTCCAAACACAGCATCAGCACTTAACCCTTGCCTCAGGCTCTGCTTTCTAAACAATGCAAAGACTTTGGTAAAGGCTTCTATGGATATTGCAGGAACGATTACAGTGCTCACTGGACCCCCAGTCCTGCTGTACATGGGGAGCATTCATCATTTCAGGACACAGCCAATCAAGGACATCACTAGAGCAAATCCAGGTATCGGTCACTAATGTGTGATACTGTCTGGCCTGATGGAGCTATATTTCTGATCACTCTTTAAAAGGTTCCCAGAATCCACTGAGTCCCAGGAATTTTATGAAAAGTAGGATCTCCCAAGGTCATGTTCTCCAGGTCTCATCCCACAGCAAGATTTCATTCAAGCCATCCCAGAAAGTGTAGTGTTTTTCCTGATCAAAATCACCCCAGGAAACCCAGGCTTCTCCGCCATAGTACATCTTCCTTCCTGTGGTAATTTAAGTTCTCTCCATCTTTTCAGCTCAATTCAACCTCTCCTTATATTTAAAAACTATGTTCAGCTACCCTGACCTCAGGCAGTTTTCTTTATTTTTTTAACATCTTTATTGGAGTATAATTGCTTTACAATGTTGTGTTAGTTTCTGCTGTATAACAAAGTGAATAGCTATATGTATACATATGTCCCCATATCCCCTCCCTCTTGTGTCTCCCTCCCACCTTCCCTATCCCACCACTCTAGGTGGTCACAAAGCACTGAGCTGATCTCCCTGTGCTATGCGGCTGCTTCCCAAATGTAAAGCTATCTACTTTACATTTGGTAGTGTATATATGTCAGTGTTACTCTCTCACTTCATCCCAGCTTACCCTTCCCCCTCCCCATGTCCTCAAGTCCATTCTCTACATCTGCATCTTTATTCCTGTCCTGCCCCTAGGTTCATCAGAACCTTTTTTTTTTTTTTTACATTCCATATATATGTGTTAACATACAGTATTTCTTTTTCTCTTTCTGACTTACTTCACTCTGTATGACAGACTCTAGGTCCAATCCACCTCACTACAAGTAACTCAGTTTCATTTCTTTTTATGGCTGAGTAACATTCCATCGTGTATATGTGCCACATCTTCTTTATCCATTCATCTGTCAATGGACACTTAGGTTGCTTCCCTGTCCTGGCTATTTTAAACAATACTGCAATGAACATTGTGGTACATGTCAGACAGTTTTCTTGACATGGGTGTTTTGCTCAGCTCGGGCTACTGTAACACAACACCAGAGACAGGGCAGCTCAAACAGCAGATGTTTATCTCTCACCGTTCTGGAGGCTGGAACTTCTAAATCAAAGGGCCAGCAGATTCAGCACCTGGTGAGAGCCTGCTTCCTGGTTCACAGATGGCCCTTTTCTCATTGTGTTCTCACACAGCAGAGAGAAAGAGAGAGAGGAGGCAGCTCTGGGCCACTAATCCCTTCATTAGGGGGCCCCACCCTCATGACCTCATCTAAAGTTAATCATATCCCAAAGGCCCCCACTTCCAAATACAGTCACACTGAGATTGGGGCTTCAACCCATGAATTTGGGGGCACAAACATCCAGTCCACAGCACTGGACTTGACATGGCAGAGCTATTTAGTGACAGCCTCTGGACAAGACACTGCAGGCTCCTCAGACAACTCCGTTCCTTGCCCTGCACAGGTGCCTGGCACCCTTCTTGGTCACGTTGTTGTATATGCAGCTTTGACCTTCACTGTCCCCACTAACTAGAGCCCTTAGCCCGGCGGGTAAGGACCCAGCAAGAAGCAGCCAGCATTCCCTGGCCACGTCCAAGTTGCCAGTAAATAAGCCATTTGTTCCCTGACGATTCTGATCAAAGCCTGACTGTCTTCCAAATTAGGGCTGAGTCATTTATAAAACGTGCAAGTGTTTGGATTTTAACAGCAAACATCCATCCATTTTAGAACAAATGATTAAAAGGCACTAATTAAAGCCCTCTGATGACTGATGCCCAGGCCCCAGGAACAGATCAGCCTTCCCACTCCTGGCTGGGCCCCAGTGTTGCTGAAACTCAGCCTCTGTTCACTGGTGCCAAATAGAAACTCAGAGACAGAGTTTTGTGTGAAGTAGAAAAGAGTAGCTTTATTGCTTTGCCAGGCAAAGGGGGCCACAGTGGGCTAATGCCCTCAAAACTGTGTCCCACCCTGGAGGGGTTGGTGAGGAGTCTTATCATGTTCAAGGAGCAGGGTGTGGTCAGCTCATAGACTTTCTTCTGATTGGTGGGTTGTTAGGTAACCAGGAGTCAACATCATCAACCTTCTGGTTCCACCTGGTCTGGGGTCTACATGCCTGAGACAGCAGACAGTTAACTTCTCCCACCTGGTGGGGGTTTCAGTCTCTGCAAAACAGCTGAAAGGACACGGCTCAGAATATCATCTATAGCCCTAGAGGAGCAACTAAAGGTCCTTGAATTTGTTTAATGGCTAAAGTATTATTATTTTGTCTTGTTTGTTTATTTTTTCTTTCTGTATGTTCTCAGATTAAATTTATTCTTTGACTAAAGTTTTTCTGCGGACAAAAGGCAGGTGGAGGATGTGGGTGGGGTCTATTCTGGGAAGGCCTCATAGGTTCCTGCTTGGTTACACCAGCACATGGCCTAAGGGGAAGTCAGACAGACCCTGGGGGACTGCTGCTCATACGGATACAGGACGGAGGGTAACAAGGATGGTGGTGCTCACGCCTGTCCCAAATCACAGCACAGAGTCATTTTACCTTCAGGGTTGTCTCACTTGGCGAGAAGCAGGCAAGGTCTCCTCCAGCATCTCAGGACCATGGGTGGCATTCCTCTACATTGGTATGGGTGTGTTTTAATCAAAAGCCAAGGGAATAACTCAATCACTGACGCACAACTATGTGTTGTAGACCTAAAACATGCCCAGCATCAAAGCAAGAGTCGGCAAGATTCTCATGGTCCGGGGGCGAGAGAGGATCAGACGTAATAAAGGGATGAGTCCAGAACAGCAAGCCACAGCCGCAGCCTCTGCCCTTTCCCCGACCAGCAGGTGTGAACTCGGGGGCTTCCGCTCTCCTTGCCCCCAGCAAACGTCTGCCCGCAGCCCAGGGAACTAAACCCCTCGCGCTGCCACCTCTGAGGCATCAACACCCCTGAATGTGTTCCCTCCAGGATCCTGACCCCACCCCCCGGCCCTTTGCTGCCTCCAAATATCCTTCCTAAGCATCAGGCCAGGTTGTCCCTCTTTTGTTTGTGGGTCTCAGAAGCTCCCCACGGCCCAAGGAAAAGCAGAGCCACACTGTGACATTCGTGGGTCCCTCCATGCATAAAAAATACTGATAATAGTCTGTTGTGATGTATTACGTTAATTGATTTTGAACGTTGAATCAGCTTTGTATACCTGAGATAAATCCCACCTGGTTGTGGTGTATAATTATTTTATACATAATAGATTTAAGTTGTTAATATTTTTTCATCAGAGATATAGGTTTGCAGTTTGCTTCCATGTAATGTCCTTGACTGGTTTTGGTATTAGGGTAATGCTGACCTCAATATATGGAGAAAAGCCATTTGACAAAATCCAGCACCCATTCATTATAAAGACTTTCAGCAAACTGGGAATAAAGGGGAACTTTCTGAACTTGATAAAAGACATTAACAAAACACCTACTGTTAGCATCACACTTAATGGTAAGAACCTAGAAGCTTTCCTCTTAAAAAGGAATAGGTAAGAATATCCCCTCTCAATCACTCCTATCACACATCCTGTTGGAAGAGTTAGTTAATAAGTTAAAAAAAGAAATAAAAAATATTCAGATTGGGAAGAAATAAATAAAACTGTCTTTTTTTGTAGATGACATGATCATCTATGTAAGAAATGCCGAAGAATCAACAACAACAAAAGTCTCCTGGAACTGATAACTGAATATAGCAAGGTTGCAGGATACAAGGGTTAATATACAAAACTTATTGTTTCTTTTATATACCGGCAGTAAACAGTTGGAATTTGAAATTTAAAAAAAATACTGATAATAAAATATTACAATGACATTAGTATAAAGATTAACATCTTGATTTGTGTATTGAAACACTTTTCTTCAACCTAAAAGTTGCTATTTTTTTCACTCTGATTTTAACAACCACTAAAACATTGTGTGGGGGCTTCCCTGGTGGCGCAGTGGTTTGAGAGTCCGCCTGCCGATGCAGGGGACACGGGTTCGTGCCCCGGTCCGGGAAGATCCCACATACCGCGGAGCGGCTGGGCCCGTGAGCCATGGCCGCTGAGCCTGCGTGTCCGGAGCCTCCGCGTCTGGAGCCTGTGCTCCGCAACGGGAGAGGCCACAGCAGTGAGAGGCCCGCGTACTGCAAAAAAAAAGTAAATTAAGTTACCCCAGGAGCTTAATAGATTAGTCATCGACATTTTCCCTCCTGTTGGATCTTAACCTTCTGTGGAAATTAATCACCAAATGGCTCAAAACAACCACCAAATATTGGCATGCTCTATTCACAGCCCTGGAGGGTGGAAGGACCCCCCGCCTTCCATCTTCACTTCCCCTCTCCCCCTCTCCAGAAGCCCACCCCTTGGATCAGATATGACTATTCTGGGGGCAACCTTAAGGCCCTGGACGCCTGCCTCTACCTCCACAGCTATTACGCAGGGGAAATATCCACCCCACTGGGTGGACACATCAGCTGCACACACTCCAAAGAGAGGGCTTTGGTCTCAAGAGAGAGGGAAGGAAGGCAGGTTGCTACTTTGTGGGTTCATTCATTCGTGCAGTCACCATATGAGCATTTATTGAGCACCTATGATATATTGGAGGCTGCATTAGTGCTGAGGATGTGGAAATCAACCAGATCTGTCCCTTCCCTCCGGGGACTCTCAGTGCAATGGACACACGTGGAACCACATGATCCCAACAGTGTGGCCAGAGCAACCACAGGGCACCCTGGGAGTCTGAGAAAGGAGGTGCAGGAGCTTCCCGGGGGAAGCCAGGAAGGTTCCATGGAGGAGAGGAGGCTCTGAGCTTCCTCTTAAGCGTGGGCAGGTGTCTGCCATGGGGGAGCTGCTCCAGGAAGGAGCAGCCCGCGTCAGACCTGGAGGCAGCCAGGCCCAGGTTCAAAACCCAACACAGCCTCTGACCAGCTGTGTGATGACGTTGTCACTTGGTAAGTCACTTGCCCCCTTGAGCGCCAGTCTTCTGGCCATGGAAGTCTTACTTGCGTGTAAGTGACTACACACAGGAGTGGTTATTATTACTGCTGCTGCCGGTGCCCCTGTTACTACAGGTTCCAAGAGCTGCAGCCTCAGTATTGCTGGAGCTCGGGCTGTGAGGCTGGAGAAATGTAGAAGAATGTAGAAGCTGGGTGAGGAGTGGTGGGTGGAGAGATGAATGCGTGAATGCATGCATGAATGAACGAATGAACAAAAAGTGAAAAAAGGATACGAGCATGACTACAACGCCACACCGAGGAGTTTTGTCCTAGGATCCTGGTAGGACATGGAAGGGGCCCCAGCTGGAGCAGCTCGCTCAGACACGCATCCAAGAAGTGTTTTCCCCGCAGCAGCCCCGGGCGGTGAGGCCCTCAGAGAGTCCTTCCCAGGCCTCCTCCTGGTCCAACATCTTTGTCCATCACTCTGGGTTGACTCGAGTACCTGGCAGGCCCTCATCCAGTCCTCCCCAGATCACCCCCCGACAAACACCAACATATTCACATGGGGACTTCGACCCCTGCGTAATCCCACTCTCCGCTCTCGCCGCAGTTTTCTGCAATAACAAATGACCACAGATCGGCCCTGCAGAGGACAAGTGAGGGCTGCCTCCAGAAGAAAGAACTGGTGGCAAAATCTAAGGACGCTTACCACAGCTGGGAAGGTGGCGTGGAACGTGCGGCTTCATTTCGGACATTAAAGAGAAGGGCAACTTTGTGGTAGACAAGTTCCAGTCTCACATCTGTTTGTGAGCATCTTCCAGGACAGGATTAGAGCTGTACCACTTTGCCTGCCCACACCTGTCACCCACATCATCAGGGTCTGGCTCACACCCGCCGATCTCCCAGGCCTCAAAGTCCAGAGAAGTGGGTGGAGGGAACAGCACATCACTTTTCCTCTCTCCTGGGCCCTTGAGCTGCGGTTACCTTCAGGGTCCACGGACCAGGGGCAGCATAAAGGCAGCCCCCACCTCCTTCCTCAGCCACGGGGCCTCTGCCTCCGGGATGCACACCATGACTTTGCAGGAGATGCACACCCAGCAGCTGCTTCTGGCAAGTGCGTGGAGAGTCAGGGAGATGCCCATTTGTGGCAGACGTCTGAAGAAGCTATTTCTAAAACAGCAATTACCAGCAAGGGGAACAAATTACTACTTACTTCAGAGACTTTCACACATGGAGAAGCAGGGCCCTACCAAGTAATCAGGGCAATGTGTTTGCAAAACTGCATTATTTATATTGAAATATTTCACCAAGAAAGGTCAGGAACCGAAATTGAAGGTTAGCAAGGAATAAAATACCAGGGTCACCGTATCACTGGAAGGTCTTTGAAGGGCCTTGATTACCACCACATTAGGCACTTTAGAAAACTATTAAATAAATCCAGGGTGGTATCCAACATCAGATTTCTAGGAAGAATGAGCTCAGTTGCCCAAACCCAATGGCAGAACTACAGAACAGGCGGAGAGGCCTGGCCCACGCCTGCAGCCAGTGGACGGTCCAGCCTTGCCCGGGGAAGCAGCCACCGGAGACCCAGTCCATCCGTCAGATGCCTGGCAACCACCTTGTTGGGTGGCCAAGCAACCACCCAGCCTCTCTGGGGGTCCTCCCAGAGTCACCAGGACACTAATAGCTGGGCAAGGGCTGGGGAGGGAGGGAGGCAGCCTGGGAAAGGGCCAAGCAGGCTGGCCTTTGATTTAGGCCCTGCCAGGAGATGGTAGCAGGAGCTCTCCTGGAGTGGGGCCGGGGCAGCGGGCCCCCTCTTCACACTGTACCCCTCACCCCTTACTCCCACCCCTCCCCAGAGACAAAAGGTGCCCCCAGGAGAGGATCACCATGGACAATCATTTCAGTAACACCCTAGGTGTGCTGGGCTTGCACTGCCCTTGTCCAATTTGATTTTCAAAACCCCCCTGTGAGGCTGAGAGGCAAAGATGCTTCATCCCCGCAGTGGCGGCTCCCCAGCATTTGCTGCCTCCAGGCCTTTCCCGGGAAGCTCCAGGCCTCGCATTTGCGGGGTTCAGGCTGCTGCAGCTGCAGACGGTCACCTCTGTGTCCTGGCTCCAGGCGCAATCCCCGGGTCTCTATTCCAGGGTCCAGGGCTGAACTCTCTGAGTGGGGAGAGGGGTTTCTGGGGACTGTGATGGCGAGGGGGAGGCCAATGTGAGAGGTCCGTTGGTGGACTTAGGTCACACCTGCCTGAGTCCCTTCCTGCCTGCAGAGAAATCCCTCTGGGCTAGGTCTGTATTTCATCCAGCCACCAGCCACCCAGCCATCCATCTGTATATACAGACACACACACACCATCCTTCCATCCATCCCTCTGTATGTCCACCCACCCATCTCTCATTCACCATTTATCCACCCATACATCCAACCATCTATCCATCCATACATCCAACCATCCATTTATCCTTCTGTATATACATGCATACACACATGCACCAAAAGTTGCCTGAGTGGCTCTGGAGCAGACCCCATCAGAGGAGGGAGGGTCCACAGAAACAGAAATGCTGACAGAAACCTTTATCGTCAGTGTCTCAGAAGCTTCCGTGTGGCACTTGGAGCTTGGCTAAAGGCTGAGTGGGAGCTCAACATGTCCTTACTGACCTGCACACAGAAAATCTGTGCGCTTGTGACGACAGGGCAGGAGCCCTGGGAGGCCTGTCAGACTGTGGCAGAAGACAGAAGGGCGGCAGCAGGAAGGAGGGACCCTCCACAATCTGTCTTCAGACGGCAAAGAAACACATCCAAAAAGGTCAGAGGAGGGGGAGTCACCAAGACCCAGCTAAGGACCACCCATCTGCAACCCCAGCTGGAGAACTTCGGATAGAAAGGTCTAGCCAGAGGGACTTCCCTGGTGGCGCAGCGGTTAAGAATCCTCCTGCCAATGCAGGGGACACGGGTTTGAGCCCTGGCCCGGGAAGATCCCACATGCCGCGGAGCAACTAAGCCTGCGAGCCACAACTACTAAGCCCACCTGCCACAACTACTGAAGCCCGCGCGCCTAGAGCCCGTGCTCCACAACAAGAGACGCCACCACAATGAGAAGCCCGCGCACCACAATGAAGAGTAGCCCCCACTCCCTGCAACTAGAGAAAGCCCGCGCGCAGCAACAAAGACCCAACGCAGCCAAAAATAAATAAATATATTTATTTTAAAAAACAGAAAGGTCTAGCCAGAGCCAGTCACATAATTTGCAAGGCCCAGTGCAAGATGAAAATCTGGCACTCCTTGTTCAAAAGGCAGCAGAAAAGTGCTAAAGGTACTGTGGACATAACACTCTTCCCCTGGACCCACACTGAGTCTTGCTGATTTCACCACGGGTCTCCTGGAATTCTGTGCTTGTAGGCCATCATGAACGCCAAGTGTGAGTGGAGTATTAAGGAACGGTGGACAGACACACCCCATGTGTCTGCTCTACTTACATGCACGCTATTGCCGGTCGGACTTTGCTCACAAAACACAAGTTCACAGTTAAAAAAGCATTCAGAATTTCAAGACAGAGACAGCAGAGCATGAAACCAAGAATGGGCCCTTCTGCATGTGGGTCCCCAAGGACACACAGCTCTCATGCCAGTCACTTTGCTCTAGTGATGTCCTTGATTGGCTGTGTCCTGAAATGATGAATGCTCCCCAGGTACAGCAGGACTGGGGGTCCAGTGAGCACTGTAATCGTTCCTGCAATATCCATAGAAGCCTTTACCAAAGTCTTTGCATTGTTTAGAAAGCAGAGCCTGAGGCAAGGGTTAAGTGCTGATGCTGTGTTTGGAAGGTGCAGGCCCAGCGCGGCAAGAGTGAAGGAAAAGGAGGTAGGTAAGGTGAGAAAAAAACAAAACAAGGCAGTGGGACCTATTACCCTTCTGGCACAGGGTTAGCCTGCTGAAACGAGGGCAGGTCCTGCAGGAAACACTTGCCCAAGCTTCCAGGTGGCTCAGTCCCCATCACCAGACCTGGACTGGAGGGCAAGGGAGGGGGCCTCAGGGGATGCGCCCCTTGTTGCCTCAGCTAACACAGAAGCCTTCACACAGGCACGCACGGTGTCAGGCTGACACGAACCCTCCCAGGATCCTCGCTCTCCATGTCCAACAAAACAGCAAATGCAGCGACAGCTCAGCTCAACAGGCCCCCACCAGAAGCTCCCATTTCTATTTCTGAACTTGTAGACATGACCCAGAGCAGACACACGTGCGTCAACAGGACCAAACGATGTTTCCAGCATCCACGTGGGCTAAAGGCAGTACATTTGGTAGAACTGCCTGTTTGTCTTGCTTTCAGCCTTTCAGGCTATTTTTAAAATCATTTTTGGGCACTGGAAGGGTTTCACCTCTATGACTACAGAAGCAAGTTCCCCCACAATGTCCACAAACATGCAGAGACGCCCATGGGTGCCCATACGTGCCACCTTTCAAACACCACGTGAAATGCACACTTTGTTCCTGAGATGCCATCACTGGCACCACTGTGGATGACATCCTGCATCGTGGGGTTCGGGCCAAGATCGCCCTCCTCATATCCTTCTGGAAACCATCCTCGAAGCCGGGACACATTATCCTTAAGATCCTCAAGGGTGGACCATGTTCATCTGTTGAGGTTGGTCACTGTGTTCAGAAACAGCTACAACGGGAACAAAGGCTGGGGTGTCAGGGGCGTGAGTGAGGGACCCATAGCTGAGTGCCCCCAGGGAAACTGACAGAGCCTCCTTTGGTGGTTAAATGAACAACACACCCTCTGGTCTCAGACTGCACGGGTTTTAATCCCCAGGGTTTTTTTGGTTTTTTGTTTTAACATCTTTATTAGAGTATAGTTGCTTTACAGTGGTGGTTAGTTTCTGCTTTATAACAAAGTGAATCAGTTATACATATACATATGTCCCCATATCTCTTCCCTCTTGCGTCTCCCTCCCTCCCACCTCCCTATCCCACCCCTCTAGGTGGTCACAAAGCACCGAGCTGATCTCCCTGTGCTATGCGGCTGCTTCCCACTAGCTATCTGTTTTACGTTTGGTAGTGTATAATCCCCGGGTTTTAATCGTCGGTGTGTTACCTTTGTGACCGTGGGCCAGCCACTCTCCCTCTCTGCGCTTTGAAACCCCGTCTGCAGAGTTTGGGTATAAGAATGACACTTAGTCCTGAGAATTCTTCTGAGGATTAAATAAGTATGTGATGCCCTGAGAACAATCTCTGACGCACGGTAAACACTTTGTACGTATTGGCCATTTTTATCCTCACTGTTCAGGAAAGGCATTCACAGAGGGCCTTGGAAAGCAATGACTCTGGAGGGCCATGAGGCTCCCCTCAAGGTCTGTCTCAGCCGTCTCAACACCAACGTCTCTCCAGACCAAGAGAATCACCTGAAACATGGTGATTGTGACGGAGGAAGTGAATTTTTTAGTTTTTGTGCATTTTAATGAAGTTAAATTTACAAAATACCCAGCGGCTGCCATACTCAACAGTGCAACTCCAATCACTTCCAGAATTTCTCAGCTTGAAAGAAAAAGATTCTGTATTCAGGCGTGAATGGGAAACCCTGATTTCTACCTATATTCCCCCCTCCGGAAGCTTCCCAGTGCTCATGAGCTGATTAAAGGGCCTGAGAAGTCCTGCAGCAATTAAATTTTGTTCATCCTAATGCTTCCCAAACGTATTTGATCACAGAATCCCTCTTCTGTGCAGATGTATACAACGCTCACTGACACCCCACAGAACATTCCAGAAGGAGAAGTCTGGGTCCACAAGAACAATGAATGTCATCTGGGCCTTGAAAAGCTACAGGAAAGGGACATTTTTATACCTCTTTTCAGTACTCTTGATTCCAGAAACCAGGAGTTAAAACTAAGTCACTCTTGCATTCATTCAACAAATGTGGTGTGCACTTACCACGCCAGGCTACGTGCTGCGCCTGCAGCCATGTAATTGTCTCCTTCTTTACCAAGAGCTAGGGAAGGGCTTCCCACCTGTCCCCAGACAGGGATGGGATGCGTTTTATGGTAGCTGCTGGCTCCTCTCTGGAGGTTCCATGTTTTAAAAGCTCTCTGGTGATGCTCCTCAGAACCGATGGTGGGGGAAGCAGAGAGGATGGGCCCACCCACCTCGCTGAATCTAACCCAGGTGGCTCTTGGTTCCCATGGCTGGCACTGCTCCACGTGAGCCAGAAGCCAGCTCCAGCTCACTGATGGCAGACTGGACCCAAAGTGAGAGGAGACGAATCTTTTTGCCCACCGTCCCAGTCCTTCTCCCAGAGGTGTGAGCATCCTCCCTGGAGGCAGAGGAGGGAGCAAGCGTTGAGGGCTCAGGGACCAGCTCTGCCTTCCCCAGTCAGCTTCCAAGGGCACAGAAGCAGGGTGCCGTGCCCACCGGCTCCCCCCACACAGAGCCCCTTAATGAATTCTAGATTAAAAAGCCCAGATACTAGCACATCCTCAAGTTGCCTAATAAAGCAATTGGCCCATAATTCAATCTGGCCCTCCAGATGAAGCCCCCAGTGTGGAAGCGTGACCAGCCTTACCAGGCCTGCTTAATGCAAAACGGGTAATGTCGTTCGCAAGCCTCTCGAACGCAGGCTTCTGAATAAAAGAACAACGCTAGAAAACCAGCTCCAGCAATTTCTATGCATTGCAAACAGCTGGGAGCACGTCCTCAGTGTGCTCTCGGCCCAGCCCTTCAGCCCAACCCAGGGCTCTCCTGGCAGGTTGAGGGCTCCAATCCAACAGGTGTGGTCGCCCAAAACGCAGGAAGTCTGACCTCTCAAGCATCTGAGCCCCCTCCTGCCCCACCACCCTGGAGGGGGCCCTGGAGGCCAGAGGACAAGCAGAACAGTGACAGCAAAGCACATCCAGCAGCCTCCACCAGGCCTCCTGCGCTGCTGGCTGAGGCTGCCAGAAATTTCTGCCTCCATTCAAAAACCAGCCATCTACAGAAAATACGTCCATCCTGTGGGGACCCGGCTCCGGGACAGGGGTTCTGTGGTGACCCCCGCGTCCCAAGCTCACCTGCAGAGGACCCCTCCGCTCCAGGACAGGCCTCCGGCAGAGGCACATTAAAGAAAGAACAAAGGAGAGAAGAGGGAAAAAGCATCTCTCAGGAATCAAACCGAGAAGATGAAACGCTCAGGATGGAAAGAGGCTTTTCAAAGAACTTTTCATCCAGTGCCAGTGCCAGCGCAGTTTGAGAGACTCGGAAGAGACGGAGATCTGGGCAGACAGACTGGGTGGATCTGAAAGCTGCCCGGTCGGTCAGCATCCTGGGAAGAGACAGATGGGCCGGGGCTGCTCGCTCCACAAACCCTGCAGTGCAAGGGTACCCAGGAGGCTCTGAAATTTCTGCCACCTCCGTGGATTTTGCCCCAGGAACACCCCGGGAGCATCGGTGCCTACCTGCGCAGTCTGGGAGGCAGGACAAGCCAGTCACCTCCCTCCCAAGGTCCCGGGTCTCCTGGGTCACAGCCTCACCCAGAGTCACACTGACCTGGTGGGAAGACCCTCAATTTCCGCTCTAATAGGATGTCGCCCTGAGTGAATTAGCAGGTTCTTTTGAGTTCTAGCTATCCATCGAGAACCTTTCTTATCTGAAACACAAACATGTGCGTTGACAAATATTTATCAAGCCTCTAGACGAGGAGTTCACACAAAAGAGGTAATTCACAAATATTGGATCATTTATTAATTGATGTCATTATTTCTTCCGTGAGCGGCTCTAAGAAACCGCCTGCCGTCCTGGGTCCTTCCTCAGCCCGCACCGGACACCATCCACCACTGTTCTATCAAGACGGGGCTACAAGGCAGGTGTGGTCCCTCCAGATGAGCTCCCTTATTGGTCCAGCCAAACAGCAAGGTGACCCCACACTGTCCCCCAACACAGACTTGCTCCCACAGACGCCAGCCTGGCCTTCCTTCCGGAAACTCAACAGCACTTCTAAGTTCTGTGAACGTTTCTTTGGGGGCCCAAAATATAGAGGAGAAAAAAGTCCAAATAAAAGCCAAGAGTAAACTCATTGAAAGGAGCGCTGGCAACTTTTAATAGCATTAATCTGTCACAGTCCGCCAGAGGGGAAGCGGCATCTGTATTCTAACTGTAATAACTACGTACTGAACTGCCGAGACGTGATTTATTAACAGTGAGATTTTACAA
Organism: Lagenorhynchus albirostris; assembly: GCF_949774975.1. Lineage (NCBI taxonomy): Eukaryota > Metazoa > Chordata > Mammalia > Artiodactyla > Delphinidae > Lagenorhynchus > Lagenorhynchus albirostris. The sequence continues at coordinate 182,559,418 of NC_083096.1, read as the reverse complement.
GCAAGCCACTATTGACAAACGGCAGCAATTTTAGGCAGTCCAGATCAATACCCTTTAATAGAGTCAAATCTCAACAAATTAAATTAAAGCAAGATTCCACCATAGCCTCAAACCAAACAAAGGCATGTGCGTAAAATTCTCCACGTGGTTGGATGACATGACATGGGAGTCACCGTCATGAGCCGACGGCCACACTTCTATCTATTCACTTGAAAATCAGGATGCGTGTCAGGGCGCTGTGGTTAAAGGGCCATGTCCATGGTCCTTCAGAGCTCCGTGGTTGGACGCCTGTGATGTGAGAGGGATACAGCACAGAGAACTCTGGGCCCCTGTCGAGGAATGACCACTTTGGGAACAAACACCTCCCATACCTGCTCGCCACCACCACCCACAACATTCCATCTGGTGAGGAGACGATCAGGGCTTATAGGACAACAGAAGCCCGATCCCAGCTCTGCCCCGGGCGACCTGGGTGAGTACTGACACATCATGTGTAACTCTTTTCATCCACAAAACAGAAATGACATGCATCACTGCCACCTCCAAAGGTGCTGTGACATTAAACAAAATAACATTTGAAAGACCAGGTATGGGTCTGGCACAGAAAGGGCACTCGGATATTAGCTAAAGGAGGTGACCAGCAGGACGGCAGATAGTGAACCTGCCTGCATCCCGACAGTGTGGGCACGCCATGACAGCACCCGCAGCGAGCTGCACCCCAGGGAAACAGGGTCCCCACAGAGCTGGACAATGACCAGGTACATCTGATCCCAGCCAGCATTCCCCACGGTTCTGCAGGAAGCCCCAGAAAAGCCTCTCCCACTGGGGAGATTTCACTCTGGAAATTCTTCCACACCTGGAATTTTCCGGTGCCAGACAGGGAGCCCTTGCCTCCTACATTTAAGTATGGATCCTGGCCCTATGTGTGAAAGTTCAAGGGACACCTTGGGAAGCCTGCTGTTCTTGGTCAGCAGTTACAGAAGATGACACGGCTTTGCTGCCACCATATCTGCTGGAGGAGGATGTGTCAGAGACTCAGAGACAGCCCAGTGCCCGTCCAACCCTGAATCATGGCCATGCTGACCGGGTCCTTACACCATCACAGGGAGATCTGAAGGCAGAAGGTGAGCAGGACCCTCCCTGCCTGGTTCCAGGTAGGAACAGGTAGCAACATTCCGGGCAGGGCATGGGGAAGTGTGTGCTCCTTCTGCTTTCCATTTAGACAAAGATGACAGATGATTCAAAGAGCAGCTAGCTCGAAACGCTGCTGTGGTTTGTGGGTTCTCTTGGCTGACCGCAAAGTCTTCCTAAACATCTACCCCTCTCGCACTGGTCACTGTGACTCCAGACCCAGCAAAAGGGATGGGCAGCCATTTCCCAGGCATCCACTGAGCGCTGGGCGAGCGAATGGGGAAGAGCTCTAGCTTTAGCCTGGGCCTCTGTTTCTAATGAGCTGTGTTTGTTCAGAGGTGTCTTGAATCTGACCCCTCAACCCCAACCAGATGAGGGGTTCCCTGGGCCCCCAGCCACCTACAAGTCCCCTATCACCGCCCTGATTCCACTTTATTATGACTGTATTTGTTTCCTATGGCTGCTGTAACAAATTATCCCAAACTTGGCGGTTTGAATCAACAGAAGTCTATTCTCTCCCAGTTCTGGAGCCCAGAAGTCTGAAATCAAGGTGTTGTCTGGGCTGCACTCCCTCCAGAGGCTCCAGGTGGGAATCCTCTTCCCCTTTCCTCTTCCAGATCCAGAGGTCCTAGTGCCCCCCGGGCTTGGCACTGCACCACTCCCTCTCTGCCTCCATCTTCACGGGGCCCTCTCCTCTTCTCTGTCTGTATCCCCTTCTCTTATAAGGACACCTGTAATTGGATGTAGGGCCCACCTGGATAATCCAAGGTGAGATCCTCATCTCAAGATCCTCAGTAACATCTGCAAACACCCTCTTTCCAGATAAATCCTATTCACTGTTTCCAGGGATGTGGACATATCTTTTGGGGGGGCCACCATTCAGCCCCCTCCCATCATGTACACAGCAGCTAATAGATGCCTAATTCCATCTGTAGAATGAATGAATGAATGAACGAGCAGTTGCTACCATCGACAGCAGTCAGCAAACTAAGGGAAGCCTGGCCACAGGCACCTCCATGCCTCAGTGTGGATGCAGGGTGGGGACAAAGGCTGAAGCCTGGACGTCCCAGCTGTGAGGGCACCATCTACCCAGCTCCAGGGTCAGGCTGCAGGGCCCAGCTCCACCGTCTCAAATCACATGGCCATCTTGCACCAGGGCCCCTTCCTGTAGCCCCTGAGTCTGCCGGCTTCTGTGCCGACCCAGAGCCCCCTGTCCCACCACTGGGGAGGATGCTGCTCAACAAACATGGGTAGTGCATGCATGTGTAGGTGTGCGTGTGTCCACACATGCGCAGGCACATGCATGTTTGTTGTGTGTGTGCAGTGTGCGTAGGTGTGCAGGTATATACATGTATGTGCAGGCATGCGTGCTGTGCTGTTTGTATATTTAATTATGTGGGCATAACTAGGAAACATAACCAGGAGACCCATATTTTCTTTGGGCCTGTGATTTTCAGTCTCATCAGAATATTAGTGCTAAAAATTATGAGACATAAATGGGGCTGGTTAACATAAAAGCCATAAAATATTTGTTTCTAATGGAGCCTGGATACAAGCAAATCTGTCTTCAGGCTGCTGAGGGCCATTGTCTTTAAGACGAGAACTGTTTTCTCAAGCACAAGCGGCAAGGAAGCCCCCCCCGCCCCAGTCTTCAGGGTGTGCCCACACCCCCTCCCCCTGCTGGGGTCTTCTGCTGTCTGTGGCACTTGGGGAGGGAGTGGCAAGGGAATTCGCAGTTGCTGGGCATCTGTCGGGGGTCAGACATGGTGGTCGACGCACCTCATGGCACTGAAGACACACACAACCCCACCCCCATCCGGCTGTTTCCGCCATCCTCAGAACATTGAGAACAAGAGACTCAGCCAACTGGAGGCCCTCGTCCCGAGTCACAGCTGGTCCCCAAGATGCCACGGCGGGCTGCATGTGCTTTCCAGTGCAGGAGACCAGGGAACACACAGTCCCCATTCCGAGACCTGAGGCAGGAGCAAAGCATCCCTCCTGACATAGACTGGCTTTCCCCTTCTGTCAGGGAAGGTCCAGGGCTTCTGATCAAGTGTCTGGGGATGGTGGGCAGACCCAAGAGTGCAGGGAGGAAGGGTTCACGGGCAGGCAGGTTGGACTGGCGGGGTCGGGGACAGCCATGCTGGGGACTTGTGCCTGACACACAGTTCCATTCACTTGTCTGTTCATTCAATGTTCATAGCAGCACCGTTCACAACAGCCAAGACATGGAAGCAACCTAAGTGTCCACTGACAGATGAATGGATAGAGAAGATGTGGTATATATACACAATGGAATATTACCCAGCCATAAAAAAAGAACGAAATAATGCCATTTGCAGCAACACGGGTGGACGTAGAGATGATCATGCTGAGTGAAGTAAGTCAGACAGAGAAAGGCAAATACCATATGACGTCACTTATATGTGGAATCTAAGTGATACAAATGAACTTATTTACAAAGCAGAAACAGACTCACAGAGAAAACAAACATGTTTCCAAAAGGAAAAGGTGGGGCGAGGGATTAGGAGTTTGGGATTAACAGATACACACAGTTATATATAAAATAGATAAACAACAAGGATCTACTGCATAGCACAGGGAACTATGCTCAATATCTTGTAATAACCTATGATGGAAAAGAATCTGAAAAGAATAGATATACATATATGTATAACTGAATCATTTAGCTGTACACCTGAAACTCACACAACATTGTAAGTCAACTAGACTTCAATAAAAAACAAAAAGCAAACAAACAAACCCAAGCATTTATGGAGCACCTATTAGGCGCTGGCATTGCACTGGGGCTGGGATGCAGCCATGAGCAAAAAGACATCCTCCCTCCTCACCAAGAGCAGAGTCCTTGTAACTAAACAAGTGAGTAGTACAACCAGGGAAGGACGAGGGGCTGTGGAGCTCACAGCAGGGCCAAGGCGTAGTGAGCAGAGGGGTTCAGAAACAGTCCATACAACCACCTGCTGAGGTCACTGTGAAGGCGGCGTCAGGAGAAGAGCAAGGCTGTAATGACCATTAACTTCCACCCAGAGGAAAGGGTCCTAGAAAACTGGGCCATCCACACGGGAACTTTCACACCAGCTCCCAGGGGGCAGAAAGTTCTGCTTTAGATGGAAAAGCCTCTCTCTGTTTCTGTTTCTATGTCTATCTGTCTATCTATCTATGTGTCTATACATCTAGTATCTACCTATCTATATCTATTCATCTATGAATTTTTGCACCTATATATCTATCTACCCATCTATCCATCTATCTACCTATCTTTATCTATTTATCCATTTATCCATCAATCCATCCATCCATCCATGCATCTATGCTCTCTATGTATCCATCTATGCATCTATCTGCCTATGTTTGTACCTACGTATGTATGTACGTGTGTATGTATGTATATATGTATGTATGTATCTATCTATCTATGTTTGTACTATGTATGTATCCATTCATCCACCTATCATCTATCTGTCTCTTCATCCATCTCTCCATCTATCATCTATCTATGTTTGTACCTATGTATGTGTCCACCCATCCATCCATCATCTGTTGTCATCTATCTCTCACCTATGTATGTATATATGTATCTATCTATGCATCTACTCCTCCATGCATGCATTCATTCATCCATCCATCCACCCTCCATCCATTTATCTATGCATCCACGCATCTATCTTTGCACCTATGTATGAATATATCCATTCACCCATCCATCTATCCATATATCTATGTTTGCATCTAAATATGTATGTATCTACCCATCCATCTATCCATCCATCATCCACCGATCACTTATTAACATCTATCTATCTCTCATCAATGTATGTTTGTATGTATGTATGCATCTATCTATCATCTAGCCAGCTAACCATCCATCCATTACCTATCATCTACCTATCTATGCATCTATGCACGCATTCATTCATTCATCCATCCATCCTCTATCCATCCATCTAGCTATACACCCATGCATCTATCTATGCACCTATCTATCTATACACCATAATATATACATACATACATATATGAAAATATATGTATAATAGATAAATGTAGATGGGAATATAAAATATGGAAACAGAAGCTGTGATTAGGCTCTTGGTCACATTTGGATTCTTGTAGACATTTCTCCAGAGCAGAAAATATTTTGCTCAGTTTTGTTCTTGTGAAATTATAATAAATAAGTAAATAACAGCAGATGACTTCTCCGGAACAAGCATGTTTGCCTCAGAATAATTGGACCAGGATCATCCTGATTAACTGATTATTCTGGACAAAAAAAGAAGTTACCTCTGGAAATACAACTATGCACAACTTCAAATTTTTCCAAAAATTGGAATAGAAAGAGTTTAAAGTGCTCCCCTGTCAGGGCACCATCGCCCGTAGCAGTCTTCCTCTGAGGTCTGGCATCTCCAAGGCCCTGTACAGACTTTGGCCAGCCCCTTGCAGCCTTCTTCCTGCACAGAGAGGAGAAATTGGTTTCAATATTGAGCCTGCTCTTGTTTGGGTGGAGTTAACTAGGATTGACTACAAAAGGCTGACGTGGAGAGCTGAGCAAATGGATGCTTTGAGTCTAAATCTCCCCTGTCTCCAGCAACATCTCTTATGAAGAATTTACCCGTGACTTACTCATCCCTGGTCCACCGTCTTGATCTATTTTTAATGGCACTGCTGACATATTTCCCTTTACCAGGCTAACATCCAAGGTTTTCATTTTCACAGTGTTGTCAGAGCCCCCTCTGTCTACACCCTCACATCACTCGGGGGTCCTTGATGGTCCCTTTTCTGAGGCTGAGCTCTTCATTCCCAGTTCTTCCAATGAGCCCAGGTCCTGCTTTCCAGATGAACCCATCTCCTTCCGAGAAGCCACCCCCACCTTCTGGAGAAGGTTAGTTTATGGAGGAAATTGCTCTGACACGGACAGAGACGTGGCAGTACGTCCCAGCCTTGTCACGACTGTACACACGCATCACAGAACCGGAATCCAGCCCACATGCCATGGGGTTGACTCTAGAACGTGCTAGGAGGCATCAAGCATCGGGTCCGGCTTCGTCCTGCACTCTGAAAGGCTCCTTTTTGGTTTGTCATGTTAATTATGTGGCATGAAGCCTAGAACATGGGCTTCAGGTCCCAAAGACAGAGGTTCAAATCCCAGCCCCTCAAGCAGGTGACCTTGGACAGTCGACCGTTTCCCCATGTTACGGTCCTCAGTCTAAAATGGGAATATTATACTCATGGCCAGGCATTCCAGTGAGGATGAACAGAGATCTCCAGCTGTCCCCCCTGAGACGTAGTGAACGCACAGTACATGGAGGTCAGGAAAGGCCAAGGACACTACAGATGAGAAGGAAAAGAGCAACTGTGTCACATGCACCATGGAGGCCAAGTAAGACTGCAGAATCCGATGAGGCCTCTCAAACCCAAATCTGTCTTCTTCCATTCAGCCACTTTTTAAATACGAACGTGGTCACTGCCAGCAAGACCACATCCGACGCAGAGTATTTATGGAGACATCCCACCAGTCAAGGGAGACATATGAGCTACATACATACAAAGGAGAATCCAGCAAATTCCAAGTTGCACTAAAGGGCTGCAAATCTGTCCTTGGGCTGGGTCCCAGATACAAAGAGAAAGTGTGATTAAGTGTGACTTCTTTAAAGTTCTGTTTGGATTTATTCCTAAAAGCTCCTTCACCCAGAGACTCAGATTACTTGTTGGCGCAGATGGCTGCCCTGTCATGAATCAGACGCAGAGAATTTGAGCAGTGTCCAGAAAGAGGCTAGGAGAAAAGGAAGCACAAAAGGCAGGATGGCTCAGAACTTCGGTGCAAAATTAAGATGTGTCAGGACCAGTCCCAGGCCCGGGGGTGCGATGCCATGAACCGTGAATGCACTCTGGGACCTTGTGCTCTGCATCTGCCTGCACACTGGCCCTAACTGGGCAGAGTCTTTCACGGGCATCCCCCGGGGCTGTGCAGGTGGCCACCGGCAGCACACCTGGCCATGTGGGGGCATCTCAGAGATGCGGCAAGCCCCAGCTGGGACGTGCATGGAATGAACAAAAGGAAAAATGACCAAGTGACATCAGAAGACACACAGGGCCACAAGCTTGGACGCTCAGCCCAGACAGCGCTGGCGGTCAGACCTGGAGTCCATCCCAGGGAAGAGGCTCCCTCTTCTCTGCCCAGTGTCTGGGGAATGTTTGTCCCTGGGACTAGAGTTCCACCCCCTGCAGCATCCTCCCCAACGGGGCCAGGACAAAAATGCTGCAGTAAAGTCCCCAGGATGACAGAGACTTCAGGAGAGACCAAAGAGGCCAGATGCTTCCTGAGCTTACTCATCTGTGAAATGGGAATAACAGCCTTCCTCGCTGGGTTACCATGCAGGTTATGTAAGGGGTCGGCCAACAAACTCGGATTTGGAGGCAATTCCTCCTAATAGCAGCAGATAAAGAGGGTTCCAACCCCAGCTCTGCCACATGGAACGCCACATGGAATCGTTTATTCTCTACATTTAAGGAAAGAAACATGACCGTCTGTGAGGACTATTCTCATCTTCCTACAAACCGACGTGATGGAGAGGACCACTTGCGTCCCCTGCTCTCCAACGCACACCATGGCCTCTCTCAGCCCTGGACCTGCTCTGGTAGGTATTGAGGACCCGTGTTCATTATGCCTTCATTTTCATCATGCCTTCATTTTTCCGATGCTTTGACATCTGGGGCCTCACTGACCCTGGAGAGGCCACCCCTCACAGGGCCAGCCAGTTCCTAGAGATTGTAGAAGACCAGCCTGCGAACACACTTTTCTTATGCAAAGCAACCACTGCAGAGCTGCCCCCAACCCCCTCCTCTAGTGGGCTCTCACAGTTCAACCACTATCACCATCCCCCTGCCCTAATCACCCAAGCAACCAGGGACAACCCTGAGGTCCCAGAGCCTGCTGGGATTATTCAGACTACCCAGCCCTGAGACTGACTCTGCTTCATCCACTCTTTCCTGCAGAAAACACAGTACAGGCTCTGGCCCATGTTTTCCCCTCATCCCTCTCCCTCCTTGCTGACCCTGGTGCTTCCCCGTGTGGCCCTGTGTGGTGTGGTTTGCCCCCTCCCCTTGGTAACTGTGAGTAACAAACTACCTTTTCAATGGCAATCATCTCCTGACCTGCTGGCCTCACCACACCGAAGAATAATAAGACCTTAGTTGAAAACCAGAGTAACCAGGTGTGCTTGGTCAATCTCCAGCTTCTTCCTCTTGGGGACAGGCTGGCCCAGAGGGGTCACTCTCTGCCTGAAGAAGACTGTGGGAGGCTGCCCAGGCCAGGTAGTGGGGGTGGGGGCAGGTCTGGCCAGGTCTGGGGGTGGGACAAGCCACCACACCTGGCCGGCACACCTGGCCAGCACACCCAAATGACATCCCCACCTGGTCTCTCTGTGCAGGAAGGTGGCACCTTCGTTATATTTCCCAGCATCTCCCAAACCTGGGCAGCAAGAAGAGTGTGTTCACTCAGGGGCCCCAAAACCCTCCACTCAGTGGAGACCTCTCCCCTGGGGCCCTGGGGGTCCCCAAGACAGCATGTGACCCCTTAATTCTCCCACTCCTCCTCCTTCCAGGGATGTGGGAACTGTACTCACCCACCCTGTGATATAATGAATGGTGAGTGACTTTCTTTGGCTTCCAGGCAGAGGCCTAAAACTGCTGGTGCAAGACCACCCAGAACTTTCTTCTCTGGCCACAGAGATTCAGGAAGCGCCCTTGACAGGGAGGTGCAGTCTGAGCCATGTCATGAAGAAACAGTTATTTTGGAGAGTTCTCAGCCCTGCAGTGTCCTCCACGTGAGGGAGAAACAGACAGTGCTGCAGGTAGTCCTGAGTGGGGGCTATTTGTTACCGCACCACAACCCGGTCTGTCCTGACTAATGCAGGGTGGTCAGAGGACCAAGGCAGCACCTGGGGACTCCTGGAAGGTGGCCTCCAAGAGCGCTGGGCATCAGCAGACCAAGCCACAAAGCTCCAACAGAAGAAGGAAGAATGACGGGGATCGTTTCATGTCACTGCATCAGAGACAATCATCTTCTCAGTATCTGTCATCTAAATCGCCTGAGGAGAGAACATTTATTAAAAGTTTTCCATAAGCATTCCCCAGCTCTTTCATCACACGGCGTTACTTTTTCTCTTTCCTCTAAGATCTTAAGCACGTTTACTGCCTTTGCACAAAGGACTTTTGCTTCTAATCATATCGATTTTACTATAGTTAATTTTTAATGTATTTTCCAGAGTGTTGTGTATATACAGACTGAGATATTCTATCATATATTAGCATAGCTGTTTCCACTTTTAAGGTCGGTTATTAAATGAGCACTAATTTATTATTGTTTCAGAGGATACAATGTTAACCCAATTATTTGCATTTTGTCGTGTACACTTTGGAATGTGATAGGACACCGGTAATAGATGCAATAGGATTAAATGCACCAAATTGAATCTTTGGGAGTCATGCTGAATTCTAATAATCACTTGATGATCTAGCAGGAAAGACTTCTAAGGGGATGTAACAGCTCACTCCCTGGTTCCACCTGATGTTAGGAACTGGCGTGCTGCAGTCACTCCGAATCCCACCTTGGCCTCTTCCCAGCTCTAGGACCCCTGCCCAGATGCCTGTCCCCTCTGAGACTCTGTTTTCTGATCTAGTGAATGAGGGTGATGACACCTCCCTCTTTAGGCCATTCATAGTTGGAGGAGAAAGTACAGATGGATTTGCGTGGCACCTGTCACACAGCCAGAGCTGTGGATATCTGCGACCCCAACATTATTATCCTTTGTTCCACGGGGACCCTTCCCACACAAACCTGTTGCATGAATACTTTGAGTGTGCTGTTTTCTCCACCTCCAACTCAACGTTTGCAGGAAATAGCCTTCTCTGACATTGCCAAGCATGTGTTTTTGCATCCGTATTCAAAGAGGTGTCCCCCAAACGGGAATGTTGCCTCTTTTGTAGTGTATTCCAGGGAAGCGGGGTCACCTGTCTGATCTCCGTCCATTGGTGATTGGCTCCTCGGGGTCCAGGACCTCATCCAGCCCAGAAGGAAGTCACAGAAACGACAGAGCAGATGCAGCAGCATCCCTCCCCCTCCGGGGCGTTGGCTCCATGCTCAGCCCCAGGCCATGGCTCTGGTCAGCGGTCCCTGAGTCTGTCCTCTGGGAGCTGAGCCCTTGACCTTCCTCTCCCCCGTGGGACACCCACCACTGTCATCAGGGCAGCACCACTAAGCTGTGCTCGTTTAGGATCTCGACACAGGGTCAGCTGGGGTACTTGTTGAGGACCAGCCTCCTTTCCAATGCGTGGGACCCATGGTGGTATCCATGTCCTGTTCTGCTAGGTTCTGATTCCGGTCCCCTGTCCTCCTTGCCAAGGAACGGTAATGACCCATTGTGACTTAAACCAAGGACACTGGTGTGCTCACACACACACACACACACACACACACACACACACCGTGTTAGTGGAGACTTCTGGGAGTTTAGTGTAGCGGAGAGCCACAGGAGAGGCTGGACACGAGCGCATCATGTGACCACCAGGTCACAATGGCTGGTGCGTCCTCCATGGCTGATGCAGGCAGAAGTCCAAGGCCGGGGGCGCACTTGCCACCTGCCAGCCACCCAGCAGGTTGGAGCCCGACCCTCACCCTACGCTCGTCAGCAAGGCATCATAGAGCCTGCAGCCCTGTGCCTGCTCCCACCGTGGGGACAAGGACGAAGGGGCCTGGCCAGTGAAACTGGGCAACGACTGGCCAAGTGAGATCAGGACCGGCCAGCCAGCGACATCCTCCCCTCCTGGGGACCTGGCCAGGTGCTGCTCCTTCCAGTGGGGGGTGGCAGAGAGGGCGCTCAGAGGAACTGTGAGGCCAGGGGAACAGCTGAACTGGGGCCGATGCGAAGATGAGGGGGAGGGAGAAACCCTTCACAAGAGAGACCTCTCCCCCTTCCCAAGAGCACAGATGGGGAAGGGACATGCACGGCTGCAATGTAAGCAATCATCCTGAGAGTCTGGTCCAATCCAGAGGAGAGCTGCCTCCCTCCCCTTCTTTATGATGCCGGCTTATCCCGTGACATCACTAAGAATGCCAGGCTCACACTAAAGCCCCACAGCCAGGACCAAGGGAGAGACAGCAGAGGAGTGGCCTGGCTGGCACAGGTGCCCATAGAATCCTTGTGTCATCAGCCGCCAGCTCATTCATTATTCACTCCCCACCTCCAGAAAAGAATCTGACTTTTCTCCTGACAAGCGCGGCGCCCCCGACTTCCTCTTTTAAGGGGAAGGGAGAACAGTGATGGCATTCTTTGCTTAGTACCCTTCCCAGAGATGCACTGTAGCTGGGGAAAAACCCTCATTAAGTCACCTGTCCTGCTTCCTTAGGATAATATCACTTAGACTCGCTGCTCCCAAAGTCAAGGTCAATGAAAAGGCTGCCAGGTTCCTTCGCAAGCCCAGGGTTAGGGTGGAGAAAGCGGGCAGGGAGGGGCTGCACGAGTGCCCCCCGGGAGTGTGGGCGCTCAGTTCATTAACCGCAGTTGACAGGTGGGTCACACGAGGGGCTTATTTATAATATTTACACTTATGCTGAGAGGAACATTCCGGCACGGAACCATTTATCTCATTCCTTTTACAAGCCCTTCCTCTTTTTAACTAATGGGGCGATAGCTCACTAAAGAATTTATAGCCCTGCTTTGCCAACACACCACATTTCCACGGAGAACATTCAAGTGTGCCACCCAAGGAAGTGGCTTATTGGCTCAGAGCAGGTGGCAGGCGTGGCTCTGTGGTCAGGCGGAACTGCCCCTGGAACCCTGTAGAGTTGATGTGGGATGTGGGGAACCCCACCTCCTACCCAGCTCCGGTGGGAGAGTGTGTCAGGATAACAGTAATGCCTGACATCAAGGTGGCGCATTCACTCCATGTCGGAGATCGTGGGGTCCGGTGCCATCATGGTAACAAAGGGGAAAATGAGGCTCTTACAAGGGAACTTGGCCAAGGTGGTAGAGGAGGTCAGGGTCAACCTGAGACAAGACAGCGGTCTTCCCCGGATGCGGCGTGGGCTGACTCCAGCCCGATTCCTTCCCTCCTTCGTCCCCACCAGCGCTGCCAGCCCCTGGCCATCTTCCATCTTGCTCTGTAGCTCAGCCGCTGCCTGCCCGCCCCCCCCCCTCAGCCGCTTGCTCTGTAGCTCAGCCGCTGCCTGCCCGCCCCCCCCTCCAGACGGCTCTGATTTCCCACCTGCTTTCTAACCGGGGAATGTGGTCTGGAGCTCTGCCTTGTGTATGCTCCTGGGCTGGATTTGAGGGCGGCAGAGTTGGAAGACACAGCAGGACACTCACTTGGGGTCGTGAAGCTGCCCTCTCCAGCCGCCTTCCACCCCTGAGCCCAGCTCCCCGCCCACTTAGGGCTGCGGTGTGGCCGGGCACAGAGGTTCATCCCGTGGAAAACCACACCAGGTACAGGAGCACCAACTGAAGACCCTGCCCCAGAAGGACCGACTCACCCTACGACCCAGGGGTAAATCTCCTCCCCTCTTGGGGGCCTCAGTTTCCCCCAGATGGAAAGGGTGAGCCACAGCAATAGTTCCCAATCTTTGTTGCACATTAGAATATACTGAGGGGCCTTTAAACTCTGCAGTGCCTGACCTCAGCACTCCCTGATAACAGGGTGTCTCTCATGGGGGACCCAGGCATCTGCATTTTCACAACTGCGGCCAAAGGTGAGAACCACTGGCCTTATCTGTGGTTCTCAAATTGGAATCCTGGGGGCAGCAGCCACAAGGGCACTTGCTATGAGTGCAAATTCTCAAGCTCCCACCCACCCCAAACCACAAGTCAGAAACTCCAGGGGTGGGGTCCTCCCTGGATTTCAGCACTACCTAGAGTTTGCTGGGCCCCATCATCCTAAGCCCTTGGGCTCTCCCCCAGCTCGTGCCTGACCAGTCAGGGCTGCGGGGCACCAAGCCCAGGCGCCCACCAGCCTTGACTGCACGGCTCAGCGCCTGCCTCACGTGTGAGCCCTGTGCAGCCTCCCCTCCCAGATCTGCAGGGAAATAAAGATGAGCGTGTAAAGCAGGGGCCACCGCGAGTTCCCAACAAAAGTTAGCTCTGCGGTTGATTCGCGCTGATCGCGTCAGCAGGCACCACCGTGCAGACAAGATTCAGAACCTGCCCCCATTTTGCTTCTGGAGAAGGACGGAGGGGCGAGGCGGGGCTTTGCAAGGGAATCAGGGTCCAGCGTGCAACTCGCGGGCCCCTGCTCCCGCCCGGGCATCAGGGACTGACCCCTAGGGGGACCCGCAGCCTGGGGGATACGCCGGCAGAAGACCCTCGCGAGGTGGGCGTCCCGGAAGAGGTGGATGGAGGAGGGAGGGTGCGCGCCAGCCTGGGCTCCCAGGGCGGAAAGACCCCGCTGGACCCCCAGCTCGCTGGTGGCGCAGGCACTCACGGAAAGGGACTCATTCCCGACCTGCGGTGACAAGTGTCCTTGAAAGCGCCCCGCCGGGCCAGGCTCCTGCCGGGTGGAGGTCCGCGTGCGAGTCCTATAGCCCCGCTGGTCCTCCCGGCGCGGCGAGGGGAGCCTGCAGTGCGCAGGAGCGGCCACCAGGTGGCAGCACCACCGCCAAGAGGCCCGGCTGCTTTGCGGCCGCTTTGGGGGAATGGAGCGGAGCCGGTGGGAAAGGAGGAGCCCCTGCGCGCCCCGAGAGCTCGCGGAGCAGACTGCGCCCCATGAACGAAGTCAGGGCACCAGCGGGGAACCCCAGCGCCCAAAATCAGACTTTGGTGCTCAGCCACCTGTCGCGCTTGTCTGCGCTGCCAGGCAGCCCCCTTCCCCACCCCCCGCCGGGCCTCCTTCCCACCCAGCTTCAGGCGGCTCTTCAAACCCAGCCATGGACAAATCCTGCAGGGTCTGCAAGGTCCTTGAGAAAGCTTAAGTGTTGCATTTTTATTTCAGTGAGTCTAAAATATACCCTCCCAGATCGAAACGCAAAACTCTTACCAGGGAGAATCATTTTCCTAAATTCTGCCTTTTCTTAATCATTATGACTTGAACTGACCTTTAAGCATTTCAGAGAAATTCTCCAGGGTTCAAGAGAAACCGTTCCCTCCAAACAGATCCATGCATTTACCGATGTTTGATAAACCTTGGGTTAAAATGTCAATAATCATTATAGCTAACATTTACTCGTGCTTGCAACATTGCAGGCTTTCTTCTCCATAGAACCCTCAGACGGAGCCTGTGAGGTGGGTGCTGGCATCACCCCACTCCGCAGATGAGCAGAGGGAGGCGGGAGAAGGTACATCACTTCACACGGCTAAGGCCGGTAGGGCGGGGACTTGGGCTGGCAGCCTGACCCCATAGGCCCCCCTCCTAACCTTGGGGCCATACCACTGCCCTTTGGCTTCCTGAAACCCCCATTCGTACCTTCCGCATGCCCCACCTTTACCTCCCTCCAGCTGGAACTCGGATGGGGGCTCTCTGATCCTACAGAATTGCTTGTGGAAAGGGTCGCAGGACCTAATTTAAGCTACAGTATTAATGACTGCTGTGGCTTCGCCGACCCTCTCTGCTGGGGCATTTTGGGGGATGAAGGTGCCAGGGTGCAGGGCTGACCAGAGACACTGTCCAGTGACCACAGCTAATGGTGATGTTTAACTCGAACTCTTGGAAAACAGAGCAAACCCACCAGCAAAGGTTGGTCATTCTGGCTCCCAAAGAAATGTCCAGAGAACAGTTCCCCAGGCCAGCGTGGTGCCAGGAACCAAGAGCCCCTGTGAAGCACCCCAGATGCAGAGGGGATGGGGAGAGGGTCCAGGAGACAGCAGGCTGTGCCCCCAGGGCCCGTATGTCTGTCTGGCTGATGCCCGGGGCTGTTTTCAGGGCAAAGCTGCTCCTCTGTGCCTCAGGCAGCCAACAAGACCCCATAAATCTGCTGGTGTAGAGTCCGGGAAGTAACTGAGTCTCTCAGGCAAACAAGGAGAGCTGAGAGGCAGGAGAAGCTGAGCCGACGGGCCACAGAAGGGATATTAAGGGAGTGAGTCTACCCAGCTTCAAACAAAAACACATTCCAAAGAGCAAGGCTGCATCAGCATCTCAGCGCAAGGCCACGCTCTGCTGTCGGGCACCAACCTGACATCACTCTCCTTCACATGCAGCCCAGGCAAGCGAGGTGGTGGCTCTGTGTGTGTGAGAGAGAGGTGGTCCCTGTGAGCTGAGCGAGGGTCGTAGGGAAAGAGCTTTGAGATCTTCTGCAAGGGGATTACCGGTCTGCACATCTTCAGATCTTGGAAGAGAGGCGGAAGGGGAACAGAATTAAAATCGGCAGTGGGGCGGGGTGCCTCATGATAGATGGAATTTCTACATGCCTGGGAGCAGGCTATCCAAGATAAATTGGGCTTCCAACGCCACCCCGGCTTAAAAGTCACAACTTGGAGCCATCAGTACCCACCGTGTGGTGAAAAGCACTGACTAGGCGTCCTGACCGCTATTGGCTGAATGAGCTCAAGAAGGTGCTCTTCTCCGGCCTCAGTTTCCCTTAGTTTTCAAGCTGAGTTCTGAGGGGTGGGCAGTCTGCCGAGGAATCCCGTGCATGGGCTCTGGGCAGGGGAGCAGGGTCTATCTGCCCTCTTCCACTCCCCACCTTCTCTGCGACCCCAGCTTGAACCAAAGATACTTTTTTTTTTTTTTTTTTTTGCGGTACGCGGGCCTCTCACTGTTGCGGCCTCTCCCGTTGTGGAGCACAGGCTCCGGACGCGCAGGCTCAGCGGCCATGGCTCACGGGCCCAGCCGCTCCGCGGCATGTGGGATCTTCCCGGACCGGGGCACGAACCCGTGTCCCCTGCATCGGCAGGCGGACTCTCAACCACTGCGCCACCAGGGAAGCCCCAAAGATACTTTTTTAAAAAATCTGCTTTATATCTCTGAAAGGAGATTTCTTTTGAAAACATTGAGCATTTGAAGAATTTGTAAAGCTTCTTCTGATTCTGATGTCAGGCAGAAGTGGCTGAAGGCATGCGCTGTCCGTGAAAACTCCCCTGGGCAGCAAAGCAGGTCCAGAACGTCCCACTGTTCAGCTGAGCCACGTGGCGATTCCATCCTCACCTCCGTCACTGGTCCCTTCCTGCTTCCTGCAGGTGCCAGCTTAGCGACACCCTGGACGCTTCGGCCGGCGCGCCCACCTGCAAAGGACTTCTCCATCCCCTCCCCCACAACCTCGGTGCTGGGCTGGGTGAGACAAGAAGACAGGCTGTCCTTTTCAGTGTCCTTTTCATAGTCCTTTACTATGTCCTTTTCAGCACATAGCAGGTGCTCAAGAAATGTTCACACAATGAATGAATAAATGCTGCCTCGTTTATGCTCTAAACCCGTGGTAGCCAGAGAAATGTCCCCCCAGAGATGTTCCCATCCTCCGGGCCTGTGAATATGATATAAGACATAGCAGAGGGAATTGGCAGATGTGATGAAGGCTGTACAACAGGGTTACCTGGATGGGATCAATCGAATCACAATGGTATAAAGCAGAGAAACTTCTCTGGCTGCAGCAGGAGAGGAAAGGAAGAAGCAGGCCTTAGGAGCAAAGAATAACAAGGATGCATCTTGCTGTTTCTGCTCCAAAAATGGAGAAGGGGAACAAGCCAGGGGAGTGCAGGCAGCCCCTAGAATCTGAGAACAATCCCATCCAACAACCAGCTGGGAAACAGAGACCTCAGTCCTACAACCACAAGGAAGTGGATTCTACCAATACCCTGAGTGAACAGGGAAGTGGATTCCCCCCAGAGTCCAGGCCGGCCAGCAGCTTGATTCCAGCCCCTGACACCCGGGGTAGAGGCACCCGCCAAACCCACCTGGATATTTGACCTCGATGATGAGATAGTGAATGTGTGCTGTGAAGCCTCTAAGTTCACGGTGGTTCGTTACAGCAGCACAGGGAAACGCACAGATTTTTCATTACTGCTGTTTGCTTTCAGTTTAGAGGGGGCAACCCAGCAGTCCCTCTGAGCTGTCCCCTTCCCCTCAGCACCACAGCACTCTCCCTTTGCAGCCCCACGTTCACCTGCCCAGTCAGTACCTCACCCTCCAGGAAGGCTTCCCAGCTTTCTTTCTTGTCCCCAGGCCCCAATCATGCATGGATATCCCAGAACATCACTGAATCCTATCGCCCCTGCCTCAAGCCGCCCATGACCTCTAGTGTATGGGAACTAAGACCCACCTGCTCACAGCCCCCTCCCCCATCTCCCCAGTCCCTCTGAGCGTGGGCTGACCTGTTGGATGTCTCTGAAGACAAGGTGTCAGCAGAGTCTTCCTCTAAGACAGTTCTGTTCTCTCCCTTTGATGGTCCAGAGGCAGGTCCAGCCATGCTCCGCATCCTCAGGGTGTCCACTCTGGCCCCCTCAGGCATCTCATGCCAGCCCCCAGCCCCCAAAGAGCAGCCCTGAGCACTGGCCCATGTTCATAGGCCCAGAATCCTGTGAAGTTGTCCATGTTTAGCCTGGTCACTGGTCATTGCCTCCCAAGTGTGCTCAGATCCCAGCCTCTGGCCTCTGCGTCTTCATATCCATAGATGCCCTTCTCAGAATCAAGACCAGGCCTTCCTACAAACTCGGAATTTACTTTCCTGCTCCCAATGTCTCAATGCCTCGGTTAGGAAATCTCTACCCTGTCCTAGTGCATTAACACCCACCCCGACCTTTGACAAGTCCCGGGACCAGACAGGAGCCCACCTCCACCGACTTCGTGGGACGGGACGTGTGTGCAGACAGTGAACGGCTGAGAAGATGCACCTTCACACACGCAAACAATGATTCCCTGCAAGCTGACACCTCCTCCCAGCTGAGGCCTTTCTTCACGCTGCCATTTACCAGCCGAGTGAGTTCAGCAACCCCTCCAGGCCTTGGTCTCTCCACCTGTGAAGTGGGGCTGAGAGCTCCCGCCCGATGGGGTTGTCTCAGGGATTAAATACAGTGGAGCCCACAGATACCTTACTGCTCCACGCACACTGAATCCCAGAAGCGTTCCCCGTGTCCGATCTTTGGTATAAATGTTATTTTGCAAAAGTAAACTTAATCTCCAGTGGATTGATTGTTGTTTGTTTACACGGTAGTGGTTTTTTATAACGAAGTGTTACGTGTTTCATTTCTTCAAAGGACCTGGACCGTGTTCTTTATACAAACACGGATTATGTGAGATTATGTTTGAAAATTATAGCATGTTTCCTCGCATGTTTGGATTACATGCACAACACAGACACAAGAGTGGATACGGAAGTAAATACACTACTATATATAAAATATATAGATAACCAACAAAGACCTACCGTATAGCACAAGGAACTCTACTCAGTGCGCTGTAATAACCTATATGGGAAAGAATCTGTCAAAGAATGAATACATGTATATGTATAACTGAATCATTATGCTGTACATCTGAAACTAACACAACAGTGTCAATCAACTATACGCCAATAAAATTTTTTAAAAAAGGAAATGCCTTTGATGCCTGGGGCTGTGGGCCATGGTGGTGATAACCAGGAAAGTGGTGTGCTCTCCCTGGCTGCCCACCAGGCTCATCTGGAGAGACGGATGCCAGGCCCTCCCGAGACCCCAGCAGCAGGCTCTTGTGCTGGGCCCTGGAAGGGCAGGGTCTTTAAAGCTCCCTGGGTGTTTCAGCAGCCTGGGTGAGTGGCAGCTCAGATGATCCAATCGGGGGACGAGACTTTACAAGATTCTGAAATATGTGCTGGCAGCTAAGCTGGGGATAAAGTAGGTCATGTTTCATGATGGACACCCGCCATGCACCTTTGGTCCATCACAGACGCCCGTGCATCCCTAGAGGCTCCCCGGGCAGGTTCTGGGATCAGGAAGGGGCCTTGATGAGGTCACCCTTTGAGAATAATCAGTAATCAATATGTTTCCCGGGAGAGAAGCTTACCCTCATCTCAGGCTAACCGTCTTTGGAGACTAGGGAATTACGGAATTAAACGTTTGGGTTAGGGTGCCGGTTCCACAGCTAAGCTTTAAGAAAACGTCATCCCCTTTAGAGACACACACTCCATATTGAGGGATGAAATGACGCGATGTCTAGGATTCCTTTCAAAATGATCCCAGGGAGGAGACAGGGGTGGGTGGGATACAGAGAAAACAGGACTGGCTGTGCACACATTGAGGGCTTTTGTAGTGGATGATGGTACATCAGGGTTTATGCTTGACTTTTTTAAAATTTTTATTAGAGTCGATTTACAATATTGTGTTAATTTCTGCTGTACAGCAAAGTGAATCAGATATACATAAATCCACTCTTTTTTCAGATTCTTTTCCCATATAGGTCATTACAGAGTATTGAGTAGAGCTCCCTGTGCGATACAGTAGGTCCCTATTAGTTAGCTATTTTATGTATAGTAACGTGTATATGTCCATCCCAATCTCCCAGTTTATCCCTCCCCCGCACCCCCCCAGTAACCATAAGTTTGTTTTCTACATCTGTGACCCTATTGACATTTTCAACAGTAAAATGCTAACGGTGATATACAGAAAAGCACAGAGAAGTCAGATTCCAAACACCAGTGTCCACCACCCAGGATGAACCCATGTTCACATTAGGTCATTTTTTTTCTTCGGTTTTAATTTTTAAAATTTAACATTAACCCCCAAGAACGTATTTTCAGAGGAAATGGGGTTAAGACCCCGAGAGCGTCTTCCACTGGACTCGGTCGGAGTCCCGCTCAGCACATCCTTGTTTTTGTAAGATTTGTAAAGTTTTGCGCCGCAAGCTCCCTCTGACCCGTGACCGCTTTCCCCCTACTTACTGCCTCTCAAGGTGACCTGATTCAATGAATGTCACATGAATCAATTTACTGTGTTTCGTTTTCAGATTGGAAAGTGTCCACAAAGCTACTGCGAAACAAGGCATGTGGGGATCTCTAGGCCCCGTCACTCCTCTCCCAGGGTCCCCGACCCCAGGCTGCTGTGCTGATTTCCTCCACAGGCCAGTCAGCTAAGGCTGCACAAGAACACCACGGATGGGGCAGGGGCGTGGTGGCCTTAGACAGCAGAGATTTACCTTTCTTGGTTCTGGAGGCTGGAAGTCTAAGATCCAGGTATTGGAGGTTTGGTTTCTCCTGAGGCCTCTCCCCTTGTCTTGTAGAGCCCACCTTCTCCCTGTGTCCTCACCTGGTCGTCCCTCTTGTGCACGTCTCCCTATCTTTTCTTATCTCCTCTTCCAGTCCTATTGGATTAGGGCCTCACCCCAATGACCTCATTTTACCATAATTACCTCTTCAAAGACCCCATCTCCAAATACATCCTGAGGTCCTGGGAGTTAGGATTTCAGCGTATGGATTTGGAGAAACACAACTCAGCCCATAGTACTCTGCTGCAGCCAGATGTCACGTGGCGTGCTTTTCTTCCTGGAACAGTCTCCACACACGTTGTTTACCAGGTGAACAACATTTCCTCTCATTTACTTCTCAAGAGCTCATTTGGGCAAAGCCTCTTCATTTCTGGAGGTTTAAGGAAGAAAAATAGAAAAACAAACCAACTTAAATCTCTGAGTTTGAATACAGTCAAATCTCATTAATTCAGGCTTAATACCGTAGGACAATATTCTAGGATACGGAAGGCTTTCGATGGAAGATGACTTGTAACTAACTGCTCTATCCTTGTCGAGCTGAGAAAAGCCTGTTTTAATAAAGAGATAAGAATCCTTTGCAATTAATAATACATTCAAGTGCAAAGAGGATGCTCATGGTCCCGACTAATTATTCCCCTGAGCCAGGTACCCATCCCGCTGCTGTTTCTCATCTGCATTCCTCCGTGTGCTGGCTTTAGTGCACGTGGTGGAATAAAGGTAAACCTCAGTCCAGTCTGCAGTCAAAAGGAAGCCGAGATGGGTAGACGCCTGAACACCGCGCTTTGATTTTCTCTCACATGCATGTGGTCTAATCACCTTCCAGGGAGACTCGGAGAGCAAACCGGCTGCAGATAACATGTCACATGGAAGTCTGGATTAGAAAACAGATTGTGCAATAATTAATTCATCACGTCCCTTTGAGGTAAAATTAAAGGGAAGAACAATGAGGCAACAGTAACTCAGAAAATATTTTCTTCTTTTAAGTTAATGGGCTCCATGGTTTTAAATGGAGCCGTAGCCGATTCTCCCAGGTTTTTGCTTGCTTTTAAAGGAGGTTTTCAACTCCCGGTGCAGCAATTAAATGTGCCAGCAAAGCGCCTACTTAGTGCTACTGAAGCACTTAATTTTCATTAAAAAGATGACATTGCAAGCAATTATCACGGACAATCCACATTCACGGGTGTTTCTATTCATAAGGACATTGTGACACAGAGATGCATAAATTACCCAGATCGATTGGCTTCTCTGCTTCCTCCTGAGCTCGGCTGCAGCTCTACTCACCTGCTTCCAGGCTCTCCATTGAGGGCCCTTGTGCGGGCTCTGCTCATCGCACGCTCGCCCCACACTCACGCACATCCGCCAGGCCAAGGTTAATCCCTGGGGCATTATGCCACTGGTTCTTCATTATGAACTTATTTCCTCCACGTATAACCCTCTTAACACGTGTCCTTTAATGGAAAGACACAACATGATTCAGCCTTCTGTTACCCTGCCACCCCTCATGTCTCCCACTCCGGTGACGTTCAAGGCCACCGGTAACAACAGCCTGGCTGCCAGAGCCCCTACGGCAAGCCAGCCACCCCAAAAAGAGCCCTGCCGGAGCTGACCCTCATAACAGCCTGGAGCCGTCCCCCCGTGGACGACAGCTAAGCCGAGGGTCAGAGGAGGTAAAGTGATGTGTTCCAAGGTCTCTCAGCTGGAAGGTGGCAAGTCAGGATTTGAATCCAGGTCCATCCCTGCCCAGAGCTCATCACCCCTCTGCTGGGCCAGGTGGGGCTTCCCAAATGATTCTGCAAACGTGAATGGTGAGTGTGGTCCAGGCCATGTCTGTGCAGGGTCTCCCAGGTTCTCAGTTAGGAGGAGAGGATATCTGGACGCTGAGACAGTCAGCTTCCGAGACGGATCAAGCACTGAGCTTGCCCCTCAATAATCTCGGCTCTGAATACAGATGGATAACATGTAAGAAGAGGAGGTAAGAAAGATGTAGCCAGGCTAAAACAAACGATCAAACAGCAGATAAATAACTCCATGGACCAGAAAAGGAACTAAAATGCAGATGTGGCAAAGCCAAGCCCTGGGCCTGTGGACTCCAGGCACCAGCAGTGGTGGAAGTCCAGCCCTGGAAAGTATGGGACTCAAAGCTCCCTGCAGAACACAGGACACGGCAACCGTGCCACTGCTTTGCCCCATGGCATTAACAAGCAGTGAATCAAAGGATGCAGAAAGCCTGGGTACAGCCTAGCTTCCAGGAACAGAGGACCTGAAATACCTCCCCAAACACTGGGTGATGGAGCCCTGGACGCTGTCCCGAGAGCTGAGCCCAAAGCCCCTGCCCCCGTGGGGCTAACCAGATGCCCAGGAGACAGGGCGGGGGGCTCGGAGTGGCACGAGCCAGAGAAAACCGAAGACCTCTGACTCAGAACAGACCTGAAGATCAAAATCTCAACACACGTAGAAATCGAATGCTAAAAACCCAACAAACAAACAAAATCCAACATCCAACAATAAGACAAGTTCACAGTAGATCAAATTAACTTTATGCGGCCATCTGCAAAGGTTTTCAAACCAATCAGCTTACGAGGTGCAAAGAGAAAAATGAAGGAATAGCTCCCACTTATGAAGAAGAAATGAAGATATAAACATTTGAATGACCTCTCTGGGACACCTCACAAGCCGCTGTGGGTTGTGCTACCGGGTGCCAAGCTGGGTGGACGCGCCAGGGTGGACTGTGCGTTCCAAGGGGGGGACAGTTAGAGGGTGACACTGGAGCAAAAACTGGACGACAGGGGAATGAGCCATGCAGATTCCAGGAGAAAGTTCCAGCAGAGGGAACAGCGTGAGGGAGGTGGGGTGAGGGGAGGAGGAGGTAAGACACCAGATCAGGGGATAATGGAGGTCAGATCGCACACGGCCTTGTAAATCCCTCTTACGACTTTGGCCTTTACTTGGCACAAAATGAGGCCCTGGAGGTCCCCTGTGGAGGAGGTGTGTTACAGCATCATAAAATTCCAGGCGCTGAAACCAGATCTTAGAAGCAGGGAGACCCGGGAGGCTCCAGCCACTGGGGACACCACCCCGGAGGTGGTGAGAAGGTCGATGGGGTCACAGTCTGGAAGCTGGCAGACTGAGTGCCTCGTGTGAAGGAGAGGGGTACAGAGAATCCTGGGCAATGGCACAAAAAGCTGGACAGACTGAGTTGCTATTAACTGAATGAGGTCAGTTCCATTCAAATATATTAGGAGCTGCAAGGAGCATGTGCTGTTGACCTAATAATTCCACTTAAAGGAATTTATTGTAAGGGAATTATCATAAACTTAAGAAAATATTACAAATATGGCTCATTAAAATGTTACTTACAATAGAAGATTGGAAGCCGCCTAATTATCCAGCAGTAGGAGAAATCAGATCACAGACAGGAGGATCTGTGGTGAATCGGCCAGCCTGCAGCTGTCCCCAAACCACTCCTGCCTGCCCACCTCTCACTTAGAAGGTGAAAAAGCCAGGCACTCACCTCCCCAGCCTCCCTTTAGCTAGGGGTAGCCAGGTGACCTGTTCGTAACAGAGAAACAGTGAGTGAATGCATGGTCCCAAGTTTCTGGGGGGGGTCTTCCCTCCCTGCTATAAGGTCAGACATGAAAGGGGCGCTCACTGGTTCTATTCCTTTGCCATTTTTCTGCCGTGGACACCAATGCATTGCCTGGAGCTGTGGCAGCTCTTTTGGGACCATGAGGTGACAAGCATGGGGACAGGTGGGAGGTGAAGAGCATTCTAAGAAAGCCAGACAGATCCTGGGCACCAGAACTGACTCCAGCCATCATTAACCTCCAGACTTCTCTTTTTTTTTTTTTAATTTTTATTGGAGTAGAGTTGCTTTACAATGTTGTGTTAGTTTCAGGTGTACAGCAAAGTTAATCTGTTGTATCAATACATATACATGCCATATCAGAAATAGAATTATGGATGTAGAAAACAAACTTATGGCTACCAGGGAGTAAAGGCAGGGGGAGATAAATTGGGAGATTGGGATTGACATGTAGAGACTTTCTTTAGGAAAAAATGAATCCCAGGTTGTCAAGCCATCATGGGTTGGGCTCTCTGATATTCGTTATTTTTATTTCTGTGTCACCACCTGTCCTGAGCTGGTTCCCCTGCTGGGTCTATGGTGGTCTGAGTGAGGGAGAGGATTAACTCCCCTCCGGACAATCTGGATGCCGTAGCCAAACCTCTGCCATCTGTAGGGAGCCAGCCTGGCCCTGCCCACACTGCCCAGTGCAGGAGCGGGGAGCTCAGGGCAAAGCTAGACGTGCTGTTTCCACAGCCAAATTTCCCTCGAGGGCGGGGCTCGGTACCAGGGTGCTAAATCCTCAGAGCAACCAGGAAGAAGGCACTGTTGTTGCCCCATTTCACAGACGGGAAGAGTAAGGTTAGAGGGCTGACTGTCCTGCTCAAGGTTACAACTGCAGAGCAGTGGGGCTGGGGCTGAACCCAGGGCTGTCTGACCCCAGAGCCCAGCCCAGGCTGCACTTCCTCCCCCCAAAATCTGTTTCCCCGCAAGGCACATGGAGCCAAGCGTGGGCTCTCTGCACCCCAACAGAGCAAGACAGGGCACCTGGACCCTCCCCGTAGATGCCAGGGGGCAGGAGCTGGCAGAACCTGGTGCTGTGCTCAGCAGAGGAAGTGGCTGGGCTCCCTTGGGAGGGTAGGTAGGCAGGTAGGGTGTCACCTGAAGACCAACTTCCAGCAATGCAAGGGGTCCTAGTGAGGGGAGGGAAGCAAACCAGGACAGAGCTAACTAGACTGCAAGCTCCACGTTCAAAGCCTGGCACACAGTAGGTGCCCAATAAACACACAGCAAACGCCGAATGGCCAGTTCTGCCTCTTTCCTGGTTCTGCCTCTTTCTCCTCCATCCTCTGGACATAGTCTGAAAGTGACAACTGATGTCATTTGAAGCCTGCGTCCCGAGTCTCAGCGCTTTGCCGATCGTAACTGACATCACCGCCCCGAGAAATTGGCTCTCTGGTGGGCCTCTCCTTCCTCCCAGGCCACCGGACAGATGGACCCTCCCAGCACAGGCTTGCATCAGGACGTGGAATTCAGCAGCTGCGCCTCGGACCTGCCTCTTCAAAGAACAATTTTAATTGAAATGGTAATGACGAGGTTTCTTCCCCACAAAGACAGCATGTGCATTGTAAATACCGAGTCCGCTTGCCTGGAAGCTGGCCCAGGACACAAATTCCTACTAAAGAGGGCTGGTCCCTGCCTGGTACCCTCTGTGCCCAACCCTAGCAGACCCGGAACTTGCTGGCAGGATGAAGGCCGTCTCGCTGCAAGGTATGTCATGGCGGCTGCACGAATGACCTCCTGAATTCTAACACAGGTGAGGAATCCGCTCTCCATGACAACCTGGCATGTGGGCCAGCCTCCCAGACACTCACCACCGGAGTCTTTGTGGTGGGTGGGTGTGAGGGGTGCTTTTGCGTTTGACCCTTCTGGGAAATCGGTCACCGCCTCTTGAGAGAGACTGGAGGACAGAGAGAACAGGAGGGCAAGGCAAGGTGGTGTAGCCCTGCCCCCCCTCTGCCACCAGGGCCTCCGAGGTCCCATCCTGAGAGCATGAAGGGCAAGAAACAGAAAGAAAGATGCTAAGGAGAGGGCCACATTCCCTCGGGGATGTCCCAGGAGATTAGGAAACTGCACTTGGAAAACTCTCGCTGCTCTTCTGAGATGTGTGAGCCCCCAGCGCCCTGGAGAGAGCAGCCCTCAGTGGGGACGAGTGGGCACCCTGAGCGGGCACCCTGAGTGGTCACCCTGATCAGACACCACAGTTGGGGGCAGTTCCATCTCCTGCGGTGCTGCCGTCTGAATATAACTCTCCCCGTGAGAAGAACGCTTCCAGGGCAGGCTTTTGGTGCTTGTCTACAGGACTGAAGGCCGGGTCCTTCCATATCAGGCCAGCCTGAGAAGGAAACGTTAAGCCCTCCTCGCACTGCCCAGGCGTCCCCAGCCTAGCCGGGCAGAGGCTGGGGGAGCAGAGAATGCTGGGGTTCCCCAGCAGCTGGCAAGGAGGGAGGGGTCCCCTCCAGTACACGTGGTTTGTCCCAGAAGTCTAAGGTGACAGCCCCGCCCAACAGTTCTGTCCTGTTTCCCCACTGGGAATGATGACTGCATTTAAGGCCCCTGTACAGGGCCTGCCCTGTAGGAAGATTTCCACAGCGTGAGCCAGGCTGGTGACAGTCATGGCCTGAGGCCACTCATCCAGCAGAGGTATTTGACACCGAGCCGGGCTGGGATCGGGGTCCCAGCATTCATGCAACAAGTGTATGGTGCAGGCTCCCCTGTCTGTGCCCGGTGCTGGGGTGACACTGATAGGGACAGAGTAAAGAGACACAGTAGGTGACTGAATAGTTAATCCCACTAAGGGATTGTAAGTAAAAACAAATGTATGGGAGACCCATGTAAGTTAATGATCACTCAAGAAAACAGGTTTATTCAACCACAAAACCAAGCAGGCCTGCTTAGCAGCAAAACCCATGCAGCAGAAGCATGAGACATGTCCCCAAACAATAAAACAATGGTGGCATGAGACCCACATCTTGCCCAGTGAGCTCAGTAAGTTAATGACCCCTAGGACATGCTCTCTGCACACATAAAAAACAAGAATTTATGGAAAGCTAACATTTCAAAGTGAAAGACCCTCCTTGTACTGAGACCTGACATAATTTTCCATAGTGCCAAGACAGTCCTAGCTTCACCATGTAGGGACAAGGAAGCTCCCCTGCCCAGCCTGAAGGAGGAGCTGATGATGGAAGCATGACATCTACTCAAGAATGAGGAAGAAGGTGGCCTTTTCCCCGTTCCACTTTTCCTTTGATTATAAAACTGTAGCCCACTATGTTCTCAGGGTGGCACCCTCTCACCTGCTGACTTGTAAGCCTCACAAGCGTCCTATTCTAATAGCTCACTTCTTATCTATCACTTTGCCTCTTGCTGAATTCTTTCTGTGCTGAGACATAAAGGACCAGAGCTCCTTGGAATCCCCTGAAACGCCACCTAGCGGTTTCAACACGGCGGGCTTTCACCACCGGGCCCTGGAGCCCAGACCCGAGCTCACCCCTCCCCTCCCTTCGGGCCCCCCAAGGCTCTTGAGTTCCCACTTCCTTCCTGGGACCCTGCTCAGAGCCTGGGAGCAGGGCTGCCAGGCAGGGGCAGGAGTCTGTTCTTGTTCTGACCCAAAGGATTTTGGGGGTGGCCTCCCAGGGTGACAGGTCATCAAAGGAGAGATGCTCATGGACCGGGGTGTCCCAGAGCCACCGAACAGACCACAGCCCGACTGCCCACTGCAAGGAGTTTGGAGTCAGGAGATGGGCTCTAATCTTGTCACCACCGATAATTAGATTTGTGGCCCTGGTCAGGTCACTTCTCAGAGCCTCAGTTTACCATCTGGAAAATCAGAGGACTGTGGCAGACAGACAGAGGGACGCTCGACCCCCTCCAGCCCCGACCCCCGCAAGCAAGACCACGGGTGGGGGCAGGGCTCCCTCCCGGGAGTTCAAGGAGAAACAAAAGCCAGGCACCCAGACTGTGGCCAAGATTTATCCGCTAAGCAGAATCCTTCTTAATTCCTCTATGAAGGTGAGTGGTTCTCTGCGTCCCGGGCTTTGCTGGCCTGTCCCATCCATCAGTGGGGCAGTGCTGCACTGGTGAGACCCGGCACTAATTCACAGGAGGAGATCTTGGGGCCGCGGCTCCCACGAGGACATCCTTCATGCCCTGTCAGAGCACCTCGCCCTTGGCCTGTACTCCATCAGGCTGGGGCCGCCCGGTGATGAATGGCCCGCAGACCCCACCCCATTGTGACACATGGGAGGCTAGGCAGAGGGCCACAGCACTAGGGGCCCCTTGGAGCTGGACGTGACCAACCTGGACCTTGCTTCTCCGAGGTGGCCTGTCTCACCTTCGGCTCTCCAGCTGTCCTAGACGCTGGGGTGGATTCCCTTAGGAGCAGGGCTGTGGACTCTGGGTCCAGCACAGCCAGGTGACTGAGCACAGGTGGACGCATACCTGCACATCCATGGGGCAGCCAGGAGCAGGTGAGCCTGGAGCTGAGGGTGCAGAGGAGAAGGCAGGGGAGAGGGTGGAGGGGAAGGGAGACCATGGTGGACCTGCGAGGCCATGAGAAGGACTTGGCTTTTGCTCCTAAGGACGTGGGAAACCACTGGAAGCTTCTGAGGAATGGCGTGATCCGATGTACGTTTTTAAAGGATCCTCTGAGGGCTCTCAGAACAGACCTTTGGTGGGAGCAGAATCCTCCTGCGGGGCCGGGTGGTGGGACCCAGAGACAGCACTACCTTTGGGAGGTGGTGCTGACCAGATTCGCTGACCGACCAGCCGGGGGGCGTGAGAGAAAGGAGAGGAGGTGAGGATGGTCCCCAGGTGATCATTTGCCGTGACGGAGAAGCTGTGAGGACAGCAGGTGTGAAGGAAACGTCAAGAGTCTGTTCTTACAAACACATCAAGTTCAAGAAAGCTGCAGCAGGAAGCACATGCCCCATGGCGAGCAAGGAGGCCTCGAGCCCTGACTGTGTCTCAAAATGCTGCCATGCAGCAATAATAGCAAGCAGACTGGCTTCTCTCCATTTGTTATTATTTTTATATTTCTGCACATGCAAATGCAAATGCATCCACATTTGCCCCCATCCCAGCAGGATTACTCCCACCCTCTGCCTCTAGGGAGGGGCCACTGCTATGAGGCACCCAATGGATGCCAAGTGGACACTTGGAGAGGGTGGTCGAGGGGCCATGTCCAAGTTCAAGAGAGAGTCCTGGGCAGGACAGTGCACTTGGGTGTTACTGCACACAGCTGTCATTTTGAATATCATAATACCGTTAATCTGAATATCATAACCCAGTGTAGATGGAGAAGAGACCCAAGGAATGAGATCTGGGGCCCCAACACCAGGATTCAGCAACGGTGAAGGGGATGGAGAAGGAACTAATTGCACGGGAGGAAGAAAAGCAGGAAAGTGTGATGTTCAAGTGACGTCCAAGCTGTTCACAAGTCAGGTAAGATGGTTAGAGAAGTGACGGTTGGACTTAGCAACGTGGATGTCAGGAGTGGTCTCACAAGTCAAGTTTCGGGGGTGGAATAGGGACAAAAGTCTGATTTGAGTGGATCTGGGGGAGAACAGGGGAGGAACGGAAGGCATCAAATCTGGACGACTGGGGGAATTCCCTGGCGGCCAAGTGGTTAGGACTCTGTGCTCTCACTGCCAAGGGTCCGGGTTCGATCCCTGGTCAGAGAACTAAGATCCCACAAGCTGCACAGCATGGCCAAAACAAAAACCGAAAACAAAACCTGGATAACTGGGAGAGCACAGAATGGACTTGACATTGGAGGGATGACCCAGGGTCTTCTCTCTCTAAGGTGCAGAAGCTGATGGCAATGACTTGAGCAGGCAAAGAGACAAGGATCCTTGTCAAGAGACAATTTAGGGACAAGGCAGGGGGTCAGCCTTCCTAGGCACTCAGAGAGGGAAAGATGTCGGGTGATGGGGCAAAGATGCAGGCCGGAGAGGTGCTCACGGAAGTCCCTTCTTGTTGCTCATTTCTCATAGGAAGGAAGGTGTCGACTGAGCGATGGGTGGGGAGGCATTAGAGGTTTGAGAGATGGGATGAAGGGCTGTGCAAGGGAGGGCTCTGGGAACGGGCTGAAGAAGTACAGCATGATTATGACCAGAAAAGGGGGCCACGGGATGTTAGTGGTCAAGAGTCTGCAACGGGACCCATCGTCACAGGTGCGGTGGGTCCTCTGTCAGCCATGGCCAGCAGTGCAGGTAAAGGCTTGCAGAGAGGGAGAGCTGGACTTAACCAGCACCGGGCAGATGTTGCCAGAATAGTACAGGGAAGAGCATTCAAGGCTTGGAGCACACATGCAGAGGGACCCTGGGTGACAAGGAGGAAGAGGCACGGGGTGGGGGAGGGCAGTGCAAAGCTGGGGGGCCTGGTGGAGCTGAAGGAAGTTGAATCCTGGGTACGCGGGGGGTCAACTGGACAGAGAAGTGTTTGTAGTTGGTTGGAGACAGAATGTTTGCAATTACTGGTGAGATGAGGTCTAGGGCTTACGATGGGAGTAGAGCTTGCAGTCATCTACTGCAGTGTCACAAGCCACCCCGAAATGTAGGGACATGAGGGACAAGTTGTGCTGCCTTCCGCAGTGCTGTGGGCCAGCTGGCTGGGCCACTCTCACTCGGGCATCTCAGGTAACTTCCATCTCACCTGAGATACCTCTGTGTCTCAGCCACATAGCGACTGGAGCAAAGTCACCCAAGGCTGATGGGCTGGGCGTCTGGACAGATCACGCCCGAGACCGGCAGGGGGCACTCCGCTGGGCTGCGATGGACGTGCCTCCACGTGGCCTTTCCGAGGGGCTTGGGCTTCTCACAGCGAGACGGCCAGGTCCAGAGAGGGAGCCTCCCAAGACTGTGTGTCCCAGGAGACCCAGCAGGAAGTTTCTAGACTTCTTGGGGCCCAGCCTGGTAAGTCCCAGGACATCACCTCCTCCACACATGTCACTGATCCATCCCAGACTCAAGGGGAAAAGACTGGGCTCACTCCCTGATGTGAGGAGGGAGGGAGGAAAGGGTGGGTGGGCCCTCATGAAAGACCCCAGAGCCTGTCCTCCCCGCCGCCACCTTGAGCCCCGAGCCAGGGCACCACATGACAATGTCCTCCACACTCTTGGAAGCCACCCACGGTCTGTGAGGAACCCTCCAGCATCTCTGAGGTGTTGCCAAGGGACCACACTCTTGACCCATCCTGAGTCTGTCTCTTACTTTGAGAGGCTTACCGCTGAGGGGTGGTATTCACACCTTACCACATGTGGCAAAAATTAACCAGTTTGTGCTTTCAACATTCCGTCTGGAAATCTCCGGAGCCCAGTCCACCGGTTCCTGAGATATATTTTCTGTTTTCATGGTGACACTGTTGTCAGACTTTCCAGCAGGACACAGCGGGGTCGCCTTTCTCCAGCCTCTGATAACAGCACCCCCGTCTTCCTCCAAGCCCCTCAGGCTTCGGTCCCAAAGTTGGGGCCACTTGTTTTAGGCTTTTGTGGTGGCCACGCTCCCCTTCCAGGTACCAACTTTGTCCTGATATCTATAGCTGAGTATCTACTGCGCCAAAACGTAGTGGCTTCAAACAGGATTTATTCTTACCTTTCACTTTTTTTTTTCAGCCCACTTTTAGGGGGCTGAGTGGACCGGGCTGGGTGGTCTCACGGGATATCTCATGTGTCATCATCAGACGGCACCAGGATTGGTGTCATCGGAGGGCTTGGTGCTCTGGGCGCTGGGATGGCTCATTACACGGCGGGCAGTTGGTGCTGTTGGCTGGGAGCTATGGACAGAAGTTCCCTCACCTGGCCTCCGCATGGCACAGGAGCCCCTCAGAGCGGAGCTTGGGTTCTGAGAAAGCGCATCCCACCTTCCGCTGCTCAGCAACTCACCAGGGCCAGCACAGATTCAAGAGGGGTTGCTCTGCCTCTTGGTGTGAGAAGAGGCATGCCCCACAGGGAGTGAAGGCACATGGGACAGCCACCTGTGGGGACAAGGGACACGATCCTTGGAAGGGAGGAGGCTGAGGAATTGGGACACTGGGGTGTTGGAAGGAACATCTCCATGGATATGAAATGCAACAAAAACAATGACACCTGTGGAGAGCAGGGAGCTGGACCTCAGAGACGCCAGCAACAAGGAGTGGGAAGTGAAAGATGAGTGTCAGAGCTGAAGTCTTAGGAGGAGAGAGGAAGGATGGGCAGGATGGGCAATAAGAAGCAACGGGTCCTGTGACAGAGAGAGGAGCCCTGTTGGGGGAGCTGGGCCGGCACGGAGAGCTAGGTTTCATTTAGTAAATAGAATTCGGAGAGCATCACAAGTGGCGTTGGGGAAACAAACCCATTGCCCGTGGGTTCTGGATGATACCATGGAAGGAGGTCAGGCTTTTGGGGGAGGGTGGGAGATGGCATCAGGGTAGGGGCACCAGGGCTACATGGGAGGAAGGGTGGCCTGGGAGTCCTGCACTTCCTGCTGTCACAGACATGAACAGGGACAAGGGGCAGAGATTTGATCTTGGCTCCAGGGAAGATGACAGTGGGTGAGTGTTGGGGGGAGAGAGAGGGAGGCAGCCAGTGATGGTGGCATGGAGCCGGGGAGGGGAACTTGTCGGAGATGCTGTCACATTGTCGCATTGCATCCCCAGGCTTGCAGGTCTCAGCTTCCCAGAGAGACTTTAAACTTCTCTTGGACATGAACCTGCCACTCGTCCTGCCAACCTCACCATGGCCAGTCCAGTGCCCTGCAAGAAGCAATGCTGCGGAGACCCCTGATGACAGGTGGGCGTGTTCCTGGGATGCCCTGTGCCTGTCCTGCTGGGATGCAGACCCCCTTGTAAATTACAGGACATTCCTGGGAGGAGGAGCCTGGACCAGTGTCGAAAGATGGAATCTGCTGAAAGAAAGACGACCCGATCTTATTCTCACTGGTCCCAATCAGAGACAAACATTCCACGAGTCTCTTGATTATCTGTCGGGTTCCAAAGCTCGTGGGATTTGGAAGGAAGAAAACCCACTGTCTCATGGTTGATGGAAGAGGCAGGCCCACGGGAAGCTTGGCATAGCTCAGGACAGTTTCTGGAAGTTTCCAGCCTCAGGTTGCCTCCTGGTGTTGAGCGGATAGCCTCTATGGACCACCGGGTTCTCCCTAAACTCCCATCACCGGAGAGTGGCCCATGGGGCAGGGCACCTCCTGTATCACAGGGGAAAGTGTGCCCTTGGGGTCAGGAGCATAGACTCTGAATCCCAGCTGTCCCGGCCAACCCCCACCCTGTAACTGCACACACGTGACTCAGGACAGGGACCTTCCCTCCGACTAGGTTACTCTACCCGCAAGATGGGGGGCAAGTGGGGGTGACGAGCCCCTGGGTTGTTGTGAGTTAATATTTGGTGCTTAGTGCAAGAGTGTTACTGGCTGAATATGTCTCCCCAAAATCCACATGTTGGAGCCCTAACCTCCCAGTATGATAGCATTTGGAGGTGGGACCTTTGGGAGGTGACTAGAATTAGATGAGGTCATGAAGGTGGGACCCAGGATGTGACCATCCTTCATCATTCCCCATCAGCTCTCTGGCCCCCGCCCTCTGACAGGCCTGGACCCCCAGGGCCCAGGGTCCCTCACTGATGAAGGAACAGGACAGTCGCCTGCATCTGAGACTTTGCACACGAATCAGTCAGGCACCGCCATGACCTGGAATTGTTCCAAGAGCTACAGTGAGCAATGGGGGAGAAAACACAGACAGAAGTCTCCTTCACACCAGCCCGCTGTTGGCACTGCCCGGGAAGGAGGAGGGTGGGGCTGCAGGGAGGCGAGCATCCACCTCCTCCAGGACAGGCTGCTGTCTCACTGTCGTTTTATGAGCTGGGGGTGTGAGAGCTGAGATGGCAGAGGAGGTGGGACAAGTGTCAGAAAAGAGGAGCCTGCGATCTACGGGGAGCGTGACAGTTTCCAAGGCTCTTTCACCTGCTTGTTCTCCTTAACCCCCACCACAAGCTCAACAGACAGGCAGCATGACGCCCCCATTTCACGGAAGAGGAAACTGAAGCCCAGGGGAGGCAGGTGTCCCATCAAGGAACCCAGAGACCACCAGGGCAAAGGCAACTGGCCCCAGGGTCTTTCTGGACTTGAGACGCCTCTGGTGGGCACCAACTTTTCTGTCTGACCTCTAACTGTGGCCTCAGCTTTGCTCTCTGCTCAGAGAGATGCCCTGGGATGGATTCTGTGGGCCGGAGACCCGGCCAGGAAACGGGCTTTGCGGTCATGGCAAGGAGTGGGCATGGGGGCAGCTCTGGGGAGAATTCTGCTCCCAGAATCTCTTCACCACCTGTTGGACGTCTCAGGACACTGTCCGAAAGTGCTGGGCTTCCCTGGTTCAAGAGCAGAAGGTAGGGTTAGGGCTGCTTTCCGCTCTGGATCCCAAGCTCCCACCTTTTGCAAGCCGTGTGGCCCCTGATGTGGTGCCTTAACCCAGCCAAGCAGCCAGCCGGGCCTTCGGGCAAGTGTCCGTAAGCTCTAAGTCTCCCTGGAGGTTCTTCCGAGGCCCATCAGTGACCCCTGGGGCAGGAGAAGGATCTGTGAACGCCAGGGAAAGTGGGGCAGGGCGGGGAGCACAGGAAGGGGGCCCAGCCCAGCAGGGCCCCAACCTCCCTCCCCTGATCCTACCAGGGAGCTCAGAGGAGTGGAAATTACACCTCAAGAGGCCACCCAGCTGGAGGGAAGGGAGGTAGGGAGGGGAGCAGTGTCCTTCCAGATGCTTCCAGTGCCAGGGCCTTCCAGAGCCCAGGAAGGCAGGTAGAGGCAGGCACACAGGAGCAAGGGGTGCGTGCTCAAAGCTGGCCACGGGATCCGAGGACCCCAGCGGTGTGTGCAGCAATACAGAGCGATCCGCCTCCCACCCCTCTGCTGACCGGGACCCTCCAGGCGGGCCTGTCCTCCAGGGCTTCGGTCTGACCCAGGAGAGTAGGAAATCTGTCTGTGACTCTTTGACAGGTCAGGACACTTCATTGCAGAGAAGGAAGGGACCAGTCCCCCTCACCCTGGGAGATGGTGACAAAGGGTTAGACAGACACTGGGGTCCTCAATGCCAGTCCATAACACTTTCCTCTCTACCTCCTGCTTTGTCTAAACTGGGCCTGAACCCAAAATACGGGTGAATCCCCAGACCCACCAATTTATTCTAGTAATTCATTCTGTGGACATAACCTGATGCTTTCTCCAGGCAAGGTGGTAAGGCAACATGGTAGATACAGTGCAACCATTGGCTAAAGGAATAAAGGACCGGAATGGAAAGGAAAATTTAAAAAAAGAATGTATATATATGTGTAACTGAATCACTTTGCTGTACAGCAGAAATTAACACAACATTATAAATCAACCATACTTCAATTTTTTTTAAATTACTTTGTATTTGGCTCAAGAAGTAGCATGCTCACTGAACTTTGTCATTCCACAATGGACTGACCCAGAACAAAATCAGAGGATCTGCCTGTAACTAAAATTGAATGGTCTTTTAGCCACTGGTCCTTCGAGCCGTCAGCTGTTGGCTGCAAATTCAGACTGAGCCCCCTCTGCTCACATCTCCTGGCCGGGGTCCAGCATCCAGGATCGAGGCAGGTAGCAGGCACACACTTTGAGGCAGGGACACTGGTGTCCTCTCTTATTTTAAAAAGTGAATCAGCAACAATAACCACCAGCTGCTGTTTAGGACAGTGGCCTGGCCCTGCCCACCAGGTGCTCACCATCTAAGAGACGGGGCACAGAGACAGCAATCGGAAGCATTGGGGTGACCAGGAGGGACACCCCCATTCTGAGGGCAGAGGGTAGCAGAAGTCAGGGGAGGCTTCCTAGGGAAGAACCTCAAGCCTGAAGTTGGAGCTTGACGGTTAACTTGAAGGAAAACTCCATTAGCAGTTGGGCTGGGCTGTCGTATTCATTTTCTATTGCTGATGTAACAAATACCCCAAACTTGGTGATTTAAAACAAAACAAGTTTATGACCTTACAGTTCCAGAGGTCAGAAGTCCAACGTGGGTCTCCCTGGGCTAAAATCAAGGTGTCGGCAGGGCTGTCTTCCTTCCGGAAGCTCCAGGGGAGAATCTGTTTTCTCACCTTTTCCAGCTTCTGCAGGCGCCCACATCCCTTGGCTGGTGACCACTCCTCCACCTTCAAAGGCAGTAAAAGTAGGTTGAGTCCTTCTCACACAGCATCACTCTGAGCTCCTCTCCTGCCCTGTGGTGACATCGGACCCGCCTGGATCACCCAGGCTAGTCTCCCCATCTCAAGGTCGGATGATTGGCAACCTCAATCCCATCCACAACCTTAAGCCCCCTTTGCATGTAAGGTCACGTGTTCACAGGCTCTGGGGATGAGGGCCAGACAGCTTTGGGAGAGGAGAGCATTGCTACAGGTGTGTTACGGGAGTAGCAGATGTGTTGGTAAAGGAAGACCACGCCCAGAAGCTGGAGGAAGGGAGAATTCGTGCAAGACGCATCCTAATTCTCAGTGGGATTCAAAATATATCACTTTACATGTATATAATAAAAGGTAAGAATAATAATGACAACTATAGTAAGGGTTCACCCTGGGTCAGGCACCATCCCAGCATTGTTGCCAGGCCGTCCATCAGCGAACCTTGAGGAGATATCAGAGCAGCTGGACAGCGGGAGAGAGGCCCACAGCACCTCCAGGAAGTGTGACCAAATGAGACTTTTCCCTAGAAACAAACTTAGCTGGGGGGCCTCAGCAAGAGGGAGATTGCTGTGATCAGATATTTGTTTTAGACTCAAGCAATTCCATTAAGTCCAACCTTTCCACGTAGGGGTTAATGGTGTATCAAACAGCCATACCTGGGCGCTGATGACTATGTTTCATCAAAGCTGGCAAACCATAAAAGGCACTGTGTGCATTGAATTTCAGTTCCATAAACGGATCTAAAACTGATACCCACCTTTGCTGACATCCAAGATCAAGTGCCCTTACTGCACTAATTTTGTTTCCTTGGGATTTCAGACTGTTGCTGCAGTCTGATCCATCTGCCTCTTTGGATTCAGAGCAAGCCGCAGGTTCCTTCAGATGCTGAGCCCAGCTGGGCGAGGAGCTGGGACCAGCCTGCCCAGGAATGACGGGACACGCAGCCCTCACGTTTCTTCCAGGGCCCATCCTGCATCAGGAGAGGGGTCTCCTGTGCAGGAGGGTCAGGGGTCATGGATCCACAAAGGGACATCAAGAGCCAGTCCTCCCTTTGCCCAGCCCCCGATTAGCAACAGCTGACGTTCACTGAGCATCTAACATGATTTAATCTGATCCTCCCAGCAACAGAGGAACACAGGACTGTTATTATCACCATCTTCATGTTACTTAAGGTGAAACCAAGACTCAAAATTAAACAAACACAGTTAAGACCTGAGTTCAGATTTCGTAGTCTAGTCCTCAGAATGCAAGTCTGACCACTCTGCAGAGAATCCCACCTGGCTGAAGGGCACAGCTATCTAGCGGGACACTTCTTATTTATCCTGTGTCAAAGTGCTTTGCAAGGGAAGTGTCTGTCCCTTCTATTCATTCATTCAATAAATGTTTGTTGAGCACCTGCTATGTGCCATGCATTGTTCTGGGGGGACGGGATGGCAAACAAGACAGACAGTTGCCCTCACAGGGCTTACATGCAAAATTACACCACTTACCATTCACCTCTGGTGGGTCCCTTTGCTGTGACTCTTCCACATGATGTCAGTTCAGCTCAATGTGTCACTGAATATTCATGAAGCACTGACTGTGCACCAGGCACTGGAGTAGACACACTGGTCCTATAACTATGGAACAGGGTCCTGCCCTCCAGGAGCTCATCAACTGGGTACTGACTCAGCGAGGACCCTGTGCCAACACAGAACCTGGAAGGAAGGAGGTCATTCTTGAAGAAGCGATGGCTGTTATTAGAATGATGACCCTCGTCCTCACGTTCTGCATCAGGGAAACGGCTAAGTGGATCACCCAGGGCCATCAGCAAGTTGGTGCTGAAGCTGTGTATCAAAATAGCTAGAAGCTGCCATGTGTCAAGGATGTGCTGTGTGCCAGGCACTGCGTTAACGCTTCACCCCTCTGACCCCAGCAGTGACCGTTAGATCTGTACTACTGACCCATTTCCCATTGCAAGCCCACAGTGGTGACGTCCGGGTCCATGGCTTCTGCCCTCACTCACTCCCCCAGTGCAGGCACAAGCCAGGGACCTCCTGGGTGGACGACAGGGTGACTCCAGGAGGTACAGGGAGCTGGAAGTGGGATTCCTTACTCCAAAAGAGAAAAGGTAGCCTTCCTTGGGCCTCTGGTGACAATCAGTAGCATTAACAAAATTACCAGCAATTAGCTCCTAAAACCATGACAGTAGCATTAACAAAATTACCAGCAATTAGCTCCTAAAACCATGAGCACCAAGATGCATTAAATCCTAATCGTCTCTGCGATTCAGGCCATGTGAGCTGAGACCCAGCAGCTGGAGGAGACCGCAAGAACGTGGCTTCAGCTGCCCCCAGGTCTGGTGACCCCCAGTCAGCCCCTCCCGCTGTGATGGGGACCCTCAACCCCTCTGGGCAGTGGGAACGTGCCCACATAGCTCTCCCTTCTTCACACCTCCACCCTCACTGTCTCGGGCCACAGTCCGGCCACAATCAAGTTCCAATTAACCACTTGCCCCAAATTAGATGGGGAGACTCCACGGACGAGAACTGACGGATGGGGTGCAGAGCAGAGAGCTGCCCTTGCCAGTCATGTTTGCTGCCTGCTATGTGATTGCTCCAGCCTTCCCTCACTTAAGGGCTGGCATGAGAGGGACCGAGCAACCAGGCAGGAGCCTCCGCATCACCCAGTGCCCCAGGAGGTCCCCGGGCCACTCAAGCTGAGCCCTGCCTGCCTCCCTCCATCCCCACCCCACCTGAAAGGGACTGAGGGATTAAGAGTCTGAGAGGGACCAGGGGGCATTTCTGTTGTCCCCCCAGGCCTGTCACCTTCCTGCATCTCCAACCACATGAGGCCAGATGGGGGAGAAATACAAGGGCACTAAAGGCAGCAGCTGCCAAGTGTCCACACTTGACTGCAGAGGCTCAGTTCAAAGTCAACACACCTTCCCTCACTTAGTCCTTCCACAAGGCTATACGTAAGGCACTATGGGTGCCCGTCTCTTATACGTGGGTACACTGAGGCTCAGAGTGGGGTGGTGACTTCCCCAGGGCCACACAGCTAGTAACTCTGAGCGCCATGATTTAAACCTGGTCTCTACAGCTGAGATCCTTAAGCCCTCTCCTATCCTCTCCCTCTTCCATAACTGAAATAAATATTTGGAGCCTTTACACTGTGCTTAGAACTGCACACCCACTCACCATTTGACCTCACCGCATCCTGTAAGGTGGGCACCATCTCTGAGGGCATTTTACAAGGAGACTGAGAATTAGGCAGACTACCTGCCACCCTGAAGTCACACAGTCCAGAGGGGACAGCCGGGATGGAGCCAGTCATAGGATCGTAAATTCTGATGGCTCTGCAGAACAAGAATGCCTTATTCGCTGCCCCATCCGGCACGTGTTGAGTTAACACGGAGGCCTAGTGCCCAGGGAGAATTTCATTTACCTCCAGAGAATGTGGAATGAACGGGGCTAAGGTCAAGCCTCAGAGGCCCCCTTAGATGTGGGGTAACTTAATCTCTCTGGACCCCAGTGTCATTATTTGTAACATGGGACAATACTACCCATTCATTGAGAAGATAAACTGAAAATATAAAGTGGAGAATGTATGCACAGTGCCTGGCAGGACGCAAACTCTCAAAAAATAAGCTCTTCCTTCTACAGCAAAAAAGCAGAAAAGTCAGGTTCTGTGCAGAAAAAAAGGATCTAAAACTCCCAGTCAACTTGCTGTAAAATTCAGCTCTCTTGCCTTAGAGAAGGGAAGTGTGTTTAGAAGATGTGGTTCAGACACCATCTTACAAAGCCGTGTCCCAGGGCTGAGTCATGAGTTGCAGGGCCCAAGGTCCAGACAGGGCCTTGGCTGCCCACGCAGGACTGAGAGCCAGTGGGAGACCCAGACCCCAGGGGAGGCAGACAGGTCACCGCAGGCCGACACATGGCAGCCTCAGGGCTCTCTGAGCCGGGAACAAGTCCCACGCCCGGCAGTGCCCGCTCCCTGCTGCACCAGGCTGTGTCTCTGTGGCAACTTAACCTGCAGGCCCCAGCACCACCACATCTCCAGCCTCGAACCCCAAACAAAGCTGAACCTGGAGTAGCCGAGCAGATGCTTAGGTCCCGGGCAGCCTGAAGAAAGCCATCAGGCCAACACTCCAAGCTGGGGGAGAGCCCGGGACCAGAGGGAGGCAGAAAACCTAGAGTGATATCAGGGTCTTGTGAATACCAGCCCGTCCTGCAGTTCCTCATCCAAAAGCATGCATGTAGATCTTCCAGAATGAGCATGCAGGTCAAATGAGATAAAGAACCATCCAGCTTGGTTACTGAGGAACAATAGCCCGGCATGACCTCAAGTCCAACAATAGGGGAGTGATTCAATTATAACACAACCGTGAAAGAAAAAGCTCTCCTGCATTAAATATAGAGTTGGAGGAGGATAATGTCCCTAACAAGTATATACATATATTATTATTTTAAAGTGATATCTTCCCACCCAACTATTTTATTTATTTATTATTTTTTTAGATGTTGGGGGTAGGAGTTAATTAATTAATTAATTGATTTTGCTGTGTTGCGTCTTCGTTTCTGTGCGAGGGCTTTCTCTAGTTGTGGCAAGGAGGGCCACTCTTCATTGCGGTGCGCGGGCCTCTCACTATTGTGGCCTCTCTTGTTGCGGAGCACAGGCTCCAGACGCACAGGCTCAGTAGTTGTGGCTCACGGGCATGGTTGCTCCGCGGCATGTGGGATCCTCCCAGACCAGGGCTCGAACCCATGTCCCCTGCATTAGCGGGCAGATTCTCAACCACTGCGCCACCAGGGAAGCCCCCCTAACAAGTATATTTTAATTTCTGTATTTTATGTTGTGAGAGAGATCCTACATGCAAGAATCTGTGTCATATATGTGTATAGTTTGTGATGAGCATCCCTTAAGAAGGTCATGGTTGCCAGTACAGTCAAAGACCCTGGTGCTGCCCTTTGGTTATAATCCCCTCCCAACCCCAAAGAGACACCCAGCAGCCTAAATTTTGTCATTCTCTCCCTTTTTCCACATATGTATGTATTACTCCACAATATGTCGTTTCATTTTCTAGGCTTCGAATTTAACATGAATGGGTGGCATTTTTATGTTCTTCTGACATGCTTTTATGACCAACATTGTTTTCCGTGCTTTTGTGTGCCCTGTAATTCCATCACTTCCACACTTGGTGTAATGCACCACAATGTATTTGGCCATGCTACTCTTGATGGGATGTTTGAGTGGGCTCCTTTGTTTTTTTCCATTCCAGCTAAGACTGCTGCTACCATTTGTGTGTCCTGGAGTTTCTCTGGGATTAGGTGTATGGATGAGAGCTTACTGGTTTGTAAGGTAAGTGCATCTTCAAATGCAGAGAAGGGCAAACTGTTTCCCACAGGGTGCATACCATCTGCATTCCCACCAGCAATGAATAAAGACCGCTGTTTTTTCATGGCCTCCCAATTTCTGGCATTGTTGTCAGTGTCCCAGCAAAAAAGTAGATTGTTCCATGAAGAGGCATTAATGAACAGACTACTTCACAAAGAGTGGGCAGGGCTAAGAGAAGGAACAGAGGTGGTGAGGCAGCAGGGGACTGGCAGAGCAGGAAGCCGGTACCACCCCTAGGGGTGAGGGGATAGGGGAAGGCATGTGGCCAGAGCCCAGCAACAGGGGAGCAGGGAGGAAGGCTGGTAGGAACTGTAGGTGTGGAGAAGGGCAGCTACAGCAGGGAGGAAGCAAAGAAGTCTCCTGGGCTCTCTCCCACCTCCCAGCCTGGGCTAATCAGAAGCCAACAGTGATGGAGCCCACGAGGGCCAGTTGGAAGGGCACAGAGTAGGGCAGGAAAATAGCCAGTCCATCAGACTTCTATATTTGTACCTATCTGTCAGGGGTGATATGGTCTCTCACTTTGATTTTAATTTACTTCCATGGTTACTAATAAGGGTGGGCATCTTTTCATAAGTTTTCTTGGAAATTTATTAATATTTTTCTACAAAATGCCCGTTTGTGATATTTGCATGCTTTTCCTATTGATTTGCAGGATTTCTTTGTGTCTTGAAGGTACTAATTCTCTATCAGTTAATGAGTAGTAAATACCTTCTCCAGTTGGCAGTGTGTCTTTTGCCCTCTTTATGGTACCTTTGGATAAATAGAAGGACTTAGATTTTCATATTGTTGACTGCACTGACCTCTTCCTTGATGATTCATTTAATAGTGCGTGTATGTTTATTTTGTGGGTTTACATTCATTTTCCTATATGCTCTTCTAAAAGTCTTAAAGTTTTGTTTTTCACTTTCATGTGCTCAATCTAGCATGTATTCTTTATTTCTGTGAGTTCCATGAAAGGGTGAGCAGATGATATCATTTTTTCACAAGAATAAACCATTGGTGCAGCATTATTGATGTACTGATTGATAGATTAACCCTTCCTTTCTCCACTGATCAACAAGGCCACCTCTGCAATATATCCTTTTGTCTGTTGCTTTGATAAGACCATAATGTCTTGATTTCTATGTTTTTTAAATAAATCTTTGTATCAGAATGAGAGAGTTCCCACATTCTATATTTCTTTTTCAAGGGCATTTTGGCTGTTTTCTTTCATATGAAGTTTGAAATCACAGGTCAAGTTCCACATGGCACCCTACTGGAATTTTGGTTCAAATTACACTGCATCTATAGGTCAATTTGAAGAGAATGGACATGTTTATAATATTGTCTTGAATTATCCATAGCTATGCAATATTTCTTAATTTATTTAAGTAATTTAAAGAAGTCTCCAACAAAGTTTCAAAATTTTTAGTACAAAGATCTTGCATAGCTTATATCAGGTTTATTCTTAGTCTCCCTTTATTGACATTGCTATTAGTAAATTCTATTTATTTAGTTTAAATGTTTAATTCATTGATGTTGGTGTGTAGAAATGTAATTAAATTTTATATTTATAACATATCCAGTAATCTTACTAAACTGTCTAATTAACTTGTACAATTTGTCTTTACATTATTTTGGATTTTTCTAAGACAAGCATATCATTCTGGACACACTGACAGTTCTATAGTACTTATTCCTTCTGATCTGTTTATTTTTATTTATTTTTCTTGTCATAGTGCACTGCTTAGTTCCTCCAATACTGTGTTGAGTAGCAGAAGGGATAGCGAGCATTTGTGGCTTGAAAAAATGCTTCAAGTGTTTTGTCACTGGATATGATATTTGCTAAAGATTTCTAGATTCTGCATTGCTGCTCTGGAGTTTGAGTAAAATGAGCTTCTATCATAAAAGAGCATTGAATTTAAGTAAACCCTTTCTATACATGCATTAAACTGAATGTATCTTTTTTCCCTTTAAGCTGTTAACATGGAAGAAATAAATTAATATATTTTCTGTTTTGCTTTTTGGAATAAAATCAACTTAGTCACAATAGGTTATCTGTTTTATACTATGCTGCTGTATTTGGTTAGCATGTTTTTAGTATTTTTGCATCCATGTTCATGTTTGAGATTAGCCTATAATTTTCCTTTCTCAAACTGTCCTTGTTTTGATATCAATATTATATCCTTATCATATGTTAATTTTGTAAAACTATTCCCTGAAAACATTGGTGTAAGAATAAAAATATTTTTTTAAATGTAAAACCCAAATGTAAAATTGTCTGGGTCTGGTGTGCTTTTTATAGGAAGATAAAGAACTAAATTCACTTTCCTTAATGGTTATAGGAATATTTAGATGTTTCATTTTTCTTTAGTCAGTTTTGGGAATTCATACTTTCTAAGGATTTTGTCCATTTTGTATGTTTTCAAATTTACTGGCTCAAAATTGTTCATGATATTCTCTTATGAACATCTACCCTTTCCATGAAATATTAGGGAATAAAGTGGTCAAAAATAGCCTGTAAAATATACCAAATTACACATCAAAAATATAGGAGTATTTATTGCTAGAGTAATTACTCCTGATTTATTAATGAGCTTTGTTTTCTTCTTTATACTATTTTATATTTTCCAACTTTCCATAATGAACAAGTATTGCTTTTAAAACCAGAGAAAACACACAAATATGATTTGTTGTCGAAAAAAGATAAAAATATTTAAGAAAAGTAAAGCTGGATTATTATTAAACAATATTTGCTCACTTTCCTCTCTGTCTGTTCTTAACTCTCCACCACAGGCCCTACCCCATCCTCTGGACCTTTCCCTTCCTTCTCCCTTCAACACCCTCCTGATGGCTGTCCATTGCCCTGGCCACCTTGAGTGATCAGTGGAAACTGTACCTTGAGCAAAGGTACTACTCCCTTCTCCCTCCCCACCATCTCCCTGTTGGCCAGATCTTGGGGCTTGTTCTTTCCCTGGTCTTGCTTCAAATCTCATGAGAGCTCCAGATCTAGCCTGTTTACTCTCAGATAATACAAAAGGCTTCCAGTCACTTTTGGTCACAAAAACCTGTCACTTCAGTAATGAAAAGTCCAATATGATTTAATAGTCAAAACTCCAAGCATCATTTAAGGTTAAAGGCCCCCATTTCCAGCCAAGACCAGCTTGATGGCCCAGCCTCTTCTGTCACACTCCTCGCCCTGGGTGCTAGCTGTGCCTTCAGACACCCCTCTGACCATAG
This sequence comes from Lagenorhynchus albirostris, assembly GCF_949774975.1. Taxonomy (NCBI): domain Eukaryota; kingdom Metazoa; phylum Chordata; class Mammalia; order Artiodactyla; family Delphinidae; genus Lagenorhynchus; species Lagenorhynchus albirostris. Next base: position 182,514,725 of record NC_083096.1, on the reverse strand, counting down.
CCAGAAGTCAGGTAGGAGAGGCAGGAAGCTTCTCACATATCTAGGACCAATGTCAGCAGGCATTGCTTTCTCCCAGCCATGGACCACCCACAGATGATCAAAGCAGTGGCCACTACTGGAACTCATTGTGGGTCCTTCCAACGCCCTCAAGGGAACAAGTGCCGATGTAATTCATGCAATTTATGTGGTTCAGAAGATGCATTTCCCTCTATTTGGACATTTGTTTGCATCCCCATCCCCAAGAACTTGGATGTCTACCCCACCTTGTGCTTTCCTTGCATTTCCAGGGAGACGTCCTGGATGAGATTTTAAATGTCTCTGCAGTGTCTACATCTGATCTGGGAGAAACACTATGACATCCTTTCCCCTATTGTTGGTGGTCGTTCACCTGCCCCCACAGTCAGGGGGCACATGTCAAGCTCTCTAAGTGGCCAACTTGAAGACCCCTCCCTACATGCAAAGTGAAGATATATGAAGGTCCCTGCCACCCCACCCTCAGGAAGTGAGACTCATGGCTAACACCTCTTGGGTGTTTTTAGGTGTTTAAAACTCAATATGTCCAAGATTGAATTTCTCTCTTTCCTGCTAAACACTGGCTCCATCCATGTCCCTCCCCATCTCAGTTGATGGTGACTCTTTCTCTGGTTATGTTTGGGGGTTCATCCCAAACTCCTCTGTATCCCTCACAATCTCATCTAGTAGGAAATCCAACCTTCAAACCATGTTCAGAATCTCACCACATCTCACCATCCCAGGGCTGTCACCTGGTCCAGACCACCCGGCTCTCACCTGATCTTCCTGCTTCTGCCTTTCCTACACTCTGTTCATACATGAGGCTTGGAGATCCTTGAGAAAAGCCCTCCATGGCCCTCGCCATTGCAAACCTGACAATGGCTCCCCATTGCCATCAGGGAAAAAGCCAAATCCAAAATTAGCCTCCAAGCTCTCCTTGTGTGGCCTCATCACCTGTCTGACCTCACCTTCCCATCTTCCATCTTGGCCAATCACACTGGCTCCCCTGCTCTGCCAACTTTGCCAGGCCTACTCCCTACTGGGGGATTTGCATGAGATGTTCCCTCAGCCTGGAACAGCCTCCTTCAGACAGCTCCTGGGCTAATTCTCTCACCTCCTCCTCCTTCTTCCTTCAATAATCACCTTCTCAGTAAAGTCTGCTCCGACCACTGCATTAGACATTGCTTCCTTGTCCCTTCCCCACCCCCAACACACACACACAGAGGCACGCACGCATGAGCCCTCCCCACTTCCTTACCCACAGCATATACTTCATCCTAACTCACCAGATAATCTAACTCCTTGTTATGTTCACCAGCAATTAACGACCTCTCCCCTTATGGGATGTGGGCTCCAGGAGGCAGGACCTTGGTCTACTTTGTTTACACGTGAATCTCTCATGCCCACAATGCCTGGCCCATGGCAGACTTTCAATTCCTGTTGGAATCAATGAACTTTCCCCAGAGAAAGCCTTGAACCTCCCAGTCAGCTGAGGCTGAAAGCAGGTCCTCGGAGCTTCCACCTCACATCCAGAGCCTCACTTTGGCATGTGGCCGCAACCAAAACTCAAGAGGGAAGATTTTCTGAGATTGCAGGATGACGGATGCAGACACTGCTTCAGGGGAGCAAAGCCCTACACCAGCAGCTGCTGAGGCTGGAAAGTGTCGGCCCCAGGGGGCAGAAGTGATAGAGGAAGCCCCTTTGTTGGTTGACCCTGAAGCCCTTTCCCCTCCAAGGTGGTTGCCCCTTCTCCCAATTCTTCCCCACTCGTGGCATTGCATCCCACACAGTGCCGGGGAGAGTCTTACACTCCAGGTTCAAAATGCCCCAGCCAGGAGGTCTCAGCCCCCAAGAGGCGGGAGGTGGGGTAGCGATCACTTATGCTCCCCCTGCCCCGAGTAAGGAGGTTTCCCACCACTGACCATCAGCCCCAGGGGCCTCCGTCAGGCATCTCCTGCCCAGATTGGAAGAAGATGCACTTTTTCCCTCCCAGACCCAACAGCCTCAGGAATCTTGTTGATGGAAAGCTGACTCACCCACTGGCCTCTTCAGGGGCTGTCTTGATAAGTGTCTGTAACATTCTCAACTTCTTGGTGATGGATCTCAGTGATAGCGTTGCGACAGGGATGGGTGCGCCATCTGGAAAATCATCAGTTCAGGTGTCATCCATCCAAGTCTCCTGAATGGCCCGGCCCGTCCTGCCTCACACCCGAGCTCCTAGCCCATGCAGGGTCATCAACTCCATCAGCCAGTGGAGGTACAACCACCAAGGCTCCACGCTAGAGGATAAGCTCCTTGGAGCCCCTAGACCTTGCAGGTGATTGGTGCTTTAGGAATTGGCCAATCTCTCCAGAGGGCAATCAGAAACCTCACCCTGCCTTTGCTGGAATAATCAGGGGAGACACTCCCTCCCCAGGGTGCCCCACCAATTTCTGGGGCGTGCAGGTGGAGCTCCCAACCCAGAGGAGGCCAGCCGAGCTGGGAGGTGGGGAAGGGGCTCGCCATCAACCTGGATTAAAGCTACCCGAAGGGGAGCTGTGAGGAGCAGGGCTCCGAGTCCCTGGCTGTACCACCCACCTGCTGGGTGACCCCCTCCCCAATCTTCAGTTATCTCATCTATAAAATGGGACAAGGCAATGCCTGGCTTCTAAGGGTGTTGTGTGAAATAATTAAGATAATACAACTGTACCAGTTATGGTTCTTTGGATGCAAAGTACAGCGCCTGACTCTGGCCAATTTAAGCATTTACTGGAGGATCAGGGACACTTGATTTTACAAAATGAGAGGGAAAAGTGAAGCACCAGATATCATAAAGGAAAGGAGCTGGATCACTTCCTGTCACCTGGGCAGCAGGAACATGCTCCCGAGGGTGGCTACAACCATTTTCCATTTTTGTGAGAATCAGAATTCTGGGAGAGAGAGTCTGATTGGCTGAGTCTGGGTCATGTGCGCACCCCTTGGCCAGGTGAGGGAGGGGCTTCTTGATTGACAGAGCCACCAAGGCTGTGTGCAGGTAGTGTGGGCTCATTCTACAAAGCAGGGTTAAGTTTACCAGAAGTTACAGGAATGGATGCTGGGCTGGTGGTGGGCAGCAGGTGTTACTTGCCCTCTGCAGGTGAAGGTCCTTCCTTGATGACCAGAGCTTTGTGGGTGGTCAGGGCAGGTGACCAATTCTTTTTGTACACTCCAAGCTTCCAAACCAGACTTTGGGAACATGGGATAGATTGAGTGAGGGGAGGAGAACATCCTAGTGTTTAGCCAACCCACCAAGATACTTGGGAAAACTTGCCCACATTAACCCTGAAAGGCAGGCCCAGCATCCTGATTCTATCTTCAAGCTGTGGGGGCTTTGAGCATTTTTGCATCTCATTTGCTTTCATTTTCTACCATTTCCCCTGACCATTGCACATAAGCCACCACAGGACAGGCAATACTATCTTCATATACGAACGTGTCCATATAAAGCCCTGTGCCTGACACATAGAAGGCACTCAATAAACGGTTCTTGCTTCCATTGCTGCTCCCCTTCCCCAAAGAGCAAGTGACTCGCATTAAGAAACAAAGCAAGGGGGCTTCCCTGGTGGTGCAGTGGTTGAGAGTCCGCCTGCCGATGCAGGTGACATGGGTTAGACCCCTGGTCCGGGAAGATCCCACATCCCATGGAGCCGTTGGGCCCATGAGCCATGGCCACTGAGCCTGTGCATCCGGAGCCTGTGCTCCACAACGGGAGAGGCCACAACAGTGAGAGGCCTGCGAACCGAAAAAAAAAAAAAAAAAAAGAAAGAAACAAAGCAAGACAATGGCCTGAGTGGCATTAAAACCCATTTTCCAGTGGAAAAAGTAGGGGTCTTGAATCCTAACCTGCTAGAAACTGGCTTCTCTGGCTAGAAACTGGTTTTTTTCTAGCCTAACTGGCTAGAAACTGGTTTCTCATTTCTCTAGACCTCACCAGCCTGGTGGGCTGGATTGCTCTGCTTTTCAAGCCAGCCTGGTGGGCTGGTGGGTTGAGAGTTGCGTTGAGTTGCCCCCTGGGGCCCTTTGCTGCCTGGAGCTGGTTCTCCCTCCTTCCCTCCCTCCCCTCCTCCTTTCCTCTCTTCCCCTCTCTTTCCCTCCCTCTCTCATCATCTCTATCCATCTCTCCCTCCCTCCCCAGCCCTCCCCCCTTCTTCACACCCCCAGCTCATCAACGTCCACGCCACGCAGCAGCTCAAATTTGCTCTGGGGTTCAGTGAAGAGAAAATCTTTAGAAGAAACAAAATAAGGTCTCCCAAGTAGAACCTGACCCATTTAGGTGACACTTATACTTCCATGAGCACAGAATATAACAAAGAGAACATCCCTGGACCTGGGAGGGGGAGTCTCAGCATCAAGTCAGATTTGCTCTCAAGAGAAAAGAAATCCGATGGAACGCCAGGCTGGGGCTGGATTGCTCTGGGTAGAGCTGAGGCCTCAGAACAAAAGCACCTTTCCCATTTCAGGTTTTGAAGTATCTCCTAGGGTTTCACCTAAGCAGGAGGGCAAGTTGGAGGGCTCCTTGAAATACATTCATTTCTTCTTTGCAGTGGTGGGTAAGATCTGGGGTACTGAGATCATACCACTAGGTTCAGATCCCAGCCTTTCTAGCTCTGGGACCTTGGGCCGTTTTTTTCAAAACTTTCTAAGCCTTAATTTTCTCATCTGTGAAGTGGGAATGATAACATACCTCCCTTGGAGGATTTTGTACAATGATGAATGTGTCAGCTCTCCCCACCCCTGGCCCTCGTGTGCTTGCGGAGGTGTACAGGTGCACATGATGAGAATCACCAAGGCATCCTCTTCCAGGTCTCTGATGGCTGCACCCACCTCCTCAGCCTCTAGGAAGTGAAGACTTAACTTATTACTTGGATGTGAAAAGAGAGGTTGAAGTTCTCACACTTGGTCTTCCCTCCATGATAGCCTGGGTTTCATGGCTCTCCCTGGGTCCATGGGCCCTAGCTGACTCCACAGGCTCTCCTGGGTCCATGAGTTCTCCCCAGTTCCACGGGCTCTCCCTGATTCCACAGGTCAATAAACCGTAAGTGCATCCTACCTCTTTCCAGGGACGCCAAGTGTTCACCCTGGAACTGGGCAAATGACCAGTAAATGGTCCCAGCATTGGGCCCACAGGGAGGCTAACAGGTCTCACCTGGGCCTTCCCCAGCCAGCTCACTCTAACCAGGGGACAAAGGCAATGTGTCAGCTCAGAGCCAGTGCCCAAGAGACCATATCTTGGACATTTCCCCTACTTTGCACACAATAACTCTGTGAACAGTGTGGGTCCCTTAGGTAAGGCTGGGAGGAAGGTCCACGCCATGCACCTGTGGCCCCATTGCAGGTCCTTCCTAAGCCCCTTCCTCCGCCCAAGGACTTTGACTCATGAATTGATTCAGGTATGGGGATTCTCAACCACAGAATTCAAGTCACAATTCAGACCTAGACCTTTATTTACTCATGTGTGTATTTATATCGGTTTACAAGTCAAGCAGACCTCAGTGGACTGACATTTGATTTTCATTTCAAGAACCCCGTGATCAATTAACCACAGCAAAGACCTCGGACAAGCAAACTGACCATTCTGCTTTCTGTATGTTCACTCCCCCTCCTTCTCCAACCGCTAAGTGTCTCCACCAGCCTCAGTTCTCCTGAGACCCTTCCCACCGCCATTGCTGTTAAGAGTTTTACAAATTACAGCCTGTGCACTTTCAGTGATGGGGGGCCTTCCCTCCTGATTTTGAGCCCAAGTTAGTATTAACCAGCAAGAAAAAGATTAGATTCCCTCTCAGCTGTGCAGGCTGGTGCATTAAATTACTTCTATAATGTGTTGAATGGTATCTCCCCAAAAGATGTCTCCCCAGTGCCCACAAATGGAACCTAATTTGGAAATAGGAGGTTACAGATGTAACCAAGTTCAGACGAGGTCATCCTGGATTGGAGTAGACCCTGATGCAATGACTGCTGTCCTTATAGAACGGGGAAGGTCAGGGGAGAATTTGGGAGAAAACAGGAACACACAGGGAAACCTGCCACAAGGGAGGTAGGGATTGGAGGGATGTGTCTACGAGCCAAGGACGGTCAGCACCCACCAAAAGCTGGAAAGAAGCAGGGGTGGACCCTTCTCTAGAGCATCCAGAGAGAGCACAGCCCTGCCAATACTCTCATTTTGGATTTCTAACTCTCCGCATTGTGAGAGGGTATTCCTGTTGTTTGCTGCATTTCTGATACTTTGTTACAGCAGCCCTAGGAAACTAGCACAGCACCTAAACCTCACAATACCTGCATCTGTAATTAGCAATTGAACCTGACATTAATTATGTTCTTCCTCCTTGGGTCACTGTCCTAGACACCCATTCCCACAGATATGCCTCCAGACTTTTTATGATAGAAATTAGCAAACTCCTACAGTTCTTGTGCAGGGTAAGCCTTCTGTTGCCATTTCACTTTGCAGTTGGTCCCCTGGGACATGCCAAGGTCTAGTTATCTGAGGACCATGCAGGGAATGAGGGGGTGATCCCTTTCTTTCCCAAGGAAGCTCTGTCTGTGTAGGGAGGGGTGGTGTTCTCCAGGAAGAACAGAAGAGCTTCATGAAACAAGGGCTGAGCCTGCTTCCTCAGGTTAGTTCCAAGGAGGGAACAGACTTCACGCTAACCAGAGGGCTGCAAATTCTTCCACATATTTCTAGTCCAATTTTTAGGTTTCCATTCTTTCCTGATCAGCACCCTGTGTTTTATTTTTATGGCCACGCCATGTGGCATGCGGGATCTTAGTTCCCCAACCAGGGATCGAACCTGTGCCCCCTGCAGTGGAAGAACAGAGTCTTAACCACTGGACCACCAGGGAAGTCCCAGCCTCCTGTGTTTCTGTGTGTGTGTGTGTTTTGTTTTGTTTTTTGAGGTACACGGGCCTCTCACTGTTGTGGCCTCTCCTGTTGCGGAGCACAGGCTCTGGATGCGCAGGCTCAGCGGCCATGGCTCACGGGCCCAACCACTCCGCAGCATGTGGGATCTTCCCGGACCAGGGCACGACCCCATGTCCCCTACAAAGGCAGGCGGACTCTCAACCACTGCGCCACCGGGGAAGCCCTCCTGTGCTTTATATACAAGACTTAGAGAAACTGAATTCAACTGATAGTGTAATTCAGAATTCTGCAGATCAAGCTCAAAGGGTTTTGTTGTTCTTGTTTCTTGTTTGTTTATTTGCTTTGCTATTTCTGCCAGCTGAAAGATAGATCCTAACAGCATGGTCATAGAATGTCATTGAGCTTTATACTATGCCTGGACCTGAATATTTGGAGTTTCGACATTCTTTTACCTTTAGTAATTCCATGTGGTAGAAAGTGGCCAGGCCACTCCTGCAGTCCTCAAATTGTTCACACATCACACGGCTTTACGATTGTACCGATGTGATCCCTCCATCTCCATATCTCTGCCTCACTCGGCACTGGATTCCAGGTCACTACAGGCAATAATTTCATTAGCTGCATACTATGGGCTGCTACATTTGCACCCCAGAATATTAATTGGACTTTGCCTGCTTCCCATCCCATCCTGTAGCCTTCATTTCTAACGTCTCCAACTGTTCAATCTTCCTTCCTTGTAGCCTTAGAACTCTCCTACCACATGCTAGACGAGCATAGGTCTGGCCAGGTAGAGATTGGCTTCCCAACCGCCCCTGCAGCTGGAAGTGGCATTGTGGCTAAGCCCACGAGAGTCAGCAAGCTTGATGTGTGCAGCTTCTCGGTCATGTGCCCCAAAAGAAAGAAAGATGATCACACTCCAGCTCCTCCTTCCTTCTTTGGCATGGCTTGGAAAGGATTTCATCTTAAACCACAAAGCCACATGTTGGGGATAGCAAAGTCTTCCCAACACTCACACCGTTACATGAGAGAGAATGCACGTTTGTCTTGTTTTAGCCACTCTGCGTTGGAGTCTCTGGTATAGCATCTCGGAGCTCATTTTGTAACTTATATAAACTCTAAACTCTGTCCCTGTCCTCAAGCATCTGTCATGTCCACTCCACTCCTGGCATCAATTTACGCATCAGAGTTCTTAGTTGCAAGCAAAGAAATGATGCCAGATAAAGTTGGTACATGCAAACATACATACACACACACACACGAAAGGTATCAAGTCTTCTCAAAGTCCATAGGGGGAAATAAAGGACCAAGCTTTAAATAAGGAAGAAACAAAAGGAGTTATAGAAGGCCAGGCAGGAAAAGTCATGAAGGAAAGCTTCCTGATCCACATGCCTACCACTGCCACTGCTGAGAAGACTAACACCCGAATTCTCCCCATGAGTGAGAAGCACTGAATGTAGATTCAACAGTCTGTGATTGAGCATCTGATTGGCTGAGAGTAGGTCATGTGTGCACCAACTGGCATCTGGTTGGCTGAAAATAGGTCATGAATACACCAGCTGCCATCTGATTGGCTGAGAGTAGGTCAAGAGCGCACCAGCTGGCATCTGATTGGCTGAGAGTAGGTCATGAATACACCAGCTGGCATCTGATTGGCTGAGAGTAGGTCATGAATACACCAGCTGCCATCTGGTTGGCCGAGAGTAGGTCAAGAGTGCACCAATTGGCATCTGGTTGGCTGAGAGTAGGTCATGAATACACCAGCTAACATCTGGCTGGCTAAGAGTAGGTCAAGAGCGCACCAGCGGGCTGTGTGGGAGCAGGGAGAGCACTGCCTCCCATCAGGTCCACACCCAGTGTGTGATTCTCTAAAAAGGAAAATCAAGATCCTACAAGGAAGCCGACATCTATCATGAAACAGTTTAAAGTACCCATTTCAGCACCCAGAGCCTCGTTCCACACATGAGAATCTCGGTAACTTTGGGAGCCAGAATGCCTTTGCTTTAGGAAAATAGGAAATATTGAAACCTCACAAGTTTTGACCCCACACATTAAAAAATTCAAAACAAGAAAGGCTTGGGGGTCTCAGCAAAGCAGCCATTCTGATGGGGGGGGCCTGCTGCCAGAAGAGAGCCTCTGGCTCGTTTCCCAAGAACTTCCTGAGGAAACCTTCATTGCTTTAGAAAATGTTCCAGAACCATGGTCTCGCCCTCAGTCTGCAAGCTAAGAAACCAAGAGCATGCCCAAGTTGCAATGTGTATCCTAGTGAACACAGTTGATAGGTTGTTTGTTTCTGACCTAAACACCAGTGTAATGGTTTACAGGGGTAACTAATGCAGATACAGGAAGCAGAATACTCTCACGTCTGCAGGACCAGCCCATTCTCTCCCTGGAGGAAGACTGACCAGGAAAGCCAATCATAACCAGAACGTTGTTTGCTGAGCATGGAGTCAGAACAAGGACAAATATGTAGCTTGTGAGAGCCCGAGGCTTCCATCTCATTGTAGAGATGGACTCTCCAAGGCCCTAGAACACCCCAAATCCACCTGGCAGCACATAACAATTCAGTCATTTGGAAAATATTTCTTGAGGGCATATCATGTGCTACAATCTGTCAGCCTTGGTGATAAAATGGCATGTTCAGGGGACAGAAAGAAGTCCATATGGCTGGGACACACTGAGATGTGAAAAGAGGGGTGGGGGAGGCAGGTGGAGGGAGGGCGTGCATGACTCTTAGGCCCAAGGAACTGGGTTTGAAATTTATCCTAAGGAAAAGGGAAGCCCACTGAACTTGATTTGTATTTCAAGAAATGGAAGGGAAAGCAGGCAGTTCCACTGGGAAACCATTAAAACAATAAAAAAAAACACTGGTTCAGCCTGGGGAGGAAGCCGTGGACAGGTTTGAGATCAATCTGGGGGAAGAGCTGGCATGACTCACTGAGAGACTGGGTGTGGGCTGAAGAGCAGAGAAGGAAGGAAGGACTTGGGTCTCCGACTTGAACCATAGGTACAAGGTGGTGCTATTGCTCAAGATGAGAAATGTGGGGTCTCCAGGGCACCTCCCTGACCTGCGTTCTCAACTTATTGAGAAATAAAAATAAGAAGTGGCCAATGGAGGTCAAACATGTCACTTTGATAGGGGACAATCAGAGAACTCTGCACCCCGGGGTAGAGTGCTCCTGAGAGAAGGAGGAGGATGGGTACCACTCTGAGCTCCTCCCACACAAGGGAGCCGCCCCCCTGGAGGTGCCTGAGAACTGGAGCTCCCCCACCTAGAGGGAGGCTCTGGAAGTGGGGAGGAAGTGCCCACCCCACCCGCTACCAACAAGGAAGATGGAGTGAAACTGGGTAGGGCAGTGAGTCTGAGATGCCAGCCAGACATCCAAACAGAGCCCCCCCACGAGGACACAGTTAAGTTTGGGCTGGAGGAGGCGTCTGGGAAGGACGGGCAAATCTGGACTCGTGCACACACGATGCTGTTCCAAGCTGTGACATCAAGTGAGATCCCCGGGGTAGAAGCACAGGGGGCAGCAGAAGCGACCAGGCTGTTGGAGGAGGCCTGGAGACGGGAAGATGGGGGCTCCCCATCTTCTGTTCCCTTCCAAGCAAAGGGGCTCCATTGGCATGCTCCCCCTGGCTTTTCTCTGCCCCTCCCTCATTCCTCCCCAGGGCACAAAGTACCTCATTTGTGGGTTTGGGAGGAGGAATGATGTCTATTTACAGCTGTAGCCATCCCAGAAAGCATGCATTCTGCTCTGCTCCCCAGGCGGCCAGTCTCACCAGGGCACTGCCCTGCAAGGGATGCCTCCAGTACCTAACACAGCCAAGGGGCTCTGGGGAGGGGAATCTGCCTAATTCTGGGGCTCACACCCAGGAAGCCACCAGCCACATCCTCCCGTGGCCAGCGGGTCACGTCTCTAACAAAGACAGCGGCCTCATTCATTCCTGTCTAATTTCTCAGTATTCAGAGCTCAGGCACGGAGAGCTTTGCTATTTATTGGGCCAATGTGAACCCCAACCCAAGCCCTGGTGAAAAGCCACACTGACGGGCCCAGAGACAATCCTATGTCCGTGTCTCTGTGGGGACACCTGCCCATGCCTTGAAGCACCAGCTGTCATGCTCAGCTGGAATTTGGGGTAATTATTAAGGGGACCAGGCAGACATTTCTTCAGGAAGTGTCTTCAGAAACTCACAACAAAGGAATACTGTCAACAAGCTTCTAAGTGGATTGGGACAGTACTTAAGAAAGGTCTTCAGACGTTCCAGAAGGGAATGCAGCCTTCCACTGGAAGTGCTGGTTACAAATAATTGTTATATTCAGTAGTCTCGTTGGAATTACCCTACATACTTGGAAATAATAAAAACTTTGCTTCATTTTAAAGAAAAGCACATTCCACACTAAAATTTTATGAATGCCCCTATCCCTGCCCTCCATTAAGTAGCTCAAGTTGGTGAAGTTGACTATGCCCCAATTTTTATTATAACATAAATACATATGGGTGCACAGGCAAATCATTCTCTGTTTCATGAAGGAATCCACCTTGGGACAAACCTGGTGTCATCCCAGCTCGTTTACACCCTGATTCTTTTTGATCTTTTTTCATGCAGTGAAGCCATCACCTGCAATCCCTTTCCCGGAAATAAGCATCCGATGGACTAACCCTTCAGTTCCCTCATTCTAGAACATTCTCTCACCTTCTCGTGGGCTGGCCTTTCCTCCTCAGCTCCCTTATGAGCGACTTCTCAGAAGTTTTGCCTTTTACTTCTCCTGCATTTCCAGCAACACCTGAAGTTGTTTGATAGATGGGTGGTACCCAGCCTTGATATTTATTAGTATTATCTCTGGAGGAGTCTAGAAGGAAGCAGTTTAGAGCCTGGACTCTGCAGCCAGAACCTGGGGTCAGAACGCTTGGTCTCACACCTGCCAGCTGGATGTCCTCCAGCAAGTTGATCAAATTCTCTGTGCCACAGTTTCACCTTTTATAACAGAGCAAGAGTAATATACCTATTATCACAGAATGTATTATTGGAAACCTAAGAAGATAGATAGATCTCCATATATCTATACATGCACATATGTGTGTATCAGAATACTGACCCCATCCTAATCCTCGCAGCCTGTGTATATGTGACCTCACAGGGCAAGAAGGGACTTTGCAGATATGAAGCTAAGGATCCTGAGACAAGAGACTGTCCCCAGTTATCCATGTGGCCCAATGTCATCACAAGGATGGAGGGGGCAGGAGCAGTCAGAGAAGGAGATGTGACAATAGACGCAGATCAGAGACAGAGAGTGAGAGAGAGAGATTTGAGGATGCTGTGCTCTGACTTGGATGACCAAGGAAGGGGCCACGAGCCAAGGAAGTCAGGCAACCTCTAAAAACTGGGAAAGCCAAGGAAACATTTTTTTCTCTTCATGCCTGCAGAAGCAGTCCTGCCGCTAGGACATCTGACCTCTAGAACTATAAGATAATTTGTATTGTTTGAAGCATATATTAGTACACACACACACACAGAACCTGGCGCGGAGCCTGGAGGCACCAAGCAGCCAACACAAAGGTCGTGGAGACACCTGAGCACGAAGCGGGCGTGTGACTCCCAGGACAGCAAGCACCACCGCTGCCTGGATCAGCTGGACAGAGCAGCTGATGGGGATCCAGAGGGGCTGAGCTTCCCGAGAAGACTAACGTCACAGCCAGCGGTGTGAGTAGGCACACGCCATTCAGTACAGTCTCCAAACCCCCTTCCCACAGGTCACCTAAGGAGGGCTCTCACCTGTGCGGCTGAGGCAGCAGTTCAAGTTCAGTTCTGGGGTCTGGGTTGTCCTCCGTGAGCACCACACAGGGCATGTTTTCCACCCATTTGGGGAAGGGGGGGGCTTCCTCTCTCAGTGCAGAGGTCTGAGTTTGCTGCATTAGTACTTGCTGGGGGTTCAGTCTGTAAATAGGAATTCCCTCTCTCTCTCTCCCTCCCTCTCCCTCCCTCTCTCCCTCTCTCTCTCTCTCTCTCTCTCTCTCTCTCTCTCTCTCTCTCTCTCTGTCTCCCCCCTTACACCCAGTTCTCTTCCTCCCCTCCCACCTCATCCCACTGCAAAGACCCCTCCCCTTGTGCCGTGTATGCTCCTCTGTAGCCATCTCCATGCTCATCTACTCATAAACAGGAGCATCACAGGCATGTAAACATTCACTTATAAATTTTAACCAGTTTCACTAAAATGGGATCATATTTGTGCATTTCTCTTTGGCCGACAGAATATCTAGGGCTGTTATACGTGAGGGGCAGGGAAGACCACTGTGGTTCTGGGGGAAAAGGAGAGGAGGCTGGTGACTGGCCCCGTGAGGGTGACCATGACAGTGGGGTGACAGTGCTGAATGTGACGGCATCCCCAAAGGGGTGGCGTGGAAGGGACATTTAGAAGATCCTGGTTTGGTGTAAGAAGAAGGAAGAAAAAGGAGGAGGGGGGAAGAAAAATAGAAACTAAGCCAAAATCCCCCAACACCGTTATGAATCGGTGCCGTTTGCAGTGGCAGAGACAGAAGTGTCCACGGCTCCTGAAGTGAAAAAGGGGTGAACAGCCACAAAATTCACTCCAACAGGATGGACCCAACCCTACAAAGCCCAGCCCAGAGCCCCTCTGAAATCACCGTCAGGGAGTCGCATGCCCAGAAAGGACGGGTTTCACTGTCACATCCTCGTGTTCCATTTCACATCCTCCCTCTGTAAGCACGACTTTCACACAGTGTTGGGAAGTCAGGTAGAGAAAGACAAATACCATATGATATCACTTTTATGTGGAATCTAAAAAAATGATACAAATGAACTTATTTACAAAACAGAAATAGACTCAGACACAGAAAACTAACTATGGGTACAAAAAGGGAAAGGTGGGGGACACCCCACTGTACCTTGCTGAGCCCAGGGGCCTGTGTCAGTCAGTTCAGGCTGCCAAAACCAAGCACCACAGGCCGGGGCCCGGAAACAATAGAAATCTATTTTCTCCTAGTTCTGGAGGCTGCAAGTCCAAGATCAAGGTGTTGGCAGGGTTGGTGTCCTCTGAGGGCTCCCTCCTTGGTGTATATAGGTAGTGCTCTTCTCACTGTGTTCTTACATGGCCTTTCACCTGTTCCACCATCCCTGGTGTCCCTCTTACAAGGACACTAGTCAGATTGGATTGGGGGCCAATGGATTCATTTTACTGGGTTGGCCAAAAAGTTCGTTTGGATTTTTCTGTAAGAGTTACGAACTTTCTGGCCAACCCAATAACCTAATCGCCTCTTTAAGGACTCCATCTCCAAATACAGTCACATTCTGAGGTCCTAGGGTTTGGGACTTCAACGTATATATTTGGGGAATAGGATTCAGCCCACGACAGGCCCCACCAGCATGGTCCAGCTCTGCGCCCAGCATGGGAACCCATCAGCTTCCTTCCTCTCACAACCCATCAGTAGCTACTGCTTGACATGTTTTCTCTCCCCTTTGTTATATTTCAGAAGAAAGAAGAAGAAAATAGGAACAGACAGGAAAATTTAGTGAAGCTTCCATCACCTAGGAGCCAGCCAGCAACATTCTTGAGTTACCTGGGACTGGTTTACCCCATCCTGCTTTGGGGAAGAGAGAGGCAGCAGAGAAGAAAAGCCAACTCCAGCCAGAGGGCTTGTTTGAAAAGGGAAATTGCTCAGAGGTTGTGTCCTGGGGCCAGAAAAGAAGCAGCCTGAATCCCCAAGACCTTCCACAGGACCCCTCAGGAAGAAGATGCCACGTTCAGAATGAGGACCTGACCACTGCCTCCACCCCAGACTCCATCGCCATACTACAGTGGGTCTTCCCTCTCAAGGCAAGGAGGGGAAACCGTGACTCAGTGATTTTCCACCATGAAACTGTATTGAGGAGGTGTGCCTGCCCCCCAGTGAACCCCGAGGTGACCAGAAAATTAATGAGGCAGAATTCCCAGTTCCCTGGAATTCCAGGGACCAGAGGCCAAACTCTATGTGATGAGGGATAATCAGAGGCCCAGGGATTAGCTGTGTGTATTGATTCAGCTCCCAGGAGAACCTTTGATTTTGTGCTTGCGTTCTCCTCCTGACTCGGGCCCTAGCCTTTGTCTAACTAACTCGCTGAGTCTCTCCCAGAGTGAAGCCAAGGATTAGTTAATATTTGCAGATAGAAAGGACTCCCTCCAGAATAAACATGAACACCATTTCACCTGGGTCTCCAGCCAGCCTGAGATCCAATTGCAAATACTGCTCACCCTTTTGGACGGACGTGGAATAAAGAGAAGGCAACATCACTTGGGGACTCCGGCTCCACCTCTGAAGCCAGGGCTCAGAGCTTCCTCCACCCGGAGGGAGAATGCACATCTGTTCTGGAGTCGGCCCTCCGGTGAATGAGGGACACACAAGCCGGGCAAACTTGCTTCAAAGCTCCACCTGGCAAAGGTGAGACCACCAGGGAAAATGTCACCATGAGCGTAGTTCTGCCAGGACGGGGACCCTCATGGGCAACCCAGAGAGGAAGGGGAGACCTCGGGGCTCGGGGCAGGAAATCTCCTGTTTGATGCACTGATGCTCAGACTTGTGTTGCCAGCCCCGAGCCATGGAGCCCAAGGAAAAGCAGAGAATGCACTGTGAGCAAGTGGGTTTCATTCCTTCGTTCACCCTGCAAACATGAGGCCCATGCCTAACATCGGCGGGCCCGGGGCAAGAGAACCAACGAAGGCCCAGACATAAATCAGACTAGCCAGCGTGAAGGAAGCGGGGTCTGACCTCCTACCTTAACTTCCCGATGGCCCCGAAGGCCAGGCTCCAATTGAGACCCCCCACTCCTTGGGGTTAAGCATCAGAGCACACAGAGAGACACAGGAGAGCGGGTCCTGCCCTGGCTCAGGGCTTTAGAGCCAGAAATTCTGGGGACCCAGGGACCAGAGGGTGAGCTAAACTGGGGAGAGGGCGGGGAGGACACACAGACTCCTCACTCTGCTGGAAGAGGTCAGGAGGTCAGAAGGGCCTCCCCAGTCTGTGGCTGGATACGGCACTGGGCCCGGCAGGCACGCGGGTATCCCTGAGCTGCCTCTGCTGATGGCCTCCTAGCCAAGACGTGGCAGAGGGAAGTAGAAGCATCTGTCTCAACTCCCCACAGCAAACCCTTTGGGTACAAAGTGAGATGTAAACAAATTAATAATGAGAACAATGAAAATAACACCACCACGTTTCCTTGATTCTAAGACATTTTTCCACCTCTCTTTTTAGCCTGTCTGGAGTTGGGATACGTTTTATAATCAGGATGAACGACGAACGTAATGGGGTTTCACGCCCTCTCCCAGGATGCTGTTGTTAATTCAGTGGAGCCCCCTACAGTCAGGGACATCTTAGAATCAGGGCTTTCAGGGATCATGACGGAGCCCTTTTCTGGCCCTGGCTCTGTAGGGTGGAGACCCTCCCTGGGAATGTGAGGGCCAAAGGTGTCAGATGGGGGCCACTTCGGGGCTGTAAAGGGCCTGAGGAGCTGGGAGTGAGGGGAGCGGACTGGAGGGGCAGGCTAGTGTCCCCCTCCTCATCTGGGTCCAGAAGACGTCTTACCTGAAGCAGCAGCACCTGCAAGAGATGGGGAACCTGGGTACCTGGGTTTCCATGACAACCTTACCTTCCACTGGGCGTGTGATGGAGCCACCCAGGTCCCCAAGGCTGTGAGTTTGGTCCTATTTCACCTACATAAATACCATGGATGTGGGGTAGTGGGGAGCGGGGCCTGGGCTCAGTTCACTCAGCATCTTTTCTCCCCTGGAGCTGACAAGCTGTCTCACTCAGGTAAGTGAGTTCTGCTTCCCTCTGACCAGTAAATATTCCAGAAAGAGAAGGAGTTCGTTTCCTCAGAAGCAGGTGGGAGCCATGGCTCACCTTCCAAATAAGTAACTGATTATCTGCTTGCAAATTCAATTTACTGCCTGAAACCAGTCTTTCCTGATGAGTCCTAACAAGTCCGATTGTCTCGGGAGAATCTGTCAAAAGGAAAGTCCTCCCAGGGCTGGTGGGTTCCAGGCGGACCCAGGTGTGGGGGGAACAGGGGAGAGTGGCCACCTGCTCCACACCCTTCTGGGACCCGCCAACCATGAACCCCCGACCCAGGGATGCCCCATCTCAGAAAAGGAGTGGATCCCCCAAATGCCTTCATCTATGTTCAGCCTTCTGCTCAAAGGCCTAGGCTGCAGGGGGCCCCACAAGTGAGGAATGGACCAGGGAACTTCTGACTCAGCTTGTCTCCTCCAAGCCAGTGGGCAGCGAAGGTTGCAGTCTGGGCTGAGGTTTGGAAATGATGGGTCACTCTGGGTGGTCTTCTAAAGCCAAGGACCAGGAGACGTGGGTAACAGGGCCAGCTTCATCCCCTAACAGGGATGGGTGTTGTGAGGCTGTCAGGAAGCAAGGACTCTCTCCATTCATAAACTCACCCACTGATTCACGACCGTCTCCCAGGTCCTATGCCAAGTCCCCTGGACACCGAAAGAATGACCATTCCTTGTCCTTGAGGGGGGTCATGCATTCATTCATTTATTTACTTCCCAGATATTTATTTTAAACCTGTAACCATGACTCTGGAACTTTGTTCAGCTCTAGTTTGGGGTGAGGACTCAGTCCCCACCTCTTGAAAAACTCATAATTCAAAACCACCTGTAAAAAAACAAAAACTAAAAGAAAAAAAATAATTACCTAAGCCCCTCCATCATTGATAATTCCTGTTAAGTGTTTGTGTTTTGAGGCTTTGGAAACCCTAAAGAACTTTAGCTTCCTGTAACAGCATGACATGAATGGGCCTTGCCTTAGTTACATGAAAAATTAGACATGTATATGGTTCTCAAATTTAAAGGCAGGATTTCCTTCTATTAAATTAACCAGAGACTCAGAGAACTATTTGGTTACATGTTAAAAAAGAGAATTCCGATTTTCAAACACGTTCCAATCAAGAAACTTTCAGCAGTCGAGGTTTTTATCATGTTTTTTTTATCATGTTTCCAGAAAGGTACAATATTTGTCACGTATCCTTGGAATGAAGAAAACAGACTGAAATGTTCATTGTTTTTCTGACTACAAAATAAAAAAGAAGTCACATACACACACACACAAAAGCCACAATCCAAGGCAGAGTGAGAGGAGGGTCCCAAACGGGCTATAAAAGGTGAGTTTTCAAACCACATAGCCCAGGACCCCTCAGAATTTGCTCAAGGATTCCAAAAGTGATTTTACAAAATTTCACTGTAATTATATTTGAACTATTTTTAGATGTAATAAAAAATCAGTACATTCACCAAGGTGTTAAATGGAAAGTTTCACACCTCAGGGACCAGCAGCCCATTTCCCGGCTGACAGGTTACCTCCTTCCTGGCAAGGACTTGGAGCAAAGTCTCGACCGCCCTCTGTGGCTGCATCATTGATTAGGTGTGTCATTGACTAGGGAGGCTGCAGGTGTGATGTATTTGGGAAATTAGTCCACGTCGGCAGCACCCACATGTGGGGTTCGGTTAATGCCGGGTGGGGGTCAGGCTCAGGATGCAGGGCTCATTCTCATTACAGATAATAACCAGGGGCATGGGATGCAGGGGTTGCTGCCTCTCTGGAGATGGTTAAGTTCTTCCTTAAAACCTGAAGCCTTCCTCTCCAACTTTGGTCTTGAAAATAACTGTAAATCTGTCTTTCAAGACTCAGTGCCAGTTTAATTGAAGAGAATCTTGAGACTTCAAGGTGGACTTGAAAAAATTGTTCTTTTTTATAACTACATTCCTGGGAGAATCAAGACTTTCCTGTCAAGGTCCAGCTGAGAAGCCTCTGAAATAAGTTGGATGCTGGACTACCTTCCATAACCCCCAATTTCACATGTCCCAGGCATCAATATAGCTTCATTGTTCAGATTTGATAAGTAAATGTGATGAATTGGAACTATTAAGGTCAATTGATACCAATAAAAAACTGATTTCATCTTTTATTTACTTTTTCTTATTTTTGTTATGAAAACTTTCAAACACACAGCAAAGTACAGGGAAGAGTGTAGGTAGTATACTGTCCATTAACAGATGAATGGATAAAGAAGATGTGGCACATATATACAATGGAATATTACTCAGCCATAAAAAGAAATGAAATTGAGTTATTTGTAGTGAGGTGGATGGACATAGAGACTGTCATACAGAGTGAAGTAAGTCAGAAAGAGAAAAATAAATACCGTATATTAACACATATATATGGAATCTAAAAAAAAAAAAGGTTCTGAAGAACCTAAGGGCAGGACAGGAATAAAGTTGCAGACATAGAGAATGGACTTGAGGACATGGGGAAGGGGAAGTGTAAGCTGGGATGGAGTGAGAGAGTGGCATGGACATATATACACTACCAAATATAAAATAGATAGCTAGTGGGAAGCAGCTGCATAGCCCAGGGAGATCAGCTCGGTGCTAGAGAGGTGGGATAGGAAGGATGGGAGGGAGATGCAAGAAGGAGGAGATATGGGGATATATGTGTATGTATGGCTGATTCACTCTGTTATAAAGCAGAAACTAACACACAATTGTAAAGCAATTATACTCCATAAAGATATTAAAAATAAATAAAATAACCTACTTTTGGCTTTATTGGTTTTCTCTATTGTATATTTGCTTTGTATTACATTTATGCTTTTATCTTTCTATTTCTTCTCTTCTACTTACTTTGGCTTGATTTTCTTTTTCTTGCTTCTTGAAATGAAAGCTTAAGCTATCGATTTTTCAGCACATATATAATCTACAAGTATAATGATATATCTTCATTATCATTCAGTTTAAAATATTTCCAAATTTCCATTGTGATTTATTTCTTGAACCGTGGGTCACTTAAGTGTGTGGCTTAATTACTAAGCAGTTGGAGATTTTCTAATTACCTTTTTGTTATTGATTTCCAGCTTAATTGCACTGTGGTCAGGGAACGTACCCGGGATTTTTTCAATCCTTTGAAAATTGTTAAGGCTGGCTGTATGAGCTCCTGTATGGTTGGCTTTGGAAATGCCCCGTGTTCATTTATTCAAATGAGAAGAATGCACGTTCTGTCTTTTTTGGGTGCAGTGCTTTATAAATGTCAATTAGGTCAGTTTGATTAATTATGTTGTTAACATCTTCTATATCCTGACAGATTATTTTGTCTGCTTGTCCTATCAGCTCCTGAGAAATACATCTTAATGTCTCTCACTAGGATGGACATGCCTTTGTAACTTTTCCATTTTTATATTTTTCTCAGTTATGGGTCTGCCCTTGAAGTAGAAATTTACAGAGTCATCCTGACCAGGAATCCACTCTTATCTGCTTTATATACTGGAGTTCATGAAATATTCCATTTGAAAAAAAGTTCCACAGCTGATAAAGAAAAGTGTTTGAAACTTGGCAGAGAGGGTTTCAAGAGAGGAAACATTGATAATGGAGTCTCTCCAGCCTAATAACCGAGAATAACATAAAGCACTTCGTGTCCCCAACTACCTCTCCACTGCTGCCTAAAATGCCATCTCTGGGGAAACATTCCTTTAGAAAGCCTAGGATTTTGAGCTAGAATGCTTCCTCTAGCTTCTGGGAGTGGAAATTAAAATGCAAATGAGTCACGCACTAAGTCTATCTTCTCTCTTTGTCAACTGAAATTGAGAGAGAGATGTAAGTTGTCTGGAAAGAGATGAAAATTTCTGAGGATCCAGAGCAGGGAAGGAAAAGCTGGCAAAGGCAAAGGAACATGACAAAATTACTCCATGACCCAGACTTTCAAAGAGTTGGCCATGCAGGGAGGAGGATCAAGGTTTCGCCTATATTTGGAATAATCTCCCCTATATTTGGAATAATTTGGTATAATATTCCCGCCTATATTTGGAATAATCTCGCCTATACTTGGAATAAGCTCAGGCCCTAGGATATGCATCTATGGTTCTTCATGCAGTTAAGATCTCTCTCCAAAAGAAAGGGACTTCTCTGAGCAACAGTGACCCTGACTTGGTGACTAGGGGCAGGTGACACCATGGTTCAGTGACAGAAAAGCAGGCCAAATGAATGTTCTCTTGTGTAGAGCTGTTCCCCTGGGGCAGGGGTGGGAGCCAGGTTTGTCTCCTCATCACTGTGTCAGCGAGTCTAATTATTAATGATGTGCAGAACACCAATCACATACCCAGGGGCTACTGGGGAGGGACCTCACAGCTCTTGCTCTGGAAGAACATGCAATCCAGTTGGGAAGGCAATGGACTCATGAACAACCAGAGAATAAGGCAAGGTAACCCAGGGAAACTCAACAGTCAAAGCACGTGCTACAGAAACTCAGGGATGATGGACTTAGGGAAGACCGAAGTCATCAGGAAAGGCTTCACAAAACGGGTATGCTTCACCGGACCCTTGGAGGATGGTCAGGACAGAGAAAGAACAAGAGGACACCATCCCAAGAAGTGGGAACAATGTGATCAGGGCAGCAGGGGAGGCTGAAACAGACTTTGTGGTCACTGGTCAAAGCAGTAAGCAGGAAAGTCTGCCAGACAGAAATCTGCAAAGAAAACCTTCTATTCTTGGATGTTCAAGGATCTCTTTTTGAGCTTTATTGAGTTATAACTCATATGAGATATAATTTACCATTTAAATTGTACATCTCAATGGTTTTTAGTTCACTGAGTTGAGTGACCATCATCACAATTTATTTTAGAAAATTTTCATCACCCCAAAAAGGAACCCTGTAACCATGTTAGGAGTCACTCCCCATTTCCCACCAATCTCCTCAGCCCCAGGTTAACACTGCTTGCTGTCTCTTTGGACTTGCATATTCTGAACATTTCATTTAAGTGGAATCTCTTATGGGATGAATTGTATCCTCCCCCCAAAACCATATGTTGAAGTCCTAACCCCCAGTACCTCTGAATGTGATCTTATTTGGAAATAGCGCCATTGCACATGTAATTAGTTAAGATGAGGTCATATTGGGTAGGGCAGGTGCCTGATCCAATATGACTTCTATCCTTATGAAAAGGGGAAATTTATACACAGAAACAGACATGCACAGAGGGAAGATAACATGAAGACACAGAGAGAACGCCATCAACAAGCCAAGGAATGCCAAAGATTGCCAGAAAACCCGCAGAAGGTAGAGGAGAAGCATAGAACAGAGGGAACCAGCCCTGCTGACACCTTGATTTCAGACTTCTGGCTTCCAAAACTGTGAGAGATTAAATTTCTGTTGTTTAAGCCCCCTTACTTTGTGATGCTTTGTTATGGCAGCCCCAAGCAACTAATTTAATATCTGGTCTTCTGTGACCCTCTTCTTTCACTCAGCATAATGTTCCCAAGGTTCATCCATGTGGTAGCAGATGTCAGCACTTCATTCCTTTTTATGGCTGAATAATATTCCATCGAATGGATATACCATTTTTGTTTATCATTCACGGGTGATGGATATTTGAGTTGTTTCTACTTTGGGACAATGGGAATAATGCTCCACATATGAGTTTTTGTATGGACAGCTGCTTTTATTTCTCTCGGGTGCATATGTAGAAGTAGAATTGCTGGGTCATATTGCTATATGACCCAACAATTCGGTAACCTCTTGAGGAACTGCCAGACTGTTTTCCAAAGTGGCTGCTCCATCTTACATTCCCACCAGCAAAAAATGAGGATCCCAATACGTCCACCTCCTCACCAACACTTGTTATTATCTGTCTTTTATATTGTGGCCATTCTTGTGGGTGTGAGATGCTCTTTAAGAATCTGTCCTTTGTTTTTCTCACAGCCAGGCTGCACACAGAAGGCCATGATTTTAAGACATATCGTGCTATTGACAATCCCAAGACCTATGTCCTTTCTGACCAAATACTACTTTTACCAAACCCTAAAATCCCCTCCATTCCACCTGAAAATCAACCAAGAGGATGCAGCACCAAGCGACCTTGTCAGCCCCGTGGTCCCCAGGCCTGACCCTTGCAATTACGGGGTGGGTGCGGGGAGCAGCAGAGACACCACCAGCTGCATCTCACATCCTTCCTTGCAGTTACTATAGAAACTGTCATAGCCACAAGCTCTCCCTCGCCTTCTAGATGTTAATAAACAGCCTTATTATTTTGCAGAAAGCACTTTGGAAAATCAGCAGCCCCAACGTTTCATCCTGGTCCAAGTTAATGAGGAAAGATTGTGGGGCTTTTTTGTTTTTTTATCGACCATGAAAAGTGGAAGAGTTATGGCCATTTGTGGACTTTGGCTGTATTTATATTTTATGTATTAGAAAGTGATTTCCACCTCTATTACACATCGCTAATGCCCTCGTTACATTAAAGGTATGGACCAGGAATATTTTTTGTCCATCAAACCACCAAATAAATTGTGGTGAAAGATATGAGGAAGGATAATGTTCAATGGTCAGCTTGGCTGTGATGCTGGGGGAAAGAGATATATGTTTCTCAGCCAAATGTCACTAAGAAGAGGAGCTCTAGCAGTTTCTCTGTAAGGAGGGAGTTGGTTAAGGATGGGGAGCCTTACAGGTGGAGCTTTCAGTCTGGGCCAACCCAGACTTTGCCATGAGTGAGCCAGGAATCATGGTAGAAGTGAATCTGCCCTAAATATCAGAGTCCCTCTATACACAGAGCAGATGAAAGACAGAGAGGAGGCCCTGCTCTGGAGTCTTGCACTCAGCTGCCCCTCCTCAGGGCCACTGTGGGGACTGACTAGCACACACGTGAAGCTCCTGGTGCGTAGCAGGTGCCGAGCAAACCGTCAGTCCCCTGCGGCCGGCAGGATGTCACAGGCCCAGAGAGTGGTCCCAGGGAGAAAAGTTACAGGCAGAAGCTTACAAGCTCTTACCACAAGACGTGAAGGAGGAAGAAAGGATAGGAGAGCAAAGAACTGGCATGATGTGAAACCATCAGTGGAAACACAGCGTGGCCAAGGTCAGGGGCACAAGCTCTGGGACCCAGACCACCTGGTTCTAATCACAGCTCCACCATGTGCTGTGCTTCCTCTTTGGCCCCTGACCTGGCTTGTCTCTGTGTCAGCATCTAAAAAGCATCTTAAAAAACTAAAAATAGAGCTACCATATGATCCTTCAATCCCACTCCTGGGCATATATCTGGAGAAAAGCATGGACCAAGAGGATACATGCACGCCAATGTTCATTGCGACACTGTTTACGATAGCCAAGACAAGGAAGCAACCTAAATGTCCATTGACAGAGGAATGGATAAAGAAGATGTGGTACATATGTACAATGAAGTATTACTAAGCCATAAAAAGAACAAAATAATGCCATTTGCAGCAACACGGATAGACCTAGAGATTGTCATACTGAGTGAAGAAAGTCAGAGAAAGAGAAATATCATATGATATCGCTTATACGCAGAATCTATAAAGAAATGATACAAATGAATTTATTTACAAAACAGAAACAGACTCACCCACTTAGAGAATGAACATTTGGTTACCAGGGAGGAAGGGTGGGGGGAAGGGATAGTTAGGGAGTCAGGGATTGACATGTACACACTGCTATATTTAAAATGGATAACCAACAAGAACCTACTGTACAGCACAGGGAACTCTGCTCAATATTATGCAACAACCTAAAGGGGAGAATAGTTTGCAAAAGAATAGATACAGGTATATGTATAACTGAATCACTTTGCTGCACATCTGAAACTAACACAACCTTGTTAATCAACTGTATTCCAATATAAAATAAAAAGTTTAAAAAAGTGAAGGTTATTGTGAGGACAAAGAAAAGGTGTATGTACAGGGCTGGCACATAATAAATGCTTAGACGTTTAATAAATGTTACGTGACAGTGTTCACGGTAACAGCAGCAGCTGTGGGACAAAGGTGGTTTTCAAGACCAGAGAAAAATGGGCCAGGAACCAACAGCCCTCCGCAGCCTCTGGAAGGCTGCCATGAAAATGTCACTGATGGCTTTTCTGCGGCCCTGGGGACGCTGGGCATGGCGACAGGCTGTGTTCCTTCTGTGGGCATCGGTTCCAGAGCTGAAAGTATCCTGTGTGAGAAAGCCTTCCTTTGCTTTATCTCCAGCTTACCTGTCACAAGCTCTCATGCTCCTAGGCCTGGATCCTAAGATTTGGAGGACAAATTACTTTCCTGCCCTGCCAGCCTGGTGTGTGCCTTGCCTGAAAATTCTCCCATGTTTTCATGGAATGTTAACCAACTGCTTCCCCGTATATTCCCTCTCGGAGTCTCACAGACGTGGATGGGTTTGCACAGGTAGAGTCTGGGAGACCAGCTCAGGGACACGTTCTGGAGAAAATAGTGACCACAGGGAATCAAAGAAAGGAGAGGGTGACGGAAGGAGGAAGCTGATTCCAGAGGAAACAAAGGCTGGAAGAGCCAGGACTTGGGACACCATGAGACTTAGCAGGGAGCAAAAGAGAAGATTCCAGAAAGGTTCCAAATTCCAGCCTGGGGTCCATTCACAGAGACAGGGGAGGGGTTGGGGGACAGAAGGGCTCTAGGCAGACAGAGATGGAGGTGTTGGCAGGAAATCGCAGGAGTGAGGACAGATGCTGTGGCATCAGCTCTCAGGACAGGACGGGCCACCAGGATGATTTGGGGTCACTATTGGAGGGGTAGGGGCTAGCCCTGCATGCTTAAGGTGAGGAGCCCGTGGAGGAGAGGGTTGGCATCACAGGTCGGAAGAGTCAAGCTTTGTAGGCGGCGGTGACCCCGGATCACCAAATACGAAGGGAAGGAGCGTTTTTCCACTGGATTTGGGAGCAACAGAGGGTGATTTGTGTCACCACCTAAGAGTGAATGGGGGCTGAGGATGTGAGCAGTCTGACCACATGGGGGGTGGAGCGTGCTGATGGCGTAGCCAGAAGTCAAGGGCAGGCGGCCAAGACTCTACTGGATAGTGTTGACCTGTTGAAGAGAAAGAACCTAGAGCCTGGGGGACTAAAGATGCCAGAGGAAGAGCTGTGATGTGTAGGGAGGCCCAGGCCAAGACCCCCTGCCCGGCTCCGGCCACCAGTCAGACCTCCAGGGAGGGGACCTTGGAGGCGCGCCACTGAGGGCATGATGGGAGTCCCAAGGTCCATGGTCCACATCCTCAATGGCTCTGGCCTGACTCAGGTCTGGGAAAGGGCACCAGGATGGGGACTGAGGCCATGCACGTAGCCCCACCGCTCTGACTCCCAAGACAGACGTCCTCCCTGTGGAAACAACAAGGCCATAGCTCAGACGGCACAACCACAGAGCAACTAATACAAGAGAGGGAACAAATGGTGACAGGACACAGCCAGAGGCTCCCAGCCCCTCCGTGTAGCCACGCAGTGAAATGGCCAGTTAAGACTCCAGCAGAAGGAGGGCCAGCAGCCTGGTGCCCACAAGCTGGAAAACCACCTGGCAGCAGCAAACCCTCCTTCTCCAAGAATCTGAAAACTGGTCCATGGCTGAGGGCTTTCCCCCTTTTTTCCTTTTCTGGACATTTCCTTACCCCAGAGCCTGCAGACCCCACAGCTCTGTGGACAGGATTGGCAGGTGCTAGCGTGATGCTGGGCTGGTCCCTGTGCAGGGGTGGTGGGGCGGAGAGGAGAGAGGCCCCAGCAGGAGCAGAGACTGAAAACCTGCTCATTCAGGAAAGAGCTGCTAACACATTTGGTCATAAACGTCTGTGGTGACAACTGCCCTGGTGCCACAGAAGCAGAAATAATGAGGCTGAGAGGAGATGTATTAAAATGGACAGATCATGACTCAGAACAGAACAAACCTCAGGCCCCAGGAAACGGTCAACTGCCTGATTTCTCCCTGGGTCAATATTTCCATCTTTTCATCTATGCACCATGTGCGTACAGACGCTAATGTAACGCACTCATAATCTCACTCCACGTATAAACTATGTATATACAAAATGCAGACAATTGGCATATGCATTACTACTGCTCCCAAAATATTTGTGTCATCACTGCTTTGGGATGCTGCCCACCCACCCCCAGGCAGGAACTGTGACCTCATCGGGCGGACAGAGCTGGACTCAGATTGAACGTGGGGTTGACATCGCTCTTGGGACCTGTCATGGGCTCAGGAGCACGTGGGGCAGGGCCGTTCAGTGCAGGTAGGAGAGGGTCTTCCTTTTGTTTGCTCATCAGGTTCCTGGTGAGACCCTGTCATCCCCCTGGTGATTCTACTCCAGTGGGGAGAGACAGTCAAGAGAAATACGTCATATTCTAGATGCTTTGGGGAAAATAGATGATGGTAGGGAAGCTCAGGGGTGCCTGGGCAGAGGGAGGGACATTTTAAAAAGGGAGGGCGGGGCGGGGCTCCCTGTAAAGTCACCTCTTGGGCAGACACCTGGGTAATGGGCTTGCAGGCGGCCCACCTGTGGCACAAAGGCCCTGCCATGTGAGGGTGGCTGGAGGGCTTGAGGTACAAAGGTTGGGACAGTGGGGCGACAGCAGGGAAGGCTGGGGGGAGAAGAATGACGAGATTCTGGGAGCTACCCGGGGCTGCTGCTTGGGGTCTAGAGGCCGCCTGGAAGATTTGGCTTTTCTGTAAGTCCACTGGAGACTGTATTTATTTCCTGTGGTTGTTGTAGCTCATCGTCACAAATTAGGTGGCTTAAAATAACAGAAATGTTTTCTCTCATAGTTCTGGAGGCCAGAATTCCAAAATCAAGGTGTTGGCAGGGCCATGCTCCCTCCGGAGGCTCTAGGGAAAATCCATCCTTGCCTCTCCCAGCTCCTGGGGACTGCAGGCAATCCTCGGTGTGGCAGACACACGTCTCTCCGATCTCTACTTCGTCTTCAGGGGGTGGCCGCACCCCCCCACCCACACCCCATGTGACTCCATCTTCTCCTCCCCTTGTAAGGACCAGTCGTTGGACTTAGGGCCCATCCTGATCCAGTATGACTGCACCTTGATCCTGAACTAATGACACTGGCAAAGACCCTAATTCCAGATAAGGCCACATTCTGAGGTTACAGGTGAACATGGATTTTTGGACACTATTCAACCCACTACAGGAAACCCCTGGAGGGTTTTGGGAAGAGGCATGATGTGACCTGACTTGGGTTTTTTAAGTGTCCTTTTGGCTATGTGGAGAACAGGCTGTAGCAGCAGAGTTGGAAACAGGGAGTCAAATTTGGACGTTTGCTGCAGTCATCCAGACAGGTGATGGGGTGGCCTGGTGTGGTGACAGCTGTGGAATTGAGGGAAGTGGTTGAATTCTGGGTCAGTCTTGAAGGCAGAACCGAGAAGGCTTGCTGATAGATTGGATTCCTTTGCCTGCTAGCCCAGGCTCCCCACCAAGTAATTTCTGTGCTCTGGACTCAAGTCATTCCCTCCCGCTACTCGGCACTCCTCAAGGCTGCACATCACATGCCATTGGCTCTCCATCCATCCACAGGCTGCTGCGGTGGCTCACTGCACCCCAGGGGCCTGTTCTCTTCCATCATGGCCATTGGTCCACATGGCTTAGTCCCCTTGCCCTCTCCGTGGCGGGAGCCGGCAGCCTGTGTTGCCTTGGCCAAGGCAAGAATGGCAGATGTGCCTTGGGGCCCGAATTGAGGTGCTGGTCCCACAGTCCAGCCCAGCTGTTGCTTTTATGTGGCAGGGCACATTGTAACCCCCAGTCGGGGACAGTGGTCCCTCAGCGTCCTCAAGGCCCCCAGGGTAGCTGAAGTCCTGATACTTCATGCCCACTAGAGGGTCATGCTTCATGGGGTGAGAAATATTAAAACACCTGCCGTGAAGCTCCTTTGAATACCTGGCACCTAAATCTCGTGTATCCGGGGGCTCCATGGAAGACATGTTGACCACGGACAACTGAGGAGCCCTGATACATTGAAAATGGTTGTCCCCACCAGGTGTAGAAGTTTTGATAAGAAGCTACATCCAGCAAGGAGCGGATGTTGCCTTGAGAAAAACACTGGTCTTCTTTCAAGGGAAAGAAACTGTACAGCAGTCATAGAGGCTGTGGGTGTTCTAGAGGCGGGTATAGAGGGATTGGAGGAAACACAAGGGGCAGCAACCAATAAGTAAGTCAATGTCCTAAACAAGTAACCCCGAGTTCCGCTGAGGTTCAAGGAGAGTCCGTTTCATTACTGCCCCTGTGCAGGCCTCTTGGGGAGCAATCAGGAGCCCCCGGTCAGCTCTAACGTCAAGTTAATTATGTCTGAGGCCCATGTCAAAGTCAGGGCACAGAGGCTTAGGAGCTGCACTCCCTGCCAGGCCACTAGGGGATTTAGAAAGGGCCCTCCCACCCCCACCCTCATCCCCCCCACAAATAAAAACTCCTGGACGATTTTCAAGACTCTCAATTAGGACTGTATTTTCCACTTCTGCCAGAGAGCTGAGTTCCCCAGATGTCCAAGAAGCGGGTGTTCAAGCATCGTCACCCACAGGCAGAGCAGGCGGCAGCTCCAGTGACTCAAGAAGCAGCCATGGGCGAGGACCCTGCTCCCTGCAGCTCTGCGGGGCGTGGGGCTACACCTGCCTTCAAGCAGCTCAGCCGAGAATCTGATGCCGAGGCCTAACCCCCCAGGCATCAGGCATGTTCAGCCCCCTCTCTCTGCTGGAGCCTCCATGAGCATCGCCGGGCAGGCTGAGGAATGCCGGGCAAGCTCTCAGGGACCTCCTATGCGCACAGAGTCTGCTCACTGCAGGGTCCCAGAGCAGAGATGTTTTGTTCTATCTTCAGGCAGACAATGGGTTTCCAAGCCTGTCTGCTATACAGACCCCTGAAGGAGGCACAGGACCTCAAAATCATCTCATTGCTGTGGAAGAAAAGACCTCACCAAAATGAATGATGTTGCCTTTTCCCAGATGCTACTCAGTAAAGAAGAGAACAGACCTTTTTCTAGCTAGTATTTTTCCAGATGTGTGTAACTACAGAAATATTTGCACAGTTTGCCTTAAATTCTTTTTGGAACAGCTTCAGGGTTAAATAAATAACAAAATAATAATATATTCATATAGTTAGAACCATAGGTTACCTGTGTTTTAATCCTACCTTTTCACTTCAGGTTAAGGCAACAGAGCTTCCCCCATATTATTATGGATTCATAAGTCTAATTTTTATGTTTCTTCAAGCACTATAATTAACCGAAGGCTTTTTTTTTTGCAGTTGGTCTTTTATTTCCAGGGTTCTTAGGTTGTAAATGTTTCAGTAAACATGTGGAATAAGTTATTAATTATAAAGACATCCACGTTTCCTCTTTGCCAGGTCTTGTGCAACTGGGCTCCAGGATGAGTTTGCAATTTATGGAGGGGAGGGTGGAGGCAGAGCGGGAGGAATAAATATCCGGCAATGAAGGAAGAGCGCAAAAGCACATATAAACGGGAGGGAAAATGGCGGTGCAAAAAATAAAAAATACATGAATAAAAATATTTAAAAGGTAGTGCCCACCATAAATAAAGGTGGGTGTGGGTATGGGAGTGTGGGCACCACACACTAACTCCAGAGAAATCTAACTCCCCAGAAAGACTGACAGATGTCGGCCTGTTGTAAACATCAGTCACCACAGAGCCACTGAGAAGACTCTCCGGCCATGCTTTGTGTGTTGCAGGAGAATGCTATCCAGCCTGCATCTTTTGTACTGAGATTCCTAGGAGCCAGTGATGCCTGGAAGGGATGAGAACACTGGATAGACCAAGGCTTTCACTGCACCTGTGTCTGATGTCTCTGAAGCCACCTGGCCCAGGGAGGAAGGTGGAGGTGGTTGTCAGCGGATAATGGCTCATTCCCCACGTGGCCCCGACACTGCAGGATCAAGGGCATACCTGGCAGCCTGTGTTCCCCTGGTGCTGAGCGGGTTGATCTTCACTGTGCCAGGCAGGCTGCCCCGCTGGCTGTTAAGGTTCACAGCTGTATACGGAACACAACAGACTGTGAAATGTAATAAATCTGGAGTTGCCTCTCAATTTCACCAATAATAATTAGAAAATTAAAATGGAAATGTCACCACAAACCCATAAAAACTCTTAAGTACAGGATGGAAAGCTCTCTCAGGAACAGGAATGGCTTTTGTCTGTGCAATACCCAGGGTGGACGTGCCGTCAGATGTTACTCGGGACAGTCACTGCGTCCTGATAGCCCAGCTCGGACCTGATTAATCCCAGGGCCAGCTGTCTTTACATGTCAACAAGCTAACACAACTGTGTAATCTAGCCTGCTTTATGGAGCCTGTAATATGTGGATGGGGGCTGAAGCCATTGCTCTAATAAGGCAGAGGGGAGCAGAAAGCATGCCAGCCACACCTCGGCTTCTCCTTGCCCAGTGCCCTGGCCACCAGGCATCCATTTGGCCAAACGAGGGGAAGACTGGGAAATTATGAACAAATTGTGTACCACCTGGCTTGCATTTTAGAGAGCTGGAACCAGAGGATGTGCACCACTCAGGGCAGAGTTCCACCGTGAGAGTCCTCTCTGGCCAGCTCTGACCCTCTGCCCTTGAGTGCCGACCTTGTTCCCTCATGGGAACATGAGTTCCCTCACAAGGTAACTTAACTGAAAACAAACCCAAACTTACCCCAAATCAGCAAAAAATGGAGAAACTATCCACATGATTGCGAAATGATTATGTGTCAATAAATAACGATATTTAGCACTTTTGACCAAAATGGAGTAACAGAGACCAGATTTACCTTCCTGCCTGAAACAAACAAAAAGCTCTATGAGTCAGGGTTCTCCAAAGAAACAGAACCAATGGGATGTGTATATAAATATATACGTATATAGAAAAAGAGTTAATATAAGGCTTTGGCCCATGTGATTGAAGAGGCTGACCAGTCTCAAGATCTGGAGGCTGAATCGACAGATGGCGACCCAGGAGAGCCGAAGTGTAGTTCAAACTTTAAAATGATCAAAAATATTCAGGACTTGGACATCAGCAATGAAGCAATCCCTGAGAGATGGGAAAGAGGCAAGCCCTAAATTGCCCCCGCTGACTGCCTCGTGTTTCCAGGCCGTGGCACAGACAGAGCGTGGTGGGTGCCCATCTTCTCCCTGAGTGGAGAAAGCTTAGCTGAGGGTCTCGGGAGACCAAGGCAGCAGTTTTCAGGTCAGAGCACCAGAGAAGAGAGAGTTGTACAGAGATGGAGAACTCTGGAGACCCACAGATTGTCCCTGAGTTTTCAGCTGAGTACTGGTCAGTACACGTGTGAGGAGATTAATCAAGTCCACAGAAAGACCCATGCAAGGATTAGAGGGAACAGAACTCTGTGCTCACACAAGGCAGGGCTGCTGCCAATAACCCAGCTGGACCAGAAAACTTCATAATTCACAGGGCCTTGGGTAGAATGCACAGAACACACAGAGGGGTCTTGCCTCAGTCATGGAGAATAATTATCCCTAGACTGAGCACAAATCAATGACCTCAGCTTCCACTTCAAGAAACTAGAAAAAGAAGGAGAAATTAAATCCAAAGTAAGTAGAAGAAATGAAATAATAATCAAAGCAAAAGCCAGTGATCTAGAAGAACAGTGGAGAAAAATCAATGAAAGAAAAAGTTGGCCTTTGAGGAAACCAATAAAACTGGTCAACCTCTAACCAGACTGATTAGAACAAAAAAGAGAGAAGACACAAGTTACCAATATCAGAAATGACAGAAGTGGCATCACAACAGATTCTACAGATGAAGAAGTGAGTTTAGCAAGGTTGCAGGACACAAGATCTGCATACAAAAGCTAATTGTACTTCCATATACTGGCAATAAACAACCAGAAGTTGAAATTTAAAATAATAATATTAACATAACTTCAAAAATGAAATACTTAGGGATAAATCTGGTAAAAATGTGAAAAGTCTGTACACTGAAAACTATAACACATTGCCATGATAAATTAAAGAAGATCTAAATAAATGGAAAGTTATATGGTGTTCATGTGTCATAATATTCACTATAGTTAAGATGACAGTTTTTTCCTATTGGATCTAAAGGTCTAATGTGACCCCATTCTAAATGACAAGCTTTTTGTTTGAAATTGATGAACTGAATTTAAAATTCATATGAAAATGCATACAAAGGACCCACAATAGCCAAAACAATTTTGAAAAATAATTAGTTGATTTCAAGATTTATGATAAAGCTACAGCAAGCAAGACAGTGTAATGTTGGCATCAACATCGACAAAAAGGTCGATAGAACAAAATAGAGAGCCCAGAAATTAACCCACAAATATGTGGATAACTGATATTTTCACAAAGGTTCAAAGGCATTTGAATGGAGAGACGAAAATCTTTTCAATAAATGATGCTGTAACAGTTACTCATATGCAAAAAAAAAAAAAAAGAGCATTGATTCACACCTGCACTATATATAAAAATCAACTTAAAATGGATCAGCATTCTAATTGTAACACTTAAAAAATATAAAACTACAAAACTTCTAGCATAAAATCTTTGTGACCTTGGAGTAGACAGTTTTTTTTACATGAAACCAAAAGCATGATCCAATGAATAGTAAATTAATAAATTGGACCTCATAAAAATGTACAGCTTCTGCTCATTGAAAGATACTGTTAATGAAATGAAGAGACAGCTACAGACTGAGAAAACAGTAGTTGTTTTCTACTGATAAAGACCTTGTATCCAGAATATACAAAGGACATATTTTTTAAATGACCCAATTTTTTAAATGACGAAGTAGATATCTATTTGAATAGATACTTCACCAAAGAAGATGTCCAGATGGCAAACATCTTTATGTTGAGTACATAAAGATATTCAACATTATAAGTCATTAGGGAAATGCAGATTAAAATCACAAGGAGATCCAACTACACATCTATTAGAATGTTTAAAATCAAAAATCCCTACCACAGCAAGTATTCATGAGTGTGTAGAGGAAATGGACCTCTCATGCACTGCTAATGGGAAGATAAATGGTACAACTATTTTGGAAAGCAGTTTGAAGTTTCTTTAAAAAGTTAAGCCATATGATTTAGCCATTCCACACCTAGGAATTTACATTTACGCAAGAAGAAAGGAAGCATATGTTCATGCAAAGAGTTGTTTGCAGATATCCCTGGGAGCTCTATTTGTAACAGTCAAAAAACTGGCAACAACCCAACAGTCCAACAACAGGTGAATGGATAAATATTTCATGGAATACTACTTAGTAATTTTAAAAAGGAATGAACTACGGAACATGCTACAACATGAATGAATCTCAAAATAATTATGCTGAATAAAAGAATCCAGACCACCACTGCCCTCCCAAAAAATAATAGTACATGCACTATGATTCCATTTCTATAAAATTCTAGAAAATGCAAACTAATCTATAATAACAGAAAACAGACCAGTGGTGACAAGGAAAATATGGGAGGGGGACACAGGAGTGGCAAAAGGAAAGGATTTTAAAGCACTGTGAGGAAATGTTTAGAGTAGCAGATATGTTCATTATCTTTATTGTTTTGATGGTATATTAGTTTGCTAAGGTTGCCTTAATAAAGTACCACAGGCTGAGTGGCTTAAAAAACAGATAATTATTTTCTCTGGGGCTGGAAGTCTGAGATCAAGGTGTCAGTAGGGTTGGTTTCTCCCAAGGCATCTCTCCTTGCCTTATAGATGCCGTCTTCTCTCTGTGTCCTCACATGCTCTTCCCTCTTCCTGTGTCTGTGTCCTAATTTCTTCTTCTTATGAGGACAAGAGTTATATTGAATAAGGGCCCACCTTAATGACCTCATTTTAACTTAAATGCCTCTTAAAGGCTCTGTCTCCAAATGCAGCCACTATCTTTGTTTCTGGGGGTTAGGACTTAAACATGTGAATTGGCGGGGGGGGGGGGCGGCGGGCACAACTTTCAGTCCATAAGAGATGGCTTCACAGGTGTACACCTATGACAGATGGTTCACCTTAAAAGTGTGTGATTTATTGTATGTTAATTATATGTCAGTAAAGCTGATTTTTCAAAAATACATTACTCTCAGGTTTTGTTTGTGTTTGTTTAATAAAGAACTCTTCCATTGCATAGGATTTAACTCATCAAAGTATGGTTTGAGCACAATTGTTAGGAATAAAATAGCTTCATATAATAAGGCCTGCCTGTGTGTTTCTTTTCCCCATTTCTTGTAACTTTTCATGCTTTGCTGTACTAGCTTCGCCCTGGAGACCGACGACCCTGTAGTCCACAGGAAGGACAAGCAGGAGATGCAACGCTCTCCGTGGTCCTGAAAAAGACCGATTGAGGGATGAAAGCAGCCATTTCCAGGCTCAGCTTGGGCGGGCAGGGCTCTCTCTTGTTAACCTCTCACCTTTATTTCTCAGAGGCTCTGGTAGCTAAACAGTCTCCCTGAGAGTCTGCCTGGACCCAAATGAAGGACGTATTGCTTCCCCGTAAGCAACTGGCAATTCCTGGAGAGAAGAGCTAAGCTTGCCATCACCCTCAGTCTGTCCACAGATGTCCACATGGGCATGACGTTGCAATCATTTTCAAGAAAAGACTGGTGCTTCACAGATTTCTCTTCCTCTATCCATCCTTCCCAGAAGATGTCTCTTCCCCCTAATTTGTCTCGGGGCATTCGTCTGCCCGGGAATTGCTGGACAGAAGCTCCTGGAGGGCCTCTTTTCAGGTAGTTCTTGAGCTTGCTTTAGTTCGAATGACACCATGGCTTAGAAAAACAAGTAAGCCTGGGAGGGAAGGGCCACATCCAATTCAAATATGTAAGTCATGGAGGACAAGTCTTCCTAAAGCATCCTCTACCCTCTTCTCTATCTCATTAGTCTGTTTATTTCCTGCATAGCATTTAACACAAAATGCCAGTGTCACTCACTAGGATCCAAGCCCTATGAAGCATGGGGCTTGTTTTTCTCATCTGTTGCAGTATCCCAAATATCTAACAAAACCTGACCTATGGTGGATGCTCAATAAATGTTTTTTAAATGAATAAATTGGGGTATAAACTCTTATGGGAAGTCCTGAACTACTAGAAGGCTCCTGCCTGCAGCAAACCCCTTGCATGGCTTCCCCTGTATTTATAATAGTGGGCTAATATTTTGTTTAGGAGCTGCCTTGGATGCCTGCACAAGGGTGGGTACCTGTACCTTTCCCTTACCTCAATCAGAGCTATTCATTTTTGCCATTTTAATATGTTGTGATTCCATGAAAAATTTTGTCTAGAAATCAAAGGATATCATTATTTTTAAGTGTACACAAATCACTGATCTAGACTTACACTGAGAAAGAAATCATGCCATTTTAATTAGATGTTTTTGCAAAGCCAAAGCAATGACACCCTTCAAGAGGATATTCCCTTTAAGATCTCACAAATAGAGTCTGCAAATATTTTCAATATCACTGCATGTTAAGAAAGTTTTACAGACCACAAATTTGTTGATTCCAAAGCCTGAGGTTGGACCAGAGAACGTCTATCTTGTTAAATTGGCACATATGTCTCCTTCTCTGCTTTCATCAGAAGCTGTGTGAGGCAGGCATAATGCTGCCCAGACAGAAAGCAAAAGAAACTGAAGGAGCAAAAGAGGTGGGAGAGACGGCTGAGAGGAAACTTGGCTGCCTGAAGGGTGGGCTGGAAGGTGGCAGTGATGACAAAGTATGCGCAGGGTGCCAGGGAGCCGGGAATCAGGCTCTGATGCTGAGAATGGAGAGAAGAGAACTGGAGGCTTCCTTCCAGTATGAATGCTCCTGGTTTTCCATCATCTAACTCTCCATCAAGAGCAATTTGAACCTTTCCAAAGGGATCATTCCACCCCGTAACAGCTCAGATCAGGTTCACTTTCTCAATGATGAAACCTACAGCTACAATGGGACGTGGCATCTTGCACAGGACACGCTACTGACTCACCATCTGGGTGATGATGGGGTGCACCTAGACCATGACTCTTTCTCTCTCATCCCATCCTCCTGGTGGACAGTGGCATTTACACATAGGACAAAATGCCCCAAGCACGAGATACAGGAAAGATTCTAAGATTGATTCCAAGAAATCATTACAAAGTGGTGAATTCAGTGCTGAAAACGGAGTATGAGCAGCCCTTCTGAGATGTCCTTCCCCTCACAATGAATGCAGGGGTTGTAGCATCCAGATGGGGGCTTGGTTCTGCAAAGGTCAGAGCCTAGTCTTCTGGTGGAGAGTGTCTGGCTCTCTGCCGACTTTTATCACCACATGAGCATCATCCTTTGCAGCCCCAATAAAAATTACTGTCTCAGGACAGTAATGATCACTGGGTAGAGAAGCATGTACTAGAGCCACACACCGGATTCCTATTGGGAAAATGCTGGAAACCTACCCTTTAAGACTCTCAAAAGAGAATTTCCTGTGCCAATGATCCTAGACCTCAGATCTTTCTATGTAACCTGGGTAACATTTAATCCATTTTCCATGGCCCATTCAAGCATTCACCTGCACGAGTCTTACCTACCTCAACCCAGCCTCTACTGGGACAGCCCTAGGGGCAATGCTGTTCATTGCCTGACTGGGTGGCCCATTTCAAGTTAGAACAACTCAGACTTTGAGAAGCTCCTTTCTTTCATCGGATGAAAACCTATTTCTCTGAAACCTCAATTCCATCCTCTGAGGTCACACAGAGAAATGAGTTATTTCCCATCTACAGAAATACCTATCCAACATTCAAAGGCAGCCACCATGACAAACACCCAACCTTTCTATTCCAGGATAAACATTACTTGCTGCCTCAACCCCCTTCAGAATCTGTTTAGATTTATAAATAATGCCATCATACACTAAAGGCATCACAGGTAGGTCTAGCCAATATGGAATAGAGTGAGACCGTGACCTCTCAGGTTCTGGACACAGATTCAAATGCTTTCTGGCCTGTAGAGTTTCTAGAATCTGCCATTATCCTCATTTTGAAATTGGAACATTCTCTTATCTCTAATTTTCTGGAAGCTCTCCCATTCTCCATGATTGCCAAGTGCTGTCTATAATTAAGCCTCCAGCCTCCGTGCTAGGATGGAATTGAATAAGCGCCGGAGACATGAATCTGCTCAAGCAAAGCACTGTATGCTTCTTTTTCCTGCTTGATTCAAAGTGTCATGCACAAGTTCACTTTTCTTCCAGATCAACTCCATCATGGCAAATGATCTCTCCCATTTTACTGATAATAAAAGCAAGACATGGAGTCATAAGTGATACCCCAGGGCCCAAAGCCAGTTGGTGGTGAATCCTTGATGCTACCCCAAACCTTCAAGCTCCCAGCTCTGAGCCTCATTACTAGCAAGAGTGATTCTTCACTGTTCTGGAATGCCCTGCCCATGGGGACAGTTGCAGAGACCCCAAAGGCTGCTGTCAATCATGATTTCCATCCTTTGATGGGGCCAGTGAAAGATGTGGTATCACCAAGGAGACATTTGAAGGTTGCAGATAAGGACTGAGCCTGAAGGTTGTGGACTGGCTTCTGCTCTCTGAATTCTTCCATGCCTCACTGCCCCTGTACCTCTCACCGAGAGCCAAGAAATTTCACTCCTCACAACACACGGAAAATATTTACTTTCTCTTGGTAATGGAATCCTAATGGCTGTCCCAGCCTGTCTTGCCCTGTGCTAGCACAGAGACAGGAGGTCTGATGACAAATGCACCCTGCTGTAGACTCTGAAATGGGGCCCAAAGGTGGCAGAAACTGGGACCCTCCAGTGACTTTTATGTTCCATTCAGAATGGCTGTAAAGAAAACAAGACATAAAATGCCTCCCCCGTGTAATTTGCTGGTTTATAGGTGGTTTCATCAATTTTTCAAAATGGCTATCCAACGTGATCTTTATGTTTCCCTTATGGCTGGGACCAAAAGCTCTGAAAATGCCAAGAGAGCCAAGCAAACAAGGACACCTTGGAGAGTGGTGGCCACTCCCCTCCCCATGGCCAGGATGCTGGGGGTGGGGTGAGGGCAGTGGACCGTGCTCAGGACACACAGCTCTGCCTGCTCAGAACCTTCCCACAGGCACATTAATGGGCCTGAGGCTTGATGGTGCTTCCATCCCACAACACCCAAAAGAGGAGGCCAGTGGGGCTCCTTGGATTTGAATTTAGAGCCGAAAAGACTGTATACACCTACGACTACAGCAACACAAATAAGGTGAAGGTGGCAGTGGGATTATCCTGCCTCACCTTGACCACCTGGTAATAGAACAGCTTTCTCTCACCCCATCCTTTATCATCTATCCCAGAACTATGAGCTGCTTCTTAGCACTTATGGGAAGTTGCCAACAGTTTGTTGATTTTGTGTTTCCACAGTTATTCTTTTTATATAATTAGGGACGGAAATCATCTAAAAACTTTACCAGTACATGATTTAAATATTTAAACTACCGGCAAGCATTTGTTTATTGCTATTTGTATTAATTTATTATTATATTAAATTTATTTTTCATATTAATTAAATTGAATTAAAACAAATTTACTAAATGTTCAGAAATATATTAAATGTTAAACTATTAAATTATATTTACACTTGACATAATTATAGGCTCACAGGAAGTTGTAAAAATAGTACGGAGAGGCTCCAATGTGCACTGGCCCCAGCTTCCCCCCACCGCCCCAGGATAACATCTTACATAATTGGAATAGAAAGCCCAATGCAGGAAATGAACACTGTATACTCTACAGTCATCATGAAGACTTCACCAGCTTCTCCAGACAGTTGTGTTCATGTCTGCATGTGTACGTGCATGTGTGCGTGTCTGTGTGTGTGTGTCTGCATGCATGTGTGCTGTGTGTCTGGCCGTATGTGTCCGCCTGTATCTCTGAGCGTGTGCATGCACATGTGTATGTGTGTATGGGCATGTGTGTGGCTCCACACAATTCTATCACGGGTCAACTCTTATAGCCACCACAGTGCCAATGCAGAACAGTCCCATCTTCACAAAGACCTCCACCCGTGACACCTGGTTACACTTCGCGTATTTGTTTACTCCAAGCCTGAGAGGACCACTACCCTGCCCATCCAGCACGGCACCTCACAGGACACCTCCACCAGGCAGGCTCCCCCTGTGTTCTGAATGAGTGCTTTGCTACACCAGGAATTCCTCACCAACCTCGGGCGTGGAAGACTCCGAAGGTAACACAGGGATGGAGAACCTTGTTCTTAGTGCGAGGAGGTGAGGGTGAAGCAGGCTGCAGGCTGCCTTCTGGAGCTGACTCACTCTGGACTCCCCTGACCCCACAGTTGTCCCCAGAGCGGCCCCCGGAGGCCACCCACTCCACCTGCCCCTCCAGTGATATAGGATGAGAGGGATGCTTCATGACTGGAGAAGGCTTTCCCAGGTCCAACTCTCAAGTACAGAAGATTATGAGGACCACGAAGTGACCCATCCCTATGCGGGCCTCTAGCCTTTTGACGAGTGACCGGGAAGAAGGAAGGCAGAGACTAAGGAAGTGGCAACAATGCCGACAGCATTCCCTGCTTCCCTGTGAATCCTCCACTGCCAGCGTAAAGTGGCTGGAGGGCCCTTCCCCACCTCCACACTCTGCAGTCAGGCAGCCCTGGGGGAGCCACCTCCTCTCCTTCCTTCAGAGGTGCTCTGGGAGTTCACACCAAAGCAACGCCACCTGGAATATAGATTAGAGAGTCCCCTAGGCAGTTACAGGGCATGGCAACAACATAGCCCATTCTCTGTGGGCCCGGACCAGAGCCCAGGGCTCCTGCCTCCAGGCCTAGAGATGGCCCCAACTCCCTTGATTCCTTTTGCCACCTTCTTGAACCCACCCAGGACCCCAGCTCACATCCACCCTCTCCCAGGCTCCCCTGTGAGCGCGGAGGTCACAGCTTCTGTCTGGGGCTTGTAGACGAGTGGATGGCTCTCAGATCCCCATGGCCATCCGTTCCCATGGCAACAGCAACTCTCAGCCCTCCCCACCTCAGCAGTCCTTTCTCATCCCAGGTTCCAAAAGGAACAAGGCCCACTAGCCTCCCCTGAGATCACAGCTCAGTGAGGGAAGCAGAAGCTACTGGCAGAGCAGCCAACAAGGCTCAGAAAGCTGCCAGCCGGATGTCAGGTCTCAGAGGCAGAAAGGAATCTGAGCTCCAAGTGGGAACAGGGGACGGAACACGTGTGGGTTTTTAGGACACGGTTAAAGCAATGCAGCAAGGGCTCCATCCTTGGGTGGGGTGGTCATTTGGGACCTTGCCATCCCAGGCAGGCTGAACAGGTCTGGGCTCTGATGGCCATTTCTAGAAGGACCTTTCACTCCATCTGCAGGAGCTTAGATAGGGCAAGACCAACAGAGCCTAAAGCATCACTAGCAGGGTGGCAGGGGTGGGGGTGCTTACTGTAGCAGTGATGGTGACCTTATCCATGAGAGTTACTGCATCCGTGAGAGTTATGAGAAGCTGGGCCTCTAGACAAGGTCATGGTCAGAGGTACCTTGATCTGCAGCCCCCAGGTCCCTATCCCACCCCAATCATGGCACCTATGATTCCAGAAGCTTCTTGAGAGCCGAGACCATGTTTTGTTTTGCTCACCACTGGCCCTCATCACCCCAATCATGGCACCCCAATCATGGCACCTATGATTCCCACCCCAATCATGGCACCTATGATTCCAGAAGCTTCTTGAGAGCCGAGACCATGTTTTGTTTTGCTCACCACTGGCCCTCATCACCATGCCCCATGTTTGACATACAGAAAGCTGTAGTCAACAGTACTGTATTGTGTGCTTTAAAATACATTAAGAGGATAAAACTCCCGTTGTGTTCTTATCAAAACCACACACACACACACACACACACACACACACACACACACACAACATAAGAACATTTTTGAAGGTGATGGACATGGTTACTACCTTGATGGTATCACGAGCATTTGCATATGTCCAAACTCATCAGAATGTATACACTAAAAGTGTGC
Source organism: Lagenorhynchus albirostris (assembly GCF_949774975.1). Classification (NCBI taxonomy): domain Eukaryota; kingdom Metazoa; phylum Chordata; class Mammalia; order Artiodactyla; family Delphinidae; genus Lagenorhynchus; species Lagenorhynchus albirostris. Next base: position 182,473,065 of record NC_083096.1, on the reverse strand, counting down.
AAATTTTTTGTATATCAATCACTTCAATAAAGCTAAAAAATGTTCTGAAAATGTGCTTGTTGAATGAATGAAAGAATTAGTGAGTCAATCAATTAGTGGACTCAGTTGCTGAATGTTGGGACAAAAATAAGCCCTCATGGATATTTATTGGATGTTTGGGTGCTTGTTTGCCCCACACACACCTGGTAACATTCACAATAATGTCCAGGAATTGGTCTCTGTCAGGTGGGAATCTCCAGTCTCTGCAGGAGGCAAGCCCTGCTTTTCCAGGACACCCAGTGCATACATTGAGACTCAAAGCCGCTAAGGTTCATGGGAGACATAACTGTGTCATTTGATTCGTTCACCAAAGAGCAGGTCAGATGGGAAGGTTACCGTCCTCTTAAAAATATTCTGACAACATTTTTAAAAATTTTAATGTTATCATTTTTCCTTTTCAGAGAAAGGGTTTCTATTTATTGGTGATGAGTAAATGCTGCTGAAATCGGGGATTGCGGACTCTGACCTTTTTATCGGCAGGTAATAAAATGAATGGGCAGATGACAGAAATGTAATTTGAGGATTACAAAATTTATGAGGAGGCAGCACACTGAGGAGGAAAGTGATGACAACGTGAGTAAGAGAGAGAGAAGGAGGAATGGAAACCTAACAAAAATGGTTTCCCCTGGACTCTCAGCTTTGGAAATGAAGACGTCGACTTTCACGTCCTGTCCACTGCCCGGCACAGGGCAAGAAATACTAAATGTTTTTTGAATCAGGAAGTCGATAGGTGAAAGGTTCCACTGTGGGGCAATCATGGGAATTAAATGAGATGATACCCAGAAAACGTTTAGTTCAGTGCCTGACATGGGGCCGTCCCTCAGTAAATATTGTATATTTTTATTTTATCATCATCGTCGTCATCATTTCACCATCACTGTCAGTCTCATCACGTAATGACATTGTGTATGAGGACAGAAAGCCCTGTATAAGCTGTATATGTTGCTCACCGTTAAGTCTTTCCTTTCAAAGTACTGCAGATGCCTGGTTACAAAGCGAAGCCTCTCTCTTGTTACCATTTCTGCATCCATCAGTGTTGTGGGCTGACTTGTGTTCCCAGAAGGATTTGTTCAAGTTCTAACCCCTGGCACCTGTATACTGGCTTTACTTAGATGTAGGGTCTTTGCAGATGTAATCACGTTAAGATGAGGTCATACTAGCTTAGGTTGGGACCTAATGCAATGACTTGACTCCTTAAAAGAAGAAGGAAATTTGGATGCAGGCACAGAGATGCACCCAGAGGGAAGAGGCCACGGGAAGATAGAGCAGAGATTGGAGTGATGCCTCTACAAGCTAAGAAACACCAAGGATGCCGGCAGACAACAGAAGCTGGAAGAGGCAAGGAAGAGTCCTTCCCCAGGGCCTTCATACAGAGAATGGCCTGCCAGTACCTTGATCTCAGACTTTTGGCCTCCAGATCTGTGAGAGAATACATTTTTGTCGTTTTAAGCAACTGGCTCATAGTTATTTGTTATGACAGGTGTAGGAAAGGAATACAGTAGGTGATTCAGCTGATATGTTGGCATCTACTGTGGGCCTGGCACTCTGCAGGGCATCAGGATGGAGCAGGAGAGAAGACACAATGGTCTCTGCCGCCACACCTGTGTGCTGTGTGCCAGGTGCGCTGGGTATCAGGAACAGAGACAAGGTCTCAGCCATCGTGGACCACACAACAGGGGCAGGAAACGAATACACAAATTTATCCATGTGACTTGGGATCAGTCCTCTGATAGAAGCACAGGTGAGAAGAAGTGTTGGGAGAGGAAAAGCCACATTCCAATTGGTGGGGCAGCTGTCACTCACTGTGTGCTGGGCTGTGGTCCTCAGGGCTTCTCTGGAGGCGTAGTTGCCCCCGGTTTCTCTAACGACAAAGGACAGCAGTCACCACGGGGCCTTGTTGGGTTTCAGGGGTCTCGGGTAGGATCATGCTTCGTTACATTGAAAGCCTGCTTCCATGCAGGTTAAACCCCCTTCCTTTGTGGACAATCTTTCTCAAAGTTCTTTAAACCCAGGACAGTTTTGGCAAACATAAACATCTCACGGTGTGCTCCACTGCCCACCTGGGGTCAGGACCCTGGCAGTTCACCCCCCTCACTTCCGTGTTCTTTTGCATCTAAGAGGACTTTGCTGAGTAATTTTCACAGGCTTGGTCACTTCACATGAGCAGCTCTTCCAGAACCCCAAAGCAAATGTGCCTCGTCAGGGCTGTCCCCATCTAGCTGGGCAGACTCTGCTCCACCAGCCCCTGTCTGCTACCTGAGCAGGCTTCCTGTGTCACTGTTGTAACAGGATTAATGAAGCAAATAGCTCCAAGGTTTCCAGTATAGAATACAATCCTTCAAGGCTCACTTTAATATTTCAAATCAAAACAGGGAATCTGCTGTTGGATTTCAACCCCCAGATCCTTATGGAAACATGCACGGGCTTGTGGCCCTGTGCTTATGTGGTTATATTGAGATGTGTCCCTTATTCACAGCCAGGACCTCAGATGATGTCTCATCGGTCCAGGTAGCCCTGCTCCAAAGGCTCAGACAAGGTCTCAGGTAATGGGGGGAAGTGTTTAACCCTCAACCAGAATTGGGGGTTGGGGTAACACACACTGCTGGGGGAGTACATGATGGATTCAACAAGTACTCATTGAGCGCCATGCTTCTGGGGGCTGCAGGCAGAGCAGTAAGCCGGGCAAATGAAGTCCCTGTGCTCACGAAGCTTACACTGGAACGTCAGTACCCTTGGGAAGGGAAGGACAGAGCCCCACACTACATACGGAAACCCTTAAAATTAAATATAAGGGAAAGAAATCCAGTTATTTGCATATTGCAAACCACAGGGGAAAACTTGTGTGACATCTTCTTGGCTGCTGAGACTAACGAGGAAGAGAAATCTTGCACCTGGAAGGCACGGCAGAATATCTGGAGTGCGGGAGTGCTAATCAGATCCTTCTGTTTGTTATCAGTTTTGAACAGGTGCTATATGCACAAGGGAAAGAGTTCCAACAGAACCATAATGTAGACGCGAGGAGGAAGTTTCTTGTGTATTATTCTAGATGAGCTGTCTTATATCCATAAGCATATATGCATGCACATGTGTCTTTTTGTAACATGAGAGCAGCATGCCATGGTGTCTCTGTTTTACCCACCAAGGGCTGTATCCTGAAGATTGTCCAGACCTGGATATCCAGCTCTGCCTCTTTCTCTGAAGGGTTAAGGTCAGGGTTAGGTTTAGGGTTAGGGTTCAGATGGGTCCATTGTAAGGATGGACCATAATGCATGGGTCCAGCCCCAGCTGGTGGACACACGTACCTTTCCATTTTTTCTCCGGTGTTTATTCTTATGCATACAACTTTGTGCACCTGTGCAAATATACCTGTCAGACCAAACCCTACCCAGACTTGCTGAAACAAAGGGGGTGTGTATCTTAAATCTTGACAGAGGTCGGCAAATCGCCCTCCCCTCAAAAAAAGTTACTTCAATTGACCTTCCCACCACAAGAACAATTGTTTCCTTACCAATGTTGTCAATCCAATAGATTTAAAAATACCATTTCAGGGAGGTTTCAATACTAAGAGTGAAGTTTCTCATTTTTTATACACCTAACAGCCATGCTCTTTCCTTTTTTGTGAAATGTGTCCTTGGATGACGGCTTGAGGAATTGAGAGCCCTGGTCCATCTGCCTTCCCTCTGCCATGACCACACTTCTCACTGCAGACCCAGGTCTGTCACCACCTGCCCTCCTGCATCCAGAACTTGTAGGGCGCCTTTCGAAAGTAAATCGTAACCAGCTCTGTTGTGATGATTTTGCACCTTCCTCAAGACAGCTGACAGCCCGCTGGCATTTTTCAAGGTGAGGATTTGGGCCAAAAGGTCTGGAGATGTCACAGGAGCTTGCTGGGAGAGGAGGGGCAGAAGGCCAGCAGAGGGCAAGGAGAGAGGGTGCTGAGCCCAGACAGTGTGTCTCCGAGGGCTGCGCTGTAACGACAGCCTCTTCCCAGCCTGCTGCCCGCCCAGCTCGCGGCTGGGTCCCGGGCTGCGTGCCCTACAGCTGCACCCCTCTGGCAGAACACCGAGCCATCTGCCATTCAGGTAGACGAGCAGCTGAACCACAGGCAGCATGCTGATGTCTGTGGGCTGCCATGTACCACTGCAGAGCCCAGACTGCTGGCTGGGGCTGCTTCCTGAGCGGATGCTGGCCCAGAGGGTGGCAAGTCTTCTGCATCCTACCTGGTGGCAGACGGCTCTGAACCCTACTTGTGGGTGGACACAGAAAAGCATTTCTGGATACCTGGCCTGGATGGCTGGGTGGGCAATACCCACCCCCTGCCTGCTGTCCATGGTTCTGAATTTGTGATTCAGTGGCCAGGCCTGACCTGCTCTCAGGATGAGGACAAAAATGACTCGGCAAACCCCAACACGAAGACTGAACCTAATGTGAACTCTAAGTTTAGGCTTTGGTTATAAAAGTGCATCGGTATTGATTTGTCAGCTGTAACAATGTCCCACACCAGAGCAAGGTGTTACTAAGAGAGGGAACTGTGGCGGAGAAGAGGAAGGATACGTGAGAACTGTCTGTACTTTCTGTGTAATTGTCCTATAAACCTAAAACTGCCCTAAAGAAATAAAGTCTAAAAAAAGACTCAGAAAAAGTTTTTATCTAAGATGGGCTTTCATCTCCTCTTTGGTGTTCCTGACATTGTGTTGGGGTACTTTTGTCCCCCCTTGGGGCAGTCAGAGCAGGTTTCCCTGGGGATGGGGCCAAGGGTAGGATACTGAACACCTAAACTCTAAGGCCCATACAGCCAGCAGGAACAGCAATGAGAGGTCAAGGTCAAACAAGAGCAGAAACGAGGGGGTGAGAACAGACAGCCGATGAGACCAGACTGAGCTCAGAAGTGATGGGGGTGATGCAGGCAGAGATGTGCTCTGGGTGGCGGGGGAGCTCTGAGACGGGATACCCAGGTGCCTGGAGCCCCCTCTCCACATCTGCTCAGTCACCTTAAGAAGGACAAAGGGCAGCTCCCCGTCCAGACTGCCTCCTATCCTCCCCATCCAATCACCCTGCCTGGCGCTTGTTCCCTGGACCTCACCATGCACGGGGAAGAAAAGAGCTGTGGAGGCCGTGCCTGTTGCATTGCCAGGCGCTGACATCCCCCCTTCCCTTCGTCCACTAGCAACAATTGTCACATGCCTAGGAGGCGCCCAGCCCAGGGATGGGTCCCCAACCCTGTGGCTCTCAGAGCCCGTGGCTTTGAGTAAAGGACTTGTCAAGATAGCTCAATCTGATGGTGAAGGTGGGTGGGAAGGCTGTTCAGGCCAAGCACCTCAGGAGCCTCCTGGAGATTCACACTGGACAGACCAAAATCAGATCCAGTGTCCTGGCCCCCAAGAGACCTGAGGACACCGCCTTCAGGGAGCCTGCCAGGTGGTCAGAAGGGAGCTGTTGAGACTTGAGTGAGAGGAGAGTGAAGCAGCCTCATGACCTCACCCCGAGGACATGAACCCAGGGATGGAGAGGGACACAAGGAGAAAGGGCTTTGCACCCAGGTGGTATTTGCTAGCACCCTGTTGGCCTTAAGGTTTCTTTAGGCCTAAAGGTAGGGAGTGGAGCTGTCTCCCCATTCAAGAATGTCACAATCCAGCTTTCTAGTTGCCATAGAAAATGCCCCTTTTCCAAACCCACACGTCCCTCACTCTGCCTGGCCCCAAGTTTTTGGGGGAAACAGGCAACAAGATCAGTGGCCAAAACCGAGAGCTGCACAGACAAGCCTCCCAGGCAGCCACCTTTTGCAGGAGCACCACTGAGCTCCAGCCACACTGTGTGGGAGGACGGAGGGAGCAGGCTGTGACTGGGGAGGAGGTGATGTGCGCCAAACGGGGAATGCCCGGGGTGGGGATGGAGACCCGGCCCGCACTCCTCACAGCCGTGCGATCCCTGCAGGTCACTCGCTGTCAGCCACAAGGACACTGCCTTCTGCCGCCTCCTGGCACTGGTCCACTTCGGGACTCCTTCCCCCAGGGAGTCAAGCGCCTGCCCCTCCTGCGACTCATCCAGCACTTACGGAGCTCCCTTGCTCTCCAGGAACTCCTCCAGGAACTCCCCCCCACCCGCCCACCAAAACTTCAGTGAGCTCCCTGCCCTCCTGGGACTTACCAGCCTGCAGAAAGATGTGTTCCCTGGAGGACTCACCACGCACGCGCAGCTGGGATCCTCTGCAAATGCACAATGGGCTGCAGACCTGGATAGGAGAGTCTGAAGAGAAGGAAGGGGCAGCTTGGCTCTGGGGCAGGGGCATGAAGGGAGGCGGGGCCAGCTGGGCAAGACGGTGAACGCAGTCCAGGGAGGCTGGACAGGGCCCCACAGCCCACGGGGAGGGCCGCTGTGCAACGGCATGACCCGAGAGGTTATAGGACGGACACGGAGAGGGGCAGCAGGCTTGTGAGTATCAGAATCCCACCAGGGGGAGACAGAGGCTCTGCAGAGGAGGGAGAACTCAAGGGTGGGGCTGGACCAGGGGGCAGATGCCCGCGGAGTGAACAAGGGTGGCAGTGGCGAGTGGGAGGGCTGGAGCCCGAAGGTGTGAAGCGTGTGCACCAAGAATTTTTTTTAGTTGTCATTGGAGTAGAGTTGATTTACGACGCTGTGTTAGCTTCAGGTGTACAGCAAAGTGAATCAGTTATACATATGCATATAGCCACACTTTTTCAGATTCCTTTCCCGTACAGGCCTTTACAGAGTATTGAGTAGAGTTCCCTGGGCTATACAGTATGTCCTCATTCGTCATCTATTTTATAGATAGTAGTGCACTAAGAATTTAAACAGCCCAGAGACAGGTCTGAACTTTGCCCTTGTCTCATGGGAGATGATCCCTAAGATGAGAGCATCCTTGTGTACCTGGGGGGCTAAGCTACCAGACAGTCAACAATGTGACTGGGGAGGGGAGCTTTGCAGCACGAGGTCTCAGCCTGACCTCAGCAGGGGCTGGACCCTGCGGTCAGTCACATGGGTGACCAGCCAGCTCTAGGTGACTGGACGGGCCCCCGGTAAAGACTCTCGATGCCGAGGTTCGGGGGGCTCCCCTGGTTGGCAGTGCCCTGTGTGTTACTGTCACACGTCATGTCATCGCTGGGAGGAGTTAGCACTGTCCATGCCTCCAGTAGAAGCTTCTGGAACTTTCCTGGCCACGACCCTGTGTGTCTCTTCCTTCAGCTGATTTTAACCTGCATCCTTTCACTGTGGTAAACCATAACCAAGGGTGTAGCAGTTCCCAGGGAATTCTGCAAGTCCCCGTGAGTTCTCAGATTTGATGGTGGTCCTGGGGAACCCCGAAATTGCATTGAGCACCAGACATGAGAGTGGTCTTAGGGACTGCTCCCTGCCATTGCAGCATGAAGGCCAAAATGGGATCTGGTGTGGAAAGCTGGAGGGTGCTCACGAGCACAGAGTGCCCATGTGGTAGTATGTCCGTTGATACACAGTGAGTTTGAGATGCCTGGGGGGAGCCCTAGGAAAGACCCTGGGAGGGAGCAAGGAGCAAGTGGGGCTGTTCACTCACTCTCCATCCATCAGCGGTCAAAGACAGGATGCATGGCCAGGACCCACGCTGCACACAGGGGTCGCCATGGGAATGAAACACACATGGACAGACAAGCAAAAACCACATCACACAGAAGTATGCTCAGAAACGGCGTTAACGGAGGGGAGGGATGGGGTTCGGTAAGCAAGAATGTTCGTGAGGGCTGGTGGGTACAAACGGTGTCTTGGAAGAAGAGGCCATTTGACTGAGAGTCAGAGTAGCCAGGTGAGGAGTGGGGTCAGAATTTCAGGCCTCCGAGAAAAGATTCCAGGAAGGTCGTAGCACTGGGACAGCTTGGGACACTCAAGGAGCCAAAAGAGCCATGTTCACAGGGCCACGGAAAGCCCCAAGGAGTAAATATTTGAGGCCTTGCAGGGCATGTGGTCTCTGTTGCAATTAATCAGCTCTGCCTCCGCAGCGTAGAAGCAGGTAGAGGGGACATGCACACGAGTGGGCGTGGCTGCCTGCCCATCAAACTGTATTCGCGAAAGCCCGCCGGGGTCAGATCTGACTAAGTATGCCCCAGTCCAAGGTTCCGAACCTCGTGAGAAGCCTGGCTGGGGCTCCCCGTGAGTTTTATCCAGCAGTCCTGACACTGCTTCTTCCCCGGATCCTCTCCACCAGGCTGCAATCCTCTGGACACACAGGTGTTTATCTCTGATATTTATCTCCCTTCCTCTGGACCCTGTTCTACAAACTCGACCTAAAACTGCATTGTCCTCTGCACGGGCCCCACGGGTTAGCAGCCCCCAGGGCCCCGTGCATTCACACCCAGGCTCTGTCTGGCCCACGGCGCTGAGAAGCCACAGCACCTCCATCTCATAAGCGCCCCGTGCACTCGGGGACCCAGGCTCAAGACCTTACCTTTTCCCTGTTACGTTTCGTCCTGTTAGAATTGATCCTATCCCTGAGACTGTCAGAGTTGTTTAAAATCCTGGTCTGTCACCTGAAATTCTGCCCCTGTTTTGAGCTGTCACAGGAGACCACGTGGAAGGAGGCAAGGAGTGTGGGCTCAGGCCAGACCACCTGAGTTAGACTCCTGACATGTGCATGGGGAGACCTGTGGCCCTAAGCCAGTCACTCAGCTTTTCTGTGCTCCAGTTTCCCAAGCTGTGATGAGGGATGGTAACCCTGCCTCATAGGGTTATGTGAGCGCTGGAGGGAAAGCTCGTGGAGGGCTTACTCGATGTGAAGGGTTTGAACGAGGCTTGGCTCTAAGAAACAACTGCCTAAGCGTGAGCACTGATATTGGTATCAAAAAGCCCAAGTCTATGCCTGCAACCAAGTCGCCAAAGAAAAACTGTTCCCAGTACAGGGCTGAGGTTAGAGCCCTGCGGCACCTCACTAGAGACCTCCCCCCAAACAATCAACATGAACTCCCCAGGCACCATCTGTCAGCCAGTACTGATTGCATATGACTAAGGCCCTAGCAAAGAGAGCAAGAAGGGCAGCAGACAAATAGAGGATGGAACTTACCAGAGGCTCCTCAACAAAGGACTTCACCTAAAACCATGACCCTGACAATGCCTGGAGTCCTGGCTTCATTGGGTAAGGCCTGGCCTCTCCCCCCGGCTTCTTTAAAATGCAAACACACAGTGAGCCTGGAGGATCTTAAGTGGACCAGCAGTAGCTCACACCCACTGTGCACTCACGACACGCCAGGCACAGGCCAACGCTTGGGTCTTGCAAACTCAATCCACCAACATCCAGAAGGTGAGTACTGACGTCACCCTTCTGAGCTCAGGGGTCCTCTCAGAACTTCAGTTTCTTCAGCTGTAAGGTGGGAATGATGGCGCTTCCTCCCCCATGAGGGGCTTATAAGGATTAACTGAATACGTACATAAAGTACCCGGAGGAGTGATAGCCCACAGCATCCATGCCATCAGTTACCCCACATCACGGCAGGGAAGCCACGCCCCCTCTGAGAGGGGAGGGCAACTTCCAGGCTTTCTCCACTGGTGAGGGGCAGAGCTGGGATGTGACCCCAGAGCCCAGCCCCAGTCCCTGCGTGTCACCTGCCTCTTGTAGGCAAGAAGGTGCGTCAGAAGACCCCCTCCTGGATGCTCTGAGGTCAATTTATTTCCGATGGCTGCAGGGCTGGGACGAGAAGGAATACCCAGAAGCCGAAATTTGCCACCACCTTCCTCACTGTGCCCCAGGCTGGAGCATCTTCACTCCAAACGAATCAGATAATCAATAAACTCTCTAGAGCACCCAGGCAGTAAAAAACAGAAAAATATCTTCATGCCCGGAGAACTCAGTAATTAACCGGAGCGTGGAAACCAGGGTTTATTTGGCCGGATGTAATTGGCTTTTGGAAGGAAGGGTAGCAGCACTGATGAACGACCCCAATCTCAGCCCCAGCTGGGGAGGCACTTGAGTGGGACCCCAAGAATCAGGGGGTCCCCGTTCTCTGCTGGAGTGGAGGCTCTGGGCTCCCAGAGCCGGGAGAGGGAAATTTGTCTCTGACAGAGGCAGAAACTGGCTGTGCTGGGTGAGTGATGCGCGTCTCTTGCACTGCACGTACACCATTAATCTAGCAGTCGGCTTGGGCCTAGGGGATGATGGGAAGGTTCAGGACAGCTCGGGGTCACCTTTCCCATCACAGAGTCCTCAGCCACCCTGGGGCAGACGCCACACATGCCAGTCCGCCTCTGGCTGAAGGCCAAAGAGAGCACAATAGCCAGGATGGCTGGGGAGGCTCAGGGGTGCAAAGAGGGAATGAGCTGGGTGTAGGAGGGAGAAGAAGAGGGGGTGATTGGGGTCAAAGACTCAGACCTCCTCCCCCCACATGCCAGGTCTCAATGGAGGACACCACGCAGGGCCACCTTCATGGCCCCCAGTTGACTCTCAGAGGATGCAAGGCAGGGGGGTGAGGTCAGGACACCAGGGTTACCAGGCAGGCCCCTGGAGTCTCGTTACAAGCGTCACAACCTTGGCATCCAAACATACAGGAATGCGAATTCAAGCTCTGATACTTGCTGGTGGGACAAAGAGATAGTCCCGTGACCATGTAATGGGGCAGAGCTGTGAAAACATGATAGAGCCTGAAACGCTCTTAGCACAGCCCCTGTCCAGGCTGCGGGGAAGGGGAGTAGTTGGGGTGGGGGAGAACCTGACCCAGCAGTGAAGGCTTTCCTGGCAGAGTGAGACATGGGCTGGACCTCACAGGGAAACCTGGACCAGAGGGCGTTTCCAGCCGGACACATCGCCCGTAGGGGTGGGCAGAGGTATGAATGAGTTAAATTGGCCTAGAAATGGGCAAGACTAGCCCAGGGCTCTGCCCGCTGGACAGTTGAGGAGCCAGAGTTGGAGGAAGGAGCTGCTCTACAAACCAGAGTGACCCCACAGTTAGGCAGTCCCTTGTGGACAGGAGACTCAATTTCTCCAGTGGTCCCCTGAGGAAAGGATTTAGGCATCAAATACATGCAAGGGGGCAGCTCCAGATGCTGGGAAATGTTGGTGGGAATCAGGACTATGATTCAGAAGTGGGGGCTTTGAGTGTTAGCCCCAACCTGGGAGCCATCTCTGCAGAGGAGATCCGTTCTGGGTGGAGGCCGGGACGAGGACACCTTCACAAGGGCAGCTAGCTGCCTTTTTCTGAGTGTTCTCTGCATGTCAGGCCCCAGGCTCGGCACTTCCTGACCTTGACAACGACCCAGCAAGCAGACACCATCACCATCACTTTGCCTGAAAGGAAACTGAAGTTCACGGTAGTGAGGTACCCGTCCCAGGTCACTCAGCTGGTAAGTGGCGAGGCAGAATCTGAACACGGGTCAGTCTCACAGACTGTTGGCGGACATGCACGCTCTTCTCTTCCCAGGGAGGTCCCGACCTTCCCTAAGGCGCCAAGGGTAACTAGGTTGCAGCATCACCTTATACTTCAGACCAATAAGAACAGCAACTAATGGCTAATGTGAACGGGGGCTCATCAAGTGCTGGGGACCAGTCTAAGCACCTCTCCCTTATTGCATCACAGAATCCTCATAACAACCCTCAGAGACAGGTAAGCATCTCCATTTTGCAGATGAGGAAACTGAGGCAGAGCTGTCAGGTCTGTGCCCAAGGACACCCAGCTCGTCAGTGCTCGAGCTACTGATCACGTGCCCCTGCCCGGAGTGGAGGCCACTGGAGCACAGGGACAGCTGAGGACCACTCCCAGGCATCCACACATCCAAGTCCAGCCTTTGAAAAGGTATGAACCAGAATGAGCTGACGTATCAATGGGGCCCTGAGAAAATGATTAATGTGACCCAGGCTGGGGACATCAGGGGAATAATGCACTGTCTGAATGCACTGCTCCCTGCTGGCTGTGGGGTACAGATGACGCAGGTGCATCCAGACCATAGGATACAGGAGACACACCCCCACTCCGCCCATACAGTTGGGCTAGGGTCTGGACAACACTCACTCCACTTCCACCAAGATAATCACTGCAAGACTTGCTCCAGAAACACCACACGAGTTCACTGTGGAGGGAGGCTGCTGGGAAGTGTTGCTAGGAGACAGGAGGAGGGGCCAGAGGGCATCAGGACCAGGGGCTCCACGGCACATCAGCAGGCATTGCAGCTGGGTCCAAGAAGCAGGAGCATAAGTGATGGACATCAGTCTAGGCATTTTGATGGGCTGAATCCTACCTGACAATGACGAGGGCTCAAAGGAAAATTTGAAATCTAATTGCTGGGTGTTTTGATTTGGTATTAGAGCCGTTCCACTGGTAAGTATCAAGGAGCTGGATGCTTTCTCTGAGCCTCTGGGCAAAGTTTAGTGGCACTGCCCTGGCAGTGAACAAGGACATGCAAAAGCCAGAGACAGAGAGAAAGAGGATGAGAGAGAAAGAAAGAGGGAGTGGAGAGAGAAAGACAGAGAGAGGGAGGGGGAGAGAGAGAGAGTGAGAGAGAGAGGGATAAAAGAGGGAGAGAGAGAGAGTGGTCCCAGGAAGCGGGGTGGTGAAGGACCCGCCAAGCCAAGCCCCTCCAAGACATGTCTCCCCACGTAGTCATAGCCTATGTCCTGTACGGGAAGCAAACATTCCAAGGGCCTCGTTTCATGGTGGATCTCTGTTTCTGCCTTGCTCACTGCCCACCCCAGCCCTGCAACTTAGCACTCACCCCCCTAGATGAAAAGATGGGGAGAGACCCTGATGGAAGCAAATGTGCTACTTCTTGGGCAGCAGGAGTGTGAGGGGGCAGCCAGAGCCTGGGGAACAGGGCTGGGAGTTAGCTTTATGCCCTGCCCGGGGAGGAGGGGAGAGGGGATTTGTACAAAATGTCCCTGGTAGGAAATAGCTTATCAGATTTGCATCTTAGATAGATCACCCAGGAGTCATCTGAAAAAAAGAAATAAGAAAGTTGGATCCTTACCTTATACCTTATGCCAGAGGAAATAACAGATGAGTTAGAGTTATAGGAAGGAAGGAAGGACAGAAAGAAGGGAGGGAAGAGTGAGAGGGAAAGAGAAAGAGAGAGAGAAAGAAAGAAAGAAAGAAAGAAAGAAAGAAAGAAAGAAAGAAAGAAAGAAAGAAAGAAAGAAAGAAAGAAAGAAAGAAAGAAAGAAAGAAAGGAAGAAAGGAAGGAAGAAAGAAAGAAGGAAAGAAGGAAAGAAGGAAGGAAGGAAGAAAGAAAGAAAGAAGAAACAAAGAAAGAAAGAAGGAAGGAAGGAAGGAAGGAAGAAAGAAAGGAGGGAGGGAGGAAGGGACGGACGGAAGAAAGAAAGACCATTAAAGTATTTGAAGAAACCATGTGTTTTCTTTTTTTTTTCAAAAAAGGAATAATCCCAGGATGGCAAAAGGCACTTCTAGCAAAGATACAAAATCTAGGAGCCCCAAAAGATAAATGTTAAGACAAGCACATAAAGATGAAACTTTCCTGCTAGATAAAAGCTACCATAAAGAGAGTTTTGTTTTGTCTTGTTCCCTAAGGATAAACCATAAAAATTTGTATAAACAGACTTAATTTTTTTTATTACATAAAGAGTTCCCATAAAAATAAATAAGAAAGAGTCCGGAAGCCCAATAGAAAATGATAGCTCACAGAAAAGGAACTATAAATGGCTCTTATATATATGAACATATGACCCACCACACTCAGAATAAGATAAAAGCAAATAAAACCACAGCAAGGTAACATTATTCGTTCATCAGCTTGGCAAAGATCAAGAGTTGGATAAATCATTGTATCAGTTGGGGGGATATAGAAGTGCTCATCTATTGCTGCTGGGACTATAAATTGGAACAGATTTTATCGATTGTGATTGAATGATAGCTACCAAAATTCCAAATGGACGTACTCTCTGGTTCAGCAATTTCAGGCTTCCCTGGTGGCGCAGTGGTTGAGAGTCCGCCTGCCGATGCAGGGGATGCGGGTTTGTGCCCCGGTCCGGGAAGATCCCACATGCCACGGAGCGGCTGGGCCCGTGAGCCATGGCCGCTGAGCCTGCGCGTCCGGAGCCTGTGCTCCGCAAAGGGAGAGGCCACAACAGTGAGACGCCCGCGTACCGCAAAAAAAAAAAAAAAAAAAAAAAAATTGAAAAAAAAAAAAGAAGGAATGAATAAAGAAAGGACACTCCAAAACAATGTCCAAGACATGTTGTAAAGAAAAATTACCACGTGCAGAACTCTGGGTAAGATACTCCTCCATTCCTGTAAGATAGGGGTGTATAAATGCATGGAGGATCTCCATGAACTGATAACTCGTAATAAATTAAAAATTCTATACAGGCAGTACTTCTATTTCTTAACAATAAAAACCCAAGGAATCTCACAACATCCAAGGATGTCCCAACACATGTGCCAATCTACCTTTGAGCTTACAGATTCCTGGAAACATAGTTCATGAAAAGTTAAGTATTCACATTCCCAGCCATGCTTATCTGGCGTATGGTTAGAATGACCTGTTCTTTTAAAGTTTGTGAAACTTGTCCATACACCCGTCTGGGCCTGGTGCTTTCTTTGTGGGAGATTGTCTACTCCTCATCTTATTTTCTAAATGTCATAAAACCCCTCAGGGTTGCTATTTCTTCTAGATTCTTGAGTCAGTGTGGGTACCACTTAGAACCACACAGGGTGTTTGGGACAAGGACACAGTCAGAGAGACCACTGTCAAGAGAGAAAGCCACAAGCTTCTTGTCTACTGCTTCCTCGGCCCCGGTGGTCCTGCCTTGTAGGTTTCCTCTTCCTGCCATGAGTCACACTGTCCAATGTTCACTTCTCAGAGTGCTCAGAGACCTACATGTGGCCTGTCCATTGAAACGCCAATCCAAGGATGGACCGTGACTTCAACTTCTGGAACACAAGTCTCGGCCAAAGTATTCATGGCTGTTCCCTCCCAGATACGCCATCAACCCCCATCACATGGAGCGTGCTGGTCCCGTTGCCAAGTCCATTTACCTGGGGTCCATAGTTTCATATGACGCCGCTATGAGGGTCGGCCTCCGTTTTCCTGCTCTACCAGAGGTCTCAGAGGGTGAAATAGAGCCCAAGTATTTTGTATTTGCCCTCATTGCCCGTGTTTCCATACCCACCTACTGTATCACAGCAGGTTAATTCACTCATTTATGTGAGCATCTGGATCCTGGAAGGATATGCACTTGAGACCCTGGGCAAGGTTACAAGCCAAGGACGGAAGACTGACTTAAGACGGGAAATGGGATGACTCTTCCATTGTCTCTTGCTTCAGGATTTATCTTCAGTCTTGGGCTGTGGAGCAGGGACTCTGTGGCCCTCGATTTCATCCAGCTGGTTTTCCACACGTCAGTGTCTCTAGTTTATGAAACCATCATCATCCTTTCTCAACGCCCCTCATGGGACGTTGAGGAGTTGGCAGTGGTTTAGCAGAGAGAGTGACAGTCAATTCCTAAGTGGCATTTCAGAGACTCTGCAGGTGGGACTGAGCCACCTGGGGACCCAGAAAAGAGGAGACACTGGCAGAGGCAAGAACAGGGCTGGAAGATGAGTCAGAGGCAATGCAGCAGAGACCAGGTGGCCACTTCATCTGTGGGGAAGGCGTGGCTGGGGTTTTCGATGCTCAGACCATGATGGCTGAATAGATGGCTCTGGGACCAGCCCACCTGGGTTCAGCGCTGGCTCAGCCACCGCCTGGCTGGGTAATCTTGGGCAACACACCTACCTTCTCTCTCTGAGCCTCGTTCTGCTCATCTGAAAAGTGGGGTCACCATGCTCTGTACCAGGACTGTTCTAAGCACGTCACATGCATGAATTCACCAAATCCTCTCAGCACCCCGGTGAGGTGGGCACCTTTCGTCACCAACGTCAGGTGAGGAAAGAGAAACTGAGGGACCTTCCACGGCCACAGATCCCAGAAGAGACTGGGTGGTGGTTCAAACCCAGCAGTCTGGCCCCAGGGTTTCTCTGTCCTTCCACTGGCTACTTTCCTTCAGTGCAGGGTTGAACAAAATAAACCTTATCATGGGGCATGGCACACACAGAGCCCCCAATGAAGGGTGAAGGTTATCACCCTTTCTAATGGTGGAGTCCTTCCTCTCCACCTCTTGGGGAAATCCCTTCTCTCTGAGCTCCAGGCTCCTCCTGGCCAGGCCCCCCCCCTCCTCCCCGTGCACAGCCGATACCCACGGGACTGACCGTCAACTCTAGGGCTGCAGAGGCCCCCCCAGCCCTGCAGAGCAACCGCGGCCCTGCTCACATGCCACTCCTTCTCTCTAAGATGCTCTTCCTGCAGGTCTTCTCCCAGCTGCCCACCCTGGCCGGTCCGGGTTCACACACGTGGACCTTCCTCCTGACCTCACAGATTCCAGGACTCGGCTGTGTGTTCCCCTGAGCACATGTCACTTGCTGCAATTGTCTCAACGTTTTCATGATCTTCTTCTCCCACTAGAGAGGAAACTCCCAAGGCCGGGGTCTCATCTGTCCTAATCCCACTGTATAGCCAGCACCCCGAACAGTGCCTGGCATAGAGCAGGTGCTCAGTGAAGGCTGGCTAAGTACATGAATGAATGATCAGACATGTCCATGGCCCAGAGGCCAATTGCCCCTGATATCCCATCCCCCATACAGGGCCCAGGAGGCCCACTCTCCTGGTGAGTCTGTCCTGCGGTTCTAAGGATTTAGCCGAAACTTTTTTTTCTTAATTCTTAATTGGAGTATAGTTGATTTCCAATGTTGTATCAGTTTCAGGTGTACAGAAACATGATTCAGGTATACACATACATATATCATTCTTTCTCAGATTCTTCTCTCGTGTAGGTTATCACAGAATATTGAGTAGAGTTCCCTGTGCTATATACTAGGTCCTCTTGATCGTCTATCTTATATATAGTATTGTGTGTATGTTCATCCTAAGTTCCTGGTTTATCACTCCCCCCACCATGTTTCCCCCATCAAAAAATGGGCAGAAGATCTAAATAGACTTTTCTCCAAAGAAGACATACAGATGGCCAAAAAGCATATGAAAAGATGCTCAACATCACTAATCATTAGAGAAATGCAAATCAAAACTACAATGAAGTATCACCTCACACCAGTCAGAACAGCCATCATCAAAAAATCTGCAAACAATAAATGCTGGGGAAGGTGTGGAGAAAAGGGAACCCTCCTGCACTGTTGGTGGGAATGTAAATTGGTACAACCACTATGGAGAATAGTATGGAGGTTCCTTAAAAATCTAAAAATAGCAGAAACTCTTGATGTGGACAGGAGAAGCAAGAGGCCTGCTTACTGGGAGTTGCATGCGGCTCTGTTCTGGCCAGAAAATGACCCGAGGAGATAGCATTGATTAGCACATTAATAAATAATGTGGCTAATAAAAGACAGCCTCCATTGCTGGGGGATAACTGCCTTGGGCAGGGATGGCCTCTGTCAGCTCAGCCTCCTTCCTGCTGCCTTCCGTCGCAGTAAATCTCCCTGAATGCCTCCCCAGGGAGGCAGGAGGCCCAAGCTGGGCCAGTAACAAGGACAGAAGGACCAAGGGGGATGGAATCTGGACCATCTCCTGGCATCCTGAACCCAAACCTCCTGTGGAGGGGCCTGGGCCTTCCCTTATTCTGCTCTCGCCCGGCCATGCCACAGTAGCAGTGCCAAACTGAGTGACTTAAAACACCAGAAACATATTGTCTCCCAGGCTGGAGGGCAGAAGTCCAAGATCAAGGTGTCCCCTCTGGAGGCTCCAAGAGGGAGTCTGTTCCAGGGCTCTACCCAGCTTCCAGGAGCTGCTGGTGAAACCTGACGTTCCTTGCCTTATAGATGCCTCAACCAGGCCCCTACTCCACGTTCACATGGCGTCCTTGCTGTGTGCGTGTCTCTGTCCAGATTTCTCCCTTTTACAAGGACACCAGTCGTGTTGGATACGGGCCACCCAACTCCAGTAAGACCTCATCTTAACTAATTACATCTGCAATGACCCTATTTCTAAATAAGGTCACGTCTGAAGTGCTGGGAGTTGGAACTTAAATGTATGAATTTGGGGGAAGACACAATTCAACCTATAACAGACAATAGCTCCGGCCTTGTCCTCAAACTCACCTGGAGGCTAAACCCCTCGGCCCTGCGCCACCTGCCCCACCCCCACAAGGCCTCCAGCACCTGGCCCTCGGCTCTGAACGCCAGCCCTGCAGTTGGACCCTCTTGTCTCAGGTGGCCTCCTGTTATCTGCTGTGGCCAGATCTGTTTCTGGGAGAGGCAAGTGACATGGTGTAAGAAGCTCAGGTAGACACCGGTGGAAATCTCACCTCCTCCACATCGTGGGGTGTGATTTTATGTGAAACATCCCACTTCCTCTGATACCAACCAGGGTTCCTGGCTTCCCTAATCAATAGAAATTGATCGGAGGCCAGACAAGCAATTCAGGCAAGGCTTTACTGGGGCCCCTGATGCAGCAGGGGAAAGCAAAAACAAGCAACAGGTTCCCTTGTTCGCTCGCTCCCCAAGTGGCAGGGAGCTGCTTCCTTATATGGGGTGAGGGTGGGGGGGGGTCCAGGGGTCAGGCGGTTGCGGGACGGTGGGGGGGCTTAGGTGGTCTGCCCACCCCTTTGGTGGTGTTGTGTGCAGGGGAAATGCACAGTACCCTGCTTTTGCTCCCAGCTCTTCAGAAGTGGCAGTCGGGTTTTTTTGTTGTTGTTGTTGTTGTTTTTTTTGGTCTTTTTGTCCACAATTTGTCCATAATTGTCCATAATTTTTCTTTCTTTTTTTTTTTAGGGGGGTGCTGCATTGGGTCTTCGTTGCTGTGCGCAGGCTTTCTCTAGCTGTGGCGAACAGGGGCTGCTCTTCGTTGCGGAGCACGGGCTCTAGGCGCACAGGCTTCAGTAGTTGTGGCACATGGGCTCAGTAGTTGCGGCTCACGGGCTCTAGAGTGCAGGCTCAGTAGTTGTGGCGCACGGGCTTTGTTGCTCAGCAGCATGTGGGATCTTCCTGGACCAGGGCTCGAACCCGTGTCCCCTGCATTGGCAGGTGGATTCTTAACCCCTGTGCCACCAGGGAACTGGGCATGCACACAGTTATTTTTAGTCCCTTACATTTTCTTTGTATTTTGTTGCTGGCAGAGACATTTGTCCAGGTGCAAGCATTGCAGCACTGCAGCAAAGGGCCCCAGGCCTCAGCCTGTCTCACTGTGAGCTTCAGAACCCCCAGTGGACCGTGAGGGCCCCTCATCCTCAGCCTGACGCCCAGGACATGTTGCTCAGCTTCGTCTGGGCTGGACGGCCTCTAACCACCCCTCCAAACACACAGGTCGGTGTATCCCCCTTTATAGAGCAAACACACACATTGGTGCATCCCTCAGGGAACATTCTGGGCTCCTGCTATGTGCTTGGCAGAGCCCAGAGCCAACTCCTGCTTCCCGCCACATCTGTACCAGCGGTCAGAGCCTCATGGTGTTGGGGGAAGTGGGGAGTCTTTCCCGAGAATTTCCCATGCATAGCTGTGTGCAGTGGGGGCCCATACAAGCGCTTCTCTCCCTCTCTCTCTGTCCCTCTGTTCCCTCTCTCTCTCTGTCTCTCTGTCTCTCTGTCTGTCTCTGTCTGTCTCTGTCTCTGTCTCTCTCTGTCTCTCTCTCCCTCTCTCTCTCCCTCTCTCTCTCTCTCTCTCTCTTTCTCTCTCTCTCTCCCTCTCTCTCTCTCTCTCTCTCTCTCTCTCTCTCTCTTTCTCTCTCTCCCTCTCTCTCTCTCTCTCTCTCTCTCTCTGATAAGCCTGCCTCCTCTACATCCAGGGAAATTTAGTCAGCTCCCCACCCCCATGCCACCACGTGTGTAACAGCCTAGTTCCTGCCAGAAGCCACCTCCCACTGGGCACCCAGCACTGCCTGAGCACCCTGTGACTTGTCGTGTGCACACACGCATTAAATGCAAATGAGCCTTCATGATTATTGTCATCACCGTAATTACTAAGGGAATTGGTGATCACAGTCTGCCCGGAGCCCCAAGTGCAGCCGGGCCTCAGCCCCGCCAGGCGCCCTCCCCACCCGGACAAAAGAGCCAGCCAGGTCCCTGGGCTCCAGCCCCATGCTACCCCCGTCCTCTAGCCCTGATCTGCAGCAAAAATCAGGCAGGAGGACGATCGAGGAGGAAGTCCTGGCTTCTGTGTGACGAGCGCGTGAAACCAGCCTAGCGAGGTGAGGAGAGCCATGACCTCCGTCTCCGGATGGGAGCACCCACCCCCTGAGAGGGTGGGCAGCTCACTCTCAGACGGGACCCAGCAGCCTGACTCCAAAGCCCTGTTCTCACCTAGGACCCTTGCCTGCCTGGTTGTCAGGACAGCCCTACAGGGCAGATGGTCTCCCGCTTCGGAGAGCCTAGAGCGGGGAACTATGGCCAAGGCTGGGTGATGACCCAGCCCAGAGCAAATGATTCCAAACGCCAAGACTAGGACCCAGGGCCTCTCTCTAAAGTCTGGGCCTTTCCACCCACCCGTTTCCTGAGATGATAAAATGCATGTCCCCCTGGGCGATGATGTCCAGTGCCGTCACCCCCCCACCCAATGTCTCATAAGGTCTGCTTGGCAGGTCCCATTCACACAGCCCAACCTCCTGAGACCCCAAATAATTCAATTACAAACACCTCTCAGATGTTTATAACCACATATTAGGAGCACTTCATCTTGGTCCAGCCCCTGAGGGGACATCAAAGCTCCTTTCCAGTGGCCGTTGACAAGGCCCAGTTCCTGCCAGTCACGTGGGCTTCGCGGGCTGGAGCACAGCCATTTAAGCTCCAGGATGGGAAGGCCCAGGTGTGGGATCTTAATCACTCGCTCACCGTTATTCACAGGCTTGACAGGTGACATTATGCCAGCTAAGGACAGAGGCATCTGGCCAGATCTCATCCCGGCCCTTCTCAGAGGCTCCCTGGGCTGGCCTGGCAGCGGGAACTCAGAGAAGGGCTGGGAGGCACGTGGAGCGCCTGCCGAGGCAGGGAGGTCAGGCTGGCAGACCCCAGGCCTCGCCCACCCAGGGCTGGCTGGCTCAGACATTCCCGGGGGCCCAGCTGTGTGTCCTGTTTGGTTGCTTTCACTTGTTTGTTTCCAGAATCTTTGGCTCCTGCTGGAGGACGCTGCGTCCAGGGAATCTAACCTAATCATCAGTTTGCAGAGCTGTGGCCTCCGTCCCCTGTAGCCCTGTGATCACGTGGGCGTGGGCAGAGAGTCTCCGTGTAGAGAGCGAGGCCCGCCCTCTCTGCCCTGCCCCACCCCCAACGCACACACCCCCTCCCCGCTCACCCTCCCCTGGGGAGAAGTAGCACAGCCCTGACCACTGGGCGGACAATCCGGCCCAACCCCTTCCTCCTTCTCTCCCACCACTGCAGAGGAATAAGTGGGGAGGGGGCAGCTGTGAACAGAGGGGCTGCAATCCTCCCGTAGGTCTATCCAGGAGACCCCAACTATCCCCATCTTCCAGGCGAGCAAACTGCACACACAGACTAACTCTCTCCCCCAGGGTCGCACAGCCAGAGTGGGGCAGAGCGCAGTGCGGGCTCCAGATCTGTGCCTCACCCAAGAAACCCAACACCCAGGGAACAGAGGCATCGCTGGGTGCTGGTTAGACTTCTCCCAAAAGGGGTCTCCTCCCCCGAGAGCATGTGCTGAGGGCAGGCCTGCTTCCACACTACCTCCCGCAGCACTCCTGCCGGACCCTGAGGCTGTGTGTACAGATAAGTGCGCCTGAGCAGGGGCTGAGAGGCCTCCGCCCTGGGCAGGGAGTGTTCCGGTGTCCCTGCTCAGGACAAGCTGCAGCTCAGAGGACCCCACCTTCTGGACTGGGCGTGAACCAGCCAGCGGGCCCTGCGCTCACAGGGGGATCCGAATCAGCAAGATTCAGCTCGAACGTACAAACTCGCAGAGGCCAGCCCGACACAGCCACCCGCACAGCTCCCCTTGGGCCTCACAACCTGGAGTTTGACAGCTGGATTAAAACTGCCCATAAAATATGAATGAAAGGTTCAATAAAGCCTGTGCTTGAGCAAAATGTGTTTGTCTACCTCATGGTGGTGGAAACAGAGGCAGGAAGCAGATGCATCATGGCCCAGAGGAAAAAATACCCACAAGGACCAGTTCCCCTTCCCCCAGCCATGCCATGAGCAGGGCTGTGCATCTGTGTGTGCATATGTGGCAGGGAAACACAGGCTAAAGTGCGCACGTGTGTGTGTGTGTGTGTGCACGCCTGTGTGTGCGCATGTACGTGCATGCGTCTCCATTCACACACGGTGAGGGGTGGGCGCATGTATCTATCGTGCACCTCCTTCTTTTCCCTCCCAGGGATCTGCTGAGCCCCCAGCCCAGGGAAGCAGTGTTAAACCCCTGCTCCTGAGCTGTGTGCTCGTGCAGGAGCGCATCCTGGAATCACTAGTGATGATCCCTGGTTAACTTTTCAAGTACCTTTTTCATGCATCGTCACATTCAAAACTTCCGGTCAAAAGGAATAATTCAGTATATGCATTTATGGTCCTTCTCCTATCTCTGAACGAGAAACATTTCCACCACATCCACTGAGTCACACATAGGTTCCCAGGAAGGCAGAAAGCAACAGAGATGATTTATTTGAATCCCACTGCAGCGTCTGGGGTTAGACAGACTTGAATCCAGATCCCGGCCCCACCCCCGCTGTGAGAGCCCAGCACAGTCGCTGACCTCGCTGAGGTTCATTTTCTTCGTTTGTGGAATAAGGGAAAGACCATTCGTCCCGCAGGCTATGCTGAGGATTAAATGGGATCTCGCGTCAGTCAGGCTCAGCCGTTTACGCCGCTGTAACAAGAACATCTCAGCTGCTCAGCCACCAAAGCCGACTCCCGCTCTGGTCTCGTGTCCATCACAGGTGGAGAAGGGGAGACAGGTGGGCTCATTGTCATCACTCAGGGGCTCAGAGAGATGGACACCCCTCCCAAAGGTGCTTCCGCAGTTCCAGAGGCTGAGAAAAGAAAACATGATACGCCGCGTGCCCCTTCCTAAACCTGCCCAGAAGGGATACCCGTTCCTTCTGCTCACAAGCTGTGGCTCAAATTAGCCACAGGCCACGCCCAACTTAAGAGACGCCACATGGATAATAGTTCCGTAGGCAGGGGCCGCAAAGAATTGAAACAAAGATTCAGATCATTTGTGTCAAATACCAGGTGGTTCCTTCTGGCTTCCTCCCAGCCCCTCCTCACTCCTTGGAGTAAACATTTTCTACAGTCATTATCAGTTTACTGCCTCCCATCCCCAACTGCACCTTTCAGCATAAGCAGCGTGGTCAACAACCAGATTCCTTTCAATACTTCTCCTTCGAAATGAGCACAGTTGGCGGCTTTCTTAGTAAAGGAGGCTGGAGAGACTTGGCTGGGCCAAGGGGTGGGATGCTGGGAGATCCCCAGCCACAGACCCGAACGTGATCACTCTGCAGCCTCGTGGCCTCCGCCTGGCAATCACCATTTTGCAGCCTCTTGACACAGAAACCACAGGCCCGTGTGATCTGAAGGTCCCTGCAAGGGCCCCCAGACTCTCTCTGCAAGCCCTCTGCCACTGTCACATAACCACCTGTGTTCCGAGGGTCCACACTGAGCCATTCCTTCTGCAGGACCCCGCAGGGCTCGTGTGCTTTGCAACCTTGTGCCCTGTCTGGCCACTCCGTCACCCTCCAGAGGGTGGCCTGCAGCTCGCCCAGCAGCTCCAGGCCAGCTCCAGCCTGGCCAAATCCACAAAATTCTCTTATCCAAGGGCTGAACCACAGGGCTGTCTCCAATGACATCTGGACACCATTCAAGTTGTGCTCCTCAATGCCCTCTTGCAGCCCTGAGAACCACGTAGGGTTTCCTTGTACCTTGTAGCTACTTTTTTTTATCCACTAATAATTCTTTATGTTAAACATCCCTGTTTAACCTACAGTGTGGTTTCTATCTCCTGCTTGGACCCAGACTCCTACACATCCGAACCCTTGCAGACCCACACGGCAGCTTTTCCCTATCATTGGTCCAAGGCACTGCTTCCCCACCCCTCTCTGTCCCCCGACTTCCTTCCTTTAAATGAGGCCCCGTACATATCTGTGCCCAAAGCTTCTTTCTCTGTATTCTTGCCCAGACACGAAAGCCTTAGACTGTGGCAGGCATGGAACTGGGGGGGGGGGTGTCAGTTTAGGGAGCAGCAGGAGAATTGATCCATCGCCTTTACTTACGCACTGAAGTTAGCATTACTAGATTGTTCAAAGAACTAAAACACTGAGGCATAGAGAGTTTTGGTGATTGACCCAAGTTCCCACGGAAAAATGATGGCAGAATCAGGACCAAAGCTCAGGTCTCCCAAGTGTCTATCCAGTCCCGATGCCTCCAGGACACGGCCTCCTTGGGAGAGAAGATGGGAGGACCCGCTCTTGCTGACCACGCAGGGGGACACGGAGGCTAAGGTGGGCACGTGGAAGGCTGAACTGTACCAAAATAAAGCCAGACATTGTAAAAAATACATTAATTAAAAGGATTCCCTCACATAATAGATGTGAAAGAAGGAACCATGCCAGAGAAGTAAGAAGCTGATGCCTGGGCAGCCTGAGGAGAAAGAAGGGGAGGATCTGGACAAAACCTCAGCCCCACGTGAGGACCAGGGACATGGTCTTGGTCGTCAAGTGGTGGAAGTGTGGAATCAGTCCATGGCAGAGCCTGGAATCTCAAGGTCTCCTCTGGTCTTTATACACCAGAATAAATCTGCCCTCTGGCTCAGGGAATCAGGAGCAAATGTGTCTTCTGATGTTTGGGGAGGTGAGGATACAATCATTCAACCTCAAGAAATGGAGAACCCACCAAAAACCGAAGGCAACCACAGCATATGGACATGGGGTCCGCCCTTGAACTTTCTTCCTGCGCTTTGACCTCTGGTGTGGCCATGTGACCCGCTTCGGACAATGGGATGGGGTGGGAGCGCCAGCGTGCGGGTTCTGAGCCCAGAACTTAAGAGGCCTCCATGCCTCCCTTTGCCCTCCCTGCTTCTGCCCTTGCCAGGAGAAGAATGTGCCCAGGCTGGCCCTGCCCCCAGGAAGGGGATGAGAGATGCTTGTGATACCCACCAGGGTTCTCAGCCTTCCCCAATCAACAGAAATTGATCAGAGGCCGGATGAGAAACTCAGGCCCCTGATGGAACAGAGGGGAGTGAGAACAAGTAACAGGTTTCCTTGTTGGCTCCCCGAGGAGGGGGGAGCTGGTTCCTTACATGGGGTGAGGGTAGGAGTGTCCAGGGGTCAGGCCAGGAGGGTGGCTTAGGAATTTTGCCCACCCCTGTGGTGGTGGTGGTGTGTGCAGCGGGCATGCGCAGTGCCCTGCTTTTGCTCCTGACGCCCTGCTTTTGCTCCTGACGCCCTGCTTTTACTTCCGGGTCTTCAGAAGTGGCAGTTGGATTTTTGGTCTTTTTGTATCTTGTTCTGCATAATTTGCCCCAGCTGAGCATGCATGCAGTTATTTTTAGTCCCTTATAGAGACTTTGTATTTTGTGCTGGAGGAGACGTTTGTCCAGGTGCAGGCACTGCAGCAAAGGGTCCCAGGTCCCAGGTCCCAGCCTGTCTCACTTGGAGCAGAGGACCCTGGCTGCTGCAGTCTGAGCCCGGCTGCCTGGTCAGCCCACAGACTCAGGAGTGAGAAATGCTTGCCTATGATGGTACGTCTCTGAGATTTGGGGTCATTTGGTATGTGGCACGAGTTATGAAATACAGATCCCTATTCCACGTTTCCTATAGAACAAATAACTAAAGGATTAAAAAATACAACAGAAAAAACAAATTTTTAGAAGAAAATTAGGGACAATGTTTTTATGACAACAGGGTAAAGAGGCTGTTTTACAATGAGACACAGAAAAGCCAGCACCATACAGAAAAATACTCACAAATGTGGCTACATTAAAAGTGGAAAATTTGATCTGACAAAAGAGGCCATGAATAAAGTGAAAAGACAAAGATAATGCAGAGGTAGGAAAAACATATCTGTCATGTATTTAGCCACAAAAACACTGATGTCCAGATCACAAAAAAAAAAAAAAACAAAAAAGAAAACACTTAGAAGTCAGCAGGACAAACCAGAGACACAGAGACAAAGAAGCAATTCACAGGCGAGGAAACCCAAAGGGCCAACGAACACAAGGCAGGAAGGTATCAGGGAACCTCAAATGAAAACAAGGAAATATTATTTCACACCCATGAGCTCGGCAGGATGTCGGAAGTTGAAGATGAGCAAAGAGGAAATTGCTCGCTGCTGATGAAGCTGCAAAGTGAAGCCTCCATCCTGAAGATCAGCGGGCTGTGTTTCATCAGCAGAACTTAAGATGGGCAGATCCTGAGACCCCACACTTCACTGGGAGGACCAGAACTCCAGCATCACCTGGGGGAGGGGAGAGGATCACCTGTTTATCAGACATGCAGAATTCTAGACTCATCCGGAAAATGTTGGTGTAGGGAGAAAGCAACTTGCAGAAGAATTTGTATGGACCATTTGTATAAAATTCCACACACAAAAAAAGCCTACACATTCTTTATGGACAGGCATACTCAGTATTAAAATGTGGCTGAGAGGGATACACATTGACTTCAGAATAGTGGGGAGGTGGGGGAGGGTAGCAGACTAGATAAAGGACGTCGTATAACTCAAGTATCAGTTGAATCTGTCATATTTTATTCCCTTAAAAACAAACCCTGAATCAAGTGTGTCATAAAGCTACCACATATTAAGTGTAACTGGTAGCTCCATGAAAGTTGGATACCATTATTCTGTACCGTGTTCTGTGTGCTTGCAAGACTGTGTAATAGTTTTAAAGAGATAATGTGCATGAAAGGAAGCATGCCTGAATGATGACAATGGTTATCTTTAGGTGGTAGGCTTATAGGTAGGTTCTTTTTCCTTTTTTTCCGCTCTTATATTATCTTTTTTTCCTTTTGCGAGGATTTACTACTGTTATGATAGAAAAGCATGTATGTTAATCCGCTGTGTCATGAGCACGGCATGCCCCGGGTTGAGGGGATGGTGGGGCAGGAACACAGCTGTTCACCTGGCCAGTCCCTGGGGCAGCTCTGCAGAGAAAGATATGGGCACTCCTCCCCTGCCGCCAAAGCGTTAAGAAGGTCAATGTGAAAAGAATCATTCCAGGAGACCTACATCCCTGCCTTATCTAATTTTGTATCCTGAGGCTGATTAATTTAAACTCCAAAGTAAAATAAACATCAGTAAGTAAGGATTAAATACTCAGCAGGGTCCTTAGTCAAACAAACTGACATTGTACATTTTATGGCATGGATTGAGGGGGCCGGGGGTGGGGATGGGGGAGCAGAGCAAATACCCTGAGCTAAGGAGAGAAAATGGCCAGTGCTTTGGGATTCTGGAGTGTGTTTACCTATGGTCTCTTGTCTGGACACCGGCAGAAAATGAAAGAGCCACAGAATGACAGAACTTCACATAAGAAAAGGCCTCGCGCTCTGTGTGCCCAGCTATCTCCTATCCCCAAGGGTGAGGGGGGTAATCAGGGGAGTTAGGCGCAGAGACTGGAAGAAGCACCGGTGCTCTTAGAAAACAACAGAAAAGAGATTCTCCCACCTGGGCATTGCTACCAAACAGCTGCGAAGAGCATGAACTAACAGCAAACATCCCTGGCTCTCTAATTGCAAGAGGGTACCAAGAAAGGTAGGGCAGGTAAAGGATGGGGTGGTCTGGGGGGACCCACACACCTGAGTCAAAGAGGAGGTAAGGCAGCTGATGGATGCTTCCACGCCTACAGCACAAAGCTGGGCCATTATCCCAAGAATGAGCTCCATCTGTAGAGGGCTCCCCTGTCCCCACCCCTACAGTGGTGGCATCACAGAGCAGAGGCAGACCACTATGAGAGGCCACGTGCAGCATGAATACAGCACCGTAGCAGAGCCCAGAAAGCCTGGACCCAGGCGCTACTGAGCCTTGACCGGTTGTGTGGCCTGAGCATCTCACTCAGCCACTGGTCTCCCTACAGGTGCTGTGATGATGAAATCCCTCCACAGATGTGTATTGAGCAGCTTCTTGGTGTGCTATTGGCTGGGGCATAAAACAAGCCACAGCCCCTTAAAGGTAGGCATTGCCATAGCTGAACAGCAAACTCAAGTTGCTACAGCCAACCCAGGAGGGGACAGGTGTTGGGTAGAGAGGCCAGAAGCATGGCTGAGTCCACCTCGGGCCAACAATTTATGGACTGTTGATGTCCCCAGTCATCTTCTCTTCTCCCTCCCAAAATTCATAGCCGTCCCTATAAAGCCTCCCCAGAGATGCAGGGAAGCTGAGAAATATTCCATCAGAAGAGAGGAGAGAACAGAGAGAGCAACTTCTTGGCATTCCCAGCCACAGGCTTTCTGCAGGAAAGCAAGCAACCCTCCTGGATCCACGGGAGGTGGTTAAATGTACAGGAAGACTTTTGTGGAATCTTCAGTTCATGGACCTGGAACACGTGCAGACTAAGAGGCTGAGAATCTTCCCCAGCCCAGAAGGCTTGGGTATGGAAGTACAGAAAGGGATCCATGTAGGAGGGATGGGGAGACAGGACCAAAAAGGAACCTCTCGACGTGACCAACACAGACATGCTCTCTGCCAACAGCAGTAATCACAAGTAGTAATGAGAGCCTACTGGGGTGTAGACAGCATGTGTGTTGGCAAGCCTGTGTGCAAGGACTATTGTTGACTGGGACGCAGAGCTGTTAAATAATCATGCACAACTGGTAGAACATCGGAGAGTTGGATTTAAATTTGTCATCTCAATATTTGCTTTCTATTTGCCCCATCTGTTATTTATTCCTTTTCCTCTTTTTTGTTTTTTTTGTTTTGTTTTGTTTTGTTTTTTTGGTCTCCTTTTGGGTTGAGTATTTTTTATTCCTTTTTTGGCATTAGGTATAACTACTTTGGTTTGGCTTTGATTTTTAGTAGTTGCTTTACAGTTGATAGTGTACATTTTAGCTTATCATAGGCTACTGTCAAATGATATGCTGCTTCACATATAGGACAAGAACCTTAAAATAATACTTTCATCTCCCCCTTTTGGCTCTTGCATTATTGTTTTCATGCATTTTGCTTCCACATATGCTATAAACCCACACTCCATTGTTGTTGTTTTTTAAACAGTCGATTATCTTTAAAAGATATTTTTTTAATGTTTCACTTTTACCCACATATTTGCCATTTGGGGTACATTTTATTCCTTTGTGTAAATCCAGATTTCCAACTGGTATAATTTTCCTTCTGCCTGAAGAATTTCCTTTATCATTTCTTACAGTGGTAATCAGTTAGTAATGAATTCTTTAAGCTTTTTATGTCTGAAAGTCTTTATTTTACTGTCATATTTGAAAGATATTTTTGCTGGGTATAGAATTCTAGATTGACAACTGTTTTATCCTTACATACTTTATGGCTGTTACCCCACTATCCTTTGGGTGACATTGTTACTGACTAGAAGTCTGCCATCACTTTTATGTTTGTTCTTCTCTAAATAATGTATCTTTTTTCCTCTAGCTTCTTCTAAGATTTTCTCTTTATGATTGGTTTTGAGCAATTTTATTATTACGTGTCTTGAGGTAGTTTTCTTTGTGTGTCTTATGCTTGGGATTCTTGGATCTCTGGGTTTATAGTTGTCATCAAATTTGAAATGTTTTTGCCGTAAGTTCTTCAAATATTTTTTCTTCTTCCATTCTCACCACTTTGGGGGACTCAAATATATTAGGTCTGTTGAAGCTGATTCTCTGTTTATTTTTTTCAATCTTTTCTTATGTGTTTCATTTTTGATAGTTTCTATTGCTTATGTCTTCAGGTTTACAAATCTTTTATTCTACAATGTATAATCTGTTGTTAATCATCCCATCCAGTATATTTTTTATCTCAAGCATTATATTTTTCATCTCTAGAAGTTCAATGTTGGTCTTCCATGTCTGCACTTAACATGCTCAAGCTTTCCTTTACCTTCTTGATGTGGAAAATCTAGTTATAAGAAGAGTTTTAATATCCTTTTCTACTAATTCTATCATATGTGCCATTTCTGTGTCTGTATCTTCTGATTGACTTTTCTTCTCATTACGGATTGTAGTTTCCTATTTCTTTGCATGCCTGGTGATTTTTATTGGATGGCAGACAATGTAAATTTTAACTTACTGTGTACTGGATATTATTGTGTTTCTATAAATATTCTTGAGTTTTGTTCTAGGATGCAGTTAAATTAACTGGAAAGATGTTGGTCCTTTGAAGACTTTCTTTTGAGCCTTTTTAAGTGGGACTAGAGCAGCTTTGTCCTAGGGCTAATTTTCCACACAACTGAGGCAATTTTTTTGAGTACTCTACCCAATGTCCTGGGAAGAATAAGGTTTTTCAACTGTTACTGGTGAGAGTACCAAGTGTGTCTGGTTCTGTGTGAGGTTCAAGCACTGTTCCTTCTGTTCCTGTTGTCGAGTTAGGATTTGAGCCCAAATGGTCTGACACCAGAGGCCATGCTCTTAACGACTGGGCCACACTTGTCCCCGGTTCCACCCTGAGGGTTTCACCAGCTTCCTAGAGAGGAGTAGTTGGGAGCTGTCATCAGCACTATTCTATGCGTTATTAGCAGACGTTGGATGTCCTTATGTTACTACTTAGTAAATTGCCTATCACTCACTCCATGGCATGTGTCCCATCATTATTAACTACTCTTAGCCCTTCATATCGCCATTCCAAATGTGCTGAGCTAGATCCACTCAGGGTCATTAGCAGTCAAGATCTTGATGTTTAACAATTACGTTAAGAGCTGGTGCTCACAGTCAGCACATCAGGATGGCAGCCCTATGAGAAGAAGAGTCTTAGAAAGACCACTCTCAGCAAGTGCTCCACATGCTGCAGGTCTAGTCTTGAGAGTCTTATAGTACTGAATCAGGGAATTGAATGTGATGGTTTCTCAGACTTTCTCCCTCAACAGCTATGAGTTTATAATTATCTACATCCCCTCGGGGAAATAAAAACCATGATCCCTGGTTCACCAGTGAATTTAGGAAAAGAATATAGAAAACAGTGGAGCAGACCTATTCCTGGACTATGCTAGACAGTTTCTGGAGATTAAAATAATGACCGCTAATGGATATACATGTTTAATGTTTCAGTTACTGGTAAAATTAATACCCTGTTTAATATTAATGGAAGCAATGGACATCTCTGGAGCTGTTAATCTGCTACCATTCCACTACGTGAAGTGTAAAAATAGCTCCCTGTGATTAGCCAGGTGGGCACAGATGGGCGGAGGGTGGGGAGGAAGGAGAGAGGAGCTGAGGAGTAATAATGGGATGATGGCAACAGCATGCATTTTAAATGCATTATGGCTCATCAGGATTCTAAGGTAGAACATTTTCTTCCAAGTACAGATACTTTTTCAAACTTCATTCCTGGATTCTTTCTTATTCACCCAATATTTATTGAACGCTTTCCAGATGCCAGACACCGTGCTAAGCTCTTTCCCGTTGTACCTTATTTAATCCTCACAGCAACCCTTTGATGGAGGTGCTGTTATTCCCACTTTAGGGATGAGAACCCTGAGGCTCAAGGTCCTACAGGCAGGAAGGATGCAGAGGCAGAACTGGAGCCTAGGTCTCTCTGGATCCAGAGCCAGAACTTCTAACTCCAAGCTTTCAAGGCCTTATTTTTCTAAAGCATCTTTAAATCTAGGACCACATAAACACTGCAGGAAATAAATAGGATGGTGGGACAGAAGGTGAGAGAGCCGAGGTCCAGAAGGGCAAGTACTCAGGCCCTGACTCCACAAATGAGAAGAAGACTTGGAAACTTTACTTCCTTAACAGGAACTTCAAAATTTCATCATAATCAGGCAAATGTGTGTTGAGTGCCTACGATGTGGCTGGCACTGTGCAAGACACTGAGAAAACCATGAGCAAGACAGGCACAGCCCCTGCCTTCAGGAAGCTTGTAATTTATATTCTACTGGGAGAGAAAACAAACACATGCACAGCCATCACTAACAGAAACCAAACAAGTACATAGACATAAAATAAAATAAACACAAGTTGTGTTATCGTTATTAAGGAAACAAGGAGGACACTGAGGAGGGGAAGGCGGCTGACTTAAAAAAGAAAGTCGGGCTTCCCTGGTGGCGCAGTGGTTGAGAGTCCGCCTGCCGATGCAGGGGACACGGGTTCGTGCCCCGGTCCGGGAAGATCCCACATGCCACGGAGCGGCTGGGCCCGTGAGCCACGGCCGCTGAGTCTGCGCGTCTGGAGCCTGTGCTCCGCAACGTGAGAGCCCACAACAGTGAGAGGCCCGCGTACCGCAAAAAAAGAAAGTCACCCCAGTCCTCTCTGAAGAGGTCTGTCTGTTAGGAGCCTTTGGACAAGCAAGAAAGACCACTTCCATATCCCTCAGAGTAAAGGGATGTTGTAGGGGCCAGAGTTCAGAGGAGATCAGGAATGGGGTCCTCCAAGGGTCTGGCAGCAGAAACCGCTCCTGGTGGAGCTGCTGGAATGAAGGGCTTACAACCATTTGTTCCCCCTTCCTTTCCTCCCTCTACTCAAGGCAGAACCCCTGGGAAGTCCAGTGAAGAAGGGGAGAGTCCAGTTGGCCTGGCTTGCATCATGCGCCTGCCCCTTGGATGGGTGTCAAGAGGACATCTTAATATTTGCTGCCCCATCAAGGCTATTCATAATAAGGAGAGGTGGTTCTTTAAAAAAAAAAATCAGGTGCTGTTAGGCGTGGAGAATAGATGCTGCAGCACCAGAAATGCCGACCACAGGAGGAGACACTTCCTAGAAATGAGACTGAAGACTAAAGAAGAACAAACATTTGAAAGTGGAGGGAAATGTAGTCCAGGGAGTGGGGACAGAATGTGCAAAGTCTCCGGGGTGAGACCTTATGTCAGGTAATAAGAAGTGAGTGCCATTATCTAAAGGAAAGGGAACTGATCTGTGCATAAAGATACACAGAGTAAATACATGTGTGTGGATAGTTGATGATGATGAAGAATAAGAAGAAGGGGGAGGAGGAGAGGAGGGAAGAAGGAAGAAAGAGAAGGAGAAGAAAGAAAGAGAGAAAGACAGGTAGATGATAGATAGATAGGTCGATGATAGATAGATAGATAATAGATTAGATGATAGATAGATAATGAAAGGATTCGTTGAAAATATAAACTCACTGAAGCTGATAGGTGGAGGGATGGAGGGATGGATAGCTTGTTGGGCAGATGGGTGGATGGTGGATGGATCTTCCTGAGATGAACTTGTCCCCAAGCCTTCAATCCTTCAGCATCACCTTCCATGGTCCTAAGACATGATCGAGTGTCAGGGCTGAGACAAGGTGAACTGTAGGGAGAAGCTCACTCTCAGAGCCAGGCAAGTACCCTTCAAGTGGACAGCTCCTTGAATGTGTGGCCTGGAACCTCACTCACCTCACCCTAGTCCTGGCCGAATTGAGCATTACCCACACACTTCTTCTGTAAAGAAAATGGACCCTCCATCAGATGGCTCTGTCAGTGTGACTTGGTGCAAAAGCTCAGGGTGTCCCAATAGTCTATTCCACCTCCTGTCCTTTGGTCCTTTGCTGAGACTAGATGATGTAACAGAACAACCGTTTGCATGGTTCTAGACCCAGATCCATGCCATCAGCCTGCTTTGCCTCTCTGGGCTTCAGTCTCCTCTGTAAAACAAGGGAGGTCGGGTTCACCTCAGGTTCCAAATGAGGGTGGAAAAGACAAGAGAGAGACCTGCAAAAACCTTTAGGGCAACCCTCCTTAGATGGCTTGCACTGTCCCTTACCCACATCCCCAGTATTCTCTTCATTTGATCTTATAAATATTCTATGTGTCCAGGACTGGACTGGATACTAGGGTATAACAATGAACCACACACTGTCCCTGCCCTCCTCGAGCTTAAGGTCCAGAAGACAAGTCAGATGGTAAGTCAAGAACGTTGGCTATCACAGTTGTAATAGTTGCTCTGAGAGCAAAATCCAGTGAGCAACAAAACCCTGGACAGGGAACCTGACCCAGACTGCAGTCAGGGAGGCTTCCTGGAGGAGATGACTGTCACAGATGAACAGGAAGAGATTAGGCAGATGATGGGAAAGAGATGACACGTGCCCGGGGGTCTCACTCTGAGGTCTGGGGAGGTGGGCTGGACCCTAACTCTGTGGATCCTTCATCAGGCCCCAGGGGAATTGCTCAGCTGTGAGAGCCAAGCTGCCTCCAACTTAGATCATATCATCTCAGAGTCCTTATGAGCTCTTTCCTCTGCCTCTCGAGGCTGGATCTCACTGAGCACACGGAGGTGTTTTTCAGCTGTGACTTGGAGCGGAAGCAGCAGAGGGTGTCATTCTTAACCCACATGCCCTGTGGCAGCCTGGCGTGAGGTCTTAGAAAGATGATTAGGGTGTTTGTTCATAGGACATGATTGCTATGTTTTCTCTTCCACTTGTTTATGACTCCCTTTCTATCTTCTGGCTGCTCCTACACCAGGCAGAGCTCACTCTCCAAACCTCATCTCATTATCCATTTTCCCCTCAATTGCATACTTTAGGGGCTGGTAATAGGGCTGCCTACAGTGCTGTGTGTTACAGCCAAAGGATCTGCAGGACTCCAACACCCACACCCCACTGCCATGTGAAAGAGACAAAATATTTTCATTTCTAAGCCTCTACGCCTAGAGGGAAAAAAGTTATGCAACCGTGAGACTGTTGTGGCTTCTTAAGAAACTTTGGTGGCTGGAGAAGGAATCCAGTCTTAGCTGGCTTTTCCTAAGTGACAAGTGTCTGGGCCACCTGACGCTGCCAAATGAGTGAGGTGACCTAAACGCACCTGCCTTCAAGTTCACCTGTCTGCCCGTAGGCACCCAGTCCTTGCTCAAGACAGGTGGCTTCTGGGATGAAGATGAGGGCGGAGCCATTCTAATTAAGTACCTGCTATGCAAAGGTGCTGTGCCTTCTAGTGTCTAGTTTGCATCAATTTGCATGTGTATTCATTATCTGTGCTGTGTAACAAATTACCACCAACTCAGCAGGTTTACAACAACACCCATTTGTTATTATCTCACAGTTTCCAGTGGTCAGGAGTCTAGGTACAGGTTATCTGGATCCCCTGCTCTGGGTCTCATCAGGCTGAAATCAAGGTGATAGCCAGGGCTGGGATCTCATGTGAGAAGCTTGGGGTTCTCTTCCAAACTCACTGTTTGTTGGATGAATTCAGCTCCTTGCGGTTGTAGGACTGAGGCCCTCAACACCTCAAAGTCAATCACCATTCTCTTCCACGGGGCCCCCTCCACAGCATGGAAGCTTCTTCAAGGTCAACAGAAGGGTATCTGCTGCTTCAGCTCTCTCTGACTTCTTCCTTCTTTGGTTTCTGGGCTCTCTTTTAAAGGGCTCCCCTGATTGGGTCAGGCTCACCCAGGAAAATCCCCCTTTTCATGAACTTAAAGTCAACTGATTAAGGACCTTTATCACATCTGTATTCACCTTGTCATATAATATAGCCTAATCAGGCCAATGACTTCCCATTGTATTCACAGTCCCTCCCACACCCAAGGAGAGGGAACTATACAAGGGTGTGCCCACCGCAGCTTACATTATCTTTTGTACACGCACCTCCTGGCCTTGGTGGCGCGGCAACTCAGGCTGCCTGGATTGAATCTCTGCTCTGACTCCCACTAGCTGTGTGACCTTGAGCAAGCCCCCTAACCTCTCTGTGCCTCTGTTTTCTCATCTGTAAATTGGGTTCAATAATAGTACCCACCTGCTAGGTTGTTCTGAAGTTTAAATGACATAATTATGTGGCCCACTTTGCACAAAGCCAGGGCGCTCGCTAGATGCCTGACTTGGCCTGATTCCATCCTTCTTCCCCAGTGCAGTGTCAGCACCGAGATCCTCTTTACCCCAAAGCACCACCCTCCCCTCTCCACACCTTCAGCATCCTCTTCCATCCCAGGAGCAGACAGAGATGGAGCAATTAGCCTTTGGTCACAAAAGTACACAGAGCTGTCGGCTGGGCTGCCAGAGGGATTTATGAACACCATGGAAGCTTGTACTGCTGCAAGAGAAGTTGTCAGGGGATCACTTCTGAGGTAAAAACAAAAAACACCTCATCCGCCCCTGCCAGATCCTCCCTGTGACAAGATATTAAAACCTGGCTGTCCCTTTCCGAACGTTCCAAGGCTTCTACAGTGAGTCTGAGTTATTTTGATAATCAGACAAGAAAAGGCAATAAACCTGACTTTTCATTGAAAAGCTTGGTGGTCAGAAACGCCAACTCCTGCCAGGTTGTATCTGCAGGAAGAGCCGCCAGGATGGCTGAGAGCTTGCGTTTTGTTCTCTTCTTTTTTTAAAACAAAGATCCATTATGCAAATCGCTCGTAAAAATTTTAAAGCATCTTGTCCTGTCTCAATTAATTACAGCCTTCGTGGGCCCAGCTTCAGCAGCAGAGAAATCCTCCTGGTGCAGGGATGCTGCCCTGAGAGACAAAGCACTGCCCTTGTCCTGCCCTGGGGACTCTCTCGTCCCTTCAGCCCATGCCTGCCTGTCTTCCTGGCCATGTCGACCTACTCATCTCACTAGCCAGCTGACCACCACGCCCCACCACCACCATCTCACACACATAAACACACATACACACACACACGCACACACAACCCCTGGCAGTAGCTGTTGCTCCAGCTTCCAAGAGGGTCCTTCTCCAACTAGAGTGAAACTAACGGTCTGTAATTTATTGCTCAGCCCCTATGCTGCTGGCTAAATGAAAGCAGCCACTTGTCTTAGTTCCACCTGGAGAGGAGAAGGGAATCCAGGCGCCAGAAACAGTAGCAGTGACCACCTCTGTCCTCAAGTCTTCCCTCTGTCCCCTCCCCAGAAAGGAGCACAGCCAGGCCCCTCCACAAGCTGCTTCTCCGTCTGACAGCAGTGAGGGCACCTGAGCAACCTCCAGCAACCGCAGCCGGCCCTGCCGTCCCCAAGTCTGATGGCCGAGTTTTCTCTGACAACTAGCCTCTCTTTCCTGCACATCCCCTCCCACTCACCCACCTACCCATTCACCCTGCATCCTGTCTTCTGCCTGCCTCCAGGACCATTTCTGCATCATTCTGTAGAACCTCACTCTCAAGACGGGATCTGGAAACTCATTCTCACCGTGGCCTAAGTGGCCAATAACCACTGAAGATATTAGCTGAGGATCCTCACCCCATTCTATTCACATTTTAAGAGGAATAAAAGGATGAATTCTTTGTACCAGTTTAATAAAAGACTCAACATGTCAGGGCATAAACATGAAGTGTTTTATTTCCCTCCTGATAGCTGCCCCCAGTGGTACTCTGTTAATCTCCTCCACTCTTCCTACTGAGTACCAGGGCCATTGTCAATATCTGGGGATGCGTCGCGACTTTCCTGTTTCACTGATTAGCGCAGACTCATGTTAGTATTGGGGGAAGGGGAGGTGGTGTTTGGACCAGTGCAGCAGTACAGCTGCTCTTACAAAGCATTCAGGCCATAGAGGCTTAAAACAAAAGAGGATATATTTCAAGTGGGTGGGAGAGAGTGCCCAGGGCTTCCGGAAGACCCATCGGGCGCCCACCCGTGCCTCCCCCTCTGGCCCGGTAAGTGCATCCAGGACCAACCCAGCCTTGCAAACCCACCTACCCATCCCCCACCCGTGAGCCCCAGGACGGCAGTTCTGGAGAGGGAGACCTCAGATGTAGCAGGAAGCAAATTGCCCTCCCTTCTCACCCGTCTTTCTTTTCTTTCCTTCCCCCCGCCCTCCATCTGCAGTGAATGACGTCAACATCAATTTTACCACAGCTGCTCCACCCTGTAACACCTGTTGTCTGTTCACCTGGCTCGAGTCCCAGCCCTTACTAACTTGTCTGCATAGCCTGTGTCATCTTCTACCTGTCACGCTGTGTTACAAATAGCTTCATGAAAAGCTTTGGCACTGAGAACCTTGTGTTGAGTCAAAACCAGTGAAAGCAGTCGTATGGATTCAGAAGTCACCGAAGAGCCCTGGCTTCAGGCTGCCTGCACCTCCACAGCCTCGCTGAGTCACCGGCGTGATCAGTGCGCGGAGTGTTCACCGCAGGCCACACGCTGCCGTGAGCACTTTCCCACAACGTCCCCCGTTCACATTCACAGCAACCGCATTTGATGTCCTCGTTTTGCAGAATTGGAAACTGAGGATCAGGCTAACTAAGGAACTGGCCCCAACGTACAGAGCTTGTAAGCTACGCAGCCAGGGTTTGAACCACGTGGGCTCTGGAGCCTGGGACCTTAACCAGATGATTTCCTGGTTCCTGGTGGGAAAGTATAATGAACTCTTGAGAGGATGGAGCAGCAATTGGGAGAAAAGGAGCAGAAAGGAGAGAGAAAGAGCAGCCAGGAGCGCCTTCTGCTGAAACATTTCCAGGCCTGACTCTGTACCCAATGCTCAAAGGTGTGCATTTTCTACTCTTATTGTCTGAGGTTTTAAGCTCTTGGTGTAAACGCCGCCCAACCCTCCAGCCCAGGACAGCAGCGCTCACCAGGGAATCCATCCGGACCAAGAAGCTCCTTTGCAAAGATGTAGAGGGGAAGGAGAGACAGTGACCCTGCCCCTGGCAGAAGGAGCCACGCGGGAACAGAACGCTGAGAAGTTGAGCCCAGGGTCCTGGTTGAAATGGTAACAGTTGTCCGTGGCTCAGCGCCCCTGGCTCCGCCCAGATATCATCCTCCAAGCAGAAGGCGCCACTGAGGGCCACACAAAGGCAGTTAGGAAGGGCGCTGAAATTAAGGTGGCTGTGCTGTGGCCTGTTGCTTCCCTCTGGCTGTCCTGAGCCCCCAGCCCAGACCCAACAGGACTGCCACCGAGAGGCACCGGCGAGAGCTCTGGAACCCCACACTAGGAGGGAGTGGCCAGTGCATCGTGAGCTGCTCTGTGAAAAGCAAGAGATAACTGGGATGGGTTATCACTGTGCATCCATCACGTTTTAATCTGGGCCCATCTGTCAGGCTTGTGGAGGCTGGGAGGACATGTCACCTCGAAGCTTCCCCTCACACTGCAACGGAAGGCTCACAAGTCCTGCAGGAGTCGTATTCTCCCGGTTAGCGATCCCAGGCGGGACCTCCTGTTGCCACAAGACTTTCAGGCCACGCACCAGCTCAGCGTCAACCAACTCACCCAGTGCCAGTCACCCCCCATGTCCCCCTGGTCATCCCTTACCTGGAACCCCAGCGGGAAGCCAAGTATTGGGGACCACCCCACCCATCATGAGCGTGCGTTTACTAAGGCATGAAGCAACAGCAAGTGTGTTACGTGCCTAGAAGAATCAGAGCCCGGACGTGACACTAGCACAACCATCTTAGATGGATGACATTGCCACTCCTCACTTTGATCAGGTCCCAGACCAGGACCTGCCAAAGGCCCTTGGGGGATTGAGATGAAGCAGGGAGCAGCGGCTGGTGGCAAGATGCCACTTTAGGCCCAAAGACTGGAGGCCCCAGCACACACTTCCTCACTAGGGAAACTCCCACCCAGCTCGGGCCATGTTGGCAGGGCACCTCCAGCAGTGTCCAACCTGGACAACCAGACATAGCAACCTTGCCCACTGTCATGGGACCCCAGTGCCAGCCAGCAAGCAAAGAAGTTTTAAATGCGTAAACAAAGAAGTAATTTAAATTCCAAAAGCAGGAATTGAGCAGTCCCTACATCTCAGGCACAGAGATTCAAAGTTAAGTGAATAAGACCTGGGAGAACCCAGAGAAAGGCAGGTGGATCCAGTCACCCTCGGGTGTCAGGAAGACAGGTCGTGACCCACCCCAGCTCTGCATGTGCTAAAGGAGGAAAGAGAACACACCTGATGAGCCATAAGCAATGGGATGAGGGCTCAGGTAGGCACCTGAGGAGAACATTCCAGTAA
Organism: Lagenorhynchus albirostris; assembly: GCF_949774975.1. Classification (NCBI taxonomy): domain Eukaryota; kingdom Metazoa; phylum Chordata; class Mammalia; order Artiodactyla; family Delphinidae; genus Lagenorhynchus; species Lagenorhynchus albirostris. The sequence goes on along the minus strand of NC_083096.1, from coordinate 182,433,164 downwards.
CCCAGAGAAGAAACTGGCACTCTTCGGGGCATATAAAGCCCTGAATATGGGACCCTGCCTCTCTTCCCCTGCCCCCCATCCACACTCTGCTACACCCATAAGGACCTTCGATGCTCTGGATCCTTCTCACTGCCACACCGCAACTTTCCGCCTGTCTTCATCTTCACGGTCCTCAGCCCAGCAGCATCAGTCGCCCCTGGGAGCTTGCTGGGAATTCAGAATCTCAGGCCCCACCCCGGATCTGCTGGGGCAAAACCTGCCCTTTACCAGACGCCCGCGGATTGATGCACAGGCGTCAGAGAAGCTTCAGCACGGCCTGCACAGGGCCCTGTGTCTGATCCAGCCTCTCCTGGGACTTCCCAGCGTTTCAGCTCCTCCGTGACGCCTTCCCTGCCCTCTTGGATGCAGAATGGCTGACGGCTCCCTCCTTCGCAACGCACCGGGCCCCACACAGAGCCTGCCAGTGTCTGCCCACCTCTCCCTGCCAGCAGACCATGTGCCCCCGGAAGGCAGGGACCCAGGCTTATGCCTCTATGCATCCCCGAAGTTAGCCCACTGCCAGGCACGTGTGATGTAGGGTGTTCAGTCAAAATACAGATTTGCTGAATGAATTAATGAACTGTGCCTGAGCTGTTTTATCACATCACACACCCTTAGGACATTGGCCAGAAGAGACATGAGGACAGCGGGTATAACTATTTTAAAATCGTGTGATTTGCTCACTGCCTTTTAAAATGTTCGAAGAGAAGGCTGTGACCTTTTGGAAAGAGAGCCGATTAGTGTCAGGGCCTGGGGCCAGTGGCACAGGCTGAGGCCAGGAGGGAGCCTGGCAAAGCAGCCCTGCAGACAGAGGTCGGTCAAACAAGGGATTCCATTTGTCATTTTGTTCCTCTGTCAGGTGATTCAAAGTTCCTCTGAGGTGGCTGTTCCAGGAGCCACGTGTGGCTGGGTTGATGGGTGATGGGAATATTCGGCAGGCAGCCCCCCACCCCAGTTCTTCCCGGGAAGCAGACAGCAGCCATCTGAACAGGAAATATCATCCTGCTTTTCAAAGAAGTAAATTAAATTCCAAAAGCAGGAATTGAGCAATTGCTACATCTCAGGCACAGAGATACAAAGATCTCAAAGTCCCAGAGGCAAATTCTCAGAGAGTTTGCTTTGCGCGTTTTTTGCCTACACCTCCTTGAAGCTTTGGAAGCTGACCTGAGGGACCCCAGGCTGTAAGGAAGAGCCCAGCAGGTCTGGGAAGCACAGCACGAGTAGAATTATGCACCAGAGAGGGGAGGACATACTGCAGGGGGGTGGCAGGAAGTGGGGGTGGGCTGCAGTTACTAATTCATTTGGATGAAATCTCTAAATTATAATTAAGGAAGAATCTCTCCAACTCTGGAGCACACCGAACAATAAACAGCTGTCTGCTTTGATTAACAGCCAGACCATCGCTGAGCCTGTGCCCGGCCGCCAGAGCCTGCAGCAGTGTGCTGACTCGGGAAGTCTCTCTCCACCAGGATGGGCGAGCCTCTGGTCCTGCGACAGCAGTACTTCCAGGCTGCCCTGGATGGGGGCGAGAGAGGGCCGTCTCATCAAATAGGTTGGGAAAACACCAAGTTGAAGAAAATCACAAAATCCAAATGCAAGAGGTATCTCGACTATGGAGCTTCTCAGAGACCCAGGCCACGCTGCCCATGTTGCTGTGACACTGTAAGAGAGGAAGAGAGGGGGCAGTGATTCATCCCAGAGCTCCTCCTGGGTGGGGATGTGGGAGTTTGAGGTTAAATCTATGAAAACAGCCTAGAAGAAAGCACCCGCTCCCTTGAGGACACAGCACTCCTGGCTCCTCCCTCTTCTGCACTGGCCACCCTGCCACCTGAACCATTATGTGGACACAGGTCACATCCAGCCTTGTTCTTGGCTCTTCCCATAGCGCCAGGTTTCAGATCTGAGGGTTGCGTTATATGAGAATAACAGCTTCTAAGCAGCAGGGTGAGGAACTGGAGGCATCCAGAGAAGGCTTTTGGGGAAAAGCTGGGTGTGGAATATTGTATGAGAAACTGTAGAAGGAACTGAGTCTTTATTTGGCAGGAGGAAAGACCAAAGAAACCATTATTATTGTTTAAATCCTGCAACCTTCTCTAGAGCTGCTCCCAACATCCAGGTTCTCTCCTTCTCAGCAGAGAATCTGTTTCCCCTACCCTTCCTGGAGTTAGGTATGGTCATGTGACTTGATTTGGCCAGTGAAATGAGAACAGAAGTTAGCTATAATTATGTGACCTGCTTCACCAATGGAATTGGAGCAGAAGTTGTATGGTCATGTGACATATTTGGGCCAATGGAATGGGAGCAGAAGTTAGGTATGGTCATGTGACTTGCTCTGGCCAATGGAATGAGAATAGACGTATGATTATGAGAAGTAGAATAGAAGAATGAGAATAGAAGTTAGGTATGGTCATGTGACTTGCTTTGGCCAATGGAATTGGAGGAGAAGTTGTATGGTCATGTGACTTATTTGGGCCAATGGAATGGGAGCAGAAGTTAGGTTTGATCATGTGACATGCTTTGACCAATGGCAGGAGAGTAGAAGTCTGTAAGCCACCATGCTGCCTTCACCTGGCCATTGGTGCCCAGTAATACTGCAGATGGTTAAGTCTCTGCACCCTGCTTCCCAGCATGGACAGCATGCATCAGAGCCCCCAGCCAACCCAACATGGACATGGAGCAGAGTGAGAAATAAGCCTCTGTTGCTTGAGCCACTGAGATCTCGGGGCTAGTTGCCACTTCATCAAAATCAAGCCCATTTTAACGAATACAGAAGTTGATCCTAGAAGTAAGATGCTGCTGTAACAAAAATCCAAACTCTGCAGCTTGGGCTTTGAGATCAGGCAACGAGTTTAGGAAACTGATACTGAAGGCCGGGAAGATGGTGGCCCCTGTTATGTGGTGGTGAGACATTTGGGAACCCTGTCGCCTTTGGTGACCTGAAGAGTAAATCATGTACCCAGCGCAGCTGTTGCCCTGGGGGAGGGGCTGGAAAGGGGACTGAAGAGCGTGCTCTGGTTGCTGTCAGAATTTGGCAAAGCGTTGCAAGAAAGAGGTGAGATCAGAAAGGAAATGGCTGGTTTGCAGACACAAATGAAAGGGAGCCCAGGGAATTCCCAAATTCAGGAATTCGTAGGTCTGGAATAGCCAAGTTCTTCCCAAACACAAGTGGTAAATGTAAACACTTTGAGAAAAGACTGAAACTGAGCCATGTGGTGAAGGACCAAATCAAGGGAGTGGTGTCCCCTCCAGGGATAAATGAAAGGATTCAGTGGCTCAGGATAATAGTCCAACCAGGAGTGTTGTACCCAGTACATCCTTCCAGCTGGACAGAGTAGCCCATGGAAAAAAGTCCATATGTGTGGCTCTTCCAACCAAGCCTGGTATGACAAGAAAGTGTGATTATGTCTTAGGAGGAGAGACCAGAGGGAAGCAAGGGGGTGAGAAGGGAAAGAAATAGAGAGAATGTGAGAATCATGCCTCCAGAGGAAGTGTGACTTTGGCTATTGGAATACAGAGCTTACTGGGCTGGAGAAGGGGAAGTCACCACATGTTTGAGGTGACTGTATGTCTACAAGGACAGTCGGCACTGGGGAGCAGAGCACTGTGGCATCTGAAGCAAGAAGAGCCCTGCTCTTCTCCAGGCAGGGAGACACCTGGGAAAGCTGCTCACCCTCTATGCAGAGCACAGTCCCCGAGGCCTGCTTCAGATGCAGCTGAGGAGGGCACCAGGAAAGCCAAATCCCCAGTGGCTGGAGCCAGAGGCTGCAGGGGTCCAAGGGAGCTGCCCCCTGGGAGCAGAACTGGGGCCTAATCAAAAAACATTCCCCACCCACAGCAGGGTTGACACCTCGAAACATTTGCCCAGTGGGGTTTCAGGACTGCCGCAAACAGGTGTGCTCTCTGGTCCCCACTCTGCCCCCTTCAGGATGAGATCATTTATTAGGGAGACCCTGTCCGTGTTCCGCTCTCCTGTCTGGGGCAGGGGGTGCAGGCAGCTTGTCTTTTTAGCTCATAGACACCTGAGCCAGAGGGGCCGTGGGCAGACCTGGGGTCGAGGCCCCCGTGCCTCACCCAAAACCCTGGCCGAGCCCTGCTGGCAGGACCAAGGCTCCAGGGCTCCCCTCCCAAGTGGGCTGAGGGCTGGCAGAGCCCCTTTATATTTATATTTGGAAATATAGCATTTGCTGATTAAAAATAGAACTAATGATATCTCTGTTCAATAGAAGACGACAATTGTTTAGAGGAATTATAGTTTCCCTCCCTTCAAATTTTCTGCAATCTATGGCATTTCTAAGCATATAGAATTTTTCAGACTAGTTCTAAAAATAGCTTCTCCCAGGATCCATAGAGAGGGCAAGAAATTTACCCTTTTCAGTAGAAGGGAAACTGTTCGCAAACCCTTGAAAGAGTCTCCCTGTGTCTGAAGCCACATGAAGTCACCAGAAAAATAGTTCCTGGGAAGTGTTTTTTTATCACGCCAGTATTGAAAGATCACCTTATTTTGCGTACAAACCCGCCGAGGAGCCGTAATGACCACTGCCCTGCCCCCGCCCCCGTCATTCCTACCACCCCCTCTTCTCCACAGATGCCTGTCCCCTGGGCCAGCCATGGCTGGGACCCTCCGAGGGGACCTTCAGGCTCCAGCAGCCAAGACCACCCAGTGGAGCTCCGTACACCTGTGTGAGTCAGCATGTTCCTCTGAAAACGATTTGCAGTCACCGGTAACAGAAACACATCTAGAAGGAGGCAGTGAAGAATAAGGAGGAAAGGAGGCAGCTGTACAGTGAAAGCACACAAAACTAGAACAAAAAGAGAAACAACGGACCGGGGGAAATAAGAGCATCAAACAGGACAGAGTCGATATCCCAGCGAGATAAAGACCTTGTACGGCCCCAGTGTCCATTTGGAGACAATGATAAATGTGGAGAGAGCCAGACGAAGCAAAGCATAAGTGTGAGTGAGTGTGTGTGTGTGTACGAGCGTGTACGTTTAAATGTGCAAGTCTTTATGTATGTATGAGTGTGCATGTGTGTAAAATGTGGGTCCACGTGGGTGTGTGAACTTGTGTGTGTGATCAAAGGTGATCACACTGGCAGCTGAACCCAGGACAGGAGGCCGATGCAGTCCCCGAAGGACGCCCTGGCTGGGAGGAGCGGCGCGGCAGGAGGGGCAGAGTTCAGACCCCAGCTCTGATGCTGTTCGCGGCCAGACCTTAGGTGCAATTACTTAACATCTCCAGCTTTGTTTCCTCATCTGTAAAATGGAAATAATCACACCACTGTGCAGATAAAGGTGAAGGTGCATTGGTGCCCGGCACGCCAACTTTTCCCATCCATGTTGGAGAACCTCCCTTCTGCAGTCTGATGCCCAGGCTGACCAGGTTTCCCTCTGGAGAACTTAGGCTGCTCGTCTTCCGTGATGGCAGAGACACATGGGCTCCAACCTGGGTTATAAGCAGAGAGTAGAACCAGGTAAGACCTGGGCCTGAGTAGGCAGGACCTCCACAAGCAGTGGGACCCTCAGAAAACAGAAGGTGTCCCAGGAGCCCACAGGGAGGCAGGAGGGCACAGGGGCGTGGACCTGGGGCTTGGGGTCTGACAATGGAGTTCAGACCCCAGCTCAGCCAGCTCCCAGGATGACGTGGGCAAATCACTGGAGTTCTTCCCCCGGCAGCGAGGACCGAATGAGACAAACCGTGGGTCTGAGGCCCCCTTGCTCCTCACGTGGAGCGGGAACAACTTGGCAGAGCGCGTGGTTGGAGCCACACCAAGGGCCGGGTCAGGGTGGGTGAATTCCCAGGGCTGGTTTTTTGGGGGGGTTTTGGTTGGGTTTTTTTTGCGGTACGCAGGCCTCTCACTGTTGTGGCCTCTCCCATTGCGGAGCACAGGCTCCGGACGCGCAGGCTCAGCGGCCATGGCTCACGGGCCCAGCCGCTCCATGGCATGTGGGATCTTCCCGGACCGGGGCATGAACCCGTGTCCCCTGCATCGGCACGCAGACTCCCAACCACTGCGCCACCAAGGAAGCCCCAGGGCTGGTTTTAAATGGCATCTACTCTCTTTTGGAAGAAATCCCTCCTGCTTCACAGTGAACTCCTGCAGGGCTACAGGAACATCCCCAAGACCCAGTGAATGAAGGGAGGAGGACAAAGTCAGGCTGGCTCCATTCAAGCGCGACAGCAAAACAGGAGAGACGTGACCCTCCTTGAATAAAGAAATGCAAAGTATAATACTGATGAAGTGCCTCTTTCAATTTGCAGACAAACACTTTTGTGATATGAGGTTGGGGGAAGCTGACATTTTAACATACAGTGCAAGTTTTTACAATAATTCAAACATCCAACCTGGAGAGAGCAGTTAAGTACCCATTCGAAGGAATTCCATGTTGCCATTTACACGACTATGGGTGATTTTTGTCTTATAATTTATGCTTTTCCAGACTTTCTGAATCATCTATGTCCTACAATCAGTATGCATGACTTTACTGAGACCAAATAAATTATTTTTTTAATTTATGCCTGGGGCTAAGAGTTAGGCATTTGAAAACAGTTGCGCAAAGTTATGGGGGCTCAGCGTGAAGTCGGTCCTTTGTCAAATTTCCTCTAACCCATCAAGGCTGTACTTTTAACAACAAAGAGAAATGCAGCTAAAACCTACCCGAGGTAGTTTCTCAAGACTCTAAAGCAGACCTCATGGGACCCAATTAACCCAGGCCCTACCCGCAAGGACTCTAACCCCAGGCCCCTCCCAGGCCATCTGCCCACCCCTCCACTGCCACCATCTCCTGTCCCAGCCACTTCCCTTCACACCTGATCTTGACAACATAACCCATCTCCCTGCCTCTCACACCTCCTGCCCCAAAAGAAGATATGTTGGGGACCTCACCCCCAGGACCTCAGAATGTGACTTTATTTGGAGAGAGGGTCTCTATGGAGGTGATCAAGTTAAAGCCAGGTCATCAGGGTGGACCCTCATCCAGTATGAAGGTGTCCTTATTAAAAGGGGAAATTTGGACCCAGAGAGAGACACAAACAAAGGGAAGATGATGTGAGGACACAAGGAGAAGGCGGCTGTCTACAAACCAAGGAGAGAGGCCTCAGAGGAACCAACCCAGCCCGCACCTTGATCTCAGACGTCTGGCCTCCAGACTGAGAGAGAATGGACTTAGGTTGTCTAAGGCCCCCTGTCTGTGGTCATTTGTGATGGCAGCCACAGGAAACAAAATATAAGGAGTCTCTACAAGGCAGTCAGGGTTTTTTTTAAACCTGAGCCTGTCATAATAGTGCTTAAACAATCTAGAAGCAGAGACTGGAATCTCAGCAGAGACCGCAGGCCCTCCTGATGGGTTTTCCCATCCACTCCGACTCCAGGATGTGCCAGGTCACCATGAGATGCTCCTCTCATCCCCTCCCTCCCTCCCTTCCCAAAAAGCAAACACACATGCACACACACACACAAACACAAACACACGTACACGCCTCCCCCTGCTAATTTACCCTACTTGCTTGCAGGATGTCAGTTTAACAAGACACATCAGCAGGCCCTTCCCGAAGCCCATCTTTCTTCCAGGAGCTCCGTCACACAGGGGCTGGGTCAGTCTCTGTTTGAGGAGCTACCCTGGGAACTGCACAGCCCTTAGCAGTGTCCCGGCTTCCACTCACTGGATGCCAGTAGAGTCCCTCCCCACTCACAGTTATGACAACCAAAAATGATCCAGACTTGGCCAAGCATCCCCTGGGGACAGAACCACCCATGACTGAGGGCCTCTGCTCTCAAAACCTTCAACCCCGCAAAGGCGTGGGTGGCATCTGCGTTCCTTACCACCGTCTCCAGCACCGAGCGCAGACCCTGGCATCCGAGCTGTCCACGTGCACATGACAGGAGGGCTGGTGAACGAGGAACCAGCCAACACAGGTCAGTGTCTGGTGGATCAGCTGTAGCCTGACCTCACTGTCGCTCCTGGTGTTGGAATGACCCCTGCAGGACCCCCAGACAGCCTGGGGTTGCCCACATGAAACCCCCGTGGGGTTGTCTCCTGGTTCCTGTGTCTCTCCATCCACTGGGACTTTGTATAAACTTGTTACCCATCAAGATGAAAGCCAGATAAATAAAAATGAAGTGACAGACGTGTGGGTACCATCTGATCCCTCCCAGGCAGGGAGATAGTATGCTGACACTCTGATGGTTGTATTAACAATTTAATAGAAGCCCAAGCGCCCAGGGCCAGGCAGATCTTGCCAGCACGAGCAGGGGCATTCTACTGACTTCTACCCGCCCCCACAGGAGACGGGCCCGGGCGAGGATTCCGGGGTGCCCAGGAACCGTTCAGCCTGGAAGTCTGGGGGTCTGACACCTTGGCATCCTCCACCTGAACAGGGGGAGCCCCTGATGCCCGTAAACTGTGAACTCTGCCCACTTGCCCCATTATGGCAGCAGTCCCTGGGAGAAGGGCTGGAAGCAGGGCCCATTCCTCGAGCCCGGGGTTTCTTCATCTCAGCACTGTCCACAATGACTTTGACCGAGCAAAGACCAAGGGCCCTGAGGGCTGGGACCACACACAACCTCTTCCCCTTTTTAAGCATCTGTTCAGCGCAGAACTTAGCATACAGTCAGTGCCCAATAAATGTTTGTTGAGTGGAGACCAATAAGGGGGGCAGGAGAGGAAAGAGATCTTACGCCTGTGGGCAGAGAAGCAGGTGATAGCTTCAGGCAGGATGCTCAGAGCCAACCCCCGCCCACCCACCTGGTGCTCCCTTCTCAAACCAGCTCAGAAAGTCTGAGGACCGAGGGCGCGGCTCAGGGGGTCCTTGGAAGTCGCAGCAGCCTTGGGAACATGGCTGGGGCCCCTGAAGGAGTGGGGAATGCCAGATGGAGGCAGTGGGGAATGCCGGATGGAGGCAGTGGGGAATGCCGGATGGAGGCAGTAGGGAATGCCGGATGGAGGCAGTGGGGAATGCCAGATGGAGGCAGTGGGGAATGCCGGATGGAGGCAGTGGGGAATGCCGGATGGAGGCAGCGGGGTCAGCCAGGATGCTCTGCGGCAGATGGTTCCCCGGGACACCTGGACCACCCCCACCCACCGAGCAAGTTCCAGGAGAATAGGGGCTTTGCCTTATTGATTGTCAGCACTGAGCAGAGCCTGTCCCACAGGAGGCACTCAGTAAACATTGTTTGAATGGCTGGATGGACACTGTGATGGGGGGAGTCCCCAAAGCCCTCACTTGAGGAATTTACTGATGCATGTTTCTACCTTGTACTGGAAACACCTCGCAATGTATGGATCACTTAGCAGCCAAAGAGCACAAGCTATTATCAGCCACCTTCTCAGGCATACAGGCCAAGTCGGAGAACCCAGCTGCCACTTCCCAGCTACATGAGCTTGGCAAGCCAGGACCTCACTGGGCCTCACTCCTGCCAAGGAGTTCCAGGTGCTTCCTCTTTGTTATCCCTACTATGTGAGCTCCAGGTCCCTAGCAGGCAATTTGCCACAAGCCCAGCCTCTCCTGCAAGGAGGGAGGGCCTGAGCAGGGTCTTCCAGGGGCTCTGATGCTCCCCAGGGTCCTTTGTAACCAGCCCAGCTGCCTTCCCTGTTCCTGCCCAAGCCTACTTCCTGAGCACAAAGACTTGCTTTGAATGGCCAGCTGTTTTCTTGATCTGTCTCATCCCACAAGGGGCGTGTCTTTGAATGGAGCCCTGGTTACTTTTCTGTAAATATCCAGGTCTGGGCTCAACATGCTCCAAAATCTTCTCCAAAGTTATCAAAACATGTGCACACGTGCACACACACATCCAGGGTATTTGGATCATTTTAATAGGATTCAGCTTTTCTGCTCTGCTGAGAAATACTGCAAGAAAAGTTGAAAGCCTCATATCTCAAAAATCAAATCAACAGGCACTTTTGAAAAACTGACACAAACAAATAGGAAGAAAAGGGAAAAGAAACAGAAAGAAAAAGCTTCATTCAGACGCCTCACCCGGAGCCCACTTGTGTTTCCGTTCAACTTCCTTCAAGTCAGAGCTGCTTCTCATTCTGCTGCCTTCGCCTCCTAGTTGGAAACCACAATCCATATTTTTAAAATAAAGGAAGAAAGTCTGCCTGTAATTTAGTGGTGATTATTTATCACCCACTCCTGAAAACAGATGCCCATTGCAGAGAAGATCGACCAATTTATCGGGAGGGGAAGATCTCTATTTCCTGCGCTAGCGTCACATTACCAGCTTGGGTAACTACTGCATAAACAATAAATTACTCATGGATTAATTGTGCTTCTAGGTTTTTCAGAGTGCTTTTCATGCAGACAGTTGCATATACACTAACAGTGAATTGAAAAAGGCAAAGGCCTGGGGACCCACCCCGAACAGGAGGGAACAAAGACCATTAATAGGATTGCAGAACTCTCCATGTATTTCACAAAGGTTCACCTGACCATGAGGGATTGCTGAGCACACTGGACACACAAATAGTCTCCATCTATAAAGGGTGGACTTAAAACTACATTTCCATGAGATACCGATTCACATCTATTGGAAGGGCTAAAATCCAGAACCCTGACAACACCAAACGCTGTTGAGAGTGTGGAGCAACGGGAACCCCTACCCATTGCTAGTGGCAATGCAACATGGTACAGCCACTTTGGGAGACAGCTGGGCAGTTTCTTACAAGGATAGACACACTCTTACCATATGATCCAACAATCACACTCCTTGGTATTTACCCAAGTGTGTTGGAAACTTGTCCACACAAAAACCCGTACAAGAATGTTCATAGCAGCTTCATTAATAATTGCCAAAATCTAAAAGCAACCAAGATGTCCTTCAGTAGGTGAATGGATAAACAAACTGTGACAGGTCCAGACAATGGGGCATTATTCAGCATTCAGTGCTAAAAAGAAATGAGCTACCAAGCCACAAAGAGATATGGAGGAACCTTAAATGCATATTACCAAGTGAAATAAATCAGTTTTAAAAGGCCATCTACTTTATGATTTCAATTATATGACACTCAGGAAAAGGCAAAAGTATAGAGATGGAAAACAGATCAGTGGTTGCCAGAGGTTTAGGGACGGAAGAGGTCGAGTTGGTGAAGCACAGGGAATATTTTAGGACAGTGCACTCATTCTGTATGATACTGGTAGATACATGACACCATGCATTTGTCAAAACCCATAGACTTTTGCATCACAAAGAGTAAACCTTAATGCATGTAAATTTTTAAAAAATCAATTAGGAAGTCAGGGGATTCCAAGGTGGCATGGAGACTGTGACAAAAGGCTGGCTGTAATACAAGCACCTGACATAACCTCACTGAAGGGGTGGGGGAGGTGCTGATCTAAGGTGCCTTTGGGAATGTGTGGAGTCTGTTGGACTAAAGATGAAAGAAATTTCACATAGGCATTGTACTCTAGTTGGTAAAGTTGCTTCCTTCATTAACAATTCTGAAACCACTATACATATACACTAGGACTGAAAAAACAAGTAAATGGTTGGAAGATAGTGGTATCCGGGTTTCCCAATTTTGAAGTGAAGGTTACAGAGAAGCAGGGGGAGGAGGCGAGAATGATCCATATGGTAGTGGATTAGAGCTGGAGACATGAGTATGAACTCATGTTTAACTTAATATGGATATAGATGGAGAGATAAGAGATAGATGATACATCATGTGCGTAGACACATGGGTTAGTGTGATATTGTGATTAAAAGAAATATGTATTTGGTCTTCATCTCCATTTCTGACACAGAGCTCCTAAAAACCTTGGAATTTCTTAATGATGAGAGCAGCAAAGTTATACCTTATGTTAATGAGGTGACTTTGGCTACGTACTGTATGATTCTATCTATATGTCAATCTACAAATAGCGAAATTATAAGGACAGAAATCAGAGCTGTGTGTTGGGGGAGAGGGTAGATTGCATAAGTGCCCAAGGAAATTTTGGGGGTGGTGGAAATTTTCTGTATCTTGATTATGATGATTACACTTACTGTATATATTTATTAAAACTCATCAAACTGTACATTGAAAAGGGTAATTTTCTATATGTAAATGATGTCTTAATAAACCCGACTTTTAAAAACAGATGAACAAAAAAAATAGGTGACTTTGGGACTACTCCTAAGGATTTGGACTGGTGCTCAAGAAAACCAACCGTGTGATTAGAGGGTGGGAACTTTCAGTCCCACCCCTCTGAACTCTGGGGAACGGGCTGGAAACTGAATCCATCTCCAGTGGCCAGTGATTTAAACATTCATGCCTATGGAATAAAGCTTCCTTAAAAACCCGAAAGGAGAGGGTTCGGAGAGCTTCTGGATTGGTACATGTGCAGATTCAGGGAGAGTGGCATGCCTGGAGAGTGCATGGAAGCTCCATGCCCCATACCTTCCCTTGTGTATCTCTTCTATCTGGATGTTCTAAGTTACATCCTTTTATAGTAAACCAGTAATCTAATAAATAAAATTTCTCTGAGTTCTGTGAGCTGCTCTAGTAAATTAATCAAACCCAAGGAGGGTGTCACTGGAACCTCTGATTCATAGCTGATTTGTCAGAAGAACAGATAACAACCTGGATTTGCAATTCATTCTGAAATGGGGAGAAGGCAATCTTTGGGGACTGAACCATTAACCTGTGGGACCTGACACTATCTCCAGGTAGATAGCATCCTAATTGAGTCGAATTGCAGGACACCCAGCTGGTATCTGAAGAATTCCTTGCATGTGTGGGGAAACCACACACACACACACACACACACACACACACACACACACACATTGGAAATTGGTCTCAAAAAACCTGTTAGTTAGTAAACATACTTTTATTTCCTTGCTCTGTCTACTGAGGGCCTAGAAGCTATGATATCCCAGTAGCAATGAGCACACCCAGAAGCCAGATCTTGGTTTCTAGATACCATTCTCCAATAAAAGGAACCAGAGCTCCTTAGAGAAACTGCTGATTCTAGGGCTGGAGCAGGACATGTACAAGTTGCCAGAAAATAAGAAAGTGCTCAAAAAATCAAAATGATGGGGATATATCAAAGGAACACAGGAGCCAACTGAAAGAGTGCTCAATGGTCAAAGCCAGATCAGTTTAAGCAACAAAATAAATACAACCCAAAGTATAAAGAGAAAATCCATGATTTTGTACTAATATAAATAAATGATGGAATAAATAAATAAATGAGTAAGAATAGATAGATCTCCCTTACAGAGGAATTCTTAATAATTTACGTAGCTACTTCCCCTCAAGGAGGTGGAGCATAGCTCCCCCCCACCTTAAGTGTGTGCTGGGCATGGCGAGTTCATTCCAAAGAGGACAGATTGGAAAGGGAAAAACAGAGTAAATTTCCAGGAGAGAAAAGTGACTGACTCAGCCAGGTGACCAAGGTCAGCGTCAGCAGCGGTGGGTCGTGGTGACAGCAGGTACCCCTGATACCATGTGATAGGAGTACTGCACCTCTGTGGTTCCTCCTGAGATCCCATCACCCAGTCTAACCATGAGAGAAACACAAGACAAATCCCAACAGAGGGACAGTCTGCAGACTACCTGACCAGTTCTCCTCGAAACTGTCAAGGTCATCAAAACAAAACAAGTCTGAGCAATTGTCACAGCCCAGAGGCACCCGAGGAGAAGTGAAAACTAAATATGATGTGGTGTCCTGTTCTGGAAGAGAAAAAGGATATTAGGGGAAAACTAGTGAAATCTGAATAATAAGTGTTTAGTCAATAATAATATATCAACATTGGTTTATTAATTGTAACAAATGTACTATAAAAATGGGGGGAACTGAGTTTGAGATTTATGGAAACTGCGCTATCTTTGCAACTTTTCTGTAACTCTCAAGCTATTCTTTTAGAAATTACGTATATAGGGCTTCCCTGGTGGCGCAGTGGTTGAGAGTCCGCCTGCCGATGCAGGGGACACGGGTTCATGCCCCAGTCCAGGAGGATCCCACATGCCATGGAGCGGGTGGGCCCGTGAGCCATGGCCGCTGAGCCTGTGCGTCCAGAGCCTGTGCTCCGCAACGGGAGAGGCCACAACAGTGAGAGGCCCGTGTACCGCAAAAAAAAAAAAAAAAAAAAAAAAAACGTATATACATATATGTAGATATACGGTTTTATGATGGTGTCCGCCTGTCAATATTGCTGCTCTCAGCTAGGAATGCTTGGGGACACTAACCTGCAGCGGCCCCCTCCCCACTGACATTTCCCCACTTGGAGCCAGTGTTGTGGCTGGACCAGCCGTTGCGGCTCTTATTATGATTGCACGATGCACCTCAACAGCAGCCATGAGGGAACTTTGAAAACTCAAGGTGTGTTACCCACAGATCCCACAGGGTACACGGTGGGCATGCCCAGGGCCACGCAATGAGGTCTTGGGGTCGAGCGAGAGCAGCTCTGGGGCTCTGCCTTTATTGGGGGTGAGGGTTGGTTTCACAGGTTCACTCTTTATTGGTGAATATAAGAGCAAGAATTAAAGTGCAGAAAGGGAGAAGCAGGGTCACTCCAAGACCCATTATCTGGTCACCTAGGGCTTTCTAAAAGAGGGCCGTCAGGGCGGGACAGCTGGGTTCTTCACCTAGTTGTGTGGCTGGCAATGAGTTTATTGGAGATGGATGTCTTTGAAGTGGATGTCTCAGCCATCCAAAGCTTAATGTCAGGCACTTTGTACACACACACACACACACACACACATTTCCACAAATAACCTTGGGTATCAATACAGAACACTCCCCCCACCATCCCCCAACTTGTTCATAGGGCAGAATTCTGACAGCCAAACAGAACAGGCACACGGGCATTTCATTCCCCCAGACTCTTCTGAGCAGAGGGAACTGCACACACCCCAAGAGGGACCTCGTGTGAGGCAACAGGGAAGGTCAGAGAAGGGCAGACGCCCAACAGCCTGGGTGTCCAGGCCTTGGCCTCCTCATTACCCCAGCCCACCCTCAAGGCATCTCCAACCGAAGCACGGTGTGTGCTGAGGGTCCAGAATGGCAGGAAGACTACTGCACCTGAGGCTGGAGCCCCCTGACGTATTTCAGAAAGATTTCTCTCAACAGTGGTTAAATTATTTTTAATGGTTTTGCCCTTGAAGAGATAAGCCTTTATTTTCCAGCTATTATGATTAAGTTAAAATTTTTTTTTTATTTCCCCAGCAAAGGGAACTCCATTTGGCTACACCTCCTGTGAGATGCCTTACCTATATGGCTTCAATGGGTCTCATGATAACACCACAAGTATTCTTACTATTTCTTATATTGTAGATGAAAAACTGAGCTGATAACAGAAAAGCTAGGCTCAGGCCCTCATGGATCTGGTTCATTCTCCCCTCCTTTGAATGCAGTTAATTGTGGGTGAAGTCGAGTTTGCTTCCCACCAGCTTGCTGCAAGCTTCCTGCAACACAGAGGGCAGAGGGCTGCTCTCAGCAGGAGGGATCTGAGGTCCCCCTACAGGAGCTGATGTCAAAGTTGCAGCCGCCCAGTTCTGGGCCCTGAAGCCTTGAGCACAGAGAACACTGTGGACCCACCCGACAAGGCCCCTGTGACCTGGGTGCGTCTCATCCCCACGGCCAGCGCTGAAAAGGAGGCAGCCTCCTGGAGCAGGCAGAGCTTTCCACAGCCCAGAACACCCCCATGTAGACAACATGCACCAGAGAGAACCACAGCCAATGAACAGGAAGGCCCTCCAAGGAGTGAGGAAAGGAAAGTGCGCAGGAAGGGAAAATGATGGAGATTCAGTTTCATCATCAGAAGACAGGAAACACATCACTCTTCTGAAAGACAGTCGTTTGCCTGGTTTTACTTGGGGGTTTTATTTGATTTGATTTTTTAATCCATGAAAGGTCCTGGAGGTCTCCAACGGAGCTTTCCAGACCAATCCCTCGAGCTCCAAAGCCCATCCCATACCTGCTTCTCGTTGCCATGGCAACCATCCTGGTCCAAGCCTCCCACCCTCTCTCCAGGGCCTGCACTGCCTTCCAACAGGAGCCAAAGCCATGTAAAGCTGGCCCTTGTTTCTTTCTCGTCCTCTCCCACCACACCCCACCTCATCTCACCCCCTCCACTACATGGCAGCCAGAGAGGTCTTTATAAAGAGAAAATTGGACACAGCCACTCCTCTGCTCAGAAATATCTGTGGGCCCCCATCCACTCAGGGGAAGTTTCCCCACATGTAAGTGACCTCTGTGGCCTCACCCCATCCCTTCCTTCTGCTCGCTCTTTCAGCTCCACCCACACTGACCCCATTTTCCTTCCTCAACACCCCCAGGCTCATTCCTGCCTCAGGGTTTTGGCATTTGCTATTCCTACTGCCTGGAGTGTTTCAGAATCTTTGTACAGTGGGCTCCTCCTTCCCCTCAACTTAAATGTCACCTCCTCAGGAAAGTCCACCCTTATCACCAAACCTCGATTCTCCCACCTGCAATCCCTTTCATCATAACCCGAGCTTAGTTTCCTCCTGACACCAACCTTGCCTGATGCCCTCTTGTGTGTTTGCCAGTCTCTTTCCTGTACTAGTCAGCAGGCTCCCTGCAGACATGGAGAGTCTCTGCCTTGCTCCCAGCCCTATTTCCAGAATCTACAACAGCACCCGGCACACAGTAGGTGCTCAAATGGCTGGAAACCTGGGGAAGAGACGATGCTGCAGTTCAAGTCCAAAGGCATCTCCTGCAGAATTCCTTCCTGGGGGGCGTCAGTCCTGTGTTCTATTCAGGCCTTCAACTGATTGACCAACCTTTAGCAAGATGGAGAAAGAAAAAATATAAAAGACACTAATTACCTATACGGGGAATGAAACAAGAGTATTATTATAGAGCCTGTACGTACCAAAAGGATAATAAAGAACACTATGGACAATGCTACACACATAGATTTGACAACTTTGACTAAGTAGAACATATCTTTGATAAATGCAAACTACCGCAACCCACCCAATAAGCAAGAAAGTGTTTGGATACTTCTATAACTTTTGAGGAAATTAAATTTGTCATTTAATTGAAATTCCCCCCCAAAAAAGATTTCTCCAGGCCCAGGTCATTTCACTGGAGAAACCTACCAAACACTTAAAGAAGTATCAACACCAATTCTGCATAACCTCTTCCAGAAAATAGAAGAGGAAGGAACACTCCCCAATTCATGTTATGAAGCTAGTATTATCCTGATACTAAAACCAGACAAATACAATTCAAAAAAGAAACACTACAGACCAATATCCCCCATGACAACAGACACAAAAGTCTTTAACAAAATATTAGCAAATATAAACTTAGCAATAAATAAAGACTTACACCACGACCAAGTAGGATTTATTCCGGAGATGCGAGGCTGGTTCCACATTTGAAAAGTGAATCAGTATAATCCCCCATATTAATAGGCTAAAGAAAAAAGAATCACACAATCATGTCAACCAGTACATAAAAAGCATATGTCAAAATCTATACCCATTCATGGTAAAACTCTTCCCCAGAAAAGGGAATAAAGGTAAACTTCCTCAACTTGGTAAAGAATATCTAAAAAACCTACAGCTAATGCTTTACTTAGTGGCGTAAGACTGAATGCTTTCTGTATTCCTAGCAATGAACACCTGGATACTGAAATTTAAAATACAGTACCATTCATATATACAATGGAATACTACTCAGCCATAAAAAAGTATGAAATAATGTCATTTGCAGCAACATGGATGGAGCTAGAGATTATCATACTAAGTGAAGTAAGTCAGAAAGAGAAAGACAAATAGCATATTATGTTGCTTATATGTGGAATCTAAAATATGACACAAATGAACTTATCTACAAAACAGCAACAGAGTCACAGACATAGGGAACAGACTTGTAGTTGTCAAGTAGGGGAGGGTGGGGGAGGGATGGAGTGGGAGTTTGGGATTAACAGATGCAAACTATTATATATAGGAGAAACAACAAGGTCCTACTGTATAGCACAAGGAACTATATTCAATATCCTGTGATAAACCATAATAGAAAATAATATGAAAGAGAATGAATATATATATATATATATATATATACACACACATCTGTCACTTTTCTGTACAGTGGAAATTAACACAACATTGTAAATCAACTATACGTCAATAAAATAAATTTTAAAAAAATACAATAAAATACAGGGCTATTTATAATCACTAAAAAATTTAACTACTTAGTTGTAAATCTAACAAAATATGTACAGGACTCATATGCTGAAAACTACACAATTCTGACCAAAGAAATTAAAGATCTAAATAAGTGGAGAGACATCCTGTGTTCATGCACTGGAAGACTCAACATAGGAAAACTGTCATTTCTCCTTAAATCCCTAAATTTACATACAAGTTTACCACAATTCCTAGCAAAATCCCAGCACAATTTTTGTAGATCTAGACAAGATTATTCTAAAATGTATTTGGAAAAGCAAAGGAACTAGAATAGCTAAAACATTATTGAAAAAGAATAAAGTAGGAGGAATCAGCCTACCCAATTTCAAATTTTGTCTTATAGATACAGTAAATAAGAGTGTGTAGCTTTTGTGGAGGACTAGACACATAGGTCAATCAAACAGAACAGAGAACCCAGAAATAGACCCACATGAATATGCCCAGCTGATTTTGTACAAAAGTGCGGAAGCAATTCAATGGAGGAAGGATAGCTTATCCAATAAATGGTACTGGGGCCACTGGGCATCAGTAGTCCAAAAGAAACAAACCAAAAACCCATGTTCTTATACAAAAATTAACTCAAAATGTATCATAGGTAAAGTAAAGCATAAAACTATAAAACTTTTAGAACAAAAGATAGAAGAAAATCTTTGTGACCTGGGACTAGACAAAGAGTTCTTAGACTTGACATCAAAAGCACAATTGGCAAAGGGAAAAACTGATGAATTGGACCTCATCAAAATTTTAAAGTTTGCTCTTTGAAAGACTCTTTTAGGAGGATGAAAAGGCAGGCTGAATGATCTGCGGTGACCTAAATGGGAAGGAAATCTAAAAGAGAGTGGATATATGTGTACGTATAACTGATTCACTTTGCTGTACAGCAGAAACTAACACAACATTGAAAAGCAACTATACTCCAATAAAAAATAATTAAAATAAATAAACAAAAGGCAAGCTGAAGAGTGAAGAGAATATTTGCAAACCTCATATCTGACAAAGGCCTAGTATCTATCAATAAAATACACAAAGACCTCTCAAAACTCAACAGTAAAAAAGCAAACGTTTCCAGTAATATCTGATATTTATATTTGGGTTTCAGTTTACAAATTGTCATTCTATCAACATCCTTGCTTTACAGATGAGAAAGCAAAGGTTAGAGACTTCCCTGTGCTTCAACTCCTAGAGGGAGATAGAACTAGACTATTTTCTTTCTCTAATTGATTTTTTAGTTGTGTAGAATATATATAACACAAAATCTATCATTTTAACCATTTTTAAGTATACAGTTCGGTGGCATTAAGTACTTTCACATTCTTGCGCAGCCGTCACTCCATCCATCTCCAGAATCCTTCATCTTATAAAACTGAAACTGTGTTCATTACACACTAACTCCCCGATCTCTCCAGCCCCTGTCACCCATCCTTCTATTGATACTTTCTGTCTCCATGAATTTAACTAGTCTAGGAACCCTACATAAACGGATCCATGTGGTATCTCTCTTTTTGTGACTGGTCCATTTCACCGGGCATAATGTCTTCAAGGTCCATCTGTGCCATAGCATGTGTCAGAATTTTCTTCCTGTTCAAGACCGAATAATATTACAGTCGACCTGGATTTGAACCACCATCTCTAAGGCAGCCTGCCCCTGAAAAACCAGCGTGGCTGGGGGCAGTCACCTGAGCCCCCCGTGTTTGGCACCTCTGGGCACCTGCCCATCCTCGTCTCCTCCAGGCAGATGACATGACCTTTGTTACAAGATGGTACATGTGGAGGCTGGAAAAGGTACCCATGACTGATGAGGAAGATAAAAACCAAATTGATGTTGGAAAAAAAACACCGTTAGCCCAGGCAGGGGAGGGGTCCAAGACCCTCCAGGGACCCGGTGAGAGTACAGGAGACTGAATCCAGGAGGGCGGATGGAGGAGGCGGCAGGAGCTGGATGGAAAGGGAGGCTGGCGGTAGGCCCTGGGGTGCTGTCCGGAATTTGCAGGATGCTCCCCCGGCTGTGTTTATCTCACTGCTGGTTTCAGTGCCACATCCACACATGAAGGGCTGCAGTCACAAGAGTGAGGCTGTGATTGTCTACAAAGGAGGGGTTAAATATTGTTTTGAAAACCTATTTTCGTCTAATGTATTCTATGCCTTTGAAGATGAAGACGGGAAAGGAGGGACCATAATGTCTTAGACCAGCAGAGGATGGGGGAGGGCTCTCACCGTCCCCGTGAAAATCAATTCCAACCAATTCTATTTCAGCACATAAAGGAGCCAGGCCTCTCAAAGAAAATCAGCCTTTCATAAAATTTCTTGGAAATCTAGCCAAGAAATTGTGCGTGTCTCCCTCAGATAACACTGCTGTATTATAGGCATTTGACTTGATCAGTGGGCTATGGAAAAATGAAACACCCATTTAAGCAGAGTGTCTGGAAATGCTGCCCGGCCGCAGAAAGCCTGGGGGCTGGCGGGCTTCGGAATGACTGAGTGGGGCTGTCATGGGGAGCACGTTCCATCTTGCACCACTAATGACAGCCCCAGAGTCCTGGAAGGACCCAGCATTGGCTCACCTGGGGTGCCACTCAAACATGCAGGCTGCCTGGTCCCACGCCAGCCCTGCTGAGCCAGAGATCCCAGGAGCTGGTCCCCAGGAATCCTCACTTGTGACACTTTCTCAGACAATTCTCTGCACAGGACAGGACGTTGCAATGGGGCTTCTGACTTGGTTTTTGCTGAGGGCCAAAGTTAAGAGATTCCAGGGGTGACCTCCACCATCAAAGGTAGAGAGCCCGAGCACCTGTGCGGGACCAGCAAACTGGTCCCAGTTCCTTGTCCTGAGCCACCTGGAGGGCACGGAGTATCGGAGCTGAAGAGGTGAAGGAAGAGGCTACATCTGCAAGTCCACTTCTTGGGAAAGAGGCCAGTCTGCTGTGAGCCCCTCCGGGGAATTGGTGGGGGTACCTGCTCTCACCTGGAGGAGGGGAGAGAAGCTTCGAGGAGACACTGGGAGGATTTGACATGAGTGTGCAGGGCACAGACGGAAGTCAACTGGCTCCGGAAGAGGCTCCGTAGCAAAGGCTGTGAGCGGCACAGCCTCGGGGAGGCTGCAGGGCAAGAGGGCTGCAGGGGGTCACATGCCACCCAGGACACGGCCAGCTGTGGGTCTCCTGGGGACAGATGGCACTACCTGTAGGGTTATATCCTGGGACCACTTTAAAGAGACTCTTCCCAAGAGGATGCCTCAAGGGGTGACGGCTTGGGATCGTCTGTGGGGAGTGGGCGGCCAGGTGCCCCGGGCCATCGAGGAAGCACAGGAGAGTGAGGAGGGGGCTGGCCTCCATCATGGGGCTGCTGCAGAGAAGCCGGAGAGCGGGGCATCTCCAAGAAGCCCCAGAGCCCTCGGCGCCAAATGCTCTCTCTGTCCCTTCCTCTTCCCCTCCCACTCCAACCTCAGAAGGACCATGGGCCTTGGGACCGAGAGGGCAGTGGGGTCTGGGCAGAGGCCAGAGCAAAGAAAGCCACCGGCCCCCAGCCGGCCCCCACCGCAAGCTGCCGCCTCGGCCAGGCCCGTGCCGGAGGAGCAGACACCGATGTGGGCCGGAGATCAGGGTTTTAAGTATTTTACTGGACTAAACACCCTGCTTTAAAGAAAAATCAGACAACTGCTGAAACTAAAACAAACAATAAGACTTTATTTTCCGAGAGAGACCAGGGACACCACAGGGTCTGGATGAACCGTACAAGTCAGGGGCTCAGCACGCTTCGTGGGCCCCATTCACTCCAGGAAAGGCTTCGGCAGCCTGAAGGAGAAGAACCAGAGGCCACGTAGGTATTGAGGGACACAAGCAGCTGTCCCAGGCCCTGGACACCCCTTGGAAGCTGAGCTGACTGCCTGAGAACTCAAGCCCCCAAGTGACTGAAAACAAACGCACTACTACAGCCCACTGCAAGGAGAGTGGGGTGAGACTCCATGCCCACCCCCTCCCTACGCACTGTGCATCCCAAATCTATTAAACCCCCATCTCTGAGAGGCAGGCAGACGAGTCCTTTGGCAGAGGGGGCAGAGATTCCTAATTCCCTGCCCAATATCCAATCTCGCTATATCCTCCTTAGAAACAGAACGATTTCTAGCTGGACAGCGATGAGCCCAACTAAAAGACTATATATCCCAGCCTCCCTTGCCCTAGATGTGGTCACGTGATTCAGTTCTGGCCAATGAGATGTGAGCCTTGTATGGTACTTCCAGAAAGTCTCCCTAAGGGTCATGGATGAGATGGCAGGAGTTCCAGCACCCATCTTGGACCATGAGGATGAGGCCATGCTGGAGTGTTGACCCCAAACAGTTTCCTACAGCCACCCACCTCCAAACCACTGTTACATAAAAAGTGATATAAAACATCTATCTTGTTTCAGACACTGTTGCCAGGAAGTTTTGATTAAATGCTGCAGAATTTCACCGAATCTGGGCCGGTAGATATATACAATGACCACTCACACACATCATCTCACCAAGCACCCTGCCAGCCTGACGTGCGGTGGGCACCCAGGGCAGGGTTAGCTCGGCCTCTCTTGTGTACCTCAAGTGGGAATTGCGTGGTATGGGGGGTTTCACTGTCTATGGGGGGTTTCACTGTCTATGCCAGCCAAGGCGATTCATTGAGTTTACCGAAATCACCACCCACTGGAACTCAGAGGGCATTTGCTGGCTGAAGTGATCAGGATCCCATGCCAGGAGAGAAGGTCTGAGCTGTGATTGCACCTGGATCTTCAGGCCCCAGGTTGGCCTGGGGGGGCTCCCTGGGGAGATGGAATACAGCAGGCACCATGGGTTGAGTTGTGCCCCCCCCCCCCCAAAATGTAGATGTAAGTAGCTAAGAAGAGGTAAGTAGGATGGGTTCTAATTCCATATGATTAATGTCCTCAAAAAAAGAGGAAATTTGGACACAGACAACACACAGGAAGAACTCCATGTGGAGACTGGGGTGTTGTTGACACAAACCAAGGAACTACCAGAAGCCAGGAGAGAAGCCTGGAACATCCTTCCCCAGAGCCTTCAGAGAGAACACAGCCCCATCAACACCTTGATTTCAACTTATAGCCTCCACAACAGTGAGATAATAAATTCTGTTGTTTAAGTCACTCAGTTTGTGGTACTTTGTTACAGCAGCCCGAGCAGACTCATACAGCAAGTTACACCCACATCACCCTTGTCCTTCAGGAGTTCACCTTCTAAGCATCACAGTTCACCGACTGGTTGGTACTCAATGTTTCTTGGTAGGAGGACAGGTGGGAGGATGGATGGATGGTTGAACGGATGGATACATGGATGTAAAGATGCGGGTGCATGGATGGGCATGCGGGTAGGTAGATGAGCAGATGAATGAACGAATGAATGAATGAACACACAAGGCAGCTACCAGACGCTACAAGGATTCTGCCAAATGCATCACACGCCTACAAGTGCTCACACCTCAGTCCAGCGTGTGCAGCTGGAAGTGTGGCCGCATCACACCCGTGGATTCCACGGAAATCAATCAGCCTCAACACCAGGAAAAAACAGGTCGTCGTGTTCTGTAGAACTGCCACAAACTGCCCCGATCAACGACGACATCCGTCTGGTTTTACTTTTCACACCACCTATTTTTATACCTCGTGAGTAACACAGGGGTCTCAAGGGAGGAAGCCGGAGGAGGGTTCGCTGTAACGGGACTGGGTGATGGGGCAGGTCCTTCCATGAAGGAGGGTGTCCTGCAGAATTTCTTTGCCAGACAGGTGAGCACAGCAAGGGGCAGCAAGAAGGGGATGCCAGCCCCCAGGTGTGCCATCTGTGGGAGGCACCTCGGTAGCAGGTGCTGGCCGACAACATGAGAGGGTCCAACCACTGACAAGGACTGATGGGACTGAGGCCCTGGGGACAGAGCCACCTGTCAAGGTGCAGATCCGGGCATTAGAGAGTGAGCAACCACACACCATCCCACCGTGTGTACCTGGAGGGGTGAAGCTTCATCAAAGACTCAGCTTGGGGCACCATCCATCCTGTTGACCTTGACCCAGGTCCCGGGGAATGGATGCCCAGTGGCTCCAAGAGAAGGAGCAAGAATGAGGGGGGCCGCGGAGGAACAGCGGCCCCAGAGGTAAGCCCGCCCTCTGACGCCTGAACTAATCCTCCCAGGCCCTGGGCCCTGAGCAGCTGAGTTGAATACACCAGCGTGGCTGGTGTCAGGCTGCCCCCAGGCCTCCAAACGCTTAGCCGTATGGGTCCCCAGTGCACAGGCCACCAGGTCTCTCCCCTCCCAAAATAATAACTATTGGAAAAAACCCTATGGGCGAGGAGAAACTTCTGGAAGCTGCAGCCAGAAGAAGCAGTTAGTTAATCTAGTCCTTTCTGAAGCTCCGGACTCCTTCGGCTGGGCTTCTGGGGCACCCATCGCCAACGCAGCCTCGGCTAATAAGTAATTAGAAGATAATTAACATTTGTAACATACAATGGGAAACATCTGGACCTACTGACTTATTAAAACCAAAGAACCTGATTAATCAATGGTGTAGTGAGATGGAAAACAGGCTCAGGTTCAGGATAGTCTTCCTTGGGCTCAGCCCTCCCCACCCACCCCCAGGAACGGTGCCCGCCCCACCCCAGCCCAGCTCACCCCACTCTCGGGTCTCAGTGTCGGGATGCACAAGGGGGACTCTGTCCATACAAGACATCCCTCCCCCAGCCTCCCCATGCTTCCCACTTCCCCACGTGTCTCCAAGGATTAGAGGAAAGCAGAGACCCAGCTCTCCCCCATTGGCTACAGTTCTCCTGGGATGGAGAGAAAGGCAAGGGGGGACATCGGTGTCCCCACCATCCTCTTCCTCTCCTGCTCCTTTCCCCCAGACAGCCACCTGGGAGCCCTGGGTGTGGCCGCACACCAGGTGAACCATGGCTGAACCTGGAAAATGCCCCGTGACTCTCAGCCCTCACCCCTGCACACAGAGGGGGCATAAAATAAGCAACACAAAGCACTCCAGCAGCCAGGACCACGTCTGTGAAGATGTGCTGGTTCCAGCTGGTCCCCCCCAATTCCTCCTGCTTCTCCCCTTCATCTTCCAAGCAGCAGGGCAGGGGGGAGATGTGTGGGAACACATGTATCTGATGAGTACGAACGCTCTCCCCAGGTACCTTGATTTCCAGCCAAAACATTGGGATGTTGTTCTACCAACTAATCACCCTCCCTCAGACAGGAGGGAGGGGCAATGAAAAACCGGGCATTTCTGGGAACGTGAGGAAAAGCCGATTACAGCTGAGGTAATTCCCTCCAGTGAAGCCGGGCAGAGTGGACATCCTGAGTCTGTTCTTTGAATGTCACGGGAGCTGCGTCCTAGAGATTGTTCTTTGAGAAATGTGGTCTGAGCTGCCTCCATTTCCTCTCTTCAGGAGAAAGAAGCCTGAAACGAAACACTCCAGGGGATGCAAATGAGACTCCTAGACTCTTGGATCCCCTCTCCCCACCTGGGCCACCTCTGTGCCTCCTCTCTCCTGCTCGGCTATGGTCCAATCACCTGATTGGTGGGGAGAGCTGTCCCTCACGCATTTGAATGCTGAGGCCAAATTGATTGGTCAAGGAACGGGCATGCAATGTGAGCTGAGCCAATGAGATGCCTGTTCTGGGATTTTTTTTTCTCCCTCCAGATAGGAGAAAGGAGTCTCTTTTCCTGGGTTGGAAGATGGCGAAGGAGGCCCATTTGCAGCCCTGGCTCCGGAGGTGGAAAGGCAGCGTATCCGAAGGAACAAAGCCCCCTGCAGAACCAAGGCAGGGGGTGGCTGACAGCACTCAGGCCCATTCCCTTGGACCAGCTCCATCCGCTTCCCTGTTTCGAAGTGGTGAGCTGAAGGCAGTGCAGGCTGTGTTCCTGCTATTCCCAACCACAACTGACAAATGCAAATACCCCTATTTGGTCCCAATCATTCCTGGGAAAGGTGCAGTCACTCAGCTGGAGGGATGGACTCAGAAAAAGACAAAATAGTTTAAAACAGAAGATATGAGAAAGTGATATTTAGCAAGTTACTGCGACAAATCAGCAAGGAAAATGTTTAGTCTACAAAGAAAAACGAACATTTTAAGTATGTTTAAAACCTTATATGCCTACAGCCCCCGAATGTTTTAAGCGGAAATCATCTTACTTGGTCATTTGCAGGTAACCTATCTCAAGTTAACTCCCCCATGGCATTGGGTTTTCAGCAGATTCTTTTTTTCACGTGGATTTTTTTTCTGGCTTCCCGATAAAGCAAATGAAATAGGTGCTTCTTTGTGGGGAGATGGAGACCCCATGGAAGAGATGGACACCCCCTTGGGGTTCTGGGGGCCATGTGGCAGAGATAGAGACCCCCACGAGGGACAGCGAGACCCCATGGGGGAGATGGAGATCCTTTGGGGAGATGGAGATTCTGTGGAGATGGACATGGGGACCCCGTGGGGGGAGATGGAGACCTCCATGGGGAGATGGACACCCTGTGGAGGAGAGAGAGGGTTCTCAATGCAGAACTTGAACAGCCAGCAGATCCAGCCCAAGACTCAGAGAGCAAGGGAAAACTCCTCTGCTTTGGGGGGTCGACATCACCCTCCCCCAGACCTAGAATGCTGAGATGTGGACAAGTGAGCTGAGACCACCCTGGGCAAGATGGCCATCCAGGCAGGAGCATCAGCTGTGTCCCAAGCCCTCCATTTTGCCCTGGACCCCTTGTAGTTTTCACAAACGCCCCGGAAGCCGGGGTAACATTGACCCTCATCACAGATGGGAAACCTGAAGCTCACTGCCGAGAAGGGGCCAGCAGGATTCAGACTCAGCTCCAAAGCCAAGACCTGGCTCTCAAACCCATGTTCCTTCTGCCACCTGCCCGGGGTCATTGCTGGGTCATGACCCCCAGCCCCAAGCTCCCTCATCAGGGTCCTACCGCCTTGTGGTCGATCTAAACACAGCAGGTAGTGGCAGGGTACCCCCCCCAAGCCACTCACTGCAACAAGGCAGACTGGCAAGGATGATATTAGGAGGCAAAGCGGACCCTCAGCCAGCCCCAGGTGGGAAACTGGCCAAAAAAAAAAATCAGTCACTTAGGGACATGAACCTACTAGTAACCAATTTGCAGAGAGCTTGTGCCACCAGCAAGGTCTGGGCTGGCAACTGGGGTCCATTAGCCTTTAAGTTATAGACAGCTTTATCGCTCCGCCAGGCCTGCCGCAGGGCCGAGATGGAGCAGCTCAGCGGTGAGTGACAGCTCCAATAAACGCACTCCTGCCAGGAAAATAGCATTACCGTGTGGAGGTGCTTTGGAAAGTACTGAACTTCAGGAAGAAATGAAATAAAAATAAAATGGCTCTAGCACTCCTGGGTGCTCCGTCATTATTGCAGTATGCAGTGGGGGGAAAAGGAGGCCCATCATCTCGTAAATCTCTCACTGTCCTTGGTGGAAAGGTGCTGTGTCACAGCTCATGAGCAGCTAGTCAGAAAGCCGGCACCTGGAACACGTGGGGAATCTTTGCCCAGCAAGGAAAGCGCCCCACCCCACCCCCCCGGACCATCTAGGGCAGCTGCTTCAGTCACATGAGGAAACCGAGGCCAAAGTCACACAGCAGTCAGGTCAGTGGACCAGAAGAAGTTCCAGTGGGAAAGCACAAGGCAGGCTCCCCAGTACACTCTGAACTGGGGGCGATCAAGGGCCTGCCCCCAGATCCAGCTCAGGGACCAGCACAACTTCTGTACAGCCTGTGTAGCACACTGTCTGTGACCTTGAGAAGTGATGAAGGGCAGGTTAAAAGCACAGCAACCCCCCCAGACATCCCCAGCCTGTGTTCAGAAGCCTCCAGTGATGGGCTGAATACTAATCCTAAGGTTCAGCACCCATCCATCTGGTCTACCTGCTCCTCTGTTCCCCTACCCCCAGTCCCTGTGTCCTTTCCTTTCCTGGCAAATGAGAACATTCCAAGGCCTTCATCCTGCTCCTTCTCTCTGCACCAGCGTTCTGGGAAGACCACAGGACAAGCTCAGCGAGGGCAGGCTTGCTCTCACTCAGCTGCATCCCCAGCCCTAAGGCAGCACCTGGCACGTAGTTGATGCTCCGCAAACTTGCCAAGTGAACAGAGAGGGACAGAGCTCCAAGAACAGACTTTGACGCCAACAAGAGACTGGTCCACAAATCTCTATCTCTGTGGCGCTCTTACCTCCCCCATGGAATGCCCTTGTCACCCTCCTCACAGAAGACTTATGGTCAGGTGGCCAGACCTCCATGTGACTGCCAGGTCAGCACCCGGGGCCTCAGACTCTACCACCCCCCACATGGGACTTGTCT
Source organism: Lagenorhynchus albirostris (assembly GCF_949774975.1). NCBI lineage: Eukaryota > Metazoa > Chordata > Mammalia > Artiodactyla > Delphinidae > Lagenorhynchus > Lagenorhynchus albirostris. Next base: position 182,404,660 of record NC_083096.1, on the reverse strand, counting down.
TACTCAGCTCCCAGAAGAAGCGTGGCTGTCTGCCTCCCCCCCGTCCAAGTTGTACCTCTAACGCTTCGGAAATCAGGGTGGTAGCAAAGAATGGCTAAGATGCAAGAAGTCTGAGCTGGACCTGAGCACGTTCCTGAAGTCACCACCCCATGTGACTCGGTGGTCACTTAACTCCCTGAGTCCAATGTCTTTGGCCACAAAGTGGAGGTAATGGTCTGACCTTGAAGGACTCTAGTTGGGGAGAAAGAAGGAAATGCATACCTAAGGGCACTTGTCATTATTGAGCCGTCGACTTAATCCCTGGTTTTCTGACACCCCATCCAGCCCCGGAGCATCTGTGCAAAGGGTTTCAATTCTGAAAAGGCACTCCTTACATCTGGCCTCTCGTTACCCTCCCTCCCTGGATTTAATCTCCTCGTCCTTATCATGTGTGGCTGTTCTCAGTGATGTTTTATAGCTGCCTATCTGAGTTAACCAACTGGAAATGATATTCGGGGCCTCGGGTGTGTGCACCCACATCGACGCAACAGAGAATTTCTAAGATGAATCGTAGTGTTCCTGGGTCAGGAAAGCCTCTGACAGTGTTTTCACCTCATTTCCTTCATTCTGGGTGGTCTACGTTCACACCCACCCAACCCTGGCAGCCAAATCACAGCTCAGTGCCACAGGAAGGTCCCATCGACATGAGGAAGGGTCTTGTTGATCTTTCTCAGAGGGGAGGGCAGCTGACCTGCAGAGGCGGCAGGAAGACCGGGCAGGTGAGGAGAGAGCACTGGGCTCTGATGGCCATCATCTCAGGTGTAAGCCCAGTCATTGACCCAAGAGCTGCCCACAGATGCCTTGTCCCCCCGTTGTCACATGAACACCCAGGGTAGCCGAGTGGGTCTGGAGATCACCACCCTGGGACTTGCAACACTGAAAGTCATACTGACCTTGACCTACTGTGCTAACCTAGAAGCTCCTGCTCTGCCCTCTGCTTTATTTGTTACACGAGAAGCAGGAACTAGACCCGAGACCTCGTTCCTCGCCCCAACAAGTGTTTATGAAACATCTACTACACGGAGACCCTGTGTCCTGAGCAGACAAGAGAGCAGGTCCTGGGTTCAGGGTCTCTAAATGTAAATACTAATAACATCTGTCTGAAACATTCTAAACCAGAGCATTCCACGGCTCTCACAAGGTGTCGGGAGCAATGCTAACTGTGGCATGAGGTGGGCACGATTCCATCCTTACTTTAAAGATGGAGAAACCAAGACACAGAGAGGTTAGGTAATATCCTCAAGGTCACACAACCCACGACTCTCCTCCAGGGAGGCCGCTCCCCAGAACTTGAGGCCATACACACCACCCTGCAGTCAGAGCAACTACAACCAGCCTGTATTAGTTCCTCACTGCCGCCGTAACAAATGACCACGAACCAAGTGGCTTAAAACAGCAAAAAAACATCTAATCTGTTACAGTTCTAGTCCTCAGAAGTCAGAAATGAGCTTTACAGGCAGAAATCAAGGTGGCGGCAGGGCTGGTTCCTTCCAGAAGCTCCGGGGAGAATCTGTTCCTTACCTCTTCCAGCTTCTAGAGGCGTCCAGCATTCCTTGGCTTGTGGCCACATCATTCCAATCTCTGCTTCCGTGCTCACGCTGCCTTCTCCTTGCCCTCTTCTGAGGGTCCTTGTGATGACATCGGGCCCACTTGCATAATCCAGGACAATCTCCTATCCCAAGATCACAACTGCAAATTCTCATTTGCCATATGAGAGAATTGCCATAGGTTCTGGGGATTCGCACGTGGACGCCTTTGGGAAGTTCACTGTCTATATCGTCTCAGGCGACAGCATAGCCCCGTGACAGCCTGTCCTGGACACCCATGATTTACTCCCCACAGCTCAAGGGAGAAGATTCTGTCCCGTTTTACAATGAGGAAACCGAGGGTCAGTAAGATGAATCATCTGGCCCGAGGTCACCCGCCTCCTGAGTGGCAGAGCCAGGGTTACGATCCAGGTCTGTCTGACCCCTGAGAAGTCCCAGGGGCCCTGACTCACTCACCTCCCACTCACGCCCAACCCCACTCTTCTCCAGAACACAAGGCCCCCAACCCTGTGGGAAACACTCCTGCCCAGCTGGACTCTCATCCCCAGGACTCCTGACCTGGACAGGTGGGGCCTGGCGGGCAGTGGGTCTGCAGAGGGCGATCTCTGGGGGCCCTTCCCCAGGCAGCCTCTCCAACAACATGTTTTAAGGGTAAGGAAACCCCTCACGACTACCCCTCTGGGCAGAACCAGCAGTAACTGGGCAGATCAAATGCGATTCACATTCGCTATAACCAAAGTGTCATATCTGCAAGTCTTACGGGGCCAAATTGATTTCCTTAGGCTGGGCTAACAGCCTGGAAGATCAGCGCAATTGAAAGCACAGAGGGCCCAGGATTTGTTCTAATCTGGGATGTGAGACACACAGACATGGGCATGACTGCCATTGAAAGAAGAAGTGTGTTAACGCTCACAGATCCCAGAGGAGGGGTCCTACCACACAGGGCCACACGGGGAAGCACAGGGCCTGGGGGCATGTGGGCAAGAGCCTTCACTGTGGTTTCTGTGGGATGGAAGGGGGCGTGGCCAGCGGGTTCCGGGACATCGGCTTTCCTTAGTTGGCTGGTACCTGCCCTGGCGTGACTGGAGCAGGAGGGTCGTAGCCCGGAGTATCGGAGTCTAAGAAGGTTCTTCTGGGTAGGGATTCTGGATTGGACGGTTTGCATCTGAAAGGCACCCTCCCCTTGGGTCTATCTCTGAGAACTGGCTAGTCCTGGGAGGAGGAACCCCCAGGCTCAGGCAGGCCCCAGATGCCAAAGCATCAGAATCCAGCAACTCAAAGGTATGGTAATACACGTTTCCTCGGAAATCAACCCAGGGAGGTCCCAGGGCCACCCACACAGAGGCTTCTGTACAAAGGAGAAGGTTCCCCATCCTCCAGGCAGACACAGCCTTGAGCCAGGCCCGAGACTTGGCAGGCGGATGCAGCCCGGATTGCAGCACCTGCCCAGCAGCTAGGCCAGGCACCCTTGAGCAGCGCACAACCAGCACAAGTGTTCAGAGGCCCTGGGAGGCCATGCGCTCCCCGCCCGGGGCCCTGATCCAACCCAGCCAGGGCCGGGCGACTGCATCCCATGGGGACAAATGGCTCGGCCGCTCTGAAAGCGCCCCCAGGGACAGCGCACCCCCAACTGGCCTGGGTCCTGCTGGCTTGTGCTCTGCACACAAGTCCAAAACTTCCAAGCCCGATGAAGCTATGTTTCAAAACCCTTGGGGGATAAACATCCTGCTCGTGAGATACCAGCGAGGGATGAGAACCAACAGAGAGGAGCAAATGATGCCTCAGGAGACATGCTGTGTTCCGGGGTCTGCCGCCTCCCGGCGCCTCCAGGCCAGACCTGGACCCTTCCTGGGGCTCCCGCAGGCGAACCCCGTCTCTGAGTCTTCTTTCCCCAAACAAGGAGGAGGCTTCCTTGGAGAAAGCAGTCTCCCACATTAGAAACTGCAGAACAAATCGTCTCCCTTCAGTTTCCCTCCGCAAGGACCAGAGGGACCCTCCAGAGCACAGTGTGATGTGGCTCAATTGTCTGTTTTAGCGGAGTTTTGTTGTTTTTTCCAGCGAAAGAATGAAATGAAGGGACATCCTAACCTCAGGCTGTAGCATGTTCTGTGAGAGGCAAGTTCAACGCAGAAAGGTCAGCCAGAAGGAGAACGCTATTGCTAAAACTGGATCCCGTGGAAAAGCAGTCACCAGAAGCGGCCTGGGCACCACCCCCCAGATGCCAAGGGGGCCAGAGCGGGCTGTGGTGCGATCAGGATGCGTAAATGGAGCCTCGAGATCTGGTCGAGTTCTGCTCTTTTTCGGACAGATGTTTCTGGAAGTCGAAGTTTCATATTCGACTGTGGCCACCCCACAAAGGGCAGATTGGAGGAACCCCTCTCTGCCCACCAAGCTCAGCTTCGGGGAAGACTCAGAACCCAGCGGCCCATTCTCCAAAACCTCTTCCCCCTGCTGCCACGATGCTCCCCTGACGCTGGACCCAGATGCGACGGTCAGAGCCCACATCTAGAAACAGAGTCACAGCTGGCAAACACAACAAGCCCAGCCTCGCGAGGACCGACCCAGCCCCTCGCCTCCCCAAGGGGGAGACTGCAGGCAGCTGTCCCTTCAGGAGAGACAAGAGTCCCCCAGGCTGGGATGTCCTGGTCCAAATCCACAGTGTAAGAATTTTACAAGCAAACAGTCCCCAAACCAAAGCCAAGCAATCTCTGTAATAAACCATGTCTCCAAACACAAATTTTTAAAGCATAAGGGGGTGAGGCTAACAGAGAAACTTAGAACAAGGCAATACCATGGAAGTCACCACAGCCTGTCTCCGTGATGGGAACAGGCCCAGACACCTGTGTCACCATGGTGACAGAGATGCAGGGCGGGGCCTCCGCCCTGTCCTGCCCCCTCATCCTATCGTGCAACTCCCAGAGGCAGCCGCCATCCCTGTATGAAGAAGACACGTCCTTCTCCGAAAACACCCTGGATCTAGCCTTTGAAATCCTGTGTTTTAAATAGTCAGGAATTGCCTTAGCGACACACGTTGTCCCAAGCCTCCCAGGCTGAGAAATAATTCTGTGACGGTTGATATCGACTCTGCGCGTCTGACCAGCTGCTCCAGTGGAAGGAAGGTTACAGGGTCAAGGGTCTGCCTTTCTGCTGCGGCAGTTTGGAAGCAGCAGAGAGCGTCCAGAAGCCTCGCGTGTGGTTGGAAATGGACATGCAGAGCAGCCAGGCCACCGGGAGGGTAAAGGCGCCACCGGAGCCCCCGTTGGTGCTACTGCTGCTGCCACCAACAGTCACTGCTTCCTTGTCTCTGGAACTTTCCACCGGGTGCCGAGGTGGCTCTCATGACAGTGGCTACTGCCAACGAGGCACAAAACTAACCCAGTGCGGGTTCGAAGAGCACTACATATAAGCACGTCGGCCTAGGAGCCCCCAGCCGGAAGAGGATGGACACCATTGGATGATACCTGTGGGCCCCATGGCCCTCTTCTGTGAGGGGGGACAGGAGCGGGGCTGCTGGCCGGCCTCGAGCTGGGCCCGCACCAGCCCCAGCGCTGAAGCCCAGACTGTCCCGGACAGGAGGAGCATGGCAGGGACCCCACGGAACAAGGGGCGGCTCCACGGAGGCCTTGAGTTGAGAGGCAAGGCCGTGTACCTGGAAACGCAGCTCTTGAGCTGGGGGCATTAAAAACCCCTTTGGGGCTTCCCTGGTGGCGCAGTGGTTGACAGTCCACCTGCCGATGCAGGGGATGCGGGTTCATGCCCCAGTCCGGGAGGATCCCACATGCCGCGGAGCGGCTGGGCCCGTGAGCCATGGCCGCTGAGCCTGCGCGTCCGGAGCCTGTGCTACGCAACGGGAGAGGCCACAACAGTGAGAGGCCCGCGTACCGCAAAAAAAAAAACCTTTGGTTGGTGGAGTAGGAGGCCAGCATCTCTCCCCCCGGGGAGAATATGCTAGCTTGAGTGCCCTCCTGTGATAATTTCATACAACCCCGAGCTCGAGCAGGCTCAGACCACGGCCTAAAGACCTACAGCCAGCCTCCCCAGCAGAGACAAGGGAGAGGCGGCTTCTCACGGCAGGACACACATTCAGGGCATCACCTCCAGGAAGCCAACCTTGACTCCCCTCTGCTGCAAGACAAGGGACTTCCCAGGGCTCCTGGAGCACCTGGGCACATCGCCCGCCATTCATGCCCTCAATACACCCTACGGCTACCTTAATGCCCTTTGGAGCAAGATGGGTATAAAAGCTAACATCCCACTGAATTATAATTGCCTCTTCACTTGCGTTTGCCATTGCACGCACAGAACTTGGCGAGGTGCCTGCCCATCATTAGGGCTGAAATAATAAATGTCGCAGATCCAGTAATAACAATAATAATGGCCAACACAACTGTGGGCTCTGGGCCAGCGCAGGCGGACTCTTTACCTGCCTGAGCCCAAAAATGCTGCCGCTCTGTGCCTTGGTTGCATGTGATGACCCATTTAGATGGGTTAAATTCCTCATCCAAAGTCAGTTCACTGTCCAGGGACAGAGGCTGTAGGTCCCAACACCCTCCACCCAACACTGCGGTGAGCTCAACACAGGGTGGGAGGGGTGAGGGAAGGGGGATTTCATCCGTGTATCAGTGCAGGAGGCCCAGGAGGCCTGAGAACCGGCCCAGCGTGGCCTGGAGAGGTCATGCCCCCGCCCCACCGCAGCTGTCCTTTAAAAGGTATAATACTGAGCGGACATGACAAGAATTCTAGCACTCTCTCGAGGAGCCCTGGAAACCTCCTGAGCCTGGAAAGTGGAAACAGCGCCAGAGGACACAATGAAGACAGGAGCTCAGAGACGGGTGGAGGTGGGACCTCATGAGACATTACCCGGTGCGGTTCCTGGAAGGAAGGGCAAGCCAGCCACCCGCTCTGTGGCTGTCCCCTGCCCTGGGAGGCATCTGGAAGCATCTGGTCGTGGTGTGAACAAATCGTTCCGGCCCCGAGGTATGTTTGACGGACTGATTCCCCGAGGTATGTTTGACGGACTGATTAAGTTTCATTAAGCGTCTTTAAACAATTAATGCCTGCAGGACCACTGGAAATCATGATTAAGTCTAAACTAAAGGCCACCTTGAAATTTCACTTTCAGGCCTAGATTAGTTACAGACAATTCTATTTGACTGGACTGAACTGGCGTTTAAATGTAAATGTAAGCGGGGACCAGGACATCCGGAGGTGTGGATGATGACTGACTCAGGGTCAGAAGCAGAGGGTGTGTGTGTCCAGTGGGTGTTGGCCTTTCTTAGTTTGTGCTAGGCTGCACGTTTGCCAGCATGCTCTGTCTGCCCCATTCCCTCCCCCACCCACCCATCCCTACACACTGAGTTTGGGTTGCTGTACTGCATTTCTCTGGCCACTATGATAGGTCCAGAGATGAGTGTGTAATCCCAGCTGAGCCAATAGATGCCATAGAATTTTTGCAGTGCCTACTGGGAGAGAGGCCTAGGGGAAGGTGAGACCGGAGCAACAGCAGCCATCTTGCCATCATGAGGATGCAGCCAACGAGAAAACAGAAAAGGAGCAGAGCCAATGCAGGAAAGGAAGAGAGTGGGCCTGGGGAGTCTGTCTGAACCCCTGGATGGAGGCCTCCTTTCCACCTGGGTCACTAGCAACTGACAAAGATGTCCCAACCAGGACTCCACTGATGTAAGCCACCCCCTCCCCACCCCTAGAGGTAAAGACCAGAGATGCGTCTCTTGGACTTTTAAAGGAGCTTTCCAGCAATTTGCTCTGAGATTATTTTGATGTGTTTCACACCCTTCTTGAGATGCAAACAGACCCGGCGCTGGGGCCCCCACCCAAGCTTTGCTTTGCGGGAGGGAATTCAAAGGGCACTGGGGCTGAACGGGTCCCCTCAGCTGGTTTCTCTCCTTCACATACATGGACCAGGGCCCGGACTAGGGCGAGGCAAGTAAGGCATTGCACAACCATGCAAGTGAGCCCCTCCTTAAATTCACGCCCCAGGAGCCTCACTTACCTTCCAAGTCCCAGCCTGGTGTGGACGATGCCTCGTCAGAGCAGCGTGGGGTTGTGGGCCGTTAGTGGGCCCTGGGACCGGTTGATCCCGAGTTCTAACCCTGAGCTGCCCACACTGGCTGGCCCCAGGCAGGCCTCTCAGGGCTGTGCTTTTCTCATCTACGTGGTGACAGGGGCCTCCTTGTATAATTCTTCTGAGGGTGTCTGGCAGTAAGCCAGTTCCAAAGACCACCACACGCCTGCATCTGGTCAGCCTGAACCTTCCTCGCAGCAAATGAAGCTATTCTGAGGCCAGGGCAGAGCCAGGGGGCGCCTGCTGTCTGCTCACCGGTGACCTCGGCAAGACCCAACGTGCATTTTTCTCTGTGCCTCCTTGCGATACCTGCGCTGGGAAGAGCATTCCTGCACCAAACAAAATGAACATCCTCTGCTGAGGCTCCCTGGGACACAGCCGCCCCTGAGGTCCGTCCAGGCTGGCGAGACAGGGCTGCGACTCCCCGCCTGACCTCTGGGTCACAGAGGTGTCCTCCTTTACCCCTGGGGCCGAGTGCCACACGGCACCAGCAGGAGCCCATCTCACCCCCTGACTGCTTGCTGAGCAGCAGCTAATTAATCCCTGAGCAACGTGTCACATGCCCTATGGTCCCCGGGGAAACAGAGAGACAACTGAAACCCAGAGTGTGATCTGTGGTCAGTCCGCAGGACGCAGGGCGGCACAACGCGGAGAACGGCTCAGCCCCTGCTGGCAAGGAGACACCCTAACCTTCCACGAGACGGAAGGACTCAGGCACCCTCAGCTCCCTCCTTCCTGCGGCCTCCAGCCTAGAGCAGGTCCTGATGTGGACAGAGGAGAACGGACAGAAGGCTCCGATGGAGAAATCCGAGTTTTCCTAAGTCTCTCTTATCCCTGCCACCTGCCCGGGGTGTTGGTGGGCACCCCCCAGCTCTGTCCTCAACAGCATTGCCCCCCACGCTGTGAGGTCTTCACTGCGTGCCCACGGCCATCCTGGGGAGCACAGGGAACCAGTCCTGACCAGCCCCCTGGCCCACAGCCCAGCCCTGCCACGGCCGGGAGCGCTTCCTTCTCCACGCCCAGCCTCTCCCTCCTCTTACAAGTGACAACGGGACCATCAACTCGTCAGACTGTGTGATCACACATGCACAGCCCTTAGCAGGGTGCTGGCATGGAGCAAGTCCTCTGCAGATTCTAGCAGCTGGGTGTTAGGCTCTCTGTGAGGGGTCACGGACTCTGCTATCATGCAGCTCAAAAGGGCACTTCCAGGGAGAATCAGCTGAAGGCTGAGGGTGATACTGTGCTCCGTCATAGAATGTGTCATAGAATGCGGAGGAGAAGGCTGAGCGTGGCTACAGGGGGTCGGGCACACGGGAGGGGGCTTAAAGCACGCGGAGGATGCGGGGTGACCTTGCCCAGGGGCAGACAGAGAGTCCCAAGCTGGGGTGACAATGGTATACGCAGGGGCCATGGCCAGAGCAGCCAGAGGAAAGGTAGGGGACGTTCTGCCCCAGAGTTCCTGCTCTAAAAGGCCATAGGATCCCCAGAGCTGGAGGAGCGGGACCATAGCTGAGGGTCCAGTAGGGTGAACAGTCTGTCAGCATTCAAACGCAGGGCTACGGGGCGAAGGACCAACTGCAGAAGCCACAGGAGTGCAAAATGCTGGGAGTTCCTGAGCCCATCCATCACCAAATACCAACCTCCCTGCCAGACACAAGGCATAAAATGACCATAAAATGGAGGGCTGGGGCTTCCCTGGTGGCGCACTGGTTGGGAGTCCACCTGCCGAGGAAAGGGACACGGGTTCGTGCCCTGGTCCGGGAGGATCCCACATGCCACGGAGCGGCTGGGCCCGTGAGCCATGGCCGCTGAGCCTGCGCGTCCAGAGCCTGTGCTCCGCAACGAGAGAGGCCACAACAGTGAGAGGCCCGCATACAGGAAAAAAAAAAAATGGAGGGCTGCCTGCAGGGGTCAGCCCCCCATCACCAGGTTCCAGCCCAAAGCCTCCCACGGCCCAAGTACTATTGGTGCAGAGAGTCTCACCTCAGCACTTATGGATGTTTTGGGGAATAAACCTTTGTTATGAGGGTCTGTCCTGTGGGTTGTGGGATGTCTAGCAACATGTCTCCCCTCTCCCCACACCCCCCCCATGCCTCCTCCCCATGGCGACAACCAGAATGTCTCCAGACATTAAGAAATGTCCCTGGGGCTTCCCTGGTGGTGCAGTGGTTGAGAGTCCGCCTGCCGATGCAGGGGACACGCGTTCATGCCCCAGTCCGGGAAGATCCCACATGCCGCGGAGCGGCTGGGCCCGTGAGCCATGGCCGCTGAGCCTGCGCGTCCGGAGCCTGTGCTCCGCAACAGGAGAGGCCACAGCAGTGAGAGGCCCGCGTATCGCAAAAAAAAAAAGAAAAAGAAATGTTCATTAGGAGACAAAACAGCCCCTGGTGGAAAACCACTGGATTAGTGAGAGGAAAAGTTAAAGGCTCCCCTTCAAAAGACATAGAGAAAAAATAATGAATGCTCTTTCATTCTTTCCACAGACATTTATTAGGCAGTTATATTGCGCTGGGCACGGGTGACACGTAGAGTTCACAGCCTGAGAACATTCATCTACGGTAGAAGAGGCACTCAGATGTGCCTAGATGCTTAGTTCTTTAAATATTGCTCCAAATCTATTAACCTCTTAAATATGAAATGCAATCTTTAGGAGCCAGCATGTCATCTCCTCCTTGAAATCTTGCCCAAGCCCCAAGCTGGGGGCCCAGTACCCCTCCTGCATGTACCCCCAGCAGCTGTGTCTGCTGTGCCTTCTCTGCAGGACACTGAGTCTTCTTTTTTTTTATAATTTTTACTGGGTGGGGTTATAGTTGATTGACAATGTTGTGTTAGTTTCAGGTGTACAGCAAAGTGAATCAGTTACACATACACATATATCCACGCTTTTTTAGATTCTTTTCCCATATAGATCATTACAGAGTATTGAGTAGAGTTCCCTGTGCTGTACAGTAGGTCCTTATTAGTTATCTATTTCATATATAGTAGTGTGTATATGTCAGTCCCAATCTTCCAATTTATCCCTCCCCGACCTTTCCCCACTGGTGACCATAAGTTTGCTTTTTACATCTGTGACTCTATCTCTGTTTTGTAAATAAGTTCATTTGCACCATTTTTTTAGATTCCACATATAAGTGATATCACATGATATTTGTCTTTCTCTGTCTGACTTACTTCACTCAGTATGACAATCTCTAAGGACACTGAGTCTTTATTCTCCACACACACCCCGTTTGTGTGCTCTTTCAGGTTAAATAAATCTTCCCTGATCTCTTTTTCACTTTGCTGTTTTATATAAACTGTTGGCATTAAATGGAAATTTAATAAGAACTCAATTATACATCTTGAGGCTGCAGGAAGGAGAATAAAGAACCATCTCTTCATCTCTTCATGAGCTTACCTCATAGACCCAACTCTGTCCAAACTAGACCTTGGTCCTGTTCATTCAGGGAGGGCAGAGCTAGAACACAGAGAGACAGTCTCCACAGCCATCCATCATCGATCACCCCTCACTGGAGAAGGGCATGCCAGCCAGGGTGCCTCAGGTGGTCGAGGTTGTAGAGCCTGGAGCGGGGGTCCCAGAAGACTGAGGCTGCAGAGAGATGCCAACTGCAAACTGGCAGGAGGGCTCACAGAATGACCAGACATTGATGGGACCAACCACCCAAGTCTGTAAAGCTCCTCCTCTAGCTCCCACACCCTGCCTGTGGGCTGGGGGAGTGAAGGGTGGTGGGGTGGAGAGGGATGGCCTGTAACTACACCTGGCTTGGAGGGACCCTTGGATCTGGGAGGCACCACTGGTCTCCCTTCTCCGGATGGGGGAATAGGCTCTGCAAGGCTGAGTTCCTCACTCTTGGAACGCAGCTCTCCCAGGTGTTGTGTTTCTGCACCTCTCAGAGAGGCACCTACAGCTTTGGTTCCAGACTATCTTTTCAAGGGTGTTTAAATAGCAAGGAGACCGGAGAGATCATCTCCCTCCAGGACAGAAGCAGGTCTCTTTGCATCAGTATTGTAAAGATAACATCTCCCTTCAGGGCAAAAGCCAAGCAGGTTTGCCTGTAGCCCATTCAAAAAGATCAGGGTTCCCAAAGTTGGGGTCCGCAGCTGTGAGGTGAACGTCCTGCACACAGCATCTAAGCCACCTCGCATCACACGTGGGGTTGGGGGACAAACAGCGACCAGGGAGACCAGTGAAGCGGGTCCTGCCTGCCAGGCAGTGAGTAACGACAGCCTTTGTCTCTGTGCTGGGGGCCTCACGTCTCCTGCCAGCATCCGTGAAAGGGCGGCGGGCTGCTCGCAAGTAGGGAAAAATATTAGACCACCCACAGTCATTGGCGAGTGACATGGGTCTGAGGTCACACAGTCAAGAAATAAGCAGCAGGCGACGCTCCTACACTGTTAGCGGGGATGTAAGTTGGTGCAGCCACTACGGAAAACAGCATGGATGTTCCTCAGGAAACTAAAAGTAGAGTTAGCATATGATCCAGCAATGCCACTCCCGGGCATATATCCAGACAAAACTATAATTCAAGAAGATACGTGCACCCCTATGTTCACTGCAGCACTCTTCACAACAGCCAAGACCTGGAAGCAACCTAAACGTCCACAGACAAATGAATGGGTAAAGACGGTGTGGTACATATATACAATGGAATATTACTCAGCCATAAAAAAGAATGAAATAATGCCATTTGCAGCAACATGGATGGACCTGGAGATGAAGTAAGTCAGACAGAGAAAGACAAATACCATATGATATCACTTATATGTGGATCCTAAATATGACATAAATGAACTTATCTATGAAACAGAAACAGACTCACCGACATAGAGAACAGACTTGTGGTTGCCAAGGGGGAGGTGGGGTGGGGGAGGGGAGGACTGGGAGTTTGGGGTCAGCAGATGCAAACTATTATATACAGCTTGCATAAACAGCAAAGACATAGTGTAGAGCACAGGGAACCATATTCCACATCCTGAGATAAACCATAATGGAAAAGAATGTAAAGAAGAACGCATATATACACACATGCATACATGTAAAACTGAGTCACTTTGCTGTACAGCAGAAATTAACACAACCTTGGAAATCAGCTCTACTCCAATTACAAAAAGGAAAAGAAAGAGCATCACGCTAGGATTCCATCTCAGCTCACAAGCGTCCCCCAGTCTGAAAGCCCCCCCCTCCCCAGCCCTGTGCCTTGGGCTCTTGGGTGCACAAGCCAGGGACATCTGGGCTCCAGGGGGTCCTGTCCAGCCCTGCAGCAGGAAACGGAGCCCCGACCTCTGCTGTGAAAGCCAGAACCCTGGAGGGCCCCAGGAGCCCCAAACTCTGAGGGGCGGTCCACACAGGGCCTACCACCTGGCTCCGGGCCCCTCTTGGTAGCAAGCACAGTGGGGACTTTGTTCTGTCTTCTGCTGGGTCCCCAGTACCTAGAAGAGCACCTGGCATCCAGCAGGTGCTCAAAAACTATTGGAGAAAAGAGAGGGAGAAGGAGGAAAGAGAGAGGGGCGCCAGGAGTCAAGGCCAGGCGCTCCTGAGGACAAAGATGGGCTTTTCAGCCAAATCCCAGGGTCCGGGAAAGCTCAGCACGGGGAAAGTGCCACGTGCAGCCCGCTCGCCCCTCTGCCGTGCCCACCTGCGCCCCTCTGCCGCGCCCACCTGCGCCCCTCTGCCGTGCCCACCTGCGCCCCTCTGCCGCGCCCACCTGCACCCCTCTGCCATGCCCACCTGCGCCCCTCTGCCGTGCCCACCTGCCAGGCCCCCTACAGGTGCTCACACCCTCGGTGCCCGCATGGCAACACCCAGGGAAAACGTGGCGTGTGAGCGAGTGATTGAAGGAAGGACCAGCAGCGTGGCCTCGCTGAGAGCCTGCAGGTGCAGGGCCCTGATGATGCTTTCATGACCTGAAAGCAGCCGTGGGCCCCGGGACTCTCCATGTCGCTGCACAGAGAGAACACACATATAGAGAGTGTCCAGGATGCCTGGACACTTAATGAACACCTGTGGAGTGAGGAAGCTCAGAGAACTGAGGTAACTTGCCCAAGACCCAGCTTCTAGAAAGTGGGGGAGGCAGGACGCGGCCACCAGCGCTCCTGGCTGCCCCCAGCTGCTCCTCAAAGGGTTGAGGGCCCCAGAACGCATCCTGGCCCCGGGGGGGGGGCTCTGCCCCTCATGCTACCTCCCACCCTGAGCAGGACAGCCTCTGGGCTGGTGGCCTGCGAGCTGCAGAACAAATGGATCCTCCAGCAGCTGCCTCTAGGCGGGCTATTGCGTTGCAGAGGCCGCGTCCTGCTGCGTCTTGGGCCCTAACGTCACCTTATTAAGCTATTCGGCTGGCGTGAAATGTTATTCACATCCAGTCTCCGCTCACAGGGCCTGCACCCCACACGGCACATGTGCTGAATAATTAAAAGGAAAACAAGTTCCCCAGCAGAACTGTGTGACCTTCTCCAGGAAGACACAGCCCCGGGGGCTGTGAGCTTCTGACCAAGGGTCTAAATGACCCGACAGCCGGGCCACCTCTGCTCACCCAGCCGCCCTTTCAGAGCAGCTGGGGGCAGCCTGCAGGGGACGTGGAAGATGCCCCACTCTGCCCCAGGTGAGGCTTGGTTTCCGGAAAACATGGTTTTTCCAGGGATTGTGTTTTCATTGCAATGCTATCTGATGGGTTCGGTTTGGGGGTTCAGAAAGATAAAGTTTTTTTAAGCAAACTGTCAGGCTTCCTGCCTGCCTCTGTCCTTGTAGAGCAGTAGAGGCCCCGGCCAGCTCTCTGTCCCCTGTCCTGTCCTCTGGTCCGGCGAGGGAGTTTCCTTGGCTTTTGTCTGCTCCGGCAGGCCAGCCCACTGTCTGGGCCCCAAACCTGAGGGCTTGCCTGGCAGTGTGTGTGTGTGTGTGTGTGTGTGTGTGTGTGTGTGTGCGCGCGCACGTGCGCGCGTGTGTGTGCGTGTGTGTGTGCGTGTGCACTCTGATCTGGGACCAGAAGCGACAGGCAGGGGACTCCCCTCCCCGACATACACACATGCTGGTGCTCTGCAGCCTCTGGGGTCCACAGGTAAGCCAGGTGAGGCCTTGGGAATCCCACAGCCCTGGGACTCACAGGTCACCCGGGTATACGTCAGGAGCACATTGTCCTTTGAGTTTTGGTCAGAATGGACCCCAGGACATCTCTCATGCCTGTGGGGTGTCCTGTGTCCTCCCAAGATTCCTGCAAGTCCCTGAGGTTTCCATCTTCAGACGCCCACCTGCTCGAGTTCCGGTTTCCACCGAGTTCTCCAACTCACTCTCTCCCTCGTCTCTTGTGTTTCTTGTCTCTGGGATGCAGCTTTCATGATTTTCACACCACCCCCGTGCTCCCACACACCAGGCATCTCAGTGCATCAGTCCTTCCTTCCGAGGGCTTTCCTGGCTCCAAGGGGACCCGTAGAACCAGCCAGACTGGAGCAGCAGACATCCTTTGGCCGTCCAGCCACTTCTCAAAGGCTGGGCTTTCTGGAGGATCCTCCTGGGTCATGAAGCAATTGAAAGCACCCATGATCAGTCAGATTGGACCAAGAAAGTTCCCAGAACAAAGTAGGATTCAAGGGTTTAGCTTTGGAGGTCCACGTAGCAAGCACTGGGGTAGGAAGTTCCTCCCAGCACCTGAACCCACATCGCTGTGCAAGAAAAATGCCAGTGTGATCATCAAGTGTTTTAATGAGCTGGGTGAGGCCCTGGACCAGCTCTGTCCACGGAGGACCCTGGAGATGGCACTGCCCTTGGATATGAGCTGCCTGGCACTCAGCTCCCTGCAGACTGGAGCATGCCAAGCAGATCGCAGGGGCTAAGACGCTGGTGCCGAGACCCCCTGCGCCCAGTGAGGACCCCTAGCGCTCAGCCCTTTCCAGGCCTCTAGGAAGGATCCCAGCCAGGTCAGCTCAGACAGGCGATAACACCGTGGGCTTGAGGGTGCGTGAGTGGGCAGCCGTTACCTTGTACCCGGGAGACACATTGGAGTATCTGGAAGCAAAGGGGGCCACCCTGAGGCCATTCACATGCTCCCTTCCTCCCACGGGGGGTCCTGCTTTGGGGGAGACCCTCTTGGAGGAGACCCTTTCTGACACCGAGGTGCCTGCCACCCGGGAGGGCAGCCACAGCCCTGCCAGCCCCGCCCCCCCCCCACCTACCTGTCTCTTTCATGAGTGAGGGGCTCCCGGGCTCCTGCACCGTCATGGATGGCCCACTTGCCTCCATTCCATCACCCTGGCGGTGGAAGGCCTCTGCGTGATCTGGTTCTTTCTACAGGCCAGAGAAATTTACCTGACTAATTTACCATGGCATAAAGGTTGGGGGAGACGCAGAATCCTGGGGTCCTCTCCCAACCACGGCCACTTAGCAGCATTCCAGGGAGCCATTAGCTCTTAGCCGGGCTGCGGGGTGAGGGAATCCTCTCCCTGGAGCCCACCTCCCACTCCCCATTTGTCTCTAGTAGACTTCCTCCTAAAGCAAATTTAATGTTGGAAATTAATTCCCGTGTGCTGTCGAAGCAGTTATGTAAGCAGCTTACTTTTAAAGACCTGGGCCAGAGAAGGGACCCTGGGAGGCACTTACATAAGCTCAGAGATAACGAGCTGCTGTGATGAACGGCCCCGAGCCTGCTCCAGGCCTCCCAGCGCAGCTGTCGGAAGGCAGAGCCCGGCGCTCAGCACAGGGCGAGTCGGAGCGGGGCCACGCAGGGCCCACCTGGCTCCTGCCGCCACTTGTAGCCCCTGTAGAAGTGCGGGGCCAGAAACAGAGGCAAAACAGGGGATGTTCATAAACCAGGCTTTTCACGTGCCTTCCAGGAAGCGGCCAGCGGGGGAGCCTCTGCAGGGAGCTCCAGGACGTAGGAGCAGCCTTCTCTGCTCTCTGCCCCCACCTGCCCTCACAGGTCCAGCCCCTCTGCTATCTGTAAACCTGCTCTTCCACAGCAGGGGATTTCCTACAGCGCCTTTTAATCTCATACGGGCATTTCCTTCCCAGTACTTTGTACGCCTATAACTCCAGCTTACCCCTGATTTTTTCTGGGTCAGACTAAACGGAACTTCTCAGAAACACTTCCAGCACACAGCAAGCACACATAGAAATGGTTACGGAAAAAAGAGAAGCAAATGACCGTTGCATGTACGTTCAACCTCCCTAGTAATCCAAGAAATGGAAATTAAAATGTGATTCCTTTTCACCTTTCAAATTGGTCAAAATTTTTAGTAAATTAGAAAGATACTATTCCAGGCCAATAAAGACAGAGTGAAACAGACACTCAGAGACACTGAGGATGGGAATGTAAACTGGCATAACCATCTGGAAAACAATCTGTCACTTTGCATCTATCAGCCAGGCGAGGCCAGGGTGTGCTACAGAAAAAAACAGCCAGAATGGCTCGTAGGAAAGTTTTGATCCTTTATTATACCACATGTCTGGAGGAGTATGGGTGTTATGCTGGGGGAGAGGGTGGTCTGCAGGCCATAGTGTTCCTCACTCCAAGGCCCACGTCGACAAAGCAGGAAACACCTCGAATGTGCCAACCTCTGTGCAGAGGAAAAGGAATATGGCAAAGCAAGAACTGCCTCTAAACTTCTGCCCTGTGGTGACACACATCCCTCACCCCTACTCATATTTCATTGGCCAAAGCAAGTCACGTGCTTTGACTTCTAACACAGCTGTAAGATGGCTGGCTGGACAGATAGATAGATAGATAGATAGATAGATAGATAGGTAGATGCATAGATGGGTGGATGGATAGATGGATGGATGCATAGGTGCATAGATAAATAGATATAGATACATAGATACAGAGATGGGTAGATGGATGGGTGGATGGATGGATAGATAGATAGATAGATAGATAGGTAGATGCATAGATGGGTGGATGGATAGATGGTTTCGTGCATAGATAAATAGATGTGGTTACATAGATACAGAGATGGGTAGGTGGATGGGTGGATGGTTGGATAGATAGATAGGCAGACAGATAGATAATTGGGTACATAGATTATGTTCCCTGAGAGGAGCATGGATTTTGGTCTGTTTTCTTATGGCAATAGTGTTTAAGTTCTGAACATCACTTGGCATACAGTACATTTTTTGGAAGGAAAAGATAGATGGATGGACGGAGGAGAGGTGAAAGAAAGAGGAATAACAAAAGCAAAGGTTAAGGCAGGACTAAGAGAAAACCTATAAATGGGAGAATGGTTCAGAGGAAAGGCATCTAACCTCCTCATGGCTGGATGGTGGTGGGAGAGAAGGCTAGTTTTTAACCAAAACCCAGTTGTGTCCCCAAAATATGTATTTGGGTCATTTGGAACACTTTGATCTTTGTTTTGTAACTTTAGTTCCAGAGAAGGACCAAAAGACTCCAGAGAATCTCTCTCTGTCCCCCTCCCTCCCTTTCTTTCTTCCAGCTTCACAAAAACACAGTGACTACCAACTCTATCCAATACCATACCAGGCACTGAGGACACAGACATACTTCCACCCATCAAGATGCCCATAGGTTTGTGGAAGAGAGAAACAAGTAAAGAGGTCTTTGTGGCACCGCAGGGTAAGCACAATGACAGAGGTAAATCCATGTTGGGACCAAGAGAACCAGCATCTGATAGCCCCGGAAGACCGGGGAAGGCTCCCCAAGAAAGGCTAGCCTAGTTCGGGTGGTACCTCAACTAGGTCCTGAAAGATGACGAAGAGTTGGCCAGGTAAACACTGGGGCAGGAGCTCACAGGACAGGAGTCTTAAGGAGGAAAATCTTAGGAATTTATTAGTCAGGATAGACCAGCCGCTGTAACAACAACCTCAACATTTTAGTGGCTTCACAAAACTCCAAGTTATCTCTTCATCAGGCAGCAATCCAAGATGACGCCCCTGGTCAGGTGATGCCCTGGCTGACTCTCTCCCAAGAGGCCCAGGCTCCTTCCAGCTTCTAGGTCCTTGCAGTCACTCTCCACTAATTGGAGAGTTCTCGTTCTCAGTTTTTCACACCAATTAACCAGCTTGTGCCACAGAAATCAAAGAGGTGAGGCAAAGACTGAGAGGGAAAGTAGGTGAGCAGCTGAAGTTCCGCCATAGGCCTTTCCTAGAAGCTTATCCGTTCGTCCATTGCATGCAGAACATACACGCATGCACACTGGCCCATGTGTGCAAATGCTCTCACTCAGGCACAGGTGGGCCCAGTCTTCCATCCCAGGGGTAAGAAAGTTGGCTGTGCACTGGGGAGCCCCACCTGCCTTCTCACCAGCCACCTGCTGGCCTGGGCCCCGCTCTCTGGCCCCCACTCCTTGAAGGACAAGCATCCGCCCTTCCTCTGATGGGCCTGTGCCTCGTGCGGGACCAGGAGCTAGTGGGCTGGGCCAGGCACAAGGGCGGCTTCAGCCGCGGTTCTGAGCTGCCTGCTAAGGTCCTGCGAGGGTTGGCTGGGGGCAGGGAGGGACGAGCAGCAGGAAGGAAGCCAAGTGGAGTCCCACTCAAAAGGCAGCGAGGAATTTCCCGCGCGGCCCACAGCCCCGCCTCCCCACAGGTGGGCTCGCCTCCTGCCTGGAGGGGGCTTCCGGCATGTGGACATCCTAGTCTCCGTCCCTCTGGCCCTGCACACGCCCGTCTGCGGCTGCCCCTCCCCCGGCCCCTCGCCACCCTCCTTCTCTGGGCTCCGACGGAACAAAGGGAGCTGACAGTGGGAACCTCGGGCTCCAGCCACGTGAGAGGCGGTGGGCATCCACCGACAGCTGGAGCCCCTCTCAGGAGCACCGACCCCGGGGAAAGGATCCAAGCGTCCTCCCCTCCACAGCCCACTTCCCGAGGCGTGGGTGCTGTTCGGGCCCCGAGGAGGACAGGAAGGTCCCTGAGAGGCAGAAAAGCCCAATGGTTGGTTCTGGCTTCCTGGCCCCAGTCCACCACCTGCTCTGCTGGACTTTGGGCAACGTATTCATGCTCAGTGCCTCACCTGCAGACTGGATAACACAACTGCCACAGGGTTCCCACGAAGGTGGCGTGGGAGCCCTGCGCGGTGCCTGCCACCGGGGAGGCTCGTAGATCAGTGGGATTGTAGCAGCCCCTCCCCCAGGAAGGAGAAGAGGTGGGCTCGGCGTCGCCAATTCCAGGAGGGCCGTGCACCCCCTTCTCCCTGCAGTGCCGCCCCAGCCAGCTGACCTCATCTCCGGGACGAGGAGGGGTGCCCGCATTCCCAGCGGGAAGCCGGCCGTGGACCTGCCTCCAGCCGGGTTCTTCATCCTCACAGAGCCCCCGGGGGGCCCAGCTCTGTGGTCTCAGCAGGGGATGAGACGCTGTCCCCAAACTCAGAATCACAGCCTAGAGGGAGGGACAGATGCCACCTGGGCTGCCGGCAGCTCCTCAGAGCCTCCAGTGGGGGGGGTGGGGGGCACGCGGGTGGTTCTGGGCAAGTGTGGTGACAACTGCTGGGGTCGTGGTCTGCCCAGCCCCTTGCCTGACCCTCCGCAGCTGACCCATGAGGCCAGTCCCAAGGCAGGCTGGTTCTTCTACCCCCAGTCCCCAAATCCACAGACACTGTTTCCTCAGGACCAGAGCTGCTCACCCCAACTCCCAGGGAAGAGAGTGGAGGAGGCTAGATTCTGCACGACCTCTGGCTTCTGTACGAGGGCTCCGGTCCTGCTGGGCCCCCTAGAGCCGGCGGTCGGTCCCTCCAGAGCAGCTCCCATCACCCTCGGCCTCCCTGATTCCACAGATGCAGAGCCGGTGGAGAGGGGCCACAGCCGCTCTCGACACGGAAGCTCTGCTGGGCACACGGCGCGTGCAAAAGATCAAGCCCCCTCCTGGATGAGGAGTGGGCACTCCACAGAGAAGGCAGCCCTTCCCATGCTCATGGTCACGCACCCTGGGGCCAGCACCCCATCCCCATGCGGTCCTGGGCACAGTGCATCCACATTCACTGTCCCACCCTGGGAGACAGGAGACCTGGGACAGGCCAGGACCACTGCCCCAGGCCCAATAATTGTCCAGGGCTGGCCACAACCCAGCAAGGCCCATCAGATCCTTCCACGAGATCTGCTTCCTCAGCTCTGCCAGAGGAAACCTCTCCTCCCTGTGAGAGATTTCCCACCACTGGGAGGGAGGTTCCCCCGGGACTGGGTGGGGCTGAGACGTGGAGAAGGTCAGAGCCCTGGATCCAGCTGTGCAGGCAGCTGGATGAGCAGGGATTCCCAGCACCTGGGCCCCATTGTGTGTGTGTGTGTGTGTGTGTGTGTGTGTGTGTGTGTCTCTGTGTATGACCGCCTGTCTGTGTGTGAGCACGTGTGATTTTATGTGTGTGTGCCCGTGTATCCGTGTGTGTGCACATAAGTTCTTTCTTTTCTCCTTCTGTCTATTTAATTTTGCACAAGCTGCTTTGACGCTTTCAACTGAAAAAATCCCAGCCAACCCACACATGAAGCAACAAGCCTACCTTCCAAGAACTTCCAGTGCTGAAGACGAGGCCTGATGCTGACGCACCTGGAATTCTGAGAAACCAGAGGTCAGAGGGAGCCTCTCAACTCTGCTTCTGGCTCAGCCCCTCCCTGGACCTCTCTCAACCCCCAGCCAGAGCTGAGTAGCTGAGTTTAGAACTTTCTGTCTGAGATTCAGCTCCAATAGCCAGCTTGAGACATACACACACACACAGGCACACAGTCACATTCAGACACACACACACACACCTGTGAGGCTCTAGAGACCTGGGCAGGGGTGTCCACCACCTGGGCATCATTCCACCTGCCTGGCTGGACAGGGGCCTTGAGGCCACTTCCAGGAAGGCCAAGTCTGCACGAGGAAACCCACATTTTCCTCCCAACACTGGCCCGAGCACTCAGGCAAAGGCTTCCCCCGCGCAGAAGGGACCTCAGCATCACGCCTGACACCCCATTTTCCTCCCTCCCTCCACCCACCTGCCAGCTCCAGGCCCCGCAGGGGTGACACTGGTAACAACTAGACACACAGGCAGAAACCCACACGAAGACTCTGACACACACGTGTGTACATTCCGGGGAAGAACTGAAATCCCTGCTCCTGTCACCATGGCAACCCAACTCTGAGCTGAGGCAAGAGCTTTAATTGGAAGTGCTTATTTGGCTGAAACCCCAGGAATAATCAACAGGAGATTAGGAACATTAAAAACAGGCAGGAGCCACAGAGCATCCTGGAGGAGATGGTGACAGAAAGGACAGTCCCTCTGAAAACTCTATTGACGGGAGTAAGAACCGTCTTTATCGTCTGCTGAGTGATGGTGTGACACCAGGCCTGGGCTGAGCACTTCACTGAATCCTTCCAACAACACTTCCGTCATTTCTCCCATTTTACAGGTGGGGAAACTGAGGCTTGCAGAGGTTAAGGAGGTGGCCCAAGTCCACACGGGATTTAAAGCCATCCTGGAATGACTCCAAAGTCCACCATGCCCTTAAGCAGTGTGCCGGGCCTCGTGTCTCCACCAGCGTCAGGTCCCAGGACCTGCAGCTGAGGCACGACAGCTGATCTCCCAGGGCACGCCGGCCGCCAAAGCCCACAGCTCAGCTGTCCTGGGCTGGGTTGACCTCCAGGACGCCAACCAACGCCTGCATCCCGGTTGCCGCTGGCTGCCTGCCTCTGCCCCCGCCCCGCACTCCGCTCCCAGCCACCGGCGTCCACCCTCCAGCCTGCCGTGGGCCTGATGACCCCTGGTGGCAGCTAGGGGGCACTGCACTGAGATGCGGGCCTCCTCCCAGACCCCAAAGAGGGAAGAAGGTGCTGGTCCCAGGGGCTCCCTTAGGAGAGCCTCCTGGGAAGGTGTCAGAGTGGGGCAGGAGGGGGGCAGCTTAGCCAGCACCTAGCACCTTTTTCAGGTGATCAGGAGTGAAGAGAGAAACCAACTAGCACCCCAGCCTCTGCCGGACACTGAGATGCTGCCTTGTCCACCGGTAAGTGGGCTGTGGCCTGTGGTCCTTCCCACAGTGCAGCAAATGCTTCCGCAGACACAGGACCCCAGGCTGGACCCCAGGCAGGGTCAGAGATGTGGAAGTGCCCCACCATCCCACCCCAAGCCCTGGGGCCAGTGATGACTACAGGCAGGGACCCCAGACCCCGAGCACTGTCTAAAGCAGAGTTGGTACTGGTGCTGCCTAAGGACAGGCTCCCGGAAGCCACCCTCACACCAAGCGCCCAGAACTCCAGTTTGCTCTGCAGCATGATTTCTGCGCACAGACGGTGCTGGCTGCGGCGCTGGGACGCGAACACAGAGCAGCACCCAGCAGACGGGCGCAGACAGAGCCGCCACGGTGGCAGCCGGGAGGAGGGTCCTTTTACCCAAACGTTTATCCACCTGGCAATTGAAATTTCTGTTTCAAAGCCCCTGGCATTTGCTCAGTTGGCATCTATTAAATTTTCCCTGCTTGAACTACTCAAATGTGCAAGTCAGTGTTATTCCAAGTAAGAGGACTTGCAATTCAACAGTGAGGGAGCAGCGTGCAAAGCAAGTACCACTCCACAGGGGAGTCAGACACAGAGGCTGCCAGCCCGTCTCTGCCCATCCTGCAGAGCTGTCCATGGAGAGTTGCGTGGTGCCGACAGCTCCTTGGCGTCCTGTGCCGCAGCGACCTGGGCCAGCAGGGGCTCTCGGGGCCCGGAGGAGACTCTGAAGGGCCCACACCGTGGTCCTGGGACCCAGGCCCCTGCTGCTGGGAGCCATGGGCTCTGGCCTCCTAGGATCCCAGGACCACATCAGCCCCCCATGCAACCCTGCAGAGACCGGAGGCATCTGGGGTTCCCACCTCCCTACCAAAAGTGGGGAACCAAGCCACCCCCACCCGCTTGGCTAGATATGCCTTTGGTGGGCAGCACCCAGGCCGTTGGGTGGGGACCACAGGCTCCCTCTGCCCCTTTTCACATCCCTCACGGAGAAGTCAAGATAGGCTGGCCTGGGTAAGTAGGTGGCCGCCCCCTGCCCAGGGCTGAGGGCCACCCAGACGGGAGGGGAGCCACGGAGAGAGAAGACCAAGCAGCTCTGAGGCTCAGACCTGCAAGCAGCCCCTGAGGTCCCAGGCAGAGCCTCCTCTCCAGAAAGGATGGGCACCGAGAGGTGGTTGATGGGGAGGGAGGAGGGAGGGAAAAGGATCCAGGGCTCAGAGCACAGAGTGTGCTAATGGTGTGACTTTGGGCAGGTCTGATCTTCCGTTTCCCCATCTCTTTGATAGGATGGAAGCAGCAGCTTCTCATGGGTTGTTTGAGAACCAGATGGGCTGCTCGCTGTGAGCCCCACGTGGGAGCTGCTCAGTGAGGTTTGTGCGTGGGCCCCCTTCAGGCTCTTCCAGAGGCACTTCCCCCCGCGAGGCTGCCTTGGTGGTCAGCAGGGGGACGGGCTGCCCCTCCCTCTCCACCCAGGACTCGGCTTGACCTCAGCCCCATCCGGCGCACCCGCTCCACTTCTGCTCTGGCTGCACGAGATGGACCCCTGGAATGCCTGCTTGTCCCCCGGGGTTTTTCTCCTACCGGCTCCTTCCTCCAGACTTGGGGACACAGTTCTGCTCATCCTGGGGGATCTTGAGCCTTTGGGGATGGGGTGAACGAAAGAGAACAGTCTCCCAGGGCCCAGGGGAGCTAGCCAGAGAGCATGAGTGGGTGGGAGGGCCCTTGCAAAGGTCCCCATGTGGGTTCCAGGGCTGCACCATTGAATCGCTCTGAAGGATATTGCAACCACTCAAAGAAGCACAGTCCTCGGAAAATGGGAGGGGAGGACGGCACTGACCAATCAGGCCATGCTCCCTCTGGGGGTTCTTGATGGGCAGCATTGGGGTGCAGTGCAGGCCGCCTGGTCCCCCCCTGTCTGACCCCCAGGAACCTAGTGGGGCCAGATGGCATCAGCAGGACCCCAGACGAGCTGGGTGTGGCAGTGTCTCGGAGACCCTGGGGCCCCAGCCAGGGAGAGCACTTCTGCTGGGAAACTCAGTGAAAGACAGTGACCAGGCTCCCAGCACACGGCTGAGGGCTCCAATGCAAAGGCTCCTCCCAAAGTCAACAAGGCTCGCAAACGCTGCTAAGTTTCCTGGAAATGCCAGAAACCTTGCCATGGCGAAAAGGAGCTCAGATCTGGATTCGGAGGGGGGTTTCACCCCATGGTGGGAGCACGACTCCCTCTGCGATGGGGGCCGGGTGAGGGCTCTGGGACATCTGCCTGCTCCCCCCAGCGCTGGGCTGATTCCTCCCAGGTCCGCCTGGAGTCAGCACAGCCTCTGAGGTTCAGATTCATCAGCAATTGACACTCTGGCTCCAACCACCCCACCCCCCAAACCTAACAGAGCCACAGTCACAGTGTTAACGGGGATAACAGTTGCCATTTACTGAGTGTCTCTTACAGTCCGGGGACTTGGCATCAGGTCACCGATCCTCCACTAAACCCACATAAGCTGGCGCTACTCTAAGTATCATTATCACTATTGTTATTATTATTGACCCCACCTTAGAGATGAGGAAAACGAAGCTGCAGGGATTCTGAATAACCTTCCCTGGAAGCAGCTGGACCATGATGCCAACTCAGAACCTCCTCTGGCTTTGCCTCGGAGGGGGTCGTGGATACACCTCCACCCGCAGGCTGGGCCTTTGCTCCTGACCAGCCCCCCAGGATGGAAGGTGGGGGTCACCATGGAGCCCTCCTTGGGACAGGACCCAAGCAGGGAACCACAGTCCTGACCGGCAGGACTCCGGCAGCCAGTCCCTCCTGCCACCTAGGTCCCTCCAGCAGCCTGAAATTCCCACCAGGCCTGGGGCCAACTCCCCGGGAGAATCATGCAATGAGAGCCACTGCCGTGCCAGCCAGCCAGGGGGATGGCCTCACCCTAACCTGGGTGACGGACCAGCCAGGGGGATGGCCTCACCCTAACCTGGGTGACGGACCAGCCAGGGGGATGGCCTCACCCTAACCTGGGTGACGGACCAGCCAGGGGGATGGCCTCACCCTAACCTGGGTGACGGACCAGCCAGGGGGATGGCCTCACCCTAACCTGGGTGACGGACCAGCCAGGGGGATGGCCTCACCCTAACCTGGGTGACGGACCAGCCAGGGGGATGGCCTCACCCTAACCTGGGTGACGGACCAGCCAGAGCCAGTGCCCTCAGGCACAGCTGGAGGTACAGCAACCAGCGATCCTCAAGGATTTATTGAGCAGCTGCTGTATGTCAGCGCATGTGTCAGGACCCGTGAATGGCCCAGGCACGATCCCTGCCCTCCAGGGGCTCACGGCTCAGTGGACAGGGAAGGAAGGGTGTGAATAAAGGATTCTACAAGGGAATTAGAGCTGCTTTTCAGGACATGAGAGAGAGACTAAGAGAAGGAGAGAAGGAGACAGAGAGAGAGAGGGAGACACAGACACTCGGGGTGAAGGGTGAACTGAGAGATGAGAAGGCCATGCGTCCCACCGGAGCGGATGGGGACAGTCCCCCCCGGGCCACTGTGGCTCCACCGCGGGCGGCTGCTGGGCTCTCCTTGGGCCTGGAGCTCCGGGACAGCCCTTCTCTTTCTGGGCTGTGGCTACACCCCGCCAGGCCCAGGTTAAAATTTCCCTCCAGCCACGGAGCCCAGATCTCACAGGTTCTAGATTCCTCCTCGGCCCCCACTCTGTGCCTGGAGGGTCCGGTCCCCCTCTGCAATGCCTCCCCGCAGCAGCGCCTCCAGCCAGCCCAGCAGAGGTCCACTCGGCCCTGAAACCAGGCCTGGCCTGCCTCGGACACCACATCTGTCTGTCTGCACTGCAACCTCTCCCTGGCCTCCCCCACCCCAATCTCCAGGAGCGCCCCTCCCCAAACAGCCCCATTAATCTCCAGGAGCGCCCCTCCCCAAACAGCCCCATTAATCTCCAGGAGCGCCCCTCCCTCTTGGGCCAGTCAAGAGTCTAGACTCTTCCAAAACCTAAGTGCACGTTGCTGGGCCTTCACTTCTTTTTTCTTTTTTTTTTTTTGCGGTACGCGGGCCTCTCACTGTTGTGGCCTCTCCCATTGCGGAGCACAGGCTCCGGACGCGCAGGCTCAGCGGCCATGGCTCACGGGCCCAGCCGCTCCGCGGCATGTGGGATCTTCGCGGACCGGGGCACGAACCCGTGTCCCCTGCATCGGCAGGCGGACTCTCAACCACTGCGCCACCAGGGAAGCCCTTCACTTCTTCTTGATGGAGAAAAGGACTGCAATGTGACGGGGTTCAGACGTGCTACTCCAAACACAGCACGGTGGCACATTGGACTTGCTCAGGTGAAGGCAGAAGCGGGAAGGACCCTCTGACCTTCCCCTGAAGTGGGTCACAGGTGCCCTTCTGTGACAGGTGCCCTCCCTGCACCCGGAAGATGGCAGCGTCCTTATCCCCGAGGCGAGGGGACGCCGAGAGAGATCTGAACAAACAGCTCCCCGCTTCACTACCTGAGCCCACACTCTTTTGTCCCATCACGTTTCCCCATGACTTTTCACTCTTAATCCAACCCAGCATAAAAACACTCAGGCTTCACCGTTTCTTTGAGTCTTCATTTCCTTGTCAAGGCTCCCATGTCACATAAAGCTTATATTAAATAAACCTGTGTGCGTTTCTCTTGTTTGGGTATGGAGAACCTAGAAGGGTGGAAGGAAAAGATATTTTCCCCCCCTACATGTGCGATCCCACACGGGGGCCGCAGGAAGGGGAGCAGGTGGGCAGCGGGTCCGTACCGCCCTCACCTTAGCTCCTGTTCACGGAGACGCTCACTCCAGCCCCACAGGGACTGTCCCCAGCAGAAACTGAGCCAGGGCAGGATGGTTACCTGGTGGGAAGTCAGACTGACACCCTCAAACTTCCTCACTGGCAGCCCCGCCCACTTAGCTGGGATCACAGCGTCTGGGCGGGGCTCACAGCATCTGGTGGAGGGTGGGCTGGGCTCTTGCCAGTTGGAAGCTCATCCCAGGGGCTGAATTGCCCATGCAGAGGCTGGACGGCCAAACACGGGGCTCAGGGGAAAGCAGTGGTGAGGTTCACGGCTGGGCAGGCAGCCCCTGTTCAGCTCTGAGCTCCCGACTCTGAAAACACTTAGCTTCACCGCTTCTCTGTGCCCACGTCCCCAGGAGCAGGCGGGAAGCCCAATGCCAGCTGCGAAGCTACAGCTGGGACATCCCTTCCCCTGGGCAAGGACCCAGCTTCCCTCTGGCCCTGAGGCCAGCACCCAGGTGGGGGGAAGTTGGGGAGGAACCTGGCTCAGTCCCCTTCTCCTAGGAAGTGGTTCTTCCCCTGCAGCCTTTCCTTCCTTCCTTCCTTCATTGATTCATTCATCCGACGAGTATCTCCTGAGCTGTCTGCCTTTGTGGTTGCTGGAACTCCAACCAGCTCCAGACAAGCAGAGCTAAACGTCCTGCCATTTGACAAGTTTCGGGGAGTGTGGGGACTTACCCAGAGCAGTTTTGCTCAGGGAAGAGTAATCCCTCCCTGTTTTCTGCTCCAGGAGATGGTGGGGGGGGGGGTAGGCATCTGCTGGAAGCACAGCAGATCCAGTTCAGCCAGGAGCCCTGAGGCTGCCTCTGGGAGGAGCTGAGCCCCCAGGGAGGCACGCAGAAGCCCCCCGCCCCTGAAGATTGGAAGGCTTCCCCTTAGGTCTTGAAGCAAATGAGAGAGAGAAGCCCAGGAGAGATCGCCTCACCCCACTACCACCCAGAGAGTGGCTGTGGCCATGCCGGCTACTCAGCAGGGACCCGCCCTGTCTCGGTCTGTCTGGGCTCTAAAACAAAATACCATAGCCTGGGTTACTTATAACAGCAGTTCTGGAAGCTGGAAGTTCGAGATCAAGGCGCCAGCCGACCCCGTGCCTGGTGAGAGCCCCCTTCCCGGCTGTCTCCTCAGTGTGTCCACGCATGGTGGGAGGGGGACAGAGCTCTCTGGGACTCTCTTATAAGGGCATTAATTCCATTCATGGGGTCCCACCCTTATGACCTAGTCACCTCCCTAAACCCCACCTCCTCCTGATACCATCCCTTTATATTTCAACATGCGAATTTGGGGGGGCACAAATATTCAGACCATAGTGCACCCCACCCCCAGGCTCGGCCTCCCAATGAGAGAGCTGAGGCTCCCCCTTCAGAAGAAGTTCAGCCCAGGAGTGAGATCTCGAACTCCTCAACCAGGACCCTTGTGCTCCCAGGGGGTCTGGGGTGGCTGGGAATGGGGTTAGCCTGGGTGGGCACGTGCCACGGGGGTACTGAGGGCAGTAACACTGAAAGCATAGCCCCCAGGGACCCAGTGCCTGGAGCTGGGCAAAGACAGGCACTGTGCTGGGCACTTGCCTACAAGCTCTCACTGGCCCCAAAATGAGTCTGCCATACAGGTGCTTTTATTACCCTTATTTTACAAATTGGGGAAGGGGCTCAGAGACATTAAGTAAGTTTTCCAGAGTCACACAGCAAGTACTATCAGCAGTGATGGGGCTTGAACCCAGTATTGGTTCACAAACCGACCCCCCTACATGGAGGGTGAGGAGAGACAGAAGGAAGAGGCCAACACGCCAGATCGGCAGGCGGCAGGTTTAGGGAGCAGGGAACTGATACAAGAGGCTCGTCTTGGGCACCTGCCTGCCTGGATCTTAAAAGGTGGTAGAGAGGCCTTGACGGGGCTCAGATGGTCTTAACAACACCTGACTCTCTCCAGGCTGCGTCCCGGGAGACAGCTCTGGCTGCAGGAGTGGTGGGCCGAGGGCACATTCAAGGGCAGGGAGGGGTGAAGAACCTCTGATGGCCGAGGTCCAGCTCGCAGGTCACTCGGCGGTCACATCCTCTCGATGACCTCCTCCAACACCTGCCCTCCACCATGATGGGCTCTCTCAATCTCACAACACCCCCTCTTCTGCAGCGAGCCCAGCAGTCAGCAGGGGGTCCACTGGCTTGGAGGCCACTCCTTGGCGGCTCTCCGGCTGCACAGGAAGCCGAGGCCACAGCGACAGTACAGGCACAGGCAAGAGAACTTAACGCAACGAAGCTTAACACAACGAAGTAACAGTTTCCTCCACCAAGAGCCCCGTGACCCAAACCACCGATTTACCAAGTCCCCTCGGCTGGGGGTCGGATCACTCAGGGCGTCACTTGTGCCCTCGTGTGATTTAATAACGATGACACGTGGGCTTCCCTGGTGGCGCAGTGGTTGAGAGTCCGCCTGCCGATGCAGGGGACGCGGGTTCGTGCCCCGGTCCAGGAGGATCCCACGTGCCGCAGAGCGGCTGGGCCCGTGAGCCATGGCCACTGAGCCTGCGCGTCCGGAGCCTGTGCTCCGCAGCGGGAGAGGCCACGGCAGTGAGAGGCCCGCGTACCGCAAAAAAAAAAAAAAAAAAAAAAAAAAAGATGACACGTGAGCAGATTCGTCAGCACGAGCACACAGCACTCTGCTCAGATAACGGCACAGGTGCCTCCCTGCAAGGCGGCAATGATGTCCAAGGCCAGCCTGTTTCAGAGGCCAGCCTTTCTCATTAGAGAAGTTTTAGTGCTCGGTAAGGATGCTGTGCCGGCTGTCATTCAACACTCGCTGGCTGAACTCACAAGGGGGTCCTTGTGAGCTGTAACATCCTCTCGGCCAATGGAGGGGACACAGATGGCGGCCGAGTGACAGTACCAGAGGGAAACAGGAGGAGAGGGAGCTCAGCAGCTTCAGGAACTTGACCTGTGTACCTGCCATACATCTTGGCCAGGGAGGCAGCACTGTCCAGCATGAGACGACGGTCTGGGGCTGGGATACGCCAGACCAGCCCCCCACCCGCTCCACTCAATGGCACGTGTTCCACTGCAGGTACAATATGTTTCTACAGGTCCGGCTGGCAGCAGAACAACGGGGTCCCGCTGGAGACTGAGCAGTCCCCCTCACCCAGGGGCGTGAAGTAACTCACCCATCCGGTGGGACATCCCATCACAAATCTCAGCAGATGACGCCTCTCCCAGGCAGGATGGCGCCTGGCGCTCCCAGCATCACTGCGTGTGGATTACTCGAGAGTCGGGGGACGGCTCTCTCCTTCACTTCCACACCTCTACCACGTGGGGCCCCCAGTCGGGCCTATGGGGCAACAGGCCCTCCTGGTCGATCATTCAAATGTAGTAAAGCCTGGGACAGTGCTTGGTCCACCGGCCAAGGGGTTTCCTGTTAGTAATCTAATCTGCTGCTTGAATGTCCATGCTTTCTACCAATGCTGCTGCTTGCCAGTTACAGGGGAGACAGACCCTCCGTCAGTGTCAAGTTCGTCTGCCCGGTCTTGCACCTCATGACCTTTCTGAGGTGACTGTCTGTGTATGGAAGGCACCCTTCGTGGTCTCAGCTTCCCTGCTCCCCTAATGGTGGCAGCCAGGTTTGCAGGGTGACGGGAGAGCTTGGGTTAGGCCAGATGCAGCACCCAGACCAAACAAGGCATATTTAGAGCCCTCAGTTTGCCAATCCCTCACCTGAGAATGGCCCCAGACTCCCCTGGCAATGGCCTTGAGTGTTGTTTAGAACACACAGGCCATGCGGTTACTGAACCCAAGCGTCCTTCCACACATCCTGACCCCACAGGGCTTATACGTGATCATGCAGCGCTCAGCTTCCCAGTGTCAAAGCCGTAGAGTTCATCCCTTTGGAGCAGCCCAAGTGTCAGTTCAGGACTCGTGAGTGACCAACAGGCAAGCTGCTCTGAGCTCAGCCTGCTGGCTACTGGGGTTCCTTCCTGCTTCCAGGCACCTGAACACCAGGCGTCAGTGGGAATTTCCCCCATTCCCTCTCCACAGACCCCCACAGGAACAGGGCAGGGGCGTCTGCAGGGTCCACGTACTCTAAGGGTCTAGGACCACCCGCATTTCTAGCGACAGTGGGCTGGCGGACAGGGCACACCTCTGCTATAAATCAGGTTGCCACCTCGTCAACATGGGGACATGAGCTGGGGCAGAGGGGGTCGATGTTCTCAACCCACCCCTAGGTAGGAAGGGAAGGTCTGACCTCGCTGTGCTGCCCCCTCCGTGACCAGCTCTACCTGGGGGAGCACTTGTGCATTGCCAGGAGCCAGTGCCCTCTGTGGGTGTTTGGGGCACCTGCTCCATCCCAGGGCTGGGACCAAATCCAGGGAGTTCTCTCTCCTCTGTGTCTCTGCCTCAGTGCCCAGCCCACCCCTTCCAGAGTCACAGGCACATCTAACGCAATGCAGCCCTGCTCGGGAGATGCCCAGAGCTCTAAAGACACTTCACTAGTGTCTTTGCTTCTCAAAGGCAGGGGCTGCTCTGGCCCCCAGGTCCAGGGATGGAGGCACTGTGCCAGGAAGGGAATAAAAGTTCTCCAGACCCTAAATCCCTGCAAAGGCTCACACCTCGATCATGTTCTTAGGGCTTGGTTAGGCTTGTAACTTATCAATCACAGCTTCTGGGACAGCATGCACTGTACCCAACCCAACAACTCCCAGTAACCTTACAGTGTTGCCCAGGCCTTGACTTTTCTGTGGGTCCTACTGCCCATCCCCCTCCTCACAGATGGTCCAGCAAAGCCTGCAGAGCATCCTACAGCAGGGGCCAGTCTTCACATGCTAACATAGGATCATCAGTGTAAGGGGCTTGTCTTACTGACGTGGGGAAGGAGGATGGGGACAGGTCTCGAGCTGTTGTCCCATGACATGTAGGAGCGTGCTGTGCAGGTTGCCTCAGGATGCACTTGAAAGGTCCACTATTGCCCCTCTCACAGGAAGGCAAATTGATTTTAGTTATCAGAAACCTGTACTTGTCAGTCTTTTCCATGAACCTCCTTGATGATGAAGCCCTTTTACAGGAACTCTTTTGCAAAAGCATGAGAGCAGAGCAAAAACTGTCTGTAAATGACAAAACAAAAACAAAACTTTAAAATGGTCATGGTTAAAGATCTGATGAGAGCTCATTATAATGCAATTGACAAGGAAATTTGGTTATTTCTGTGACATACATTTTTAAATTAT
Source organism: Lagenorhynchus albirostris (assembly GCF_949774975.1). Lineage (NCBI taxonomy): Eukaryota > Metazoa > Chordata > Mammalia > Artiodactyla > Delphinidae > Lagenorhynchus > Lagenorhynchus albirostris. Next base: position 182,372,083 of record NC_083096.1, on the reverse strand, counting down.
GAGTGATAACATTATACTAGGACATATCAGATTTTTAGGAATTTCATGCAAATATACCCTAAAGAAAGTCGAGTATCACTTCTTATTTGACAATACTTCCCATGTAATTTAACATATCAAATAAGCCTAATTAGTTTACTATCTCTCTTTTACAAGGAGAGAAAACACATCTATTAAGATGTTCCAGGGGGCCCCTGGAAAATCGCAAAGTTAGCTCAAGGTCAACAAGACTTCACTTTGAACCTTATTTGGGGAAACTTGTCAAAAATATCAAAAAGTTTATTTAAAACACTTGATTAAATAGGATTACAGGTCATTGTAATACAATACTTAGTTGTCCATTTAACCAGAGTGACAACTAATGACTTCTCAGGCAAATACAGGAAGTTACGTGATTATTAAAAAAAAATAAAAAATAAAAAACTGGCTCTTTTAATAGGGAAGATTCCGTTTCCTTAAGTAATCAAAGACAAAATGAAGCACGGGAAACTATTTTGATAAAACACAGAATCTTTGTTTTTTAGGCAGATTACTTAAAAGGTAAAGAAAAACCTTTCACAATCCCATCAAGAACAGACCAGTAGTCCCATAAAACTTTGTCCTTTTAACAGATGAAAGAAAATTGTTTCCTTTTTAAGTAAAGATATTGATATCAAATTTATTTTTTATGCCTGTCCAATAAAACTTTTACAAATTAATTTTAACAATACTTCTGGAGGGAGAAAAACATCACAGATACATAACGTTCATACAGACAGACACAGAGGCCGCATAGTTTTCATTCCAAAACTTGAACTGTGAATCAAGTACCCACTCACATGGCTAAAAACTTTTACTAGTGTTTGTGGAGAAAACTTAAGATTTGTATTTGCCCTTGACGAGTAATCTTATGGAGGCTGTAGACTAGATTTGGAGCAAGGGGGCTTCTATAGCAGTCTGCATTTTTAAATAGCCTCTTTTCCCCTTTTTTCTTTTCAGTCTCAGGCAATCACGGGCAGTGTTTAGTCATCTCCCAAGGTGTTCACATCTCAGAAGTGATAAGAGTTACAACTTCAAGGGACAGAGAAAGGATGCAAGTTTCCTCCCAGGAGTTTTGGGGTATAATTCTCTATAATCAGAAGTCTAGGGTAATTACTATGTAGAATTTTCCTTTGTGTTGGGGTCAGACGGCATGGGGCACCTGTCTGTTTTTCTGTTAATCACCACAACGTCGTCATCTTCACTCTCCTCATTTTCCCAGGAACTCTACCTCTTAATGTCCTGATCATGTTGGTCACAAGCGCATTGACTCTCCTACTTTGCAAAACAAAGGGGCTCCCCACCCTGTCTGCCAGCCCAAAGTGAACAGAGCAGTGGACACCCACACATCCTTCCCTAATCTCAGCTCTTCCTCCTACTTTTTGACTCAAACTTCAGCCTCTAGTTGGGCATCAGGGTCCAGCCGACCTGCCCTTGGTGGAGGCCAGTCCACTACACAGCCATCCATTTTTCTCTGCCACAGTGTGTTCTGCACGGCTCCTCAAACAAGTGCATTAAAGCAACTGGTGTTTTCAGGGCACCCCCGTATTTATGCAGCATCCACAAGCATCTGACATACAGGTTCCCCTCCCCAGATAGAGGGCAATGGCTAGCAGGTATTTCCCCCAAGGACACCTCTTCCCCAAGACCCACTTCCCCTCTCCTGCCTGGTTCTCCAGTGTTGGTTCACAGAAGGGCCTCATACACAGAGGGCAAGGGGAGACAGAAGAAAGAGACTGACACCCAGGATTGGCAGGAGGCAGGTCAATGAGCAGGGAACTGACACAAGAGGCTTGACTTGGGCACCTGCCCACGTGAACCTTAAAAGTTCATACAGAGGCCTCAACAGGGCTCAGACGGTCTTAACAACACCTGACTCTCTCAGGGCTGCGTCCTTGGACATGGCTCCCACTGTGAGAATGATGGACATTCAAGGACAGGGAGGGGTGAGGAACCTCTGGCAGTCATGTCCTCTCGGTGACCTCCTCCAACACCCAGGCCCTCAGATGCCACAGCCCGAGTTCATTTTGCTGCTTCTGAGAACCCACTCTTTCTCTGTGGTTTCTGGCTCTCAACCTTCTTTATTCTGAGAAGAACCCTCTCCTCTGTTTTTAGGACAGAAGTAGCAGTCAGCAAGAAACCTTGTGTGAGAAAACCCCCAACACAAGCATTATTTGCAAAGCAGATTTGCCCCAGAAATGGTTTGCCATGTTTTCCCTGCTGGGGACCGGATCTCCTTCCAGAAAGAGAATCTCCTTCAACACCAAAAGGTGTTGAAGTCCTAACCTCAAGTACCTGTGAGTGTGGCTTTTTTGGAAATAGGGTCTTTGCAGATGTGACCAAGTTAAGATTATGTCATTAGAGAGGATCCTAGTCCAATATGACTGTGTGCTTATTAAAAGGGCAAATTCAGACAGAGATACACACAGGGGAGAGGCATGGACCAGAGTCTTCCTAGCAGCCCTCAGAAGGAACCAACCCTGCTGACACCTGGATTTCTCCAGAACTGTGAGACAATGGATCTCTGCTGTCTAAGCCCCCCGGCCTGTGGTACTTTGTTGCAGCAGCCCTAGCAGACTAATATAAATGACCAGACCAGGGTTTCTATAGCCAGCAGAATCCAGTAGAAACTCTGACAAGTAGAATAACCAGCTACCAACCCAAGTGCCCTCTAGAAATACCACTGCTCCAGCCTCGTTCTGAGCAGGAGAAGCCCAGCCAGTTGGGTTGAATGCAAAGAATCTTGAAAGGTTAGTTCAGCCCTGGGTCCATAGCACTTGCCACTTTGGGCAGGAATGTCATCCCACTCCTCCCCAGGGGAGAGCCCCCAGACAGCAGAGGCTAAGGACACGGACAGTAGGAGGCAGGTGTTCCCTCGAGGATCTGCAGCAGCCCAGGCAGGGAAGCAATTTTTCAAAACCAAAGAGAGACTGAGACACTTCAAGCACAGGCACTTAGCAGGGTCACAGAACTGTTTATCTGGAATTATTCTAAATAAAGCCTCCCGTCTGGCACTTGGACCCAGTGTGTGCCGCTCCTACAATAGCGACAAGTTTCCGTTATTAAGAGAGAAAGCTCTCAGAGCTGAAGGAGCAGGAATATTTGCAAATTCCATGCAAATTCTTCTGCACAAGCCAGCTACTTAAAGAGCCTTTTAGGGAGAACAAGCATCCCATTAGAGGCTCATTCACCCTCTCCATTCCAGGGACAAGAGCTCCCCCCATTGTCACCTGCTAGCCACATGCGCAGAAGCACCCACAGGCCTGAGCTGAAGCTGTGCCCTGAGCCCAGACCCCTCACTGTCGATTCGAGGCCATGAGTCGGGTGGAGGCCAGGGACCCCCCTCCCCCTCAGGCCGTGAGTGCCCTCCCTGAGGCAGGGGAGGTGGGAATGGGTACAAAGGCAAGAAGGCTCTAGACCCTGTTGGCCACATGGTAGGTAGACCAGATGGCTCAGTGATGCCAAAGAACTGGAGAGAGTGTAAAGGCCCCAGGAACTCTGGAAAGTGGGGGCCCCATGCCCTGGAGCCAGGGGGAGCAGACAGAGGTGTCAGGGGCTTCAGGTGGGAGTCAAGGCACCCATTTTGCACAAGAGGTTGAGTTAGGGAGGGGACGCTGCAGAGTGCAGATGCTTCCTAGAGGAAGCATCCATTAACTCAGAAGGGATGACGCCGTCCCAGCCCAGCGCCCAATGTAATGTGCATTCAATAAATGTCGGCTCAGTCGACAGCCTGAGTCCTTCGTGTCTCAGGTGCTCTGACTCTGAATTGGGCATGAAAAGTGGCATCCACCTATGACACTAAAGCAGCAGCTGTGAGTACCAATTGCCAAGTCCTTTGTACCCAGAGCTGACTTTTCCAATAGGCCACAAGGACAGCCTACACGCTCAGGGCCTTGAAAGAAACCCAGGCCCGCTAACAAGAAACCAGGAAGGGCTGGAACAAAAGATAGAAATCAGACTGATGGAAAAGAATAGCTAAAGTTATTGGAAGTTTCTATTACGATTAAATATGGTACTTAACCACACAACAACCCTGGAAGTAAAAACTATCATTACTCCCGTTTTCCAATCCAAGAAACCAAAGCACAAGAAATTGCATCATTTTCGGAGTTCCCTGATGGCCCAGTGCTTAAGACTTCGCCTTCCAATGCAGGGGGCGAGGGTTCAATCCCTAGTCAGGGAGCTAAGATCCCACATGCCGCACAGCCAAGAAAACAAAACAGAAACAATATTGCAACGAATTCAACAAAGACTTTTAAAATGGTCCAGATCAAAAAAAAATCCTTAAAAAAAAAAGAGAAATTGCATCATTTTCCTAAGTTCATCACAGCCCAGCCAGGAGATAAACTCAGCCCCTCTGGCTCAGAGTCCCTCCCGTTCTGTCCTGACATGCTCTCCTGACCCTGAGCCTGCCCTTACCCATCGCTGGAGACCCTGCCTGGCAGCCCCCGCACTGGGAATTTGTTGGGTGAAGCTATGGGATGGGGGATGCTTGGAACTACACCAGACCGAGAGAGCCTGTGGCCCATTTCACAGGGGAAAAACCTGAGGCCCAGAGAGGGGAAAAGGACTGCACACATCAGCAAATGCTGGCTCCCCGGATGGTCTCCATCCTTGCATTACTGAGCAGACTAAACAGATGAGTCAGTAAGAAATCCCGCTTCTGACCTGAGAACCTTGAGGGTGAGCGAGCCTGCCCGCTCGGGGTCTTGGGGTGACACGCTGGTGGCGCACAGGCCCTCAGGGACGAGGAAGTGGCAGACCAACCTGGGAGGGGACCAAGCCCTATCCCAGAGCAGGACCACAGCACAGACTACCTGCTGGCTCAACGCGGAGCTGAGGCCGCCAGCAGCCTCCAGTTCTCAGCTCCTTAACCCGGCCCCTGGAGACAGTACACCAGCAGCCCCCCTGCCTGTCCTCAAAAGAAAGCGTGAAGCTGCTGGAGAGGCGATTTCCCAAAACAGTAAACGTCACCCTGGTGGGGATTCTGGTCCTTGAGCTGCAAACTCTCAAGGAACATTCCTCTGCTCTCCCTTCCCATGGACACTTCAGTCCAGTGTGTGAAGAGTCCCCTGGAAGACCATGAACTAGGCCGAGGAGATGGCCAGGAGTCAGCAGACAGGCGAGAAAAACACAGGTAAAGACGGCCCACCCCCGCCGAGAACCTCGCACTCACAACGGGCTTTCATGCCCAATTCCAGACTTCCTGTTGCCTGCAGAGAAACTCCAAAAACAGCAAAGGGTATGACCTTAGGCTCTCAGGGGCCCCTGTCCATGGCGGCCGCCGAAAACCCAACCATCTGTAAAGTTTTCTGTTTGAACTTTGCATTCCACTCTTCGTTGTCTATCTATCCTTTTGGACCCAAAAATAATGCTCGGCCTCGAAATCTTGGAGCGAACCAAATGCTGGAGCTGCCACGTATTCACTTGGATATAACTGCAGAGCGACTCTGGACCCTTCCCCAGCCTGGAGTGTGTCCCTGGTCTGTGTGTGCAGGGGGCTCTGTATGTGGGTGCCAGGGTCCCATGCCTGAGTGCAAATCTTGGCTCTGCTACTTTCTTAGCTGTGTGACTTGGAGGGAATTGAGACACCTCTCTATACCTCAGTTTTCCCATCTGTAAAATAGGGGCAATAATAGTGCCTCCTACACTGAGAGTCCGGAGGCTAAATTACCCAATTCAGGAAATGGGTTTAGAGCCGTGCTGGACCCAGTGGTCATTGTCAGAGTGGCCAGCTTGCAATGCTGAGGAAAGTCGGGATGACTGGAGAGGAGGTCTCTGAAGGCTTCTCTGCAGAGCTCAGGAAGCCATCCAGGTCTTGGCAGAAGACCAAAAGGTGGGGACAGCAGGTGAGCCCCCTGGCCCTGCTGACCCAGCCGCTGGAAGCCTGGGCAGGTGTGATGGCCCTGGAGGCGGGAGGCTGTGATGCCCACGCTGGTTCTCCATCACTGCCCCGCTCCCGGAGCAAGCTTTCCCTCCCCTGCCTCTTCCCCGGCAGCCTTCTGAAGCTGCGATTTCACACCAAAAGAGGAGCCTTTAATGAGAGTGGCTGCAAACCTCTCCCCGTTCACGGCAAGAGAGTGTATCAGAGCTTCTCAGGCACACTTCACAGACTGGCCTTGGGGAGGTTTCGAGATATTCCTCAGCTCTGAGTGAGTGGGGGCGGGCTTCCCCCTTTGCACCCTCAAGGAAGCCCCTGCAAAGGAGGCATCTGGGAGGACGCAGGGGTGGGCAAAGGAAAGCTCTGGAAACCAGATCCAGTTGGAGGCACTGGGCAGGCCCTGCTCTGAGATCAAGAGCCTGAAGACACTCACCTCTCCAAAGCATCAAACCCCACCCCACAAAACCACACCCAAGAGCTGTCAAGAAAGGGGCCCACCTCTTAGGCAGGTAAGGCAGGCCAGCTGCTAGAACCTGCTCCACACACAGGCTGCAGGAGGGTGTACCGGGGGCCTGAGACCTTGCCCATCTCCCAGCCCCGTCTTGGGTGAGAAAAGCTGAGAGCACCTGCAGTAGTTTTCTGTCGCTGCCATACAGATTGCAAATTTAGTGACAACACAAGTCTGTTATCTCACAGCTGCATAGTTCAAAGGGATGACACGGGTCCCACGGGGCCTTTTGCATCTCCCAGAGGCCACGTGCACTCCCTGGCTCATGGCCCCTTCCTCCATCTCCAAAGCCACAGCCTCTCTCTGACCCTGATTCTGCCATCATCACATCTCTGCCTCTGCCTCTGCCTCCTCCGTCCACTTACAAGGATACTGTGGTTATGGTGGGTCCACCTGGATAATGCAGGACACTGTCCCTGGGTCACAGTCAGCTCATGAGCACACTTGATTCCAACTGCAATCTTAATCCTCCCTTTGCCATGTGACCTAACACATTTAGAGGTTCTGGGGATTCGCACTTGGACGTCTCTGAGACCATTATTCTGTCTACCAATGTTCCCGTTGCACAGACGGGAATAACAACAATAACCAACACCTGTTTAGTGCTTACTGTGTGCCAGGGCTTTAGATGCATCATACATTGTTTATTCTTCTGAATCAGCCCTTTGCAGTAAGCACATGATGGACCCCTTTCTATGTAAGAGGGACCAGAGGCTCTGGGAGGCTAAGGGATTTCCTCAAGGTCACTGGAAACACTGTTGACCCCAGGCATTGGGCCCAGGACCTCACGTCAAAACCGCTCTCAAGACCAGACCCTGAGAAACCAGGACCACACCTAACACCCAGAGGCCGCAGAGCGCACACCAGCCCCTCCGGGGAAACCAGTGTGAGTCTCTGCGCTGGGGGCCAGGGTAGCAGGAGGGACTCTGTGACAAGTACCCGACCCACTGAGGGGCCAGCAAGACCTACGGATCCCGAGAAGACGGACCCTCCAACACTCGGGCAGCAGGACGGTGGGAGCCGAGAAGCGGCCAAGGAAGGAAGCCTGTGATCATCTCCGATGGCTCAGCAGCGCCCCCGCCGTGTTTGGGCATCCGCAGAAGTAAGCGTGTCACACATTCGGGTGGCAACTCATCGAAACATTTGTCACAGCTCTGGGCCAACTGTTAGAATAACTTTTTGGTTGTTATTACAAAGTAATAGATGTTTATTGTAGAAATTTTAGAAAAGGCAGACAAGCCAAAAGAAGGGAATAAAAATTAGCCGAAATTCCAAACTGCAAATGTACCACTTGACATGTTTTTGTACATCTTTCCAGTGATTTTCCTAAGCAGCCATTTCTCTGTTTTTCTAAAGCAAGCTCTCTAAAAATGGGCTTATACTTTCTTCCTGTTTGGCAAAATGCTTTTCCTCCTGAATGTATCAGGAATGTGTGGGGGGAAAAGTTCTCCCCCCTTCTCATCCCCTGCTCCACCGCAATTCCTGACTGGGGAAACTGATGGGGCCAGAATCTGATTCCAAGAGGACTGCATTTCTTAATGGGCAAGGAGGCTTTGTGTTAGGAGATCATACACACACACACATACACACACACACACACACATACATACACACATACATATGTATATACACATGCACGTGCATATATGTACACATATACATATAAAACATACATGTGCATATACACACATGCACAGATGTACACATAGGAGTACACACGCATAACATGCACATGCACGTGTACACGTGTGCACACATACACATGTGTGCACATACGTGCATACCTGTACACACATACAGATGTACATATGCGTGCACACATGGATGCATGTGCCTATTTGCATGCACATGTGCACACATATACATGTATGGGTGCACACGCGTGCACATATATACACATGCAGCCATATATGCACATACATATACACAAATACATGTGCACATGTATGTGTGTGCACATGCAGTACGTGTATGCATGGACACATATAGATAGATGCACATACGCACATGTGTTCTCACATGTGCCCGTATATGTGTACACATGTATGCACACATGTGCATGAACATATATACATGCACAGCTGTGTGTGCGCATGCATACACATATAGGCACGTGCACATGTGCACAGTATACACATGCATGTGCACACATACAGCCATATCTATGCACATGCGTGCATATACACATGCATGCACACACATGCGCACACACACAGGCACCGCTCCCTCCTCTCCCGGCACTAGGGCTGTCTCCTGCCTGGGGCTGCTTTGGGCTTTCCTGGACCACTTGCTCTGCTCTCGTGTCCTCCAGGGCCCCCTGGTGTCTTCGCCATGGTCTCTGCAGTCTGGCAGTGGGCAGACCTGGCCTTCACAGAGCAAGCAAGCCCAGCTGGAGCCCTGAGCCCAAGCTCTGCCTTGCAGGCTGCAGGGTGGGTCGCGAGCCTGGACCCCCAGCCAACAGGACCACTGGCGTGCAGCCCATCTGCTCCAGCTCACTGGGCACACTCTGCCCCTAGGTTCCTGGGTCCCTGCCACATGCCACCTAAGGAGTCCCAACCACTGTCTGCCCATGGTGTCCTTCCTGCCCAAACACCACTGTGGGAAACTGCAGGGCAGCCACGGTGTAGATTATGTAGCCAATCCCACTGAGGGGCAAATAGACAGCTCCCAGCTGCCCCCAGTCAGCACCCACAACACCATGATCAACACCACACCCGTAGCTGTTTCTGAGGATGAAGTGGCAGAATTGCAGCAGGGGCAGGGCCAGTCCAAAGCTCCCGAGTGGGACTGAGAAGGAGGGGCCAGTGCAGGGGGAGGTTTGGGGGAGCCCAGTGGACAGGGGCATAATGATGCAGGCCCCAAGATCTAGGAAGGAAGGCACTTCCAGAATCTTCTTTAAGTGCAAAAAAGCCTTTGAAAGATTCTAACAGCATGGCTCTGGCCGCTGTTGGGAGGGGGTCTGGAGGGACTTCCTGGCCTAACTAGTGCCTCCACTTTACTCCTGATCTCCTTGCCGAGGTGGCGTCAGAAAGACAAACATTATACTATATCACTTATATGTGAAAACTAAAATGTGACACAAATGAACCTATCTATGAAACAGAAACAGACTCAAGGACACAGAGAATAGACCTGTGGTTGACAAGGGGGGAGAGTGAGGGAGGGGTGGGGTGGGAGTTTGGGATTAGCAGATACAAACCATTATATATAGAATGAATAAACAACAAGACCCTACTGTATATCACAGGGAACTATATTCCATATCCTGTGGTAAACCATAGTAGAAAAGAATATGAAAAAGAATAGATAGATTTATAGATTGATAACTGAATCACTGCTGTACAGCAGAAATTAACACAACATTGTACATCAACTCTACGTCAATAAAATATAAAACACCAAGATCTAGACATTGATATACTTAAGATACAGAACCTTCCCATCACCACAGAATCCCACATGCTGCCATTCTATAGCCACACCCACCTATAAGCCACACTCTATAGCTCCTTGCAACCACTATCTTGTTCTCCATTCCTATAATTTTGTTATTTCAAGAATGTTATATAAATAGAACCATACAGCATAGACTCTTTGGGGATTGGCTCTTTTCACTCAGCGAAATTCCCTGGAGATTCGTCCAGGTGTGAACATCAATAGTCATATGACCAGGTACTAGCCCATGGTATGGAGACACCACAGTTTGCTTAACTGTAGACTGTGGATGGACATCTGGGTTTTTGGAGCTCTTGACGATTATAAATCAAGCTGCTATAAACATTTTTATGCAGGGGTTTTTTTTGTGAATATAAGTCTTCACTTTTCTGGGATAAATGCCCAGAGATTCAATTGCTAGTACGTATGGTAGTTGCAAGTTTAGTTTTTTAAGAAACTACCCAACTGTCTTCCAAAATAGCTGTCCCATTCTACATTCTCGCCAGCCAGATTTTTCGCATTCTCACCCGCTTTTGGTATGGTCACTTTTTTTTATTTTAACCATTCTGGAAGATGTGTAAGAAGATCTCATGATGGTTCTAATTTGCATTTCCCTAATGGTAACCAAGCTGAACATCTTTTCATGTGCTTATTTGCCATCTGTAGACATTCTCTGGTAAAATACGTGCTCACGCCTTTTGGCCATGTTCTTATTGGATAGTTTGCTTTTTGACGGTTGAGTTTTGAGAGGTCTTTATATATTTGAGATACTACTCCTTTGTCAGATACGTGGTTTACAAATAGTTGCTCCCATAATACAGTTTGTCTTTTCATCCTTGTGACAGGGTCTTTCACAGAGCAAAAGTTTTAATTTGGGGGAAACCCAATTTGTTAATCTTTCCTTGAATGGATTGTGCTTTTGGTGTCAGACATCTCTAAGAACTTGCGGCTGGCCTATATCCCTATTTTTTTTCTAAGTTTATATTTTACATTTAAGTCCATGATTAACTTTTAATTAGTTTTTGTATAAGGTGTGAGATTTAGTTCAACATTCGATTTTTTGCCTCTGGATGTCCAGTTGTTCCAACACTATTTTTTGAAAAGGTTATCTTTCTTCTGTTGAATTGCTTTTGCATCTTGGTCAAATATCGGTTGGGCATATTTGTGTGGGTCTGTTTCTGAGTTCTCTATTCTATTCCATTGATTTACATGACTTCCCTTTGCTACCATGACACAATCTTGATAATGGTAGCTATACAATTAGTCTTGACTCAGGTAGACTGATTCTTCCCTCTGTATTCTTCTTTTTCAAATTTGTTTTAACTTTTCTAGTTCCTTTGCCTTTCCAAATAGATTTCAGAATAATCTGGCCATATCTACAAAAAAAAAATCTTGCTGAGATTTTGATGGGGATTGTGTTAAACATCAGTTTAGGGAGAAATTACATCTTTACTGTGCTGAGTCTTCAAGTCCATGAACAAAATATATTTCTCCATTTATTTAGATCTTCTTTGATTTCTTTTATCAGAATTGTGTAGTATACAACATATTAGTCCTGCACATGTTTTGTTAGATTTGCATCTAAATATTAAATTCTTGAGCAATTCTAATAGTATTGTATTTTTAATTTGGTGTCCATGTGCTCATTGCTGGATACAGATATACAATTGATTTTTGTATGTTTATTTTATATTCTGCAACCTTACTGAACTCATTTACTAGTTCTAAGAGGCATTTTTTGTAGATTCTATATAATCTACAAATAATCTATATAAACAATATTATAATCTATATATAAATAATCTATATAAACAATATTATCTACAAACAAGGACTGCTTTATTTCTTCCTTTTCAATCTGTATGCCTTTCAATTCCTTTTCTTCCCTTATAGCCCTGGCTAGAACTTCCAGAAGTAAGTTGAATAAGAATGGGGAGGGGCTTCCCTGGTGGCGCAGTGGTTGAGAATATGCCTGCTAATGCAGGGGACACGGGTTCGAGCCCTGGTCTGGGAGGATCCCACATGCCGCGGAGCAACTAGGCCCGTGAGCCACAACTACTGAGCCTGCGCGTCTGGAGTCTGTGCTCCGCAACAAGAGAGGCCGTGACAGTGAGAGGCCCGCGCACCGTGATGAAGAGTGGCCCCTGCTTGCCACAACTAGAGAAAGCCCTCGCACAGAAATGAAGACCCAACACAGCAAAAATAAATAAATAAATTCATAAACTCCTATCCCCAATATCTTCTAAAAAAAAAAAAAGAATGGGGAAAGTGGATAGCTTTGCTTTGCTACTGATCATATGGGGAAAGCATTCAGTCTTTAAACATTAAATGCAAGCTTAGCTGTAAGTCTTTTGTAGATGCTCTTTATCAAGTTAAGGAAATCCCCCTCTCTTCCTATTTTTTTCTGAGAATTTTTATCATGAGTAGGTGTAGATTTTTGTCAAACGCTTTTTTTCTGCATCACTGATATGATCATGTGATATTTCTTCTTTATCCTGTTAATGTGGTGGATTATACTGATTGATTTGCAAATATTGAACCAGCCTTGCATGTCTATAATTCCTTGGATGTGTTATATAATTCTATTTATATATTGCTAACTTTTATTTGCTAATGTTTTGTGAAGATTTTTGAATCTATATTCATGAGAGAAATTGGTCTTTGGTTTTCTTTTTTTGTACTGTCTTTGGTTTAGGTAACAGGGTAAAACTAATTTCACAAAATGAACTGAGAAGTTTTCTCTCCATTTCTATTTTCTGAAAGAGATTTGTAGAATTGATATTAATTCTTCTTTAAATGATTGGCAGAATTGTCCAGTGAAAACTTCTGAACCTGAAGGTATCTTTTGTGTGTGTGTGTGCGTGTGTGTGTGTGTGTGTGTGTGTGTGTGTGTTTAAATTACAAATTCAATTTCCTTAATTGTTATAGAGCTACTCAAATTAATCTATTTCATATTGGGTGAGTTGTAGTAGTTTGTGATTTTTGAGGAAGTGGTCCATTTTGTCTAAGTTATTAAATTTATGTGCACACAGTTGTTTGTAATTATTCCTTTATTGTCCTGTTGATGTCTGTGGACTCTGTAGTGATTTCCCCATTTCATTCCTTATTCTGTTTTTGAGCCCATCCACTAAGCTGCTTATTTCAGTTATTGTATTTATCAGTTCTAAGAGGTCCGTTTGGTCCCTCTTTTTATCTTCTATTCCTTTGCTTAGACTTTCTATTTTGACATTTGTTTCAAGAGTGTTTTTAATTGTTTCATGAAGCATTTTTATCATGACTGCTTTAAAATCTTTGTCAGATAATTCTAACATCTTTGCCATCTTGGTGTTGATATTTATAGATTGTCATTTTTCAATCAGTTTGACCTGCTACTGGTTCTTGGCATGATGAGAAATTTTTGATTGAAACCTGGACATTGTTGTATTCTCTTGAGACTCTGGATCTTATTTAAACCTTCTGTTTTAGATGGCTTTCTCTGGGGCTGCTCCAGCAGCAGAAGTGGGAGAGGAGTGCTGACTCATTGCTGCCAGGTGAAGGCTCCGCAGCCAGACTCCACAGACACCAGACTGGGGGAAAGGGAGCTCCTATTACTGCTGGGCAGGGGTGGGTGTTCCCATCCCCACATGGTCTTCACTGACACCACACTTGGTGCAGCCTCATGGGTGCTTGGTAGTGGTGAAGATCCAGACCCTTCATTAGGCTCCCTCTAATGCCACTCCAGAGAGGAGAGAGATTGATGCTTCAGGTGGCAGTGGAAGTCAAGGCTCCCCATGTTGTCTCTGGTGACACCACAGGAAAGGGGGACCTTACCACTATCTGGCAAGGATGACAGTCTCAGTTCTGCACCTGGTCTCCTCCTACACAGCCCCAGTGGTGTTTGGGGTGCATACTCCATGGGCTTTTAAGGCATTGCTCTTCAAAGCATACAGTTCTCTCCAACTGATGTTCTCTCTTGCCTCCAGTCAATGTGGTGTCATTGTGTTTTCCTGGGTCAGTCTTGGGTTTTGCCCAAGGACAGACAGACATTTCTTGTGTAGATGGGGCCCTTTCCTACCCTTCCTGCTGGTGTCGGTGTCTGAAAGTTCAAGGGGCCTTCAACGCAAAGAAGATCTCATTCTAAGGATACAATGATTATGGCCTAAAGATTCAAGAGAAAACATAGTAGGAAGAGGACTTGTTCTATGTCTGTGCTATGAAATTACAAACGGTGAATGTAACATGAGAAGCAGCGAGCAAATTTGTGTTCCCATTTTCCTGCATACTCTGAGTAAGACAAGCATTTGTGGTCATCTTCAACAAAGCACAGGGTCCTTTGAGAGACTTGCCAGAAGCCAGGATTCACAGACTACGCAATGGATAATGCAGCGTCATGAGTAATGATGTAACCAGCATTAAATACATGGAATTAGGAATTGCAGAGTTGAGAAGACCTATATTAGGTCAATACAAACAGGCTCCAAAGTGCCAAGGTGCTCTGAGTCATCACAGCATTGCTGCCTTTTGCTCATGGCAGGAGAGATGAGATTAACCAAGAATGATGCGTTTAACAGTAAAGACCAGGAAGAGAAGGTTTCTGGACCTCAGCAGGAAGAGAGGGTGCCTAGACTCTGTGAAGAATCTTCCTGCTTACAGAACAATGGACAAATACATATACTTCCCCTCTACTTATTATTCTAAATCTCCGTCAGTAAATCACTACACCTCACATAGGCCTATGCCTGGCTCAGCCTTCTGTGAAGGTTAAAATGACCATCATTCCCCAGCCCCAGTCTCCGCTCAGTGTCACCTCATCAGAGAGGCTTCCCCACCGCCCTTTCTGAATTAGCAAGTGCTCTCTCTCCCAACTCTGCTTTACTTTTCTTCCAGGCTTTATCACCTCTGTCATTTTTCATGTTTCTTTGTTTACATCTGTCTCCTTCCATCAGAAGAAGGGCAGAGACTCCGCTTTGCTCATGGCTACATCCCCAGTACCTAGAAAGGTGGTCAGTGTGGGGTAGATGCTCGATGCTTGTTGGATATTGAATGAATGAATGAATGAATGAGTGAATGAACAAGGAAACAGCTATAATAAGTTTTGCATCTATTGCAGGAGCTTGGCAGTTGGTCACTGCTGTTACTGACATTTCTAAGATGAGGAAAGAGATTCCCAGTGGTTAATGATTCCTGGTAGGAGAGGGTGGGAGTGGAACCCAGTTGGCTGACCTCAAAGTCCTTGTTCTAACCTCTGGCTTATACTGCAGCCCAGCCCCAGGCCCTCCTACGTGTAGGAGGAGGCTGACCCCCAATGTGCAAAATGGGCTTCCTTCACAGGGCATCACAACTGCCTACCCCACGCTGCAGGACGGCCCAGAAATCACAGCTGCCTCTGCAGCTCTCATTCTGTGAGTCCAGTTTCTGGGAGGAGTATAGAGGCCTGATTCCCTGAGCCCCTCCCCACTTCCCAAAGCCTCTATGGCATGTCCCGCTCGATAGGTTGGATCCTGGTGCCCACCTGGGCACCCGGCCCTCCCTGCACATCCCCCACCCCTGGGGCCAGGCGCTCTGAGCTCTCATGGCCTGGCTCATGGGTGGAGCTCCAAAGCCCACCCTCACACAGGTCACTCTCACCCCAGCGTGGAGGCCAGACCCCTCTGACCACTCGCCCCCACTTCTACCAGTTGGTTCTTTAACAGGCCTGGGTGCTTCTCCTTTGGCTGGTGCCTGTGTCTGGGCCAATGCCTGCTGGGGCCTCTTTGCCCCTCACTCCCAGAAACTACTCTCCAGGTACAGAGGGCAGAGATTCTGCCAACTGCTGACGGTCTATCCCAATTTTGCATTCCAGAACCAGGGAAATAACCATAGACAGGATGGAGGACCCACGGACCACTGTGAATCGGCCCTGAGCGGACACTCCATCCATCACCTGACCCCCATACGTCCCGACTGGCTGGAGGGTCTTCTGGAATCCAAGTCATCTCAGAGCCAGTGTCCAGCAGTCCCCGAATGGCCTGATTACTTCCCTTTCCCCAGCACCCAGTCTCCCGGAAAAAGTCATAGGTTCCTCCGGGAGGGCTGGGAGAAAGAGTCACGATCTAAATTTTTAACATCATAGTGGGGTCCTTCCTCCAGGGCCCCTGCCTCCCCTATTCAAGGGCTTTGGGTCTGTGGACCAGCCCCAGCCTGGGAAGTGATGGTGCCTGAGCCTCTTTGAGTCTTCACCTGCCCTCGGGGGACAGGCCCAGCAGGTCCCTTCTAAGGAGCGAAGCCTGTCCTAGATTAGTGCTCACGCATCCCCCTCACACTGTCCTGGGAACAACAGAAGGCGGGGCAAGTGTACCGCACATGCAGCTGTGGCAGACAGAGACCTGCCCGGCCAAGGGGGGATGGAGGTGGGGGGAGGCCACCCCTCCTGGACCAGACGAGGATGAAAGTACAAAGCAGCAGGAGAGCTGGATCAGAGGAGGAAGCTCAGGTCAGGACCTCCCTCCTTCCGCACCCCCGAGCTCGGCCTCAGGGCCCCTTGCAGGAGGAACGCGCCAGTGAGGGCCCGCCTCCCACCCGGGATGGAGGCTGGCGGAGCCCACTGGGCAGGGGCAGGAGGCAGCTGCGCCCAGGTTCTCACGGTGCACTGGGCTCAGCACGGCTCACATGGTGCTTCCACAGAACAGGGAGGACAGGGACTCCCTCCCCAAGTGGGCAGAGCGTCTGTGGGTGGTGCGCTGTGCCCTGGCCAGAGCCACCTGCTTAATCGGGCTTGGCTCCCTGAGACTCAAGTCCTGTCCTCCTTTGCTTTTATGGAGTGTGACTGTGTGCAGAGGATGGGGTAGCGATTTGCTTTTTATTCGCTCCCTTTCTTGGCATTAAGAATGTGCATTTGGGGCTTCCCTGGTGGCGCAGTGGTTGAGAGCCCGCCTGCCGATGCAGGGGACACGGGTTCGTGCCCCGGTCCGGGAAGATCCCACATGCCACGGAGCGGCTAGGCCCGTGAGCCATGGCCGCTGAGCCTGCACGTCCAGAGCCTGTGCTCCGCAACAGGAGAGGCCACGACAGTGAGAGGCCCGCGTACCGCAAAAAAATAAAAATTAAAATAAAATAAAATAAAAAAGAATGTGCATTTGACAAAAATCAGGAAACAGAAAAAGGGGGGGGAAACCCTGATCATTTTACCACCCTAAAAAAAACACGAAGTAACATAAGTTACATCATAGAAAGCTTAGAACACAAAAGAAAGAAGAAAAATCAGAGGGAGAATTGGACACAAGGCAAATGCGTTCCGCTTTCCAGCTCTCAGCATCCCTCTCCCTGCCTCCTGGGGCCCCCTGACCCCTCACACCACTCCAGCCCCTGGCAGCCACTGGTCTACTTTCTGTCTCCATGGATTTGCCTGGTCTAGACATTTCATGTAAATGGAATCACACAGTATGTGGCCTTTTGTGAGTAAATTTCACCCTTTCTGCACCCAACACAGGTAAGCAGCATATTCTGCTTACAGTAAGCGTGCCCACCCCTTTTTATTCTTTCTTTGTTATGAAGTCTACCACCCTTCCATGGGGGAACCCAATATTTGACCACATCCAGATTCTGTAATGAATAAATCCGGAGCTAACTGCAGACCTCGAGAGGGACTGGCCATCCAAAGTCAAGGCCGGTTTCCCCACGACAGAATTTCTCCCCCTCAGCGTTCTCGACACTGGGGGTGACCAGCTGTGTGGTGGGCAGTCCAGCTCACCTTGGGATGTTTCCCAGTATTGCCCACAGGATGCAGTATAAGAGCTCCCTGGAGGGGGCAGCAAGGCACAGAGGCTCAGACATCCTGTGTGGGAATCCCTGCTCTGCCCCTTAGCTGCCAAGTCACCTGGGTGCGTTGCTCAGCCTCAGTTTCCCCATCTGTAAAATGGGTGTCCAACTCCCAGGGGTGTTGTGAGAGTTGGGTATGAAAGTGAATATAAAGCACCGGGTTCCTGGTTCCCCAAGTTCAGCTCATTCTCATTATTAAGTTTATAGGAAGGGTCCAGCTTTCTAACCAGGCACCTGCCTAGAACCAAAGGAAAGCGGGTCCACTGCAGCCTCAGATGCTTGGCGAGGCCCCTGCCAGCCCAGGTACCCCCACCTGGCCATCACCCACCCCAGGAACAGCCACTGGAGGCTGGAGTCACTCCCGCTCAGCACCTCCAGAAATCAGCCCCATCCTCTGATGGGAGGGCCCGACCCTTTCAGCACAAGTAAATTCAATCAGCGGAAGGAGCTTCCGTGGCAGTGAGACTGCTGCGACATCTAACAAGCCACACCCTCCTGGCAGCCAGCCTCTAGAACCAGCTCCAGCCAAACATGCTTTTGTTTTCTCGAAAGGCAAATAAATGGGTCAGAAGCCAACCAGGGGAACCGGAAGCTGACTCTGAAGGATAAGTTCCAAAGGACAAAGTTAGAGACTCGATTAAGGAAGATTTAATGAGTTAGAAAGAGATCAGGACAAACCCAGGGCGTAAATCAAATATTGATCATCGTAAAAGCAAGGCTTGCTAAAGCGTAAATCAACAGCTCTGGGCCAACTTGCAAACATCTGACCCTCTAAAGAGCTTCTAGAAATCCGGGGCTGAAATGGCAGGGGAACGGATGGCTGGACGGGGCGATGGTCTCCATCAGTCAGGAGAGCAGCGTCCCTGGGAAACAAGGGGACCGTGTCGGCTGGCCCACTGCCCCTTGGAGCTCACCTTCCCCAAAGGTGCTGTGCGGGACCCCAGGTGGGAGGAGCCCCACTCTGCCTACACTCATCTGCACCGGGCCCGCCCGTCCTAGGCAATGACACGCATCACCTCTAGCCCTCAATCCTGCAGGCTGTCATTCCACTCTTGTGCCGCCCAAGAAAGCTGTGGCTCAGAGACGTAAGTTAGCAACCTGGGCCCTTTGGTTCAAATCCCTCCGTCCTCCAAGGACCCGGCGCCGCCCCCACCCCTCCCCCGGAAGCCTCCCCATCAGCCCTAAAGGGGCGGGTGACGCATCCATGTGGGTCAGCCTGTCCCAGCCCCAGAGTACCAGCCCCTCACCCTCCAGGAAGGGGTGTGGTCACCTCTAAGCAGGACAGGAGCAGGAACCCGCAGGGCCCACACACCTCCCCTCGTCGCTGACCGATTCTGGGTAGAAAACCTGCACCTGCTACCTCGGCCATTTCCCAGGTCCAGCTGGACGTGCTGCGGGCTGATGCCCGGGACAGCTCCATCTCCCCTTGGGTGCTGTACTAGGCTCCTCGGGCTGCCGTAACAGTCCCACAACCTGGAGGGCTTAGAGTGACCGGAGTTTATTCTCCTACGGTCTGGAGGCCAGAAGTCCAAGATCACGGTGTGGGCAGGACTCCGAGGCCCTCAGAGGCTCTGGGGGGGGTCCCTCCTTGATCTTCCAGCTTCTGGTGGCTCCAGGCACTGCTTGCCGCGTGGCCGCATGCCTCCAATCTCGGCCTCCGTCTTCACGTAGCTGTTTTCCCTCCTCCCTCTGTGTCTCTTCTCTTCTTCTTTTAAGGACACCAGTCATTGAATTCGGGTCCATCCAAACCCAGTATGTCTTGGTCTTAACTTGATTATTTTTGCCAAAACCCTGTTTCCAAATAAGGTCACATTCACAGGAGCTGGGCTTCAGCTCATCCTCTGGGAACACAAGTCAAGCCCTGACAGCTGCGAGGTGTGTTCTGGACCATGTGGACTCTACACTGGCAGCAACGGCTTCATCAGGAGTTTGTCAGAGATGCAGAATTCAAGCAGCCCCAGAGCTGCTGGGCCAGAATCGGTACCTCACGGGCTCCGGGGCCCCCAGGATACGTTTCTGCACCACCACGCAGAGTTCCCCAGGGAGACTGAGTCAGCGGCCACACCCCGACTGCCTTCCTGCCCCGGTCACATGCCCTTCCCTGGGGCCCAATTCCCTACTTACGGTTCACGATCACAACCTTATCTCAACGTCTTCAGGAGACCCCACCTAAGACAGGGGTCGAGGGCCCAGGGCTCTCTGCCGCAGAGATCCTGATCCTTTCTAGAAGCCACCGCCCACAGCTGCCAGCTCACCCAGAAAACAAATGCGCGGGGGTGAACGCACCTCACCCCAGCCAGTGACGGACGGAAGAGAAAGGCCAAGAGAGGCAGGGTCCATTCCCGGGAAGCCCCCTTCAACCCCCGGCACAGAGCGAGCTGACTGCCATTGAAGGCAGATGCAGGGTCTCGGGGAAAGGAAAGGCTGCTGAGGAGCAAAAGGGCTCGTCCCCCCCTTCCCAGCATCACCCCGACCACGACCACAGTCTCCCTGGCCCTCCCAGAACCTCACAGCAGGACTCGGGCGGAGGGGGCCGCGTAGTTGGGTGGAAGCAGAGGAAAGCGGGCCCCCAGCCCCCGCGTGACCCCAGCTCACCAATTTTTCTGGATTTTCTGAGGGACTTTTCAGATGAGATCACCTTTGCCAACCGCAGCTTTGATCTCTCCCAGACCAAGGAAGAAATGCAGCCACTTCTGATCTTCCCCAAATTGCCCCGAGTTTACCACGTGGAGCAAAGACCGACTCACTTGCTTTCTTCAGAACACACTTCTGGCCTCATTTCAAACCTCCCAAAGGACGCATTGACCTGGATGTTACAGGACCGTCTCTGTTCCCCATCAAACAAGGAAGTTGCTTCTGAAAGGGAACAAGGTGCCGGAAGCCTCCATGCAATGGTTTCCGACTACACGGGGATCCAGCCCGTTTCGCACTTTCAGGTGGCTCACAGAATTGTTCTGGGAAAGTTTCTGTGATGCGGTGTTGCTGGAGCGTCCGTGGCATGGCTGCGGGATATCCAGCCCCACCACCTGAGGACCGCGGCGGAGGGCCCCAGCCTCCGTGAGAGCCCAGGAGCCAGAGGCAAAGGGTTCAGACACATCCTGAGCAGACACACAGGTCCAAAGAAGGAAGGGGAGCTGGACTCCATTCCCAGCAGCCAGGATGAGTTTAATTCAACAAATACTTATCTGATGCCTCTGACGGGCAGCTGGGGTCAGGAGGAAGGGTTCATGCGTGTCCACAGCACGGGCTCTGGAGCAAGAGCAGTGGGCTTGGATCCCAGTTCTGCGCCTTCTAAGCCACAGGGAGCACCTCGGTGGGTGATGAGACCTCTTAGTCTCCGTCTTTCTCTTCCGAAAGCAGGAATAAGAAGAAACTTACCCCTTAGGGTAATTGCAAGACTTGGAATTCATGATACACACGTGCTGAGCACAGCGCCTGGAAAAAAATCATTGAAACCCCACAGGGACAGGCTGGGCCAGAAGAGGAGGTGCATCAGCTTCCATGACTGGAAGGTCCGAGGGGTGGGGCCAACCTTGAGGGCCCCGAAAATGCCACTGGGGGGTATGTTTGTGTCCCCCCTCCCTCACACGCTCTCTCCATCTCCCCACCTCTCTCAGCCCCCTACTCCTCTGCTTTGGCTGCATTTTCAGGAAAGCTCTCCCCACAAGGCAGCAGGATGGCCACCAGCAGACCAGGAGGTCCTGGCTTTTACTATCTTATGGCTGGTGAGGAAAGAGAGAAATGAGAAAGAGTGAGAGAAAACCTCTTTCCCCACTACCCCAGCAAAAATCCCAGGGGTGAATCTGATTGGCCCGGTTTAGGTCATGTGCCCATCCCTGAGCCAATCACCATGCCTGGGGGGCAGAGTTATGCAATTGTCTAGCTGAGAGCACATGCCGCAGGCTGGGCAGATAAAAAGTTGTCAGTTTCCACTGAAGTGTCACATAGTAAATGCTCAGTAAACATTAGTTGCTCTTTTGTCCCTATACAGAGAGGATGTGCAGGAACCCATCCAGGTGCTCCCCTACTGTCACAGCACCCAGCGCTGAGTGCCACAGAAGTCCTGGACAGTACCCAGCCCGCTCACCAGCCCTGTCGGAGCTCCCCTCCCCTCCCGCCCCTCCCCTCCCCTCCTGTCCCCCTCCTCCCCTTGCCTCCCCTCCTGCCCCTCCCCTCCCCTCCTGCCCCTCCCCTCCCCTTGCCTCCCCTCCCCTGTTCTGAGACTGCACACTATCAGAAAGCTACCCAGGGGCTCCCTGGCCCGCACAGCCCTCTGTCCTCCCTGCTCCCCAGCGGGTGGACGTCCTCACTCACCGTGCGCTGACCATGCCTGGGATGGCAGCCTCTACTGTCTGCCCTGAACCTCAGGATCTTCTGCTGGGTGGTCAGGGGCTGGTTGGTGTGTCCAGGGCCCTTAGGTCTGTGCGGAAACTTCAAGGTAGGGGGATGGGACAGGGCCTGGGCTCTCACTGCCTGCAGAAATGGGCCCTTGGGGCTCTTCCCGTGGACAGTGCGGCCCTGGCTGTCCTCCACCCCCACCTGGAAACGGCATTAGAGCCCAGACACAGAAGGCCAGAGAACTCCCGGGAGAACCTGGTCCAAGGCCAAGGGTCCTGCCTGAGGGACAAGCAGGGGATGGGGAGGAGGACCGCCCCCTGCACTCAGCCCAGCAGGGATGTCACAGAAGGAGCACAGATGTCACAGCCAATAGCACCAGCCCCTCTACCAGAAGAGGCTCCACCAGCGCTGGGGGTCCACAGCCCCATGGTTCCCTTGGTACAGAAGTCGGGTACTCAGTGCACACGCGTGTGCACAGACCCTCTGACGCATGGCTTCAGCCTCCGTCAAGGGGGGTGACGATGAGATCACTAGCGTTCCTTGAGCCAGGCTGTGGGAAATGCTTTAGATGCACAAGTGCATTTAACTTTCGTCCAATGACCATTATTCCCACTTCCTTGTACCAAGAGGTTAAACAAGGCACCTGCAGCACCGCAGCCAGCAGACCGAGGCTGGAATTCAGCCCAGCCCTCTGACTCCAGAGCCCCTACCCTGGCCACTGCCCACCACCCAGGGCAGCCCAAGAAGGCAGCCAACGGGGGCTGGGTGACAAGCAGCTCTGTCCATGCAGAAGCGAGAGCAGCCGGTATTCCAGGTGAAGAAAGCCTGCCAGCTGGATGGGGTATGGACCACCTAGGCCAGCATCATCCCTGGAGGACAGAAGGGCCACTTGGTTTAGCACTGAAGAGCAGGCAGGGGAACTGGAGGGCTGAGGGCACTGGGCTGTCTCCACAGACGTGCAAAAATCCCCAGAACATTCTGGGAGCTCTTAACCTACATGGGGCTCATGCACCCGTGGAAAGTTTAGCCAGAATTCCACGTCTCTTTCTGAGAAATAATCCCCAAGGGCACCCCACTCCTCTAGTTGAGAACCAGCCCCAAGTGAGACAATGGCTCCTCCTACTGTGTCCTGCTTCCCTGCGGGGCACAGGGACACCTGCTCACTGCTAAGCTTGATGCCTTTGGCTGAGGGGACACCTGGCACTCTCCTAAAACGTCCTCACCTCTCCGTGAGATCAGCAGGACTACAGTCTCCACTTAGCAGATGGGGAAACTGAGGACCGACCCATCAGCCTTTCCGTGGTGAGCAGGATGTGGTCCAGCACAGTTTCAGCCCTGCTGACTGTGTAAGCACTGGACGCACTGCCCTGGGCCCTCAGCCACTCGGCCCGACTCCCTCTCCCACGCCGGCCCTAGTGGAGTGATGAGAGCGCGTCGGGCTGTTCCCTGCGAGGGTTTGGGAGGAAGGGGCCCAACTGGGAGGCGAGGGGCAACCTCTCCCTTTCATGTCCGTCTCTTTTCTGCACATCAGTCACAGGAAAGGAGAAGAGCTCGCAGTGAGCATGAATCCGGCCAGTGAAGTCGTGGGAACACTGCCTTGTCCGCCGTCTCTGTTCCCTGGCCCTTCAGCTCTGCCGGGCAACGAGCCACTGAAAGCGATGTGAGACTCACGCTTGACTTGCAGTCCGTACCCCCAGGTTTCAAAAAGGGCGTCTGGCGTCAGATCTGTGAATTGTTTAACAGGATTAATCCAGCTTGCGAGCGCTCTGCTGCTGCTTTGTTCCTGACAAGATGAGCTCTGATTTGAAGGAGCAAAAGGGGCTGGAAACCCAAGGATCCCGCGTTCCCTGGAACCTCCCACTGACAAAACCTTCCGCCTGTTGTGTTTATTGCTGAGATGCTCTCAGGGGCTGTGGGGCTGCTGGATCAGAGGCCGACAGCCCTGGTTGGGGCAGTGGGGACCAAGAGCCCTGGCTTCCACCAGAAGGTCAGTTATCCAAGGTCTCGCATCTGCATGCCGCCCCACCCTGCCACCATCCCCCGCCCATTCGGCTTTGTCCAGAAAGCCCAAGACCCAACATCCACTGGAGCTGCAACAAAACCCCCGGGAGAACTTCAAGCCTCAGATCCTCCAGCAAATGGCGGAGCTGAAGGACCTGGATCCCAGCAGTAGAGGCAACCTGGTGCCGTATACACTGAAAGCAGAGGCAGGAGCCAGGAGGCGTAGGTCCAAACCCCAGCTCTACCACTTTCTGTTGGACAACAGTCAAGCATCCTAACCTCTCTGGGCCTCCGTTTCATCATCTGTAAAATGAGGGACTGAGGCTGATCGTGGGACCTGCATCCCAGGGGCTATTGTGAGAATTAGACAAGTTAGTACAGGTCCAGTACTCGGGACAGCGCCTGCCCCGGGAAGCACACAGTAGGTGCTGGGTCTTGTTGTTATTATTACAATTCTTAGATTACATATTATATTGTAATTATCATATGTTATGTTATTATAAATTTTTACAACACTGTAATTATGTCTAATTATTATAGTATAAAGTATTATATCACTATTATATTATCATTATTATATTATTTTAATATTATTATAGTATAAATTATTAAAATATCATTATAATATATATAATAGTATTATTATTGCCATGTGACAGGCAGTCGGCTAAGCTCTTTACGTGGACTATCATCTCCTTTAGTCCTCCCAGTAACTCTCTGAAGTGGAAAGCATTTAGCCCATGGTATAGATGAAGACCTGAGATTCTAGAAGATTGGGTGATTTGTCCATGGCTCCACAGAACTAGACTCCATATGCAGGACGCTGGACTCAAAGGTGACTGGACTTAACCCCAATCCTACCACCAAAGGCTGAAAATTCAGATCCCATAGAGTCAGCCAGGTAAATGACTGGCCGAAAATTAGATGACAGACACCTGGGCTCAGCATGGGAGATGCTATAGGAAGTGGTGGTGACTGCGGGAAAGCACAGCCTGTGTCCAGTTGAAAGGGGGCAGCTGCTTCCCAGATCCAGGCAGTTGAGACTATGGAGTAATGCAGGCTTAGTGGGGCCAGACCTTCCTGTTTTTCAAAAGAAATACAGGCTTTGATTTGATTTTTAAATGCTGGCAGATTATTTAGTATTTTTTAAACACAGGATGACCCAAAGTACCTATATATTGTTAAAAACTCTCTATGGGGGCTTCCCTGGTGGCGCAGTGGTTGAGAGTCCGCCTGCCGATGCAGGGGACACGGGTTCGTGCCCCGGTCCGGGAAGATCCCACATGCCGCAGAGCGGCTGGGCCCGTGAGCCATGGCCGCTGAGCCTGCGCGTCTGGAGCCTGTGCTCCGCAACGGGAGAGGCCACAACAGTGAGAGGCCCGCGTACCTCTAAAAAAAAAAAAAAACTCTCTATGGGCCAGACTCTGCACGCAGCCCCCCAGCCTGGGACCCCTGCAGCTGGAGAGACGTCCAAAGGACCCGAATCCTTCCGCAGGCCCACACGCGGGGCTCACGGTTCCATCCCCCTGACCTCCCCGAGGGCTGTGTCCTTTCAGAAAGCTGTTTTTCCTGGTAGAAGGAAGCAGGCTTGAGCTGCAGCTCTGGGCTGGAGAACAGGATGTGGCACAGCTGTGCCCCCAAGCACACTCCCCCAGGCGCCTGCTCCCGCACTCTCACCCCAAGACTGGTACCACCTCCGTGGACCACAGAGCCGACCAGGGCAGGTGGCGTGGGCAGCAGTCCCCCCGGGGCAGGAGCTGGAGGGACCAGCTTGTCCGCCCTGGGACCTTGGGTCCTGCTCGGTGTTGGTTGGCTAAGTTGAAGTTCAAAGCTCTGGGAACCTTCCAGGAAACTACCGAGAAGCAATTCTGAGGACGCGGTATCTACCGAGGCGCTGAGCTCCTGAGCCATGATTTCTGGTTCATGCCGGGGCCTCCTCTGGCCTCTGTGGGTCCAGCTGTGCCCCACGCATCAGGGTACCTTCCAGGCCCCAGGGCCTGGCACCATGTCTGATGGAGAAACAAAGGAACAGGAGGAAACACAGAGAGATGAAAGGAACAGGAGGGCACAGAGGCAAAGTGGGGCTGCATGTGGGGGACAGAAGGGACGCAACCCTGGACCCTCCCCCTGCAGCCAGCCAGGCCTTGCTGGGGCCCTCGACTCCCCAGCCCCAGGCGGGGGAGGCACAGAGACCTCTAGCGAAAGGACTCATCAGAGTCGCTTTCCCAAGGCAACTTTGAGCCCAGCCCAGAAAATATGCCACTTCCCAAAGACCTCGGACCCCCTCCCATCTGCTGAGCCCACCCTCAGGTTCAAAGCACAACTCTGTCTTCCTAAACCACCTTGGACTTCCTAACCCACCGCCTGAGTAGCGACCATTTGGCAAGTAAGTGTTTCCCAATAAAGGTTTAGCTCAGTCCCAAAAGAGTTTCCTTGAGGCTGGGAAGGAAGCCACAGTAGAGAGACTGGCCAGTAAACACCAGCTCTCTGTGTCCCAGAACTGAAGCAGGCACCCGCGCCCTCTCCCCTCAGAATTTAACACGAAGAATAGATGACACTCCACGGGGAGAAGCCGGGAGCCCTCGTGAAGCCCAGCCGCCCACCGCTTCACAGACGGACGAGGCCCAGGGAGGGAAGGACATTGCCAAGGTCACACAGAGGCACACTGCAGAGCTCTCCTAGTGCCTGGCCACCCCGAGTCCTGGGCCACAGGGCAGGCGGGCTGGTCTCTGACTCTGGGGCTGCACGGGAGTGGCCCCCAGGCGCCCCAAGGAAACAGACTGGACTCACAGAGACCATCTGCATGCCAGCCTGTCACCTTCCCCTTCGGATCCAACAGACGCGCTACCTCATATCAAAGCTGATGAAAACACTTTGAACATTTTATACTTTGAAGGTCCCTTTGACTCTAAACCCAGGCCGGCAAAATATCTTTGCAGGAAAAGAACCTCGATTTGTCATGGTACATTTTAGCACATTTGCATGGTCCCTTGATCCAGCCTGGGATGACAATAGCTCCCCAGCTTCACTTTAAATAAGAACATTCACATGCAGACAAGAAGAATGGGGGTAAAATGGGCAATTACTTTAAAAAAAAAAATTTCACAAATGCAAAGACAGTTCAGTCTGCTGAGAACGGAGCCCCGCTGCTGTGGCCGCTGCCCTGTGACGGATTCACAACCGGGCGGCGCTAACAGCTGTTGACAGGCCCCCATCTAAGAGGGAAAGGAGAGGACGATGGTGAGGCAGCTGTGGAGCGGGAAATGGGATTTGGGGCCCTTAATTCGCAGGTCACTGGTTTTAATTTAGCCCCAACGCCCTGTCACTAAGAGCTGCTTCATCTGGCCACTGAGGAAGAACAGACAGGCCCGGGTTGGGCAAGGGGGGTCTGTGGGAGCCGATCCAGGCAGCTGCCAATGGGAAGGCCAGGCTGCAGGAGGACAGGCAGCCAGTCCCTGGCTGGAGGCGGAAGTCGGTCTGCAGCTGGGAAAGGGAGGGCAGCTCCCCACTTCACTCTCCAAGAGTCTTCTGTTGCCCCCACTCCAAAATCCATGACGTCCAGACTGGCCTGGGATCCCAGGGTCGCCCGCAACTTCACAGGAAAAGTAGCTGCCCTTGGGGCCTCGTGTGTAGAATGTGGGTGTCTTGCAGTGGCCCTGGCAGGTGGGGACGTCTCTGCTCCCATTTCTCAGAGCTCAGGGAGCACCGAGGTTTGCCCCTACGATGGGCAGCGCCAGCCCTCAAACCCAGGTGAACCCAGCTCCAAAGGCAGTGTGGCCACCTGCTCAGGTCACCTCCCACCTTCACGGCCCGTTCATACAGTTCAGTGGATGCATTTCTACATGGAGTGGAATATTACTCAGCCTTAAAAAAGAAGGAGGTTCTGGCATCTGCTACAATGAGGATAAACCTTGAGGACGTTATGCTAGTGAAATAAGCCAGACACAAAAGGACAGATACGGTATGATTCCACCTATGTGAGGTCCCCAGAGGAGTCAAATTCACAGAGACAGAAAGTAGAGGGGTGGGCGCCAGCAGGATGAGAGTCAGTGTTTAACAGGGACAGAGTTTCAGTTGGGGAAGATGAGAAAGTTCTGGAGATGGACGGTGGGGATGGCTGCACAACAGTGTGAATGTACTTAATGCAACTGAACTGCACACTCAAAAATTATTAAAATGGTAAATTTTATGTTGTGTATATTTTACCACTGACTTGGTCTGTTCCGGCTGCTGTAACAAAATGCCACAGACTGGGTGAATTGTAAACAACAGACATTGATTTCTCATGGTCTAGAAGCCAGAAGTCCGAGATCAGGTTGCCAGCACGGTTGGTTTGTAGGGAGGTCCCTCTCTTGGCCGCAGATGTCTGGCTTCTCATGCCCTCAAATGTGAAGGGGGCAAGAGAGCTCTGTGTGGTCCCTTTAATTAGGGCACTAATCCCAGTCTTGAGGGCTCCACCCTCATGACCTAATCACCTCCCAGATGCCTCACCTCCTAACACCATTGCCCTGGGGGGTTAAGATTTCAATATAGGACTTTGGGGACACACATTCAGACCACAGCAGCCACAGAAAAAGATGCACTTCAGAGCCCAACGTGTCTCCCTTCTCTGTCCCCCCAGCACAACTTCCCTTCCACTCAGTCTCATTAAACAATCATTTCGTAAGCACGGTGCTCTGCTGAGCACAAGGGCTGGAAATGAAGTATGGTTTCTGCCCCAGAGAGACCTGAAGCCCAGTGAGAGGAATAGGGCCAGAAAAAACCCAGCCCCTCACTGTGCACACAGGTACAGGGTTCCGTGCGGGGCCACCCAGGATGAGAGTGTGGCTGGTACCCAGGAAGAGCCAAGAGGGCCATGGGGCATCCTCTACTGTCCGGAAGGGTCTGCCAAACCTTCCACTGTTAATAAACGCCCATCGCTCGGGCATGAACGTGTTCTTGGCATTCATCCCAGAAACCTCTGGGGCCGCGCAGGAGTTGAAGGTGTGGTGAAGCTTACCTGCCCCACCAGGTACTCTGTTTCCATTTAGGTGTCCGTCGGCGTGAACCAGGGCCTGTGCTCTCAGAAAGTGAAGGATGTGATGTTTACTCATTGCACCCCTGGCCACTCTTCATGCTCCACCTACGGGGGCCAGAGCGAGAGATGGACGGGCCTCCGGCTTACGGCACCAGGCGGAGCCGCGACACGCACCCGAGGCTCACTTCAACCATCCTCATCTCGACTTATTAAATCCTGACGACGTCTGTTTGAGGGTTTTGCCGTTTCCCACACTCAGGGTTATTTTTACTTTCGGCAACTCGTCCAATGTGCTTTCCGTGAAGCCGTTATTTCATACAGACGTCCCGCCATCTGGCTGTGATTGAGCACTTAATAGAATTGCTCATGTCGCATAAAGATTCCATATCTGATTGTCGACAGCTTCCATCTTTTCATAACATTTATTTCTTTATTTATTCGGCTGCGCCGGGTCTTAGTTTCGGCACATGGGATCTTCGTTGCCGTGTGCGGGATCTTTGTTGCCACATGCGGGATCTAGTTCCCTGACCAGAGATCGAACCCGGGCCCCCTCCATTGGGTGCACAGAGTCTTAACCACTGGATCACCAGGGAAGCCCTGACAGCTTTCATCTTAAAAGAACCTGCGACATGAGGCTAGCCACACTGTGCAGCGGTGTCACCAGATAAATACGCTGGATCACACGGTCGGTGCTTCCCCAGACAGGCAGGACGTGACCTCGGGGTGGGGTGACCTCGGGGTGGGGCGAGCTCACGCTCACCAGGTCGCTCTCACCCTCTGACCTGGAGGAAAGCAGCCAGGTCACAGGGAAGGCTGGTTTCCGTACCAGCAGCCTGGCCCCCCAGCGAGGAGGTTCTCTAAGATGCTTTCACGTGAATATGCATTTTGGTTAACTTGATCCAAGCCGACCCACAGAAGCAGATTCCAGGATGACCTGGGCCATCGCGGGTGGTTGAACGTCACACGCAGCTCTGGATGCTCCATTAGCCAGTTGGCGCTGCAGGGCTGCAGACCCTGGAGGGCTTCAAATAGAGGCGGACACAGCAGAGGACAGTCCAGACCATGGATTGTTGGTGAGCTGACCCTGATGACACTTTGATCCTCGGCTCGGTGAGTTGAACAGTTAGACATGACTGGGGATCTCCCAAAGGCTGTCCCATGGATACGGCTGCCCACAAGGCAGAGATCCCCCTCTCTGGGAGCTGCCCCTTATCCACAAGAGTGGCCCCTGGCAGCTCATATATTCTGCATGGTCCCGCCCCCTGCAGGCAGCTCAGGAGCACACACCTGACCCAGTCGGAGTTCCCCTCCTGGGAGGGTTGAGTTGCAGCCAACAGAAGAAATCGCTGGTCCGAGTAGCCAGCCTGTAACCCACAAGCTCAGGTGCCAGGGTGGCCACAAGGATGGAGGAAACACCTGGGCCATGAAGTGAGGGAAGAATAAAGAGGAGAAGCAGAAGGGAAAAGAGAGACAGAGGTCCGTCCTGCCCTGCAGCCCCAGGGATGTGCCCTGTGCTGCAGTAGCACGAGTGTTCCCATCCGTGTTCTGCGATGCTAGCACCACTCCCCTGGGGTCGGGAAGGTCAAGCCAAGGCAGGGCTGCTCTGACCACAGGAAGTGGCAGGTGAGGCCAGTTCCCGGTTTCAACATGCAAAGCGTGTGAATTTCAAACACACTTTGTGTAAAGTCAAACAAACTGTCACTTAATCATGAATGGTAATGACGTTCTTGGAAAACACCTTATTTGAAATAAATAAGTGGCTGACTTTGCCAGTCCACCGAGTCAAACAGAAGCTGAATTCATGAATTTGTTAATGAGTCTCCCAGAACGATATCCAAGGGCGTTTGATCTTTGGTTCCCTCTGAACATGTCAAAAGCCTTTGATGACACCAGATCCATATGTGAGGGGAAAAGAGAATGGGCAGCCCAGAAGAGCCCAAAACTAGGACTCAGGACATGGATTTCATCCTTTAAGAATAAGGTGTAACCAGAAAAGAGAGAGAGAGAGAGAAGAAATTATTTAAAACCTAAACTAAGGATCATACCAAAAATAGATATATGATAGATGATAGATAGATAGATAGATAGATAGATCGATAGATCGATCGATCGATCCTAAACTGGCTGGAACCACTTCTACCTTCTGTTAATCTACTGCTGCATAACTAGTTAATACAAGCTTACTGACTTACAACAATGGACATCTCTTACCTCTCAGCACCCACAGGTCGGGATTCTGGGCAGGAACGCCGAATCCTCCACTCAGGGTCTCAGGGGCTGAAATCAAGGTGTCAGCCAGCTGTGTTCTCATCCGGAGCCCAGGGTCCTCTTCCAACCCCATTGAGGGGTTGGTGGAACCCAGTTCTAGCACTTGTAGCACTGAGGTTCCTGTCACTCTTAGCTCCTACAGGCCACCCTCAGGCCCAAACCACCCGGCCTGCTCACACATGGCAGCACGCTTCTTCAAGGCCAGAAGGAGAACATCAGTCCCATTGAAGGACTCACCTGATTAGGTCAGGCTCACCCCAGGTCAACTCAAGGTCGACTGATTTGGAATCTTAATTTCATCTTCACCTTTGTTACATAGGTGACTTAATCACCAAGACTTCAGGTGGCCCTGAAGTCTTCATGACCTTAGGTAAGACCCTTCTCTTCTCTCCGCTCCTTCCAAGGAAGATGCAGATAGAAATTCCTGCTTGTGGCCACCACCCACAGATCGTATTGGACTCCAGTGACAGGTACAGCCCCTTCCCTTTGTAAACTGCAGCCACTGCCCCACTACATGTGCCCCTCACAGCAGCCTTGCAGAGGAGGCGTTGTCCCTGGTGAGGATGGAGGTGGGGGGGGGGTGGCACAGGGAGGAAAGGGGCCCAGTCTGGTCCTCACTGCAAGCAGAGCCCTCCCACTTCATCCTCTCTGGACACCAAGTCCTGCCTGTCACCAGTCCCGACCTCCATGTGCGATAGAATGCAACCGTCTCCAGGACCTTCTGCAGACATCAAACGTCTAAGCGGGAGCAGCCATGGGGAGGATGGTTTGTAATGTGCTCGGGTATGATTTTGCTCAACTTCCCTCCCTGCAGGTCTCAGCTTAGACCGAATTCCGTCCTTTCTGGGAAGGGAGAGCTTGAGGCTGACTTCCTGGAGGAGGAGGCCGGGAGCAGCGCCTGGGCTGCGAGGGTCTGGGCGCGGCTCCCAGGCCGTTGGGAGCAGGTGCCCGTGCTGCCTGGGCTCCAGGCAGGCCAGGAGTGGAGGAGGGTCCAGGAGCAGCCAGGTCCCCATTCCGTGTCCACTGCGCCCCTCTCGCTCCGCGGCCTTGAATCTGAACTGCAGAATCAGGGATCTTTGCAGAGATTCCTCGTCAGTTACAGCTCCCGACCTCAGCAGCAAGGCACAGGCCCCGCGGGATGACTCTGCTTTTTGCACCCGCGACTTTGGGAGGGCTGTGGGCCGGACAGTCATGGCCAAGGGGGCGATTCGGGAGGCTTGGCCTCCAGCCAGGAGGGAGCTACAGAGCGACCGCTTGCTGCGGGATGGACACCTCCTGAGAGCCCCGCCCACCCCCACCCCTCCAGGCTCCTCTCTGTTTTTTAATACATTTTCTGATCTAATGAAGGTGAAGTTGACACCAAGG
This sequence comes from Lagenorhynchus albirostris, assembly GCF_949774975.1. Classification (NCBI taxonomy): domain Eukaryota; kingdom Metazoa; phylum Chordata; class Mammalia; order Artiodactyla; family Delphinidae; genus Lagenorhynchus; species Lagenorhynchus albirostris. The sequence goes on along the minus strand of NC_083096.1, from coordinate 182,339,476 downwards.
TAAAAAAGCTCCAAATATTAACCAACGCTTCTGGCTTGCTACTGTCAAAGCAGCCAGCACCTCCCCTCCCATTTTCACACAGACGCTGGAGAAGCTCCTGTACCCGCATCTAACTCCCACTGGTGGCCTGCCGCCAAGGCCTCAGGTGAGCCCGGGAGGGAGGGAAAGTCACAGGGAAGGGGCATTTCAAAAACCCCCCCAGCTCCATCCTAGACATTTGAAATTCATTCCCCAAAACAACCCAAGTGCCTGTAGACTTATGAATGGATGAACAAAATATATCACACCCATTAAATGGAATATTATTCGGCCATGAAAAAGAATGAAATTCAGATACACACTGCAACTTGGATGAACCTTGAAACATGATGCTGAGCGAAAGAAGTCAGACACAAACAGTCACACAGTGTATGATTCCATTTCTAGGAAATGTCCAGAACAGACAAATGCCCAGAGTCAGAGGTAGATTAGTGGTGGCCAGGAGCTGGGGGAGGGGCAACGGGGAGTGACTGCTACTAGCGACGGGGTCTCCTTGAGGGTGATGAACATTTTTTGGAACTAGATAGTCGTGATGGTCACACAACGTGGTAAATAGACTAAAGGCCACTGAATTATGTACTTAAAAAAGGTTCATTTGTGTTATGTGAACTCTGCCTCAATTTTTTTAATCCATTTTTTTGCATTAAGGCACCAGGTTTTCAGAAATCTCCTATTTCATTGGTAACACTGCAAGATAAGATCTGTGTTCATTCATTTAAAAACATTTATTGGGCACCTACTGTGTACCAGGCACTCTTTTAGACACAGAGGGATGCAGAAGAGAAGGAGACAAAGTCCCAGCCCAGAGAAGTTGTATTTGTGGAGATGAAGGAGTTTATCACAGGCTAAGCAACATCTTAGAAGTCAGAGCCAGGGGCCCCATGCGGATGGGGCAGAGGCTGGGTCATTGCTGCCCAGGAGCAGGCAGGAAAGAGGCAGCCCGAAGCCAGTGTCTAGAGGATGCGAAGGGGCAGTGATGGCACCATGGTGGGGGACCCAGGCGGCCAGGACACTGTGAAGTCACTTCACAAAAGCTGGGGTGGGGGTGGGGTGCAGATGTGGGGAGCTCTTAGAAAACACCTAAGGCAAGCTTTATTTCACCACAGACGGACCTTTGGTATTGCTCTTTTCTTTCTTCTTTATTATTATTTTTTTAACAGTTCATTCACGTAAAGCTCACAACTCTGTGGGGTTTTTCTAGTCTATTCACAGATATATGCAACTATCATCACAGCCCATTTTAGAATACTTTCATCACTCCAAAAAGAAACCCTGCACCCCTCAGCGATCTCCCTCCATCCCTCCCTTCCGCCAGCCCCTGGCAACCACTAATCCACCTTCTGACGCTGTGGAGTTGCCTCTTCTGGAGGTCTCATAGAAACGGAATCATATAACATGTGACCTTCTGTGTCTGGCTCCTTTCACTCTGCACCATGATTTCAAGGTTTGTCCACATGTCAGGGTTTCATAACTTTTTGTGGATGAACACTATTCCATTGTACGAATACATCACACTTCGTTTGCCCATTCGTCTGTCAAGGGACATTTGAGATGTTTTCACCTCTGGTTGTTGTGAATAGTGCTGCTGTGAGTACTGTGTGCGCACATTCTCATTTCTCTCGGGTGGAATCGCCGGGTCCCATGGTTTTCATGTCTAATTCTTATTTTCTTTCTAAAGAACCACTCTTTGTGCTCTTGCTTCGGAATCTATGTAAATACAGTTGTTTCTATTTGTCTATCTGTCACCTTTTCATCCCCAAACTGGAAGATGGGTTGCATGATGTGGAGAGTTTGCTTGGGCTGGTGGATCCTAAAACATTGGCTGTGAGCCTGCTACAGGCACGGGGTGCAGGGCTGAAGTTCTGTTTTTCCACCTGGCAGCTGCGGTCACAGGCAGCTTATACAATTTTCGTGACTCTGTCCCTCCGTCTATAAAATGGGGCAGGGGAGCTGTTGTGGGTCACGGGGACCACATGTAACCGGAGTGCTGAGGGCAGACCTGCCACGCAATGTGCTGTTTCTGTGTTCTTACATGACTCTTCCTTGACAGATCTTCAGAAACACCGCAAGGAGCCAGGCAGGTAAACTGAGTCATGACCCTCTGAGATCCCACGTCCCGGACAGGTCAGACAATTTTACGCATTTTTTCCCCAAAAGGAAATTCAGAGAAGAGGGAGTCACAAGTGATCTATAGACGGTCTTTACAAAGGCTCTCAAATACAGAGAGTTCTATTACAATACATTATTTTAATTACAGAGTCTTATTCAGGAGCAATCACTGTGGGTGGAGAAAACCACAGTGGTCACCACTGGGAGGGCTAACCTGAAGGTCAGTCATCGTATCTGAGCCATGGACACTGATTGACCAATATTAGAACTGTTTCTCACGTGGACAGCTTTATCTAATATGCTCCAGAAGAAGTAATATTGGACACTTATTAGGTGCCAGGCACCATGCTAAGGAGTTTATGTGCATAATTCTATTAAACTCTCACATCAGCCTATGATGTGGTAGGTTCTGCTTTTATCCTCAACTATAGGTAAGGAAAGGGCAGCTCAGAGAGGCTGAGTAACTTGCCCAAGGTCACACAGCCAGTAAGTGCTCAAGTTAGAGTTTGAATTCTGGTCAACCTCATTAGCCGTGAGGTTATACTCTTCCTGTTGGGAGCCAGGCCTGGGGCCAGGGGTGTGTCCAGCCCTGCCGGACCCATCAGCAGCCATGTAGCAAGAACCCTTGATGATGAAGTTAAAGCACCAGCCAGAGACACTATGGAAAACAGTATAGAGGTTCCTCAAAAAATTAAAAATAGAGCTACTATACGATCCAGCAATTCCACTTCTGGGTAGAAATCCAAAGGAATTGAAATCAGGATCTTGTAGAAATATCTGCACTTCCATGTTCACTGAAGCATTATTCACAATATCCAAGATATGGAAACAACCTAAGTGTACACCGATGGATGAATGGAGATATACACACACACACACACACACACACACACACACACACACACACACACACATCCAATGGCATATTATTCAGCCATCAAAAAGAAAGAAATCCCGCCATTTGCAATAACATGGATGGATCTTGAGGTCATTATGCTAAGAGAAATAAGTCAGATGGAGAAAGACAAATACTGCATGGTATCACTTATATGTGGAATCTAAAAAAAACTGAACTCAGAGAAACAACAGTATAGTGGTGGTTACCAGGGGCCGGTGTGCGGGGGTGGGGGGAAATGGGGAGATATTGGTCAAAGAGTACAGACTTCCAGGAATGTAATCAACAAGTTCTGGGATCTAATGTACAGCATGGTGATTGTTGCTAACAATGTTGTACTATAAAGGACCTACTGTATAGCACAGGGAACTATACTCAATATCTTGTAATAACCTATAATGGAAAAGAATCTGAAAAAAGAATAGATATAGATACATAGATAGATACATGTATAACTGAATCACTTTGCTGTACACCTGAAACACAATATTGTAAGTCAACTACACTTCAATTTTTAAAAAAAATTTTTTTGGGGGGGTGCATATGTCTTTTTTTTTTTATAACATCTTTGTTGGAGTACAATTGCTTTACAATGGCGTGTTAGTTTCTGCTTTATAACAAAGTGAATCACTTATACATATACATATGTCCCCATATCTCCTCCCTCTTGCGTCTCCCTCTCTCCCACCCTCCCTATCCCACCCGTATACTGTACGCTTGAGTCTTGCTAAAAGAGTAGTTTTTAATGTTCTTACCACAAAAAAAGAAATGGTAACTATGTGCAGGATGGTGGTGTTAGCTAAGGCTATGGCGGTCATCATCTTGCAACATATAAGTGTATCAAATCACCATGTTGTACCCCTTAAATTTGCACCATGTTGTATGTCAACTATATCTCAATAAAGCTGGAAAAAATAGACACCAGCCACTTTGCCACATGGATGAATTTGGAAACAGAGCCTTTGGGTCAAATGATGAAAGCTGAGTGTCTTGAGCAGCTCAAATCCTGTCTCTGCCAGAAACGAGGGAGGGGCCTCATATGCTGGTCCTCCAAACTGCAATTATGGGGGGGCGGGTGATCCTATCACTTTACTGTGAACCACAAAGTATTGTTTGGGGAAAATGAGTTGTCTTGAACGAACCTCAATCAGTGTGGCTTGGGACGCTTATGGAGGCCACCTGATAAAATCATTCTACAGGGAGGCAAGGAAACCTACACAGGGTGGTCCGTACTCCTGGGGAGCTGACCTCCCAAGGCAGGCCTTGGATATGATTAACAATCTCCTTCGAGAACAAGAGTTAGTGGTTCCTGTCCAGAGATCACATAGCTACACTTACAGGACAAAGGAAAAAGAAATGATTCTTCTAGTGTTAGGCAAATAGGTACGTGTGGCCTAGAATAAAACTTTCAGCATCGTACCTGTGTTCAATGAGTCCTGTAATCTCTTCCTCATTCCCTACATAACAGTTCAGTCCAAAAGCCCTTAGTCAGGGCCCAGCCAGGCAGGAATCTGCAGGGACTGGAGGGGAGGAGGGGCCATGGCCACCTGGCAGGAGATGCCAGCTATGAGCAGAAAGAGAGGAGGGTGGGCCATGAGATGGGACAAGAGGGAGCTGCCATGGTAACAACCCAATGTGGGGTGTTGGAGCCCCAACAGGGTGAGGACAGAGCAGGGGGTTGGAAGCAGCCAATGTGGGGTGCTGGACCCCAAGCAAAGTGGGGTGGGGGTCGGCACAAGGGTGGGAGAGAGAGAGTGGTGATGGGAGATTGGTTACAGACCAGTTCTAACCTGCAGGATCGGCCAAATAAATTATAGTCCATCCATACCACGGAATATTATGTAGTCATTAAAGCCGATGTTGTAGAAGAACATTTAATGCCATGAAAAGATGCTCATGAAATATTAAGGGGGTTGAAGCAAGCTGAAAAGACTGCACGTGGTGCTACTGAGGACGCTCACCCTGGTTCTCCGCTGCTGCTTTTAGCAATCCATGCCAAAACCTGGTGCCCTTCGGCGCTGCTCCTGGATTCTGTGGGCCCAGCATGGCAAGGGGCGCAACGGGCCGACTTCTCTCTGCTCCAGGGCACAGGGGACCTTGGCTGACACAGCACACACAGCTTAGGGGGAAGCTGGAGGTTGCCTCCAAGACGTCATCTTGACTCACACGCCCAGCGCCTGGGCTGAGGTGACAAGGACAGGACAGCCAGGACAGTCCACCAGAGCACCTGCAGTGGAATTCTCAGCGTGGTAGCTCAGGGCTCCAAGAGCCTGTGTTCTAGTTAACTAGGGGCACGATGCTTGGCCTTTTATGACCTAATCCAGAAGTCGCAGGGCCACGTTCACCATACTCTGTCTGTGGAGCCGGTCACAAAGACCCTTCCAGACAAGGGGCTGGGCACTGACCCCACCTCTCATAGGGAGGAGAGTCAAAGCATTTACAGCCTCCGTTAAAACCACCACACCTTCCCTCAAAATAAGCAGGGGGGCACCAGATATCAACCACCCTTTTCTAGGAGTGGTGAGACCCTAGGTGGGGTTTTCCTTCCTTTTGCTTCTCTGTGTTTTCTAAATATTCTACAATGATCATGAACTACCTCATTAAAAGGGAAAAATATATATAAAATTTAAAATAAGGGCTTCTCTTCCCACCTGCTACTCACCATCTCTTCCCCCACCTCGACGCTGCACAAATGCCACCTCCCCGCGGGTCTGGGGGCCCCTCCACCCGGGGAGGGGCAGAGCAGCCCTGAGAGAGAGGGTGTCCTCTCGGTCCTGCAGCGTTTCCAGGGGCAGCTCTCAGCGTCTCCTGAGGGTCGTGTGTGAAGGCCCTGAACAGAACTGAGCTTGAGTCAGAGCACGAGGCATCCCAGGCAAGTGGTAAGAAGCCTCTGGGGGGTCAGCCACACCTCCTTTTCCAGAACCTTCCAGAATGTGAGGGGCTGCACCCTCCAGATGGTCAGCTCCTCAAAGGCAGCAGAGCTGGGACACCTGAATGGCAGAACCAACGCAGGGACTGGGTCTCTGCAGGACTTGCAAACAGACATCTGCCACCTGGATCCAGTCCAGAGACGAGGGCCCGCCAGGTCATTTGAGGCCAGACTTAAAACTCAGGAGGTTATGTATAAAATCCCAACCTCTGGGTTTGCTTGAGAAAGCTGGAGATTTGGTGACACAGGCCCACCCTCCTGCAGCCACCAGCAAGTGGCACCTGGCCGACTTGCCCCATTCCCCTGGGCCCAAATTGCCACATGGGCACTCACACCTGGCCAGTGTCACTCACCCACTTGAAGGGCACAGCCTCGGGGACATTGGCTTTGCAGTCCCAGAGTCTCAGCAGTGGGAGGGTCCTCAGAAGGACCCCGCCCCTTTCAGGAATACAGTGTGCCTGGCAGACGCTCATCGCATCCCACTTAAATACCTCCAGGAGTGGGGAGCTCACCCCATTATTAGACAGCTGTCCTTATTAGAGCAATTCTCCCATCCAAAGACAAATGTACTTCCCTGTGGGTCAGATCAGGCCACTCCTTTGGCTGAAGCCCCCAGGGCCTACCTTTATGCCCAGAATATCGCCTGCAGGACTCACCATGATGCACAAGGCCTGGCCCCGTCTGGCCCTGCCTAACTCTCCAGCCTCACTTTGTTCCATCAATGTGTTAACACTTTCTCCCAGCTTCTTGGACGCACCCCTCTGCCTCTTCCACCAGCACCCCCTTCCCCAGACACCCCCGGCAGTGGCTCCGTCTCCTGCTTCCGGTCAACCCCCAACCAAAGTCAATCCTTCCCACCCTGTACTCTCGTTCCCTTTCGTAGCACTTAAAACAATGTGGAATGGCTGTACTTGATTACTTTCTGGGTTACCTTTCTCCTCCACTAGGGTGTCAGCCCCTGGAGGGCAGGGACTGGCTTGCTTTGTCCATTGTTGTAGCCTTGGCACCTGGAACTGAGGTGCTTGTTCTAATAATCAGCATCATAGGTGTTTAATAAACCTGGGATGGATGGATGGATGGAAGATGAATGGATGGGCTGTTACTCTGCAATTCACGCTCCCATTTAGGGAATACAAGCAGACCTCATTTTATTGGGCTTTGCTTTATGGCACTTCAAAGATATTGCATTCTTTACAAATAGAAGGTTTGTAAAATAGACTTGCACTGAGCAAGTCTATCGTTGCCATTTTTCCAACAATATTTGCTCACTTTGTGTCTCTGTGTCATATGTTGGTGATTCTCACAATAGTTCAGAATTTTTCATTATTATTATATTTGTCTGTGATCTGTGATCAGTGATCTTTGATGTTACTACTACTGAGGCAGGAGATAGATGGGCTCCGGGCTAGGCATTTACAACTGGCCTCCTGTTTACATTTCTTGGGGCAGGAAAAAGGTGGGCTTCAGGCCTGACACTTACAACTAGCCTCCTGTTTGCATTTCCTGAGACAGGAGATAGGTGGGCTCCAGGTTAGATATTTATGACCAGCCTCCTGTCTGCCCTTCGAGATAGAAATAACAAGAGAAACAGGGTAAATAGCTGGACTTTGTCTCCTTTGGACACTTTACGATAACAGTCATGGCAGGAACAGAGAGGGGCTAAACCTTGCTTGAGGAAAAGATCAAGAGGTCTTATATTTCCCATCCTTGGGGCAAGGGAGACATTGCACCTGTGCAGAAAGGCTCCTTGGGGGTCAAAAATCACCCAGAATAGGTGATGCCAAGGCCCCCCTTAGGCCTCTGGGCCGGAATCCATCTTGGAAAAAAGTTGTGCACACAGGCTGGGGAGGGTCCTAGGGCAGGTCAGGTGTGGAAAAAGAAACCAGATAATTGGCCAAAGGTAAACAAAGACCCGGAAGAACTGCCCCATATAAATGACTTAAACCCTCTTCAATGTTCCTCCTCATTAGGGGGGACGCCCACACCCTTCCTCTCCGGGTGTGCATCTCTGCCCTGCTTCTGTCTTAACTAAACAGTTTCTCTGTGAGCTCTCCCACGTGTTGTGTTGTGTCTCTAATGATAAACTCTGTACCTGTTTTTACACTTTTTGCCTCCTTGAGAAATGCATTTTTTCAGTGGGGGTAAGAGCCGGGGAACTTTGCTTCTAGACTCTAGCCCCTGGTGAACTAGTGGCTAGGATTCCTGGTTTTCATCCAGGCTGCCCAGGTTCGATTCCTGGGCAGGGAACTAAGATCTCGCTTCAAGCCACCACTCACTGCCGCCGCCTCTCCGAGATCACTACCACTCACTGAAGGCTCAGACGATGGCTAGCATTTTTTAGCAATAGAGTGGTTTTGAATTAAGGTATGTACATTGTTTTTTAGACATCATGTTATTATTGCACACTTAACAGGGTAAAGTATAGGGTAAACATAACTTTTATGTGCACTGGGAAACCAAAAAATTCATGTGATACGCTGCATTGCGATATTCACTTCACTGCAGTGGTCTGGAACCGAACCCGCAGTATCTCTGTGGTGTGCCTTATGTCTAAGTGTCTGCCAGAGACAAAATTCTCATCCTATCAATAGGAGCTACATGGATGTGGTTGGCCCCGCTCAGGAGAGCCTTTCAGGTATTGGAAGATTCCCAATCCCATCTTCCCTTAATCATTCCCCAGGCTCTGAGGGATGGGCTCCTACACAGTCACTGGTGGCCTGTCTCCTCTGACCCACCCGTGTTGCCCTGTTCCCCTCAGCGCTCCTTTCAGGCCACTGTGCAGGGCCACCAATTTTCCCTGACTGCTGTCCCCGAAAACAGGATTGTCCTCTAAAGCCAGCTTATCAACTCTCTATGGAGAAGGACACAGGTTTTTATCTTCAATTTGTCACAAACCTGTACTTTTGTAAAATATGGTGAAAATGAGCAGCTAGACAAATGAAATGAGGAAAGACACAAAATACGAGCCCCCAGTTTCTTTATTAGATGCAACAGACATAAAATTACCCTGAAAACGGCTACACAGCTTCTAAGCGCTTACTCTCAATGTCTGTGCTTATCTTGTCCAAAGTGACACCTTAGGGACCGCTTTGGAGCAGCGTTGTGGAGCAGCCCCGCAAGCCCGTGGACTTTGAGATGGGGGATCAGGTGTAGGGCCAGCTGTCCGTGGCCCCAGCCTGTGGCAGGGAGGCCTGCAGGCAATGCCCCACCGGCTCCCTGGAGCCCAGAGAGCCAGATAGAGACAGCCCCACCTGCCCCCATGCTGGCCCAGCTCCTTCCACTTGCCTGGGGCCAGAGTCCAGGCAAAATGCCTGCCCTCAGAAAGCTGGTGCTCTGGTTGGGGAAGGCAGAAAGGAGTGAACTGGATACAGGGGGGTTGGTGCCAAAACTCGGTCTCTGTGCACCGGTGCCAAACAGAATCTCAGAGACAGAGTTTTGGGTGAAATAGAAAAGAACACCTTTATCGTTTTGCCAGGCAGAGGGGGAAACAGAGGACTAATGCCTTCAAAACTGTGTCCCCACGCAGGGGGATTTGGTGAGGAGTTTTATAGATGGTTCAAGGGTGGGGTGACTGATAAGGATCAGGGTGTGTGCAGGGCCTGCTTCCCTTTAATCTGGCCTCAGGGGGTCTCCTGATGAGTTTCTGGGGTTCTCAAGGCCATCAAACTGTGACTTTTCTCTTGAATGAAGAATGCTTCATCAGGTAGTTAACATCTTCCATTTGTCGGGGGTTTTAGTTCTATAAAGCATTCAAAGATATTGTCTTGTGCATCCCTTGAGGCGGAACCAGGACCTGCCCCAAGGCTGCACTATTGTTTCTTGACTCTGCTCCCTTGTCTCTGCATCCCCTCCCTTCCCTGATTAGCAACTGTTTGAATCTGTCCTTTGGAACTCGGAGAAGGTCATGGAGGCTGAAGCCTATTCCCTACAAACAAGAACTGGGGAACACAGAAGGGCTTCTGTGCCCAAGAACCCCACGGGGTCCTGCTCGGTTTCAGTGGTGGGTGGTGTACCTGAGCAGGGCAGTACCTGTGGCCAGGAAAGCCTGATAGAGGAGATCACAGATCTCGCTGAATGCGAGCAGGAGGGCACCATGCCAACACCAGGCAGAGCATCCAGGCAGTGGGAAGAGCAGATGCAAAGGCCCTGGGGTAGGAGCATGAGAGGAATATTCCAGGAACACGTCTGCCAGGAAGAGAAGGGAGGGAGGGAGGGAGGCCTAGCCCTGTCAGTGCACCATGGCTGAAAGTCTTTGGCCTTGAAAGTGTGGGTAAGAAGCAGCCACACCTTGCCCTTCAGTCCCAGGTGGGGCTGGTAGGGGATTAAGGCTGGCAGTCTCTATCTCTCTCCCTGATGCAGCATAATTAGATGAGAGCACTGACCTCTCTGAGTCTCACTGGCCTTACCTGGCCTATAAAAGAAGGATAGGATACACACACATGCACACACACGCACACACACACACATTCCCCAAGGATGTTGTAAAAATTTATTGAGAAGTCACAGAAGGATCTGACATTGAGGCTGGCCCAGTCAGTGGAATGACTCAGCAAACATTAAAAAGAAAGAAAAATGCAAACTTGGAAGGAGACATACTTCAGACCTATTCAGTCATTTCCACTTTAGTGAGAACTAGCATCAGAGTCCTTCCTTAGGACCTCCAGGTGGGGACTCTTGTGCGGAATGGGAGGTGGGAGGATCAAAGCAAACATGACCAGGCCCCTCTCCTCGCAGGGTTGCATCCAAGTCTGGGGGAGCCGTTCCCCCTCAGAGTAGGAAGGAATCCTAGAGGCCAGCCCATCCAAACCACCTGAGGGGCTCCTCTGGGCTTGAATGCCCCTAGGGTCGGGGGACTCAGTCTCAGAAGGAGGGAATGGCAGGTGGGCAATGGCCAGTCTCCGTGATCCTGGTGTGAAAGTTTACATCCCTTACCTTCTTTTCTCCCAGATTCATGCCCTTAAATATGTCTGTGCCTATTCTTTGTCCCCTCCCTAAGCAGAAAGGATTTACATCTTTGCTAACCCTAATAAATTATCATTCCCGCAGGTGGGTGGCTGGGAAGCAGGAGGAGAGTTCTTCAGAGCAGCCTGGGACCCAGACACTCACATAAACACAGACCTACACTCACGCACACACACAGGCACGTGCACACACGTGCATATATGCTCACATGGACATACATACAGGGGCAGGCCCACACTCACATACCCACACAGGCACACATGCAAATGTGCTCAAATGCACATACATACACACACACCTGCATTCACACATATGCACAGGCACATGCCTTCATGCACAGAGGCGCTCACACATGCATTCACACACGCAAGCACACACACACACACACACACACACACACAAATGCAGGTTGCAAAGGATCAGCAAATGTTTGCTGAGCTTCTGCCTGGCAGGAGACTCTACACGGGTATCTGGAGGCTGCAGAGAAGTTAAGAAGCCCCTGCCCTCAGGGCAAAAGGGAAGGCAGGGAGGGAACCCTTGGTCAGTGCCCGCCATGCTGGAAACGTGTATTTCAGGAGGCTGGAAGTAATCGCCATGTTCAGCTTCCCATCCTGTGAAGAAGGTTATGTCAGGCCCTGATGTGCTGGGGCCAACACGATGTCTGCATGTTTCCTTAGGCATCTTCATCAGAGAGGAGTTGATTTTAACCTGGTCGTGCTCCAAGCCTGAAAATGGAAACATACACACCTCCAAACCACAGTCTCCATTCCGCAAACATGGACTATCTGAGAGGCATCCGCTTCAGCCCACTAAGATCTGCACTGAGGCCCCCGAGCCCCTGAAGGGTGTGGTCAGCAGCTGAGAACACAAAGGAGGAAGTCTGACCAAGATTCCCGGAGAAATGGTGAGTACAGGTGAGCCTGGTGTGAGGACGTGCTCAGAGAAGGATGCTGAGCTGTCAGAGGGCCCAGCAGCCAGGGGAAGGGGCTCGCATGAGCCAGATCTAGGGCTATTTGAGCAGAAAAGTAACTAATGATGGTAATGGATGACAGCCCATTGAAAAACATAGGAAATCATGAGTCCAGACATATCTAAGTCGATGAATAAATAAATTTAATAAATAAAAATATAATAGATACAATAGGTTAATATAAACAAATTTAACAAATACTAATACGATAAGTTTAATAAGTTAATGGGAGGGAAGGGAAAGCCCTTCCTTACAGAATGCCTATTAATGAATGCAGAAGGAATGCTGGAATTAGGAAATGATCAGCCCAGGCTAAAACGAGTGCATGTAAGAGTTCACCTAAGGGCACAATACTTACCTAATCTCGAAGTATCTCCCCACGAATCTCCTAGTGATTATAAAGGGAAATGAGTAACTTCCAGTAGGTAAAGAACCTGGTGGACACTCCCCAAAGCAGGTGGTCACCATCAGAAGCCTTTGTACCCAGACATCCTGAGCCTCCAGACACAGCACCCCTTCAAGAATCCGTCTGCTGAATGGTCACCTGGATCTAAACATGAGGAAATGAGAGAAAACTCAAACTAAGGGACATTTCAAAATAAATGCCTGTTACCTTTCATGATGCCAAAGTCAAAGTTCCTCGAGAAAGGCTGAGGGACTGTTCCAGATTGAAGGTAGAAGGAAAACAAAATGCCCCACGTGACCCTGGATTAGACCCTGGACAGTGATAAACAGCAGGTATCAGGGTGTTATTGGGACTGTTGGAGACATTCGAATGCAGGTAGATACATGGATGATAGATAGATAGATAGATAGATAGATAGATAGATGATAGATAGATAGATGATAGATAGACAGATAGATGATAGATAGATAGATGGTAGATAGATAATTGATAGACAGATAATAGATTGATAGATAGATAATAGATAGATAGATAGATGGATAATAGATAGATGGTAGATAGATAGATGGTAGATGGATAGATAATTGATAGATAGATGATAGATAATTGATAGATGATAGATTGATAGATAGATAATAGATAGATAGATAGATGATAGATAGATAGTAGATAGATAGATAATAGATGGATAGATAGATGATAGATAATAAGTAGATAGATATATAGATAGATGATAGATGATAGATGATAGATAGATAGATAATAGATAGATAGATAATAGATAGATAATAGGTAGATAGATAGATAGATAGCTCATAGATAGGAAGAGAGAGAGAGAATGATAAAGCGGATTGGTCAAAATGTGAACAATGGTTGAATTCAGATAGAGAATATAAGAATTCCTTGCACTATTCTTGCAACTTCGGTATAAATTTGGATTTACATCTGAATTTAAAGTTACAGGAAATCTAACTAAGTTCTGTCCACCCTCCAGTAGCACAGTGTGTTTGGGGCGTCCCCACAACCACTCTCAGGTCCAGTGTTTTCCCAGGACTCACGGAACTCAGAAAAGTCATGGTCTTGTGGTTATGGTTTGTTAGAGTAAAGGGATTCAGACTAAAACCAGCAGAGGGACCAGGCTCACAGGGACACACAACAATGACAGCTTCTCTGGAAATGACGACGGACAACACACAATAGGTGTGGTCAACCAGGGAAGCCCAACCAGGCCTTGGTGTCCAGGGTGTCTGCTGGGGGCAGTCACACAGGCATGGCTGGCTGTACAGGACCTTCTGTCTCCAGACTCTGCAGAGGTAAAGGCCCCCACCGTAAGTCACACTGTTAGACTCTCTGGTGTGACCCAAGGCATCAGGAAAACAGACACTCCTGTCTGGCAGGATATTCCAGGGGCCGGGCAAGGAGTGTGCAGAGTCTGGACAAACCAGGCCTGCTGAGCCAGCCCTTCTCTGCGCACACGTGCTCACGGCAATGAGCAAACGGAGTCGGAAAAAGTCAGAAGCAAAAGGGCAGGAAGCAGGAGGCAGTGTTTGCAAAGGGCTCGTGGGTGAGCCTGGCGGGGATGGGCAGTGGGGCTGCACAGGGAGTCCACGGGGGGCAACCAGGAAGAGTGAGGGACCTCATGCCAGCTGGGGTCTCAGACTCTCAGAATCTAACCCATGCTGTCACTCAGCCACCCAAGAAACACTTGCCGAGCCCTGTGACATGCTGGTTCCACGTGCACAGCGGAAACAGGCAGGCCAGGTCGCTCCCTCCTGGAGCCTGCGGTCTAAGGGAGGGGCAGGCCATCCGTAAGTAAGCAGATAATAGAAAACCATCGCATCTGGGCATCTGGCTCCACTCCTGGCTCGTGCAAAGGGAACTGGCTCCCCCTGTCTCCAGCCTCCTCCCTCCTGCTCAGAGGGAGGGGAAGAAGCAGGAGGACCCCAGGCTGCCCCCCTCCCATGCCATCACCGGTCCCTTCAGTACAAGATGCAGCGAGGCTCAAGCCCATTTATGCTGCAGAACAAAATCCAGCTTCGATTGCCCAAACCTGTGATAATGGCGGGGCTGGAAGGGGCGCACCGTCCCCGCCTCCCTGGGCCACCTGACTTTGCCTCCAGCTAGGGTCACTCACTCATTGCATCCCTGCGGGACTCAAGGACAGCAGCAGACTCCCCTTCTGCGGTAGGGATTAGGAGGCAAGCTGGGGTCAAGGGACCGTCCAATCCGTACCGAATGTTCTGATCAGCAGCCGCCCCACTTCGGCCGCCTCCCCTCCTACGCAGCTTTGATAAACGGATTCCTTACAGGATCTCTCTTCTCATCCTCACCTCTGTGGGACCCAAGGGGACACCTGAGCAAGGCTTTCTCTAATCTTTGCATCTCACGCTTAGTACCGAGACGTTCATGGTAACGGCAGATGGGAAAATAATGGAAAGGTTCTCAAAGCATATTGGTGGCGTTGATGGGCAAAGCCCTGTGTGTTGCTTCTGCTATTGTAGGATCCCATCTTACAGATGAGGCAACTGGAGCCCAGAGACAGTGACCCACGTGAGGGTCCCGCCCATGTCCCTCCACCCCGTCACTGCCGTTCCTCCTGGCCCTTCAGAGCAGGTTGACGGTGCCTCTGATGCTTGCCAGTCCATCACCTCCCCCACCTGTGCGCTACCTGGCGGCCACACGAGATGGGGGTGAGAGATGGCCTGGTGTGGAGACAGGTCAAACAAAAACACCCAGATATGTTCATCACGACAAATGGTGACGATTGCCCCGAAGGAAAGAAACACAGCGCTACAAGAGGAAAATAACAGGAAGGACCAAGAATTTAGACTGTGGCCAGGGGGAGTGATGGTTAGAGCAGGAGGGACCTAGGCAGGGAGAGAGCACACACCCAGGACCTGCTGGGGCTCAAGGGGGCCAGGAAATGACAGCGCCTCTCCGTGGCTGCGTTCTGAACCAACGGAAAACAAGATAAGTGGCAGGTGAAAGACAGTTGTCGCCCTCATGACCGTAAAGGCAGGGCTGAAGGGAATGACCTGGGCGTGGGGGGGTTCCAAGTCAGACTGACTCAGCTCCCCACCAAGGGCAAAGTCAGCCCCAGCAGGAGAGTGGAGCCGTGGCAGGGGTGCTGCACTAGCGAGGCTCCCCCAGTGGGGAAGGCAGGGCCAGGAGAAGAGAGCTGGTCCCGACCCCCCTCCACCCAATGGGAGAGAGGTGCATTGACCAGAAGAACATCATGTTAAAAGTAGAGGTGAAATGCCCCTCTTCCTGGGATGCCAGCTGATCCTCCTTTTTCTTTTTCTTTTTTTTTTATAAACTTATTTATTTTTGGCTGCATTGGGTCTTCACTGCTGCGCGCAGGCTTTCTCTAGTTGTGGCGAGCGGGGGCTGCTCTTCGTTGCGGTGCACGGGCTTCTCATTGCAGTGGCTTCTCTTGTTGTGGAGCACGGGCTGTAGGCGTGCAGGCTTCCGTAGTTGCAGCATGTGGGCTCAGTAGTTATGGCACGCAAGCTCTAGAGCGCAGGCTCAGTAGATGTGGCGCACAGGCTTAGTTGCTCCGCGGCATGTGGGATCTTCCCGGGCCAGGGCTCGGACCCGTGTCCCCTGCTTTGGCAGGCGGACTCTTAACCACTGCGCCACTAGAGAAGCCCTGATCCTCCTTTGATGATAAGACCCCCTTCCCAGGTGCAGAGGCCATCCTGACTTGCTGTGAACGTGCTGATCTGGTTTTTTTGAAACCTTGAAGGAATGTATCCCTGACTTGTTTAATGTTCTTTGTTCTGATAAGACATAAAACTCTGCTGAAAACCGTACTTCTCTAGAGCAGAACCTCAGAGTCATCTAAGAGGCTGGCTTCCAGGCTCTAGTCCTCATTTTGGCTCAAGTAAAACCCTTTTCTATTCTTATTTTTGACTGCTTATTGATTATTTTAGTCGACAGCAAGAACAAGCCAGGCCATTACACCCCATAGGGGGTGGCTTCACGTGGTCTTGCTTCAGTTTTATTGTCGGCACCCCCATCACAAGAGTGTAGAGCAGGTATCAAAGGAAAGAAAAGAAATATTCTTCATGACAAGCAGAGCAACAGGTTGTCTCTCTCGGGGCCGCCAGGAGCAGAGGGGAAGCTTCCAGAAGGTTCCACTGGAGTTTATGCTGCTCGCTTTGGGAACGGACCACTGAGATTTTTGTCTCACACTAGGGAAGCCAGGGCCCCTTGCAGCATCCAAAAAGACGTTGGAGAGAGAAATAAGAAAACCAGTAATCTTCTCCAGTAATAGAAACAATGCCTCTCAGAGTTACTTTGGCGAAGACGAGGAATCTGGAGGCCATTTAGCCCTTACAGCATGAAAGGTTCTGTGAAATTTCTAAAAGGAAAGATTCCAGTTTCTTTGAACCTGAAAGATATAGTAAGTACTGAACCGGAACTCTCAGCAGGAGATGTTTTAAGGGACCTAATTAAAGCCAAGCAGGAAGAGCGAGTCATCAGAACTGGGTAAGAGAATCCATCACGGGGCTCGGTGAGCAGAGCTGGGGCACAGCCGGCAAGGAGGCGGCCTCCAGGGACGGGACGCTACCCAGCTGCACAGATGGCACTGGTCGTGAGGGCAAGGGGTGGGGCTGCTCCTGGTCCCAGGATGAGGCCAGGATCAGAAGCAGCGCCGGGTGCACAAGTGTCCCCTCCAGTGTCTCGCTTGAGGGCAGGTCATTTGTGCACGCTTGTGCACACACACACACATGCACATACAAGACACATGCACACACATGCACACCCAGACACATGCACACAGGTGCACACACCCTCATGCATGCAGATACAAACACATTCACAATACACAAACGTGCAAGAGTGTGTGCATATGCACACATGTGCACACGTATACACACATGTATACAGTCAACCGAAGCCCCGTGTGAGCCCAGCACTGAGCTGCTCACCTCTGCGGCTCCAAACTTCCTTGCCCGCCAAGATGGTCCATGCCCACTGTGAACCCACTGCCTTGCTGGAAAATCAAGACCACACGCCTGCAACTAGGACACACAGAAGGATCCAGAATCCCATTTCTTCCTTCAAGAGAAAAAGTCAGTTTCCTAGAGTCAGGAAAATAAAAGCCATATGCATAACTGAATCACTGTGCTGTACACTTGAAACTAACACAACATTGTCAATTAACCATACTTTAATAAAATGTTTTTAAAAAGGAAAAGAAAAGAAAAGCCACAAAGGCTGGGATTTTTTTAATGGAGAAACAGGATTTAACAAAGGGAAGGCGTCAGCCTGAAGCTCAGCCAGAGGCAGGGGCCCTGCCGGGCGCTCGGCAGTCGGTTGATCTGATCAGCTTCCAGTCCCACCTGGGGGAGACAGTGTGCGGGAAGGAGGCCACGGGCCTGGGGGCCTTGGAGAGCTCTCCACGGAGCAGGGAGGCACCAGCGCCTGCTGTCTGCTTCCCCGGCGGGAGGGGGAACCCCGCCCACCCCTCCCGGACAACGGAGCAGGTGCTGCGCCCCACCACCCCTCAGAGAGGGTCCAACGGCCGCCGCCGGGAAGGTTCTAGAGTTCTGATGTGAGTTCTCCAGCCACCACTGCTCCCACCCCTCCCCCCATCCCCACCCCAAGGGAAGGGTCAAGCCTCTCCCAGGCAGTCAGGCTCCGTCCAATGCAATCAGGCGCGCTGACAGCTCTCTTAGAAAAATGGGAGAAACGTGAGGTGAGCAAGGACACCATTCGGCTGTTTTCCCCAGAGACCCAAAAGCGTTTGTATTCCTGTGGCATCTGGGGGCCGCGATTCCACCCAGCTCTTTCACCCACATCTGTCTGGTTTCGTCACCAACGGAGTGGAGAGCGTCCAGAGCCAGGTGCCGCGGCCAGCTCCGCGCCCTAACCTTCTCGACCTACAAACGGGGTTCTCGGGCACCATAGGGTCATAGGAGACACCCAGCACCCGAACACCTCTCCCAAGGCTGACACCAAGACCCCCAGGGGCAGAGGGATTCGGGCGGCTGGGGGTCTGGGTGCCAAGGAAGGGGGTGAACCCCCCAAAAGTACCCCTTGAACCTGCTTCCTCCTCATTCTGAAGCCCAGTGTGGACCACCCAAACCCATCACTGCTCTTGCTGAGGCCCTGGGGGCACATGCAGGCTCACGGAGGGGTGAGCAGGGAGCAGTGCAGAGCTATGACATCCGCTCTACCTGGGTGAGACAGAGCGTCCTAACGCTCCACCGGGGACACCAAGGAAGCGTGGGGACTGACTCAACACGAGCAGAGGCGGGCGCAGTCCAGCAAGTCCTGGAACGTGAGGAGCTGGGGAAGAGCCTCTAATAGTTCAGGAAATCAGATATCGTCCTGGCAGAGCCGCCCAGAGAACCAGGGCGGAGACCCTGGGGACTCTGCTGGTGAGACATACAACCTGGCAGACGGCTCCCAGAGAGGGCAGCACTTGGAAACCAGGAATCCGGCTGATTGGAGCAGCGTCTCAGGCCAGAAAGGTACAGTGAGAACCGGCTTTGAGAATCAGCTAACATGGGTCCCTTTCCTAGCAGCTGCCCCTAATGGAGACCCAACTTGGGGAGACCGTTACCCCAGGCTCTCCCAATGGTCACAGAGGTCCACCTGCCCACCTGAGCATCAGGCCAGGGCTCAACTTTTACCAAAAAGCTCAGCTTCCAGCAGCAGATGAATGCCCATGCTGCATTAGCAGGAGGTGGTATGGGGGAGCAGAAAGGGCCCCTCCCTGTCGACAAGCAGGTAAAACCCAAACCAAAGGTTTTGGAAAGCCCGCTGGGAACACAGATGGCCAGGAGGAGAAGGAGGCTGGGGACAGCCTCCCAGGCTCGGCCTTTTCCCGAGGAACACAGAAGCCCGGGAAGAAACTCCAGGACCTCACACCCCTTGCCGAGGGCAGAACAGGTAGCTGTCAGTGGACGGGGAGTCAGGGCATCTTGAGTGGCTCTGAGCACTGCCCCGAGCTCCTTTCCTGGCTGCCCAGAGCCAGGATGGGCCTTCGGCAAACTGGGTACAATCTCCCGGTTCCCTGGAGGCTTAGAGACCCGGGTCTCTCTGCAAAGGCCTGGGCCCCACCGAGCCATGTGGTGGGAAAGGCATCTCCTCTCCCCGCGGCCAGCTGCGGCCCTGGGTGGCCGTGGCCAGCAGCAGCTGGAAGCCCCTGACTGCATCACTTCATATCATGTTGAGATCCTGATTTCCCGAGTCCTGACCACAGACACCCAACCTCCAGGGGGTCCCAACCACCCTCAGAGCCACGCCCCTGAGCTCAGAGCCAGAAGAGACAGGCAGGGGACGTCGTCCCCAGCAGGCAGCGGCAGTCTGTGTGTGCTACGCTGACACACACACATGATGAGCCTTGCTGTGCGAATGAGAGAAGTCAGAAACACAAGACCACGGATTCATTTATATGAAAAGTCCAGAATAGGTAAATCCCTAGAGTCAGAAAGTAGATTAGTAGTTACCAGAGCTGGGGGTGGGAGTGGCAGGGGGTAAGGGGGAGACCGCTAAATGGTACAGTGTTTCCAGTTCCCTGATGAATTGCTTTGGAACTGGTGATGGTCGCATAATGTTGCGAATGTATCAAATGGCACAGAAGTAGTTGCTTTAAAATTGTTGATTTTACATTATGTCAATTTTACTTTAGGAAGGAAGGAAGGAAAGGAGGGAGGGAGGGAGGAAGAGAGAAGGAAGGAAAGAGAAAAGAAAGGGAAGAAAATTGGACGGAAAACGTAACAAGATGGGAACTTTTTTTTTTTAATGTCTGAAACATTTATATTAACATATTTCCATACAAATAACCCAAAGAAAGTTTAGTATTAGTTGTTTTGTTTGTTTGTTTGTTTATACTGCAGGTTCTTATTAGTCATCAATTTTATACACATCAGTGTATACATGTCAATCCCAATCACCCTATTCAGCACACCACCAAGATGGGAACCTT
Organism: Lagenorhynchus albirostris; assembly: GCF_949774975.1. Classification (NCBI taxonomy): domain Eukaryota; kingdom Metazoa; phylum Chordata; class Mammalia; order Artiodactyla; family Delphinidae; genus Lagenorhynchus; species Lagenorhynchus albirostris. The sequence goes on along the minus strand of NC_083096.1, from coordinate 182,319,224 downwards.
TTAAAATGGAAGACGTTGCGTATCAAGGGAATTACAAGCCAGCAGAGACTGGTTAGGTGAGGGACTCAAGAGGGACAGAGATCATCCTCAGATCCTGAAGGAGCGCACAGGCACAATCAGTAAGGCCCGTGTGCTAGCCACGCCCTTATTTAAAAAAAAAAATGCATCCCTACCCAATGGAAGAGGAATTAGACCAACACTGCTCTCCTCTGCCCTTTGGCTGCCCTCCCTGTACATTCAAGCAAACACAGGAAGAAATCGCATTCCTGGTGTTCAGGCCAGGGGAGTCCATGGGAGAAGGCAGTGGGTTCAGTGGTGACCCCCCAAAAGATATGTCCACTTCCTAAGCCCCGGAACCTGTGAAAGTTACTTTTTTGGAAAAAGGGGACTTTGCAGGTGTGATTTGAAGTTAAGGATCTCCAGATGAGACCATCCTGGGTTCTCCAGGTGAGCCCTGAATCTGATGACAAGTGTTCTTATAAGAGACACATGAGAGAGACATGGGGAGGAAAGCAGAAGGTCACGGGAAGACAAGGGCAAAGGTGTGATGCTACCACGAGGACGGCTGGCGGTCACCAGAGGCTGGACAAGGCAGGAAGTATCCCCCCGCACCGGAGCCTCTGGAGAGAGCACAGCCCTGACTATACGTGATAGTATAGTATAGTATAGTATATACTATATACTATATATATATATAGTATCATATATATACTATATATGATATAGTATATATATGATATATATATACTCTATAGAGTATATATATACTATATATACTCTATAGAGTATATATATACTAAATATACTCTATAGAGTATATATATACTAAATATACTATATAGAGTATATATATACTCTATATAGTATAGATATATCGTATATATATACCATATATGATATAGTATATATATTATATATATGTGATATAAATATATCATATATATCATATATATATAATATATATACTATATATGATAGTATAGTCAACTATACCTTGATACAGGACTTCCGGCCTCCAGAGCTGTGGCAAAATAAACTTCCGTTGTTTTTAGCCCCCACAGGACGCTACTGCCCAGAGCCTGGCCCTGCGAGCCTGACTCTTCCAGGTCTGAGCACGGCCCTCACCTGCTCAAGCACCTCTGTGGCTGTCACCTCAACAATAAAGGTCAAATTCCTTCGAGGTGTCCAGGGAAGTCTGTGGTCTGGCCCCATGTGCCATTACTGGGGAGTCAGCCCACCCCAACTTCAAGCAGCCTCAATGCACTCTGATAAGCTGGGGTGCCAGGAGTGGGGGACACAGGCTAGGTCCCATCTGCAGTGCTCCTAGATTAAGAGACCATGAACAGGGCAGGACAAGAGGACCCTGAGTCCACAGAGGACATCTTACTTTAACCAGTCATGGGTCCAGGTCCTCCGCTGGCCTCGCCGGGCACCATGTCTGGATGGTCCAGAGCCACGCGAGGGCAGTGCCTGTTGGTGGCAGCCCCATGGCCAGTCTTAGCAGATCTCAGAAACACCACACTGGGGCAAAGCCACCAGGGCTGAAAGAACACTGTGCCCTTGGAGGCCCATGGGCGGCACTGCTTGGCCCCATGAAAGCTGGGACCCAGCTGACAGCATCCTACCCGTGGCAGGCAATGGATGAGCCCACCTTTCTGCCAGTCTCAGCCTTCTGCTGCTCTTCCCAAGAACGGCTGAGACCCCAGCCCCATCACTGATGCATATGAGAGATGGTCACTTCTGAGACCCTTTCTGTCCACGGCTGGGACTTCAAGTCCCAGTGATCAGAAGACTCAGGAAGCGAGACCATGGCCATGGCCGGTCCCTCGTGGGCTGCCCTGAGGCACGCTCACTGTCTTGCCCAGGAAGTGGTCTGGAAGAAAGGGAGGATGCGGGGAGGCAGTGGCTTACTGCTGCTGGTACTCATGTGACTGAGGAAATGACAGTCTCAAGCACTCAGCCAGGTCCCTCCACCTACTCACTGCAGGAGGGCAGCACAGGGTGGCCCTGGACTGCTCAGATTCTGGCTCTGAATCCTGGCTCAGCCACTTCCTAGCTGTGTGACCTTGGGTAAGTTACCTACCCTCTCTGTGCCTAGTTTGCTCATCTATAATTTGAAAGTGATAACAATAATAATACCTATCTCACAGGGTTGTTGTGGGGATGTGTTCATATTTGTAAAAGAAAGAAAGAGAAAGAAAGAAAGAAAGAAAGAAAGAAAGAAAGAAAGAAAGAAAGAAAGAAAGAAAGAAAGGAAGGAAGGGAGAGAGAGAGAGGGAGGGAGGGAGAAAGGAAGGAAGGAGGGAAGAAAAGAAAGAAAGAAAGGAGCTCTCTTTGAGCCGTGGCTTTCCCACCTATAAAATCATAGAATCGTCCTAAAGAAAGTGATAGAAGATATGGTGGTTACTTAGCACAGTCCCTGGAACACAGTCCACAATAAAGAGTAGCTACAATCTGTCATCATCATCATCACCATCATCATCTTCTTCATCTCGTTTTTTATGTGCAAAGGGGACAGTGGTATCTTTCCCATGGACCTCACAGGGCTGGAGGGAAGGCAACAAATTAAATAATACCTCACACGTGCATTGTTTTTATTGTCTCTGATCCCAAAAGAAGCTGAGTTGTGTTTCTTTTAACCCCCAAACAAGGTTTAGGATATTCACCCTTTGGTTGTCAGCTCCGTTATCCGGAAGTCTCACGCCTTCCCAACGCAGGGGTCACTACCTCACTGTCTTCCTGAGTTGGGGGACCCATCTGTTCCTCAGGATTCAGGCAGGTTCCCCAGACCCCACCCAGCGAGAACCAAGCCCCCTGGGAAAACACCTACTGTATCGATTGAGCCTCTGACCTCTGAGCGCTCAGCCTCCCCCTGCCCGTACCACGGTGAACTCACACACACACACACACACACACACACACACACACACACACACACACTTCACGTTCTCTCCCGCTTGCCACAACCACATGCCACCCAAGTCTCTGGTCCCTCCCGATGAATCACTCTCATCAGTGACATTTAGGCATCAGCTGGCATCACAGGATGTATCTGGAAAATGTCAAGCCCGTGGGGTCAGACGGGAACAATTTAAGAGAAGCTGAGCGAGTCTAATTTAGAAGTCTCCACTCTCTGCTGGAGCCTCCGGTGAGCAGAGAGAGAAGGTGATCTCCTTCCTCAGACAGAGGTCAGTGCTTATCAAGATACTTAACACCGGAGCCTCCCCCACCCCAGCAAGCACTGTCTCAGAACAAACGAGAAACAATAGGAGGGGAGTCAGGGACTTCCAGATTCTTTGCCATGTTCTGGGAATATAGTATGGTTCTATGGTCCACCAAAGAAGTCCTTCCTTCTTTCCATGCATGCATCCATGCATCCTTCAATCCATTATCTATCCATCCATCCATCTATCCATGAATCCTTCCCCTTTATCCATCCATCCATCCATCCATCTGTCTATCCAGCCATCCTTCCACCCATTCATCTATCCATCCATTTCTCTGGTTCACTCAGAAGTGATTCTTTCCCCAAGGGCTTTGCATGCAGGCTGGAACCTCCACAGTACCCTGGTCCTTGTTGGAGATTCACCTAAATGTATCAACCTGTTCTGTGTACTTTGGAACTCAAGCTACAGATGGTTCTGGAGGGCATTTTTAAACAGCGGTAAAAATGTAAGACTAGACCCTGTGGGGGTTGTTTTCCAGAAGCATGAATTTTTAAACATATCTCATAAAATAATTGTTTGGAATACTCCCAGGTTGCTCCAGTTAGACCCAGTTTTTACAAGGTTGTCACAGTATTTAGGAAAGCTGGATCTCCCTGGGGGCAAATTATTAGGCAAATGCTAAGATCTGCTCAGAAACCTCATCCTGTTACCAGGAGGGGATGCTGCAGACCTCGGCTCACTGGGACCACCTGTCCCTTCGCACAGAACCTCCACCACTGCATCTCAGTCCTTCAAGTGGGACCATCTCACCAGCATCCACATGACTTCCCCTCTGACCTTGGCAGAGCAGTTGGTTGAATGGTTCTAGGTGATGAAGAGGTTGAATGATACCAAGTGACAGTTTTCCCCTAGGAATACAGATATCATTTAAGCAAATTAGGAAGAGAAGTATCAGATGTTGCTCTGTATAGATTTGTTTTCAATTCTGAGGCTAGGCAACCAAACTTTTGTATATCTTTTAACAAAAAAATCAATATAGGAGACTCCAGGTTGCCTCTTTAAGTTTTGACAGGTTGGGACTTTGCAGGAGGAATATTGAAAACAGCAGACCTCAGTGCTACTCCATTCCAGAGGTTCCCCTGGAGAAAAGAATTGTCAATGTTTAGAGACCAGAATTACAGAAACAAGCCCCAGATTACCTTTATTCTTCATGAGCTACACCCTCACCCAAACTTAGCAAAATAAGCTGGCCTAAATATTTTGACTACCTTCATCTCTCTTTCCACAATTTGGATTGACTTAAAGAGACTTTCAGAATTGATTTGATGTAATGCTGCTCTGTTTCATGATCGATTTCAATTCCAGTGTAAAACAAGAAGTTTATGCCCACAATTAGAACATAAATGCTACCATGCTCTCTAAATATCATACCTCACTGCCACAGTGCGTCCATGAAAGTGTAAACATACTTTTAAGTGACCTTCAGGCACTGTCAGGAAATGTAATTCATAGAGACACCAGGATGGGAATCTCCTTTCTTCACTGATACAATACCCTCTGGCTATGTAAACACTTGCAAAGCCATTACTGTTCATTAAAAAGCAAAGACACATGGAATCCTCCCTGTCAAGAGTCACCTCCACCTATTCAATCCAAGAAGGCTGGAGGGATAATGAACAGAAGTCGTGTGTCCTCCTCCGTGAAGGGCATGCTAGTTGGTCTTCACCCACCTAGCAATCGTTTGTTTGTTTGTTTGTTTGTCTTTTTGTCTCTGGTAGCGAACGATGCTTTTAAGGAGTAAAGGTCAAGCATGTCCAGTACCATGGACAGAGCACTGGATTTGCCATTGAGTTTCCCAAAGGAAAAAGTTTTTAGCCTTCTATCTGTCCATTTTTTTCTGGGGGGAGGGGAAGAGGAGGAGTAAGTTAAAACTGAATTAGACATTTTTTCCTATTCAATACTTTAGAAGTCAACAAACGTTTTCTTTTTAAAAAAAATTATTTTATTGAAGTATAGTTGATTTACAATGTTGTATTAGTTTCTGGTGTACAGCATAGTGATTCATTATATATATTCTTTTTCATATTATTTTCCACTATGGTTTATTACAGGATATTAAATATAATTTCCTGTGCTCTACAGAAGGACCTTGTTTATCTATTTTATATATAATAGTTTGCCTCTGCTAATCCAAACTCCTAATTTATCCCTCCCCCACCCCCCTCCCCCTGGACAACCACAAGTCTGTTCTCTACGTCTGTGATTGTTCTAAACATTTTCTTAAAGGGCCAGCTGTAAATATATTGGTTTTGCAAACCTTACGGTCTCTGTCAAAACTTCTCACCTCCCACATTGTAGCCCCAAAGCAGCCAAAGACAATATGCAAATGAACTGGCATGGCTGTGTTTCAATAAACCTTTATTTACAAAAGCAAGCAGATTTGGTCTGTGGACCGTAGTTTGCTAACGCCTGCTTTAAGTTAGTAGTAAAAGTGCTGAGAAATGGGTAGGGGTGTCAAGGAGAACACCATAATTCAAAAAGATATATGCACCCCAATGTTTATCACAGCACTATTTACAGTAGCCAAGACATGGAAGCAACCTAAACGTCTATCAACAGAGGAATGGATAACGAAGATGTGGTACATATATACAATGGAATGTTACTCAGCCATAAAAAAGAACAAAATAATGCCATTTGCAGCAACATGAATGGACCTAGAGATTCTCATACTGAGTGAAGTAAGTCAGACAGAGAAAGACAAATATCATATGATATTGCTTATATGTGGAATCTAAAGAAAGGCTACAAATGAACTTATCTACAAAACAGAAATAGAGTTACAGATGTAAAATACAAACTTATGGTTACGGGGAGAAGCAGGGGGAGGGATAAATCAGGAGACTGAGACTGACATATGCACACTACTATATATAAAATAAATAACTAATAAGGACCTACTGTATAGCACAGGAAACTCTACTCAGTACTCTGTAATGACCTGTATGGGAAAAGAATCTAAAACAGAGTGGATATATATATATGTATAACTGATTCACTTTGCTGTACCCTGAAACTAACACAACATTGTAAATCAGTTATACCCCAATAAAAATATTTTTTTTAAATGGGTAGGGGTGTCAAACAGATGAGGATGCTAGTGTCTCTGATATCAGAAGAATTGTGATCGTTGAGCCAGGTCATGACTCCCCAGGGACTTACTCTCCAGTAAGAGATCAGTTTTGTATCTCCTGATACTCGTCAAGGACCTAGCAATAAAGCTTTTTCTTTTTAAGTTCATCCTGCATTTTGACCTCCTTAAGCTTTGCCTCACAACCTTAACAGTGAGAAGTAAGAACTGAAATGGGGGAAAGATTCTGAGATACAAGTGAGCATCTCTGTAAAAATCATTCCTCTACCCCCTACCCAGGTGATCTTTCTGGGACCAGAGTGAGCCCCCTGGAGAAAGGAGAGTCAACTTTTGGGCTACCAATCCCTCACTAGCATCCCAGTAACAGCATCACTGACACCCCCACTTACCTCTGAAATGGTGCAGGTCTAAACAGGAGGTTGATAAGGGAAGCTAGTTCTTTGGAGAATATGACTGGGGGAAAATAAGGGAAGAGCAGGCAGAACTGGGCTGAAGAACTTCTTGAAGAAGTCTCTACTTGGTTGTAGATCTCAATGCTTCTCTCATAACTAAACACTTCAGCAGCTAATTGGCTTCAGCAATTAAAGAAAAAAAAAGGCTAGATTCAATTTCCACTCCCTTAAAATGCAATCTAGACAATTTATGAAAAGCAACCAAATATACTTCAGAGATGAATAGACTTCTTCTTGCCATAACCTTCCTTAAAAGCACTTGGAGAGGTAAAAATATTCTTAAATCAAAAGGAACACCATACTCAAAAAAATAGAAGTTGGCATGATTAATTTAGTGGCTCCTTTATTATCATCAGGGACAAATAAAGAGATCTGTCTCTACCTGTTAGGGTTCTTCCTGGGTGAAGCCACTTAACAAGGTCAATTACAAAATAAGGAAGGATAAAGCTGCTAGAGAGATGTTCAGACCCCGTGTTGAACCTCCTGCTATTGAGAAAATGCACAGCCTTTGCAGGAAACACAATCCTTGAAAAGAAAGAGGCTGAGAATAAGAGCCTCCAGAGTGGAGGCTGGAGTGGAGACAAGCAGGTGACTGATGTCTGCAGAATCAAGAGAAAAGCTGAGGTGGAAGTTTCTAGAAGAGGGATAAGGATGTAACCGAGCAGGACCCTATGGGGGCCTTCCCAAGAGAGAACCCCCTCCACATCCTCCAACTGCCTCTTGTCTGTAGAAAAACTTTAGCCTCCTAGGCATTCCCCAAGTTCCAAAGAATAATTTTCATCAGAGAAGTGAGAAAATACAGAAAGAAAGGAAAGCAGTCAAACAAGACAAAATAATTTTAGCCATTAAACAAAGTCAAGGACTTTTAGTTCCTCCTCTAAGGCTATAGATTTTGAGCCATATCCTTTGAGGTATTTTGCAGATACTGAAACCCCACCATGTGGAAGAAGTTAACTGTATGCTGACCACAAGCACGTAGACCCCACCACCATACTGGTTGGAAACAGAAGGTTGATGATGTTGACTCTCAATTACCTCACCACCAACCAATCAGAAGGGTGTCCACGAGCTGATCACACACTCCACAGCACACTTCCTTCCTTCACTTGTCTTTAAAAACATTTCCCTGAAAGCCATTGGGAAGTTCGGGTCTTTCAAGCACTAGCTACCTGGACTCCTTGCTTGGCATCTGCAATAAACACTGTACTTTCCATTACCACAACCTGGTGTCAGTAGATTGGCCTTGCTGTGCTTGGGCAAGTGGACCCAAGTTTGGTTTGGTAATAAGGAGTGCAATAGAAGACCTGTCAACAGGAGAGAGAGAGGCAGGCACTGAGGGAGATAGTGAGGGGTGAGGAGCTACCCCCAGGAATCCCCACATACCAGTGGAAATGAACATGCATGCACACAGCACACCATGGTACTAAGACACAGACACAAATGTAGACACACATCACACATACGTACAGCCATACGCACATGCACACATGCAGAGACACGTCCGACCCACACTGAGACACAATCACCCAGGCACAGAACAGATGGGCACGTGCAAACACACACACGGATGCACAAACACACACACACACACAAACATCAACACACACTTCACACAGTCACAACATGTACACACAGACACATCCACCCACATAGAGACACAGAACAGGCCAAAACATTCAAATTCACACACCTATACACGCTCACACACAACACAACATATCTATTACACTCCACTGAAGATGAATACAAATTTGCTTCCAGACCCAAGTCTAGCAACAAGGTCGTCTCTCAAGGTGATTGGGAAAACTTGGCATAAAGAAGAAGCAAACAGGGCTTCCCTGGTGGCGCAGTGGTTGAGAGTCCGCCTGCTGATGCAGGGGACACGGGTTCGTGCCCTGGTCCGGGAAGATCCCATGTGCCGTGGAGCAGCTGGGCCCATGAACCATGGCTGCTGAGCCTGCGCGTCCGGAGCCTGTGCTCCACAATGGGAGAGGCCACAACAGCGAGAGGCCCGCGTACCGCAAAAAAAAAGAAGCAAACAACTTTATCTGCATCTTGCTACGTGCTGTGCTCTGAAGATGAGGAATTATTAATGAATCACCAATACTCAGCATGTAGCCTGGCACATAGTAGATGCTCAGTGTATGCTGCACGAAGTACAAATTGTTTAGAGTTTAAGTCTAGGATCTAAAACCAGTAACCTGAGTTGCTCCTGACTCCCTCCCCACCCTTCCCATGCAGAGAGTGTTTGGGGTGCCCTTCCGAGCTGGCCGCCCCTCCCCACACACAGACTCTTCATGCAGGGTCAGCACGGCCCCGCTGAGCAGGCATCTGGTTTCACACTTTCATTCTACAGAAGAGGGCAAAGGAAGTGGCTGAGAGCATGGCCTGCCTGCCTTTGAATCTCAGCTCCATGCTTCCCAGCTTTGCAACCTCAGGAAGGCTGCTCAGGCTCACTGTGCCCCCATCTCCTTGTTGGTGATGTGGGAATTTGAGTTTTAGATGAGATGAATGTCTTAGTGGAAGACTCTCCTTCCTGAGGGATCAAAGATCTTCCCCCAAACCTGCTCTAGCCCAGCCCTCTCTACCCTAGCTGATGGCAGCTCCATCCTCCCATTGGATTTCCCTTTCTCATGGACCTAATATTCGATCTGTCTGCCCGTCCTGCTGGCCCCACCTGCAAGCCAACTCCAGAATCCAGGTCTTACCCCAGCCCCCACTCCACCCTCTCTCACCTGGACTCCTGCAACAGCCTCCTACCTGGTCTCCTAGTTTCCGTGCTGGCCCCCCTGTGGCAAATTCTTAATTCATCCACCAGAGCGATGATTGACAACACCCATCAGATCATTCCTATTTCACCCAGAGAAAAACGAACATTTTTATGCTGCCCCCCAAGGCCTGCATGATCTGCCCCCCATAACTCTGATCTCACCCAGACTCCTCCTCTCTTTTCCTCGAACACGGCCAACAATCACCCACCTGGGCCTGTTGCAAGGGGTGCTCTCTCTGCCTGGAATATGCTTCCCCAGTTACCTGCAACCAATTCCCTCATCCCTTTCAAGTATTTGCCCTAATGGCATCTTCTTCCAACTTTGACCAACTTTGACAGCCATCTGTCCCACGCCGATCCTGGCACTGATATTCCTAAGCTTTACTTTTGTACTTAGCAATGTCACCTTCTAATCTATTACATAGTTCACTGCTGTATGATGTAAATCTTTGTCTTTTCTGCCCACCAGTATATTCCAAGGACTTAGAGCAACGCCTGAACACACAGGCAGCACTGATTGAAGACTGGTTCAATAGATGAGTGAATGGACTGTGGATCAGATGCCGGCTCTTGCACTGTGCTCAGCTTGGAAGATAAAGGGTCAGAAAGAACAAACCGGAAGCCCAGCACCTCCCCCACGAGAGCCTCATTCTCTATTTTCAAGAAGCTCAGTTGTTGCTGGGTTTTTTCCCCCCACTTAAGGGGCTTGCCCAAGGCACTCAATAGTAAAAGAACAAAACGTCAAAACCAGGACTTGAACTCCAGACCATGTGCCCCATCATTTAAGCTGCTCAAGAAAGGTCAAGGGGTCATGCACACTCTCTCTAAGCTCCACGGTGTGGCAGAAAAAACGCTGCAGTTGTTAAAGACGCACCTTATTTTGAATCTCAACAAGGTTAACCTGATAAGCAAACAAGGTTTCAAATGGGAACAAGATCAAAGACGAGAATCCGGGCTTTCCTGGTGGCGCAGTGCGTGAGAGTCTGCCTGCCGATGTAGGGGACACGGGTTCGTGCCCCGGTCCGGGAAGATCCCACGTGCCGCGGAGTGGCTGGTCCCGTGAGCCATGGCCACTGAGCCTGCACGTCTGGAGCCCGCAACGGGAGAGGCCACAACAGTGAGAGGCCCGCGTACCACAAAAAAAAAAAAAAAAAAAAAAAAAAAAAGACGGGGATCCGATATGAGTTAAAAGCATAGTAGGAACATTTAAATAAACCACTCGCCCATTCGTTTCCCTCCATTTTTCTTACGTGTCAGATCCACAAGATGCATTGCTTTAAAATTCATTCTAAGGTCAAAGAAGAAAAACCTGAATCCAGGGAACAGGAGAGCCCTCTGTTTTACTCCACACGTGGATTTTTTTTTACGAAGATGTGCTGTGACCCAGGGGTGGAGGTGGGGGGAGAGTCCTGGACTCCAAAGGGCGATCGGGGGCCCCAGGGACACCTCCTCACTGCAGTGCAGGATTGGGTGGGGAGGTGGCTGGGGGCTCACTTTTCCACCAGGTAAGGGCCGTGTCCCGTCCCTCTCACGTTACTCAGAACAGCACTCAGAAGGAAGCTCTTCACGTCAAGGAGCCCCTCCTCACTCAGGTCTCTCCCTCCTTAATTTAAGATGATGTCATTTTCATTACCTTTGACCCCTAGGGAGTCTGTCAAGTCTCCAGCATAAAGCCTCTTCCAACTGACACCTTTCATGTAAAGGCCACGGGCCGGTCACTTAACCTCTCTGAGCATCCACTTATCTGCCTGGCTCACTCTCGGGGCTGCTGGGAGAATCCAGTGGAAACAAGAAGAGGGACCACCCCCCTCCCCCCGTCATCTTCAACCTTCCCTGCAGGCTGGCTAACGCCCTTTCCTTGACCCACTCCTTCTAGAACCCAGTTGCAGCCCTTTAGCTTCTTTTCTGTGGTTTCCCCAGGCTTCACACACACACACACACACACACACGCCCATTCTCACATCTATACACAGTCCACACTCGCTCTGTCACACTCATGCACTTGCCCATATACACTCTTATACACACACACACTCCACATACACTCACACATTGTCATGCACTCTCATACGTCCATACATACTCACACATGCACACACACACACACTCATACACATGCACACTCACACACATACCATGTGCTCTCCACACCCACACATGTGCACCCTCGCCACTCATACATGCTCACATACACACTCTCACACTCTCACACCTCTGCACACTTGCACACACATCCATCTGCACACTCACACACTCTAAGGTGCAGAGGTTTGTGAAGACCCTCGTCTCTCCCCTCCAGGATTTGAAGCACCTGCCAGCACCAGCCAGGTAGGAAGGGTCACCCCACCAACATGCCCACCAGATGCTTCTACCTGAAGAGAACCTGAGGAGAGGACGCCTCCTTTCTGACTGCACCACATTTGCAAAGAATTACCTCCCTCTGGATAGTAGATTGACCATAAGATAAATAAGGTGGGCTCTTGCCCAGAGGGGATGGGGGCCAGTTAGGAATCTAGAGAACTGCAGCCTTAGCATGTCCAGCCTGGTAAAGAAGGAAGAACCCATCTCCCTCCCAGTTACTGACCCCATAAATTCTCATTACAGTGTCTGGGACCAGGTGGTCAGCCACTGCTATTGGCTTCCAATAGGGTCAGTGGACAACATCTCAGCTAGCCTGGGGGCTCAGTAACTGCCTTTTGCCATTTTAGAGCCACTATCAAAGCAAGACTCCCTTCTGGGGCCTGCGGGTGCGCTCTGGAATCCTCCCAAGTTGGAAATCCCTCATAAGCAGAGCAGAAGGAAGACATCTGTCGAGCTCTGATGCTCCTGGGCAATTTCTAAATGCATCTGTCCTCTCCCAGCTTTGCAGAGTTGCTCAACGACCATCTCAATAAGGAAGGAGCCTCATGGGAGCCAGGGGATTGCCATGACCGGAACCCTTCTACACCAGGAAGTTCTGACCCTATTTCGGTCCACTGGGTCAAAGGGGATAAGGACACCATTTGCGGATTTAAGTTTGGGAAGTAAAAAATTTTAAGTCAAGGCAATCTGAAAAGAGAAATCGATTGTGCACAACTATGAGAAGACACCTTACCCAACATATGGCTAGAACTTCACCCCAGGGGGATCTGAATAGACAAACTCATGCCTAAAAATGAGGTCATTCAACCGGAAATGTCCTTAGAAGCCATTTTTAGATTGAGGTGGTGTTGTGTATCAATCGGATACTGAAGACCTGAAATTCTGCTTCATTGACTCCAAATATGAAATAAGATGAAAAGGGATCCAGGAAACGGAGAGGCCTTTAAAATGAGCTACAGTCTTCACCGGGAAAAATGAAATGTGAAATTGACTGAGCCAGAGCTCAGATCTCAGGACAAACTTGCCACAAGTGGGGCCGTATGTTTTTCATCGATTGAGCTAATATGGGAACCTCTTAGATTACCAAAGCCGATGCCACTTCAAGAAATGGCTCAACCTGCATTTTTCAGAACAATTTGATCAAACGCCTCATCTTTTCTCTTGCCTCTGCATAGGCACATACCAGGTCAACCAATGGTACACAGTATTCTTCCCTCCAAAATCCCTTTATGACCTGTTCAGATTAAAAGGATAAATACATCTAGCATGATGGTGGGAAGATGAGCCAGAATCAGACATACCTACATTCAAACTCCAGCCTCAGTTCCCACTGCCTGGGTAAACCTTGCTGAGTCCTTGTTTCCTCGTCTGTAAAGTGGAGATACTAATGCCCATTTCTCCTCAAATTGTCACAAAGATCAAATAAAATGATGTAAGGAGGCATTGACCCCAATGCCTGACCAAGTAAGTGCTAAATAAATATGAATATTTGAATAAAGACAGCACAGTCCACAGCGTCTCAATCTTTATTAACAATGATTATTGGAGTATGGAGGTTCCTTAAAAAACTACAAATAGGACTACCATATGACCCGGCAATCCCACTACTGGGCATATACCCTGAGAAAACCGTAATTCAAAACGAGTCATGTACCACAATGTTCATTGCAACTCTATTTACAATAGCCAGGACATGGAAGCAGCCTAAGTGTCCCTCGACAGATGAATGGATAAAGAAGATGTGGCACAGATATACAATGGAATATTACTCAGCCATAAAAGGAAACGAAATTGAGTTATTTGTAGTGAGGTGGATGGGCCTAGAGTCTGTCATACAGAGTGAAATAAGTCAGAAAGAGAAAAACAAATACTGTATGCTAACACATATATATGGAATCTAAAATTAAAAAAAAAATTCTGACAAACCGATGGGCAGGGCAGGAATAAAGACGCAGACGTAAAGAATGGACTTGAGGACATGGGGAGGGGAAGGGTAAGCTGGGACAAAGTGAGAGAGTAATATTGACATATATACACTACCAAATGTAAAACAGATAGCTAGTGGGAAGCAGCTGCATAGCACAGGGAGATCAGCTCGGTGCTTTGTGACCACCTAGAGGGGTGGGATAGGAAGGGTGGGAGGGAGACGCAAGAGAAAGGAGATATGGGGACATATGTATACGTATAGCTGATTCACTTTGTTGTACAGCAAAAACTAACACAATATTGTGAAGCAATTATACTCCAATAAAGATGCTAAAAAAAAAAATCATTGGAAAGGAGTGTTTTCGAGTTAATAGGATTCCCTGGCTAAGTGGACATACAGGGCAATTAACACTGGCTGCTGTAGTCAACAGCACCAAAATCTCAGCAGCATTCACATAATAACAGTTTACATCCCTCTCATCACATTGTCCAAAGTTGGCCAGATGGTTCCTTTGGGTGGCCTCCAAGTGGTGACTCAGAACCACAGGCTCCTTCTATATTGTGAGAATGTCCTCTTGATACATGGCCTCTGGGATTGCCAAGAAGGAGAAGGGCAAGCATGGACCACCATGGCCAGGACTGAAAGGGATGCAGACCACACCTGCCCTCATCCCATTGGCTGGAACCCAGTCATGTGAGGCTGATCAAACACAAGGGAAGCTGGGAAATGGAGACTTCCTTTGTGCACAAGAAGAGGAAATGGAATTGATGGTTATTTAGGCAGGTCAGGGAGGGTTAGATAGAAAATCCTTTTTGTTCAAGCATTGTCATTTTACGGTTTTCTTTTTCTTTTTTCTCTTCTTTTTTCTTTTTAGTGTACTCACTCTTCCTTTGGCTTTAGTAAGCAAAGTCTTCTGAATATAGTCTAGACTTTCTTTGATGATGACAGGGTCATCATTCAAAGCATCAGTGGAAATAAACAACAATACATACATACAAAATCCATTAGTATATATATATATATATGTATATGTATATTTATATATATATATATATATATACTAATGGATTTTGGAAACAAATTTTTAAAAAACCACCAATGGAGATACATAAAATCTGTGAGATTTGGGTCTATGAATATTGACAACAGCATATTCTATAGAAAAAAGTCTTTATTAAAACCTTGGTAGAAACTTAGCTTATTTTCTAGACATACATTGGTTCACTCAAATGCTATTTTGCTCCAATCTAAATTTGACTTAGAGATTTCATTTAGAAATCAGCCTTATCAGGAACTCATTTTGCTTTTCAGAAAGCCAACCAGGAGATCAGGTGGCCACAAAGAAGTAGCCACCTGTGTGTTCCTGGAACGCAGGTGTATTCACAGCCTAGCACATCTGGACAGGCACCAGAATATCTGTGCAACTGGTTAGAATTCAGCTTTCTGAACCCCATCCCTAGTGTCTGGACTTGGGTCCAAGGTAGCTGAATATTAACACACTCTACCAGAGTTGACAGGGCTCAACAAAGTTTGAGAATCCACCAATGTTGTAGAAAGGAAACAGTCTTTGGGAATTAGAAGGTCCTGGATTTTGATCTAAGCTCTAATTCTGACAAGATGTGCTCCCTTGGTGGAGGTACTTAAACGTCCCAAATCTCAGTTTTCCCATCCATAAAATGGAGGTGGTACCTCCCCGTAGGTTATCGAGTTAACCAGACAACAAATGTAAAACCGTAAGTTCAGAGTCTGGTACACAGCAGGGGAGCAATCACTGGTGACTTCTGTTCTTGAGAACGACCTCCACACATGGCAAATGTCCATTGAAAACCAACTTTCTAGCCTAGAGAACTAAGCGCTATAAAGGTGGTTTGCTTTTGCCTGAAAAAGTTCCTAAATGTCCATGGTGAACAGGAAAAGAGAGAGAGAGCCACAGAAGTCTGCCATTTCATCTCGAAATGCCTGGGGAGAATCACCATGAACCATTCCCAAGAAAGCCAACGAGGTGGTGCTGAGAAAGGGGCATCTACAAAGCTGAGCCTCTCCCAGGAGAGCCCGATGGATAGAAAAAAGCAGCTCCCAGACCAGCTAAAACCAGTGATGTGGGGGGTCTAGGGAAGGCGGGTGGCGAGGAGGAGAGTGAGAAAGAAGGAGCTTGGGAGATGCTGGGAAAGTTCTCCTACACACAGGGCATCAAAGGCCCGGAAAAGACCTGGGGTGGGGGAGGGGAGCCATGCCTCAGCTTGGTGGAATCTGTCTTTAACATCTCTCTCTAACCCATCTGCTCTCCCTTCTTAAGGAGAGATGGGGGAGAGGAGAGGAGGAGGGGGACGAGGGGGACGAGGGGGGAAAGGAAAGAAAAACAAACCGAAGCAAAAACTCCTCTTAGGTAAAAGCCAGTATTTGCTACAGTTAAAAGCATTGTTTTATCTTCTCTTTTTACAGTTACCTTCTATTTTTGGAAAATGGATTCTGGTGTTTCATTTAGGGTAATGATACACCTGCATTTCCCTTTGGAAAAAAATGTATTTAGCTAAAAAACCAAGTCCATTTAAAGAGTAATCATGATAATACAGTACAAGCAGTAAGAGGATAAGGCAAAAACTGTGGAGAAGGTAAGAAATGACTGGGGTCTGGGCTGGGTTGCCCCAGCCCTTCACCCTGGGGGTGAGGAGAGCAGATCTGATTGGTCTGGAGCCCGGACACCTGTGGCACCTCCTTTGCCCAGGTGCCTTATGCTCCAGGTATATATATTCCTCTAAACATGAACCCCAGCTTTATCTTCCGCTGACACTGGCAGATGTGGTCTTTCACCCCAACCAAGTGGCAAGGTCTGAGATTCAGCTTTGGGGGCTGCGGGAGAAGACGCAGCTGTGTGCACCGTCAGCTGGGCTGGCCAGAGACCTGCCGAGGAGCTGAGCCGGAGCTGCAGCTGGCTTCCCCTGTCCTCCCCCAAGCATCTCCCCTAGGGCTTTGCAGGGAGGAGGGGCCTGGGCCAGAGCAGAAGGCAGGGGTCCGGACTCCCTAAACAACATATTGTCCTAATAGCTGCTACTCCCATCACAGACACAGTGTGGTCGTTCCTGAGTTAGATACGTGTGTGTCTCAAACAATCCAAAACATGTTCAGGTGGCCCTGGGATGCTGTGAACAGGTTCTGCTTGGTTAGGAAATTGACCAAGGAAGAAGAAATGTGAACACATCTCCACCACCTGCTAAGATTTTCTTTCACCAGCAGAGTAACCAGAACTAGCAGCTCTGACATCATTTTCCATGCTCCATCATAACTAGGGGTTCATCAGAACAAGAGGTTACTAACTCTGCCCAGGGGTGACCTTCACAAGACATCCAGCCACACAGAAGCCTTCTTCCCAATAGCTTCTCCCTCCTCTCCCGGGTGAGAGCAAACTCAGAAGCCATTAGGCAGGGACTCCTTTCAAAGGCAACAAAATCGTCCAGTCATCTTCTGGGGTTTTTTTCTCTATATCTTTATGATGGGTAGGAACTTCATATATGCACATTAATAACAAAAGTGTATCCCAAACTTGAGAAAAGGGAATATGATGACCACTGGCTTTGCTGATATCCAGCTAGAGAATTTTCTAAGTCTGCCTGAGCAACAGATTCTCTGGGGAGTGTAGATTTGCTTCCTGAATGATGCCCATGGCTAGGAGCCCAGATGTTCCACAGCCCTATAAGTTTAGGGGGTTTAACCTGTCAAAACTGGCAAGGAGTAATGGTTTTATGGCCCAGTGGAGAAGATGACCCAAAAGGTTATACTTTTATTGCCCTCCTAGACTATTAACCGGTTTAACATTTGACTTAGCAAGCTCATTTCAGCTTGCCTTTCCCAACTGACTTATAAACCCCTGCTCCGGACACGCTCTTCAAATCAGCTACTTTTAACTTCCTGCTGGTTCATTAATTCATTCATTACTGTATTAAGTGAAACGTTAACATGGTCTCACCATCTATTTGTAAAAGGATTCTGTTTTAAACAACAAACAATTGATGTGGACCATTACTTATAAGACAGGTAGAATGATAATAATCAAAATTCAACATTTATTAAATGCATACTCTCTACCAGGCAATGTGCTAGGGGCTTTAAAATTACCATCTACTTTAATCCTCATAAAAGCCCTACAATATGTGTAATATAATTCTGCCCATTTTATAGATGAAAAACAGAAAGGAAGTAACTTGCCCAAGGTCACACCTCCAGAGGGGACAGACTAGGATTCAAAACCAGGCAGTATGGGCCTCCCTGCAAAAAAAGAAAAGGAAAAATTAAAGACACACTTACCATGATACAAGTAAGGAAGCCCCCTACCCCATGAGTTTTTTGCAAACTTAACAAATCACAGAAGCATGCCATAAGTCAGAGGGACTCCAAGTGGTCAAGAATAGGGAGCCACTGAGATGCTTCTGCCAGTCTGGCCCTAACTGATGTCTCTGATACATTTCAGAGGCCAGCCTTTCCCTTCTCTGATGGGGTGGGAGGCATGTAATCCATGCCGCCCTAGGAATGTGCAATGTCCAGGGCTTTCCTGGGTGTGTGGGTTTGGGGTACTGGCTCTATCTGTCCCACCATCTTCCTGGACTAGAAAAGCTAAAACTACATTTCCCAGAAGCCCTTGCAGCGTGAGTTCAGGGCGAGATGCAGATTCCCCCAATCAGATGCACTCATGTGGCTCTTACCTTCCGAACTGAGCTGTGTGGTGGGTGGGCTGGCCGGGCTCCAAGGGCAGCTTCCTGACCTTCACCTGCTGGCCTGTCCAATTCTGTGGTGTTGCTTTAAAAGTCTTTCCTGGAAACTCACAATTGATTTCGTAAGCCACTTAATACCCTGTAATGAATCCCTTTCTGCTACGCTAACTGGAATAGATCTTTCTTCTGCTGCTGAGATCTAAACCTCTCAGAAATCAGTACCAGGAGTAAAATCTGGGATTGGTTATCTGACCTGACGGCATGCGTCTAAAGGGAGCAAAGGGTGTGCTGGCATCCAAGGATGAAGTGGTGGGGAGAGGGCTCCAGGGTGCACAGAGCAAAGCAATTACCCTGGGATCTCCGAGTAGCAACACTGATGTCCCAGAGGCCAGGAGGCATGATGTCCCCGATGGGCAGCATAGCAGGAATGCGTATCAGAATGGCTTAACTCATAGGACTCTGATAGAGGTCAGTTGATCATGGGACCCCGGGGGCTAAAATAGGTGGGCAGACTACTATGGTCCTGCTTGGTCTGTGTAACCAAAAAAATAAAATAAAATCCTCTAGGCCTGGTGAACAGAGGCCTGAAAAGGCACCACAAGAGTCACAGCTCCTCACCCAGTTCCCAGGATTGGCTCACACAGGGCATCAAAGGCCCGGAAAAGACCTGGGGTGGAGGAGGCCAGGCTCCCCTGGGGATCAGTGCTGGGTTACAACCTGTATCAGCTAGCCATTGCTGTGTAACAAACTGCTCCAAAACCTAGTGGCTTGAACATTCATTGTTGCTCCTTAGTCTTTATGTCAGCTGGGAAGTTCTGCTTGAAAATTTTTTTAAAAAATATTTATTTGGCCATGCCACATGGCATGTGGGATCTTAGTTCCCTGACCAGGGATCAAACCCATGCCCCTTGCATTGGAAGCACAGAGTCTTAACCACTGCACCACCAAAGGAGTCCCAGAAGTTCTGCTTGGTTAAACATGCTCAGCTCAGCCTGGCCGGCCTCTCCCTTGCTCTGGAGCCTCTGTAGGACTGGCTTGTCCCTGCCTCATGTGGTCTCGCATCCTCCAGTGGGCTAGCACAGGCTTGTCTGTGTGGAGGAACAGAGGAACAGGCTTGTCCCAAGAGAAAGAATGGAAGCAAGCAAGGCCTTCAGAGGCCTTGGCCTGGAACTAGCACAATGTCATATAAACACTACCTTCTTTCCATCAAAGCAAGTCACAAGGGCATGCAGATTCAAGGAGAAATAGACTCCACCTCTCAGTAGGAGGAGCTGCGGTCACACTGCAAAGGGGTGTGGACACAGGGATAATAGCAACCATTTTTGCAAATGACCTCCCTCAGCACCGGATGTGATGCTGCCAGCCTTCCTCCCAGCCTTCCCCAAAGGGACGTGCGGCCACTGCCCAGTGTGCTGCCCACGGGGGAGGGAATACCCAGACCTTTGAGGGTTGTTGAACACTGGCTTTGAGCTGATGCTAATCCCTGAAATCCTCCGTGAAGGCCTCAGTCCACTGTCACCTCAGTCAGAATTGGGACTTGTGGAGGGCAGATCAGGCTGGATCTGGCTGGCCCAGGCTGCGACACAAGCAGCTTTGCCTCTTGGCACTTGCAATCTTGAGATCCAACAGGGCTCAAGGTGTGGGTGACAGATGGGAGATTCTATGGCGAATCACAGTACCCGCCCATCCCCTGGACTTTGAATGAAAGTCACAGCCTCTGCAGCAAACAACGATTCCCTTTGGAGGCACAGTTCAGCAGCTGCTATCAGACCTGATGGGGAGATTGTACTTCTAGTCCTGGGCCCCTAAAGAGCACCAAGGGACCCCACATAACTGGAGGCGACCCAGTCTACCAGGCCATGCCCTGGGCCAGGCCAAGCGGCAGCCCCCACCTAAGGCATATACAAGAGATCAGGTCAAGCAGGCCCTGGAAATCCAGGAAATTGCACCAGGGAGCGACTCACGCTCCAGCGCACCTACTCCAATGGCTTGGCCATCTTTCCCTCCGCCCACCTGTATCGTCCCAGGGGTCTCCTGTGACCAGCTCACTTAGGAAGAAGGAACGCAAGCCTGGTTTGCAGGCTCTGCACGAAACACTGGCACCAGCCACAACCAGATGCCACCGTACCACAGCCCCACCCTGAAGGCGAGCGGAAAAGGGAAATCTTCCCAGCAGGCAGAACCCCAATGGCACGGCAATTCTCCAGTGGGTCCTGGAAGGAGAAATGAGTGCAGGTCTGCACAGCGAACGTGGGGACTGTCGGAAGGTTTGACCCCATGGTCACGGCCTGGGAAGAGCACGGCTGGAGGAATTTGGGGGGCAGGCCTCCCAGAAAGGCCAGGAGCGTCAGGATGTCTGGTCCCCACAGCAGAGGAGGCTCTCCGTAGCCAGATGGACAAGGTGACCCATTCTGAGACTCCTTCCCCAGCCACCCCATGCCTGCTCTGTGGGCCCATTGAGGAAGGGTTGGAGATTCCAACAGGCGCTCAGAGCCCTCCTCTCCCCTCCCCAGGGCAGCTCCACCCTCCCAGGTGTGACAGAGATAGCAACCGAGCCCCGTGGGAGCACACACCCTGGGAGAGCCAGACCCTTTCCAGCAAAGACGGGCAGACCAGTTAGCCTCGCTGGGACAGGCATTTATCCAGAACACAGATTTGCTTGCCCTGCGCACCATGCTTCTGCCAGTCTACGGCACTGCTGACCGCCTTCCGTGGTGTCTCACCCAGGACTGCTCCTGGCAGAGGCCCTCATTTCACAGACAGAGGAGGAAGCCAGTGATGTAACATGTGGCTCCACTGCGCTTTCCCTGCATCCACCTCCCAGAAGCTGCTGGCATTCCAGAATAGTGGAGCATGGTGGAAAGACCCTGTAAGACTCCGTGGTCGAGCCGACGGCAGCCGATGGTGTGTGGGGCTGAGGGCGGTCTTGTCCGATGCAGTGTGTACTCTGAACTCGCAGACCTCACACGGTGCTCCCCTGCAGGCAGAGCATCTGGGTCGGGGAAACGAGGGAGGTACGCACCCAGTGACTCACGGCAGAGTTTTACATTCTTGCTTCCCATCTCCAAAATCTTAGGCTCTGTTGGTCTAGGGATCTAGTGCCCAAGAGAAGACATAACCAGAGGACCCAGCAGTGGAGCTAATGAAGTGAAAGTACCACCTGACCTTGTGGGGCTAATTGTGCCATTGGATCCACAGGGACCATTCTGGGTGGAGAAATGGATCCTGAATATCAAGGGGGAAATAGAACCGCTCACCTCAACAGGGATAGGGTGACTCTTCTAGATCTCACAAGATTCGGGGGACTGCTTTCTGTTGCTGCAGTATCTTGTGAGGGAGGTGATGAGCTCTACAGTAACCCCATACAGGGAGGACCACCAAGATCCCGGACCTCCCAGGGATGTGCAGTGCTGTACATCGATGCTCCAGGTTAAGAACTGAACCCCGGTGAGATGCTGAAAACAAAGATCACAGAATAAGCAGCAGAAAGAAGTTACGAACATCAACTACGTGGCCTCCCCGGCCAGCTGTGTCCTGGATTTCCTTCTTCCCCTCACTTTGCCCTACTACTGCGAACCAGTGTGTCGTAGGTGGTTGATTTTAGGTTCGTGTGATGGGTGGGATCTGACTCTCCTTTCAGGACTGAGGACAGTTGCATTTTTGTGAGGGATGCTTGCACTGCATTCTGTGGGAGCAGCTGGTCGCTGATGGGACCGTTCAGGAGTTGAAGTTTGGGAAGGAGTAGGGATGGGGGATATACCTTCAAATGGTAGACTGTGAGGGCCCTGTGCACTGGCCTGCTGGTGTCTGCTCCCGCCTCCTTCTAGGCACCACCCTGCTCTGCAGAGGCCAGTACGTAAAACTACATCTTCCAGAATCCTTGCAGCCCAGCTCCAGGTGCAGTTTCTACCATCAAAGGGATACATTCCTGCAAGGAGGGACCATGGACCTGAGTTCTGTGCAAAGGTTGGCGGGTGTGGGGTGACAGCCACTTGGCTGGTGTGGCTCAGAGCAGAGGCCTCTGTGGTCCCAGAGCCTGCAGTTGTAGCTGCGGTCATCCTGCGCAGCAGAAACAGTTTCCTGATGAGAACTGAAATGTTGCTGCCATATCAGTAAACAAAGGATGTTGCAGCCGTCAAGCCATCACATTACAACACCCCGGACTGTGAGCCCGGAGGGGACTCAGGATGGGAAAGCACAGGACATTGGCCCAGAGAGCTGAGGTGCACATCAAAGGAATGATTTCAGTGAGCCCAGACGTTGCGTCTTCCCATACGTAGAAAACCTCTAAATGCATTAACTTGAGATGTATGGTTTTCTTTAATTAGCAGTCATCTTTTGATGTTCCGACCACCTGGTCTTTTGTTGCAAAAACTCCTATATGTCCTGGCTCCCCAACCTGCCCTTCTGTCTTCGGAACAGTTTTCTCAGCGTTATATGAGATGCTGTGTCCGGGGCTTGAAGTCCTCAGATAGCCCGCCAAATAAAACATAACTCGCAACCTTTAGGTGGTGCTTTTTTTTTTTTTTTTCAGTTGTCACTGATCGTGCCTCAAAGCTCAGACTGGAGTTTGTTTCCAGCCCTCCCAAAAGTTGAAGAAGTCATTTCACGCCCTATAATAAACTCCTTTCTGCAAAACTCCTAGAGTAAAATTCTAGGAGTAATGTTGCCTTTTGTCGATCATTCTCTACAAGGGGATCTGATGCATCTGTTGGGGTCTTTCTACGCGAATTTACTGTTTAGAAATTGAAAGGTTGGGTTAAATTGGGAGATGATAATGTATTAATTTGGTCATGAGAGAGGAGGGCATAGAAATGAATTTGGATCATTCAACACCCACTTCCCTACTTAGGATTCCTTTATTTGGTTTCTCTACAAATATTTCAGTGGTAACTCATCAGCTTAAAGACACACACACACACACACACACACAGTGTTTTTACAAAAAGAAATCTTTGAGTCCTTGAGCCATGTGTTCTCTGGATGTCAGATGCACCAGCCAGATCAGAGGTTAAACTGGGAAGCAACTGAAGTGGTCTCTTCCCCACTCTCACCCCCACTCCACCCCTAGCACCAACCACAGGTGCCATAGGACCTCACTCTACTCTGAGGCACTGTCACCTCCCACTATGGTCCTGCCCAGGGAGTCACCAAAGCTGGACAGGAGCCCAAGTCCCAGGGAATAGATGGAAGGAATATACCGGCATTCATGGTGCATGACAGAAGCTATTCTGACATCCTTCGGAACACAAAGGGCATAGGGGCTCTTCTTCCGATGAGATTTTCTTCAGACAAGGGATCGTGGCTGAATTAAGGACCTTCTCAGTTAGATAGAAACACAACTCAAACTTGCTCAGCCGACCCAGGGGACATTCTTGGCTCGTGCAAGTGACGACTCCAGGACATGCTGAGACGACTCCAGCAATGTCATCGGGACTTGGTTTCTCTCTCTGTCCTCAGCTCTGTCCTCCTCACACTGGCTTCGTTCCCAGCAGGCTGACTTCTGGTGACGCTGTGAGCCTGGGTCCCCCAGCTTCAAGATCGGAACAAGATTTCCTCTTTCCAAACAATTCTAGCAAAAGTCCCAGGGTTGAAACTTCTTGAGTCAACTTGGGTCAGGCATCCAATGCCTTTGGAGAGCCCAAGGAAAACTCCCAGTGGCTAGGTCTGGGTGCCATTCCCAAAACAAGATCTGGCAGGGAGGGGGGGTCTGGTCCACAAGACCCGGAACAGACAGAGAGAGGAGGAAGGCATAATCCCCACTAAACAAAAAATAGAGACAGAATAGATGCCAGACAAGCATGACAACAGATGTGCCCCTCTCTGGCTGCACTGGACCAGCACCTCTTCAGTTGGCCCTGTAGGAAGCCAGCTCATCAGATTCTGTGAAGCAGTGGCAGAGTCATGAGGGCAGAACAAGAATCCCAAAGCACAAGCCAGGCTGGAGACCGTTGGGAGCACGGCTGGCCCTCTGCGGCACCGCACAGCCAAGCTCGCCTCCGTGCTGGTCCCAGCCCTTTAAGCAGCTGTGGAGAAGACACTCCATTGTGTACAAGACCTGATAACTCTACAGTGTTCAGCTGCTTGAAGTGAACACCGCAGAGCCCGCTCAGCTGTTAAAACGGCATTAAATAGAAGCTGCAGATGGGCTCCCTGTTCCCCAGCAGGAAGGAGAAAGTGCCTCATCCTCCCAGGCCAAGATGCCCTTCTTGACCTGCTGGGAGGCGGGCCTCCATCTCAGCCTCTCTTCCCCGGAGTGGGCGTGGCCGAGCATACAACCACGCCCATGCTCTCATCCAGCCCATCCTCTTCAATGTGCTTCCTTCATCATAAAAACCATAATTGCTGAGTAATGTCGCCTTTTGTCGATCATTGAGAACTTTTGTGCCGTTTGAAGCTCAGAGAAATCCTGTCTACAGAGGATGGCAGTGGCCGTGGTGGTGACATGGCGTGGTTAGGGCTAGGTGCCAGGGCTGAGGTGGGTGGTCAGAGGGCTGGTGATGGGGGGTTGATGATTGCAGTGGGTGGTAGCAATATGGCGGTGGTGGTGGGCAAGGATGGTGGTGGAGGTGATGACGATGGTGACAGTGATGTCATGAGTGTGGCCATGCTGGTGATGTTGATGGTGAAGGTAACCGCTGGGAGGACAGGTGGTCATGGTGGCCGTGGTGTCATTCCCACTTTGCTGATGCTGACAGTGGCTTGAGACTCTTCAAGCTCAAAATGTTTTGTTCAGAAGAGATGAAAAGATTTATTACCTCTACTCCAGCCCATGCAGCAAATACCCAGGTGGGGCTGCTCCAGGGATGTTTAAACCATTCATCACCGTGTGTCATTGTAGCCATGTGCTTCACGGGCTTCCTGAGTGACTGAAATATCCAGGACCCATTGTTTGGTCCTTCTGGGAACTCAGCCTTGGAACCCAGCCACCATGAGGTGAGGAAGCCCTGGGCCTCAGTGTCTGCTTCCATGCCTGGAGGGGTTGCAATCAGAGCAGAGTTTTAACCTGATCTTCCTGGATATCAGAAGCTCCTTGAATGTCCTGGAAGTGTTTGAAAAAGTGGGTCGAAGCGTGTTTCTGGGATGGGAGCCCATGTGTATTAGTTATCTACTGCTACATAACCAATTATCCAAATTTAACAGCTAAAACCATTTATTATCTCACAGTTTCTGTGGGTCAAGAATCCGGGGGTGGCTTAACTGGGTGGTCCTGGCTCAGAATCCTCGTGGGATTGCAGTCAAGCTGTCAGCTGGGGCTGGGGTCATCTGAAGGCTTGCCTGGAACTGAGGGCCTTTCCAAGGATGCTCATTCAAGGTGGCTGTTAGCAGGAGGCCTCCATTCCTCACTGGCTTTTGGCCAGTGAGATGCAGTTTCACGCCATATGGACTTCTCTGTAGGACTGCTTGAGTGTCCTCACAGTATGGCAGCTGGCTTCTCCCAGAGCAAGGGATGCAAGAGAGAGCAGGGCAGAAGTCGGAATGACTTTTATGACCTAACCTCAGAGGCCACACTCTGTCACTTCTACAATGTCCTATTATCTACGCAGATTGGCTCTCTTCAGTGTGAGAGGGGACCACCCAAGGACTTAAATAACAGAAGGCCAACTTGGAGGCTGGCTACCATAGCTTTCATCATTCCAAAGAGGTCTTGACCCCCCAAAATGATACGCATCTCTGAGTTCTTCAAATCTTGAGGACCAGGTGTCTGTTGCTACAGATTTTTCTTTCTGCTTCCCTTGGAAATGGAGCCAACAGGGAAAGTGATAGTGGCCTGAAATAGGAGAGTGCATATCCTCCTGACCTGTCTCATCTTAAGTAGGTGAATGAGAACAGGGTGGAAGAGGGAAGGAGAAATGCTGTCCCTTGTTTTTCCATCTCTCTTACCAGCCCCATCATTGCCCCCAGAACAAGCTATCCACACACTTTCTACCAAGCCAGGTTGTCTCAAAGAAACTCAGTGGCCTTCTCTTCCAACAGAGCACCTCTGCCTTTTCAAGGCATGAGGCTTCAAGGCAGAGATATAGGGATATCTGTCTGAAACACTCAGAGCAGCAGTCCCTGAGAGGAGGATGACAAGCTCTATGGTGACAAGCATGGCTTTGGAGGCTGATAAGTCTGAATTCTGACACCAGCTCCAGTGTGTAATGGCTATGTGTCTGGGGCCAGTGCCTCAACCTCCATGAGCCACCATGTCCATCCTCACGGGGCTGTTGAGGATCGTTTTAACAAGAAGAATGGACTGTCGCTAAGTGTTCAGCCCTGTACCAAATACTTGACACCTATTGCCTCCTCTCATCCTTGGCATCAGCCCCAGTTTATAAGAGGGTAAAGTGAGGGCAGTTAGGTTCTGCTTTAGGCCAAGTTTGCGAATGGCAGAGCCAGAAACAAAACCAGGAAAGGCTGATTCCAGAACCTGAGTCTTTAACCACCAAATGGGCCCTGAGGCTGGAATGAAGATGGTGATGGCCATGCTGATGATGACGGTGATGATGATGATGGTGGTGGTGATGACAATGGTGATGGTGATGACAGTGGTGGTGATGGTGTTGATGTTGGTACTGATGTTGATGATGGTGATGATGATGATGATGGTGATGACAATGGTGATGGTGATAATAATGGTGGTGATGGTGATGATGATGGTAATGATGTTGGTGATGGTGATGACGATGATGCTGATGCTAATGGTGATGATGATGGTGATGGTAGTGGTGGTGATGGTGATGGTGATGACAGTGGTGGTGATGGTGTTGATGTTGGTACTGATGTTGATGATGGTGATGATGATGATGGTGATGGTGATGACAATGGTGATGGTGATAATAATGGTGATGATAATGGTGGTGATGGTGATGATGGTAATGATGTTGGTGATGGTGATGATGCTGCTGCTGCTGATGGTGATTACAATGGTGATGATAATGATGGTAATAACTATGGTGGTGGTGATGACAGTGATGAAGCAGGGAAAGAGACAGAGTGCCCAGGACAGGGAGGGACTCTTAGGCCAAGATAACCAGTAGGAGTTAGGGGAAATGTGAAGCAGAAAGACAAACAACGGTAACTCAACAAGCAGAACAGAAGGCCAAACCCAGGGCTGAAAGGAACCTCTCCCAACACCAGGGCGAAAAGGAACTGAATCTCATTCAATCCTCCCGTTTCCCAAATGAGCAGACCGAGGCCTAGAAAGAAAAAGCCACTGGTCCGAGGTCACCATCCTGCATCCGCGCACAGGCCCAAGCTCCACCTCCTAGCTCCTAGCGAGGAGTTAGCCACCCAGCCTCAGAGCCCTGGGCAGGAAGGAGACCCTCTCCATAACGAGGTGAGTGCCAACACAGCACTGGGCCATGGGAGGGCTTCCATTCATATCTGTTCAATTCCTGTCAACTTAGAAAAATTCCCAGCCTATGTCAGAAGTCTGGAAGGATGTCAGGCATGCAGCTAGCAAATCACCCAGCCCTGCTTCCTGGGAAGGCTGAGGGGTCCACTGGGGCCTCAGGAAGGCCCTGGTAGGAGGTAGATCAGCCCTAGGACAGAGCCTTTCCTGCCAACCGCAGGTCCCGTCTTAGGGAGGAGCAATGGTGTTCAGACTTGGACCACCCAGGCCTGGGCCGGGTCAACAGTCAGACCCTGGCTGCTGAGTTCACCAGTTGCCCTAGCCACTATAGGCAGCCCTTTCAGACGCCCTCCCCAGCTATGGAGACGTGTCCCCAGGGTGACAGGAAGCCAGCAGAAGGACTCCAAGTCTGAATAGAAGCTGCTCGGGCCCCGTGAGCCTGGAGGCTGGAGGTGGACAGAGTCGGAGCTGCAGGCCTCCTTGGTTGGGCCTGTCCAACAGCTCCAACCCTGCCACCTTCTGCTCACTGGGCCCTTCATGGTCCACTGTCCAGCCACCACCCTCCCTGCCACTGAGGAAGGCCGGCGACCTCAACGAGACTCAGCAGAGGACCTGGGCCAGGAAACCCGCAGGAGTGTCTGCTCACCAGGAGATGGCTTGCTGCCCACCGGGCTCCCCTCCCTCCATCCCTTCCTTCCTGGCCCCCAAGGCTGCAAAGCTGGCTGTCTAGGCGCCAACAGCGCCACCATCAGCTGTCAGCTAGGAAATCCGCCCTCTGGCTCCACCAAGACCCACACTTTGAACAGGGGCTTGGCCCCAACAAGTTGGCTCTGCCTCGGGAACCATAGACCTGATAGAGCCTCCCAGAGTCGGTCTCAGGGCCACGAGGGAGCCTAACAATCACGTCCGTCCTCCTTCCCAGCTGTTAGGTTGGAGCAGCAATGCTGAGGCTGGTGATAACAAGGGCACCAAGGGCCCAACAGAGAAGCAGGGCAGACAGACCCGGCCTGAGGGTGATGACAGTAAAAAGAGTAGGGGACATTGCCTGACGCTCCAGTGCCAGCCTGGGCACACAGGCACAGGGCAAGCTTCACTGGGGGTGCCTGGGTGGCAGCCGCCACTTGGTGAGAAGGAAGATTTTAACATCTTCCCACCTTGGCCTTCAGATTGTCCATTGAGGTCATTCCTGATGACCCCAGGGCCCCCCGAGGGGATCAGGGCACCTGTCAGGACTGAGCTAGTCTGACCCAGGCGCTTCCAGGGAAGAGCCCTGGATGAACCAGCTTTGAGGGGGCATGTATCTAAACCACCCCCACCCCCTACCTGACGACGAAATCCTGGTCCTCACGGAGGCAGGGGTGACAGGAAAGTGGTACCCAGCACAGGACCTGGCACGCACAAACATTCAACAGGGCCACACTGAATGATGGGGCTCCACCCGGAGGAGGCTGTCTGGGGTCCCCTGGGGGCCTCGCCCAGCTCTGCCCACCCACAGCCCCAACACAGATGTGAACGGAAAGCCGGCAGTCCCACCAGAGAGGAAGGCCACAACTCGGGCACAGCAGGGGTTCCCAGCTCGGACCCACACCGGGGGTCCTGACTCACTGGGCAGCAGAATGACCACCTTAACAGGGTGTGGTCTAATGTGGAACGTCCTGAGCAACGGGAGCGTCGTTTGTTATGCGTTACCAGCTCTGTTCTATCCTCCCTGAGTTTATGCTACAGAGGGGACTCTTGGTGGACACCGAGCAGCTTCAGGATGGGCGCTGGTGGCCAGGGGAGCCAAGCACGGGATAAGAGGGAACTTTCAGCCCCACACCCTGGACGGAGAGGGGCTGGGGATTGAGTTCAATGACCAGGGGCCAAGGATTTAAGCAACCACGCCTCTTGTAATGAAACCTCCACAGAAACCCTAAATGATGAGGCTTCCCAGTTGGTGAACCCTGGGCGGTGCTGGGGAGGTGGTGGCCTGGGGAGAGCGTGGAAACCCTGTGCCTCCCACCCCACCCTGCCCTGTGCATCTCTTCCATTGTCTGTTCCTGAGCTGTACCCTTTAGAACGAACTGGTGAGCCGCGTATGCACAGCACTTTCCAGAGGTTTGTGAGCTCTTCTGGCAAATTATCCAACCTGAGGAGGGAGTCGTGGGACCCTCCCCCTAATTACAGGTGGATGATCGGAAGTACAGGTGGCCTGAGACTTGTGACTGGCATCTGAAGGGGGGCAGTCTGTGGGGCTGAGCCCTTAAGCTGGAGGGTCTGTGCTGATGTCAGGCACACAGTGTCGGAGCTGAATTGAACTGTTGCACCCATTTGGTGCTGGGGAATCAGGTAGTAAGATTGTCTCCATGTGCTGCCACGGCCACGTGATGCCCCTGACCTGCAGACAGCTCCCTCCAGGTGGGCTGCCAAGAACCCCCAAACCGGGGGTGCCTCCCTAAAAGAAGACCTTAACCCTCACCTGGTGTGATGCTCGGCACTGCGCAGGGCTGCTTCTGGAGCAACCGACGTTGAACTGAATTCAATTCTCCCCAGTGCCGGGACCCAGACCAGCGCACAGCCCGTCCACCTCAACAGCGTATTGTGGGCAGTGCCGGGACCCAGACCAGCGCACAGCCCGTCCACCTCAACAGCGTATTGTGGGTCTTCAAGGCACACAGAAGGCACCCGAGGGACTGGCTGGATGAATGAATGAATGAATGAATGAGTGAGCATCTGGGCTCCCCGCACCCACGCCCTCACTCCTTATCATGGGCCACCCTCATTTCTCTGATTTCTTGATTGGAACCCCAGGGGCACGGTCCCTGCAGGACATCCTCTGGGCCGGGACTCATAGCTCAGGATGAATTATTCTGCAGGATGTGCTTCCAAGGGCTCTGTGTGCCCGAGTGATCTGTCACCACTCCAGAAAGAAGCTGAGACAACACTGGCTACTCAGCATTTACGTAGGAGGCATTGATGGTCTCTCACCCCGACTGCAGGCGCATGCTTACCTGGACGAGGAAGCGCTACAATGTCCGAGCCCAGCACAAGGCAGTGCCGCCTCTGTCCCACACTCTGGACATCAGTAGCCTCCCACAATCCACCGGGAACCTCGCTCATTCCCTAAATTCCAGGGAACGGCGTCCAGGGCAGGCACCCCTGAGGATTCGGAATGGCAGGGCTAGAAATTCAGTTTCAGATGCTTTAGGCCACTGTCACCGGGAGCGTTCCGCAGGGTGGCAGCGGGCTGGACCTGAGGTTTGAGAGCTTCGTCCTGGACCTCCGCCCTCCCTGACTCAGCCACTGTCCGCAGGAGAGAGGACGCTGGGCACAGCGAGGACCATTTCTGAGCCCAGAGGCGGCAGGGCCGCCACCCAGTGTGCCCAGCTCAAACACAGCACCCTCCGTCCCCGTTACCCACCCTCCCCCAAACCCTCCATCCCACATGGACACGGAGCCAGTGAAAACCGGAGCCCCGGACAGCAGCCCAGCCTTGTCCCTCCGCCTCTCAGCTCCTGCCCCTGCCTCGGTGAATCGTGGGTGATGTCTGAATGAGCTAATCAGACTTGCTTTTTTTTTTCCCCCCAAGTCACAGACTCTGCCCATAACCCCAGCCAGACCCCCCAGAACCCAACAGCTGGGATGGGAGTATAGGAAAGGGGTGTCCCCTCCCCATACCCCAAGTGCACAGCCAGACAGTGATGGGGGAGTGGCCTCAGTCACCCCAGGTACGAAGGACAGGAAGGTCTAAACTGAAACGCCTAGACAATGACCATTTTGCTAACCTGACAAAGATTCTCTCCTTGACCAAACTCCACAGGCTCCTCTGAGACCATTTCAACCAGGTCTGGAATTTTGCCCTTCGGAGTCCTCTCTGCCTTGTCCAATTTTAGCAAGAATCCTGCTAAGTCAGCTTAGCCAGATTCCCCATCTGCCATATCTGGTCAGGTCTCCATTGCCCAGGTGATGTCTGACCACCTGGCCTGCCTTCAGCCAGGGTCCCCCTTACTCCTGATGCTTCCTCTTGGTGATTCTCCGTCCACCTTGCTCCTTGGCTATAAATGCCCACTTGTCCTTTTTTTTTTTTTTGGGGGGGGGATACACGGGCCTCTCACTGTTGTGGCCTCTCCCGTTGCTGAGCACGGGCTCCAGACGCGCAGGCTCAGCGGCCATGGCTCACGGGCCCAGCCACTCCGTGGCATGTGGGATCTTCCCGGACCGGGGCACGAACCCGTGTCCCCTGCATCGGCAGGCGGACTCTCAACCACTGCACCACCAGGCAAGCCCTCCACTTGTCAGTTTTGTACTCAGAGTTGAGCCCAGTCTCTCTCCTACTGCAAAACCCCATTGCAGGTCCCTACACCTGTCATGCCTCTGCCCCCCTTGAATGAAGTCTGCCTCTACCATTCTTTAACAAGTGTCACTGAATAATTTTTTAACAAAACCTTCAGGAAGAAAAAGTGTGTGAATTCACGCCAAGCCGAAAG
Source organism: Lagenorhynchus albirostris (assembly GCF_949774975.1). Classification (NCBI taxonomy): domain Eukaryota; kingdom Metazoa; phylum Chordata; class Mammalia; order Artiodactyla; family Delphinidae; genus Lagenorhynchus; species Lagenorhynchus albirostris. Next base: position 182,286,887 of record NC_083096.1, on the reverse strand, counting down.
TTTGCTTGGAATTCCCCAAGTTTAGAAGCAATTGTCTGCTCCTTCCCGCCTCCATCCAGCAGTTTGCTTTCTCCCAATGAGCCCAGCCCTGAGTCCCACTCAGCATGGGCATCATAAAGCAGCATCTCAGGCTGCAGGCTCGCAGTGATGGGGCTGGGGGTGCAGAGTAGGGGGGCCACGGAGGCTGGGAGCACACAGTCGTCACTGGCTCCGTTAGGAGAGGGTCTCTTGTCTGCGATGTCCCCTATGCCCAGTGCCAGGAGCAGCGCCTGGCACAGAGGACACATTCAGACGTCACTCAGTGGATGAAGGGAACAGACAGTCACCCTGGGAACACGGCTTCCAGAAGGTGCAGGAGTGCTCCGGGAAAGGGCAGATCCCAGAGCAGATGACAGGCGCACGCTGGACCCCTGCTGCAGCAGCCAACACCCGGTCACCTGTGGGTGCAAAGGCCTCAGGAACTGTCCGTGATTCCTCGCAGGGGCAGGGAGCGCCTCTGCGCCACCATGTCTTTTCAGAAACCCAGGGGCCCCGCCGTGCGGGGGCTGTAAAGAGACGCTGGCCGGTGTGATGCAGGAGAGTTCAGAGGAGGACAGCAGGGGACATCAGCCAGCCAGGAATCACCTGACGTCTGGAGGATGCCACTCAAAAAGACAGAGGCAGGAGTCCTGACAAAGAGGGGCCAAGAGGGTTTCCACGGTGACGGAGCTCCCCGGGGAGGGAGGCGGGTGCACAGCCATGGAAAGGCAGCCTGGCAGGTCATGCTGCTCTGGGTCCCCCCACTGTGTCCCAGACACTCAGCTCCCTCTCCAGCATGGGGCTGCCTCCAGGCTGTGGGAGCATCTGAGGCTGTCAGCCCTGCCCGGAAGGCGCTGGCAAACCCTCGTGCCCTTGACGCCCTGGGCAAGATATTCACTCAGGCTCCCTGGCTGTCACTGTCAGAGTTAAGTGGCCTGAGCCTCAGGGAGCTGGGAGCCCCAGGTCCGAGCCCAGCAGGTCCTCCCCTAGTCCTGCAACACTCTCTCCTTCTCCCAGACCCGTCACCATTTCTCTCCTGTAGCACACCCTTCCTCCCCTCCGCCCTCAGGACAGGGCTGGGTCAGGCTCTGGCCGTGACCAGGAAATGAGAAGCAGAGACAAGGAGAGAAAAAGATACAGGGCAGGTCACCGCCCTCAGCCCTGGGTCCCTGAGTCTCACCCAGCGTGGGGTCTCCTGCCCCTCCAGCAGCCCTATAAACGAGCCCACTGGTACCGTCCTCCTCCGATCAGCTCCAACACCTCCTTCCTGGAGTTTATTTCAGCCCCAGCATGCCCTTTGCTTCCTGCCCGCCAACTCCCCCCAAAAATGCAAAAAAGCAAAGCCTGGCCTTACTGTGGGGACCAGGGCATCGTCCCATGTGCCACGCAGGATTCAGAGCTCTCCCTCTGGTTTGCACAAACCCTTTAAGGCTCCGGAGGTCCCGCTGTGTTGTGAGGCTCCTCCGATTAAGACCCCTTTCTCGAAGGGTCTGTCCCACCCCCTCCTCCGTCGCTCAGTAGGGAACCTCCACCCACCCTCCGCCCCCTCCTCCAGGCAGCAAGGACAGTCCCGACAATGCAGCATTACCCAGGCCCGTTGCTGCTGTGAGTTCCTCCACTGGGCACAGGCTTAGAGGCACGGGGTCCCCCTAGCCTGGGTGGAGCCCCAAGGGCCATCACTGGTGAGGCATCCACCAGCCCTCCAAGAAGTGGGAATGCTATAGACTGTTTATGTGCGGCCAAAATCCATACGTTGAAATGCTAACCCCCAATGTGATGGTATTTGGAGGTGGGGCCTTTGGGGGTGATTAGGTCATGAGGGTGGAGCCCTCATGAATGGGATTGGTGCCCTTATACAAGGGACCCCAGAGAGCTCCCGCCCCCTTCTGCCACATGAGGACACTGAGAAGACAGCCATCTATGAACCAGGAAGCTGGGCTCACCAGACACTGAATCTGCCAGCGCCTTGATCTCGTACTTCCAGCCTCCAGAACTGTGAGAAATAAATGTCTGCAGTTTATAAGCCCCCGTCTGTGATATTCCATTCCAGCCACTCGCCTGGCATGGGGATGGGAGCCACAGAGAGAGAGCAGCTCTCCGTCCCAATTACTGTGTCCGTTTAGGGGGTTGTTCCTTATTCTGGACTGTGCCCTTCCTCAGTTTGAGGTTTTGAATGTTCTTCCTTTTATGAAATTTTGGTACCAGAAGTAGTTCAGAAGGAATTCTTCTTACTTGGCAAATAAAAAGTTGGCAATTCTAAATGAGACCCAGGGATTCTCTGATTTTTTAAAAATTTTTATTGACCTACGTAATCCAAAAGTTACCCGTGAGGGGCTGAAACTTCTCACCCAAGAATGACCCACAAGGAGCCCCTCAGCCTTGTTACCGAGCTTAATCATCAACTTCCCAAATGCAAATTAGTTGAGCAGAGACCAGGATGGCGCCTACATAGCATCCTAAGTGGTCTCGCAAGAAGGTGGCTGGGAAGCAGAGGGGGAGGCAAAGGAGGAAGCAGAGGGGGTTTATAATTTCCATGAGCTGAGCTTGTCTTAGAGCAATAAAAATAAAATTAGAAAAATCCTCTTCAGAGGCAAGCACGATATTTTACTCAGTCTGAGCTGCTAATGTGCCTCAGTGCACCCACCATCCAGCCTTCTGCGGACGGGAGATGGACGCTGGGTGGCCGGGCTGGGCACTCCCAGGGGGACATAACTCAGGGGGTCCGAGCGCTGGGCAGAGGCACTGGGGACAGACAGCCCACAGGGGCAGCTCCCGCTGGGGGAGCCCAGCCGACTCTCCCATCCTGCCCACCCTGGGGAGGGGAGAGGGTGGATATCCTAGCTGTGAATTCATTTGTTCGTCACCAGAATCCAATTTTCCTCCTGATGTGGAGGAAATCAAATGAGAAAAATAAGACAAGCAAGCAACCAGCAGGGAGTGACATGAGCCCTTTACTGGGACAACTTCATCAGGCAGCCTGAGCAGAATGAAGACCACACCATCTCCTTCCAGGCTGGCATGAATCGGAGACCCCGTCTTCCCCCAGTCAAGCAGCCTGGTCCCCAGATTCCGCAGGTGCCGTGTGTCTGTGGGTCCAGCCTGGGCCTGGGGAGGTGGGGATGCTCCAGGAATCCGGGGCCACTTCCTGACAATCTTTTCACTGAATTTCACCCCAGGGCCGTGGCTAGAGGGAGCCCAGCCAGGGCCGCTTTGGATAATTCAGACAGTGCTCTACGGGCACATGTTATAAGGCATCTCGCTGCAAAGCCGCCCCTTGACTGAGACCCAAGGACGGTCTCGCCCCAAACCTCCAGGAATGGCTCAGACAGCTCAGTCTGTAGAAATCCCAGGAGCCCCTGGGGGCCAAGGACTGGGTCCCCTCCACCTGACACGGGCCTCATTCCACACCAGCTCGACTTGAATGCCATCATTCTAGGTTGCACAGGACATCAGGGACGGGGCCCAGCTAGAACCTGCGTCCCCCTGGAACTCATGGCTCTGCCCGCACACCAGCCACCTGCCTCCCCCACAGGGAGCCCCGATGAGTGTTGTGAGACTGCAAAACCAGCTTCCTCTACTCCCAGTGTTCCATGATCAAAATAGTTACTATAAAGCATGCATGCACACACGCATATGTGCACACACATTAATACACATCTGCACATGCACGCACATATACACACACAAACACATCAGTTAGACACCTCATGGCGTCCTTCAGAGTGACCACTCCCCAGTCTAGGGCTATCTCCCTGTGTGACCTTGGAGAAGTTGCTTGGCCTCTCTGGTTCTTCACCTTTAAGATGGCTTTGTGGAGGGACTTGTTCCTCGTGTCCTCCCAGGTCCCTCCAGATTCTATGATCTGCCTCAAGGAGCCCTCGGTCTTTAGGGAGGACAGACTCTTGGAGCAGAAGGTGGAAGAAGGAAGCCCTTGAAAGGAAATCCCAGGCTCCTCCAGAGCCCAGAGGATGGTGGAGGGGTTCCTCTGAGTGGAGGAACCCTGGAGAGCATCCTGGAAGAGGTGACATCAAGCAGAACCTTGAAAGGAAATAGAATTAGACACGTGGGCAGGGCGTAGGCAGGGGGAGAGGATGCAAGCAGCGGCTCCACCCTCCACCCTGCTCCCTCCCACTGTCACGTCCAAGGGCAGTGGGACAGCCCAGCTGGGCCCAGGTCACGTGATTGCGCTTACCAAGGAAACACCCCCTTCCCTGGGCATGGGGGGCCGCTGTGGATGAGCAATGTAGACGCCATTGCAAGCTGAATATCCTAGCAGAGGCCAGAGATGACCAAGCTCCGGCCCAGCGTCCTGGGCATTCTCTCTGGACCACCAGGCCAGCTTGTTTCCCCACCCTGCTCCCCACCTCAAGGTTACTCTTTTTCTTTAATTGAGATATAATTCCCATACATAAAGTTCACCCCTTTAAAGCGTACAATTCAGTGGTTTTTACATTCACCATGTTGTGCAGCTATCTCCTGTAACTAATTCTGGAAGATTTCATCCCCCCACCAAAGGAGCACTGTACCCAGTAACAGTCACTGGCCACTCTCCCAATCCCAGGCGACCACTAATCTACCTTCTGCCTCCGTGGATTTACCTCTCTGGATATTTAATATAAATGGAATCACACGATGGGCCTTCTGCGTCTGGCTTCTCTCACTAGCCTGTTCTCAAGGTTCACCCACGTTGTAGCACGTGTCATGCTTCATTCCTTTTCCATGGCTGAGTGATACCCCATCGTATGGATGGACCACATTTGTTCATCTGTTGATGCCTCGGGGCTGCCCCTGCCCTTGATTCTAATCGACCCACCTCTGTGGAGGTCCAGCGAAGGTCACGGTTTAGTTAAAGCTGAGGTAGTGAAGGACAGACTAAGGGGCTTGCGTAGGGTCCTGGGGGGGCGAGGAGGAGGGAGGGGGGAGGCAGGGCGGGACAGCCCCTTGCAGGAAAAGGTGAGCCTCCTGCGCGGAGGGGCAGCTCTAGACTTTGGGGTCATGGTGCCTGGGCCTCGGGGCAGCTCCGGGCAGGGCTGGGCTGGGCCTGGCGGGAAGGCGTCAGGGCTGAGATGCCGGAACGCAGAGGGGCTTCCTGCCTGGACAGTGCTCTCCTGGCAATCAGGCCAGGGAGGGGTGGGAAGTGACTGTCCATGGGCAGCACCTCGTGGGGCAAAGCTGGTTCTTCCCTACACTCACTGCTTCATCCCTCTGTACAGTTGAGAGTCCGTGGGGCCTCGGGAGGAGCCCCTGCCTCGGGGATTCAGGGCTGAGAGCGGGCGGCTGGTCAGCGCCTCTGGCCGGAAGCAGGCCTCCGGGAACGCCCGGTCTGACCAGCCGTCCCGATTCTGCCGTGAGCTCCTCTGGCCCCCGGGATCCCCTTTGGAGGTGGGATTGCTGACGGGAAGATGTCCTTCATGGGAGAGCCACCTGCCTTCCTTCCTGCACACAAAGATTCATGGCTGGCAGCGGCAGTAGATCAGCCTCCACACCGTTGCTCATTAGCTGACATATGTGTTTATGAATAAAAGGCCTCTCTAATTAAAGCTGTCACATTAGCGCTTTATGTATCTCTCCCAGGTTGAATGTGGCGAGGGCCTTAACTGTCTGTGAAGTTGGCCTCGACTCCCGCAGGAAGCAGAAGGGTGCAGGGACAGGCTACCCTCCCGCCCACACGGGTAACAAGCCCCCAGTGCCTGGACTCAGGGGGCAACTCAGCCCCCCAGAGAAACCACATTCCTTGCCCCACCCTCGAGGCCCTCCCTGGAGTCTGTGGCCTGGGGGTCCTTACACTCTGCCCCAAGGACCCAGGGCCTCCAGCTCCCCGGGCGCCACCCCTCCCCCGCCCAGGACACGCCCGCCTGCCAGCGTGCAGCTGTGCTGGACGGTGAGCTCCCAGGGGTGGGCAGGGCCCGTGGTTTCTTCTCCATGGGGTTCCCTAGGGCCTCACCCAGTGTCCCCACAGCTCTTGGGTGAAGGTGGTATCTCACCCTGGCTCTGCCTGGATCGCCCTTTCCTGCCCACCTCCCACCCGTTCTCACCCCTGTAAGGGTTTAGCTAAGTGCAGGTTTTTCCCCTCCAGGGAGACCCCTGCCTGCCCTGTCCTTGCTCAGGTTCCCACAGCCCCGTGCTCGCCTCGAGCATCTCAGCTCCATGTCATGGGCACATTTCATCCACTGCTATTGAGCAACACGGAGCAGGGGGGCATCTGCCTCTGTTCCCTCAGCCGCAAGCACAGAGCATCCTCGGGGTCACCAGAAGCTTCCCTGGAGCAGCCTCTGCTGAAACCAGCATTGCAGACCACATTGACCCCACCCAAGACCCCACCCAGGGCAGGAGTTCTCAAAGCCCGGCTCCATCAGCAGCCCCACACAGCTGCGTCACCCAAGAGTTCCTTCACTACTTACCTGGCCTTGGGGTTCAAAGACCTTTCTAGAACATTCTAGAAAAGCAGTCTTGACTCTCACGTTGGGGCCCGAGGAGCTCAACACACAAGACCCCAGTGGTGTGTTGGATGACTGTTGGAACTCCACCCTGCCCCGGAGCAGGGCTCCACCCCATGCCCTCTGCCCTGTGTCCCCCAGTCAGCCCGCAGAGCACACAGCTGGCCCCAGGCACAGTGGACTTGGTGTGGGGCTGGCTTTGGCCAGCGGAATGTGAGCAGGTGTGCCGTGATCTGAGCTAGCAATTGTTCCTGGAGGGCTGACTTGCCCTCTGTGTGTCTGCCATCCTTGAGAACCGCCCCCTGGGAGGCCCTGGTCCCAGAATGAGGTTCTCCTGGAGCCAAACTGACCCTGACCTTCAACCTGAAGCAGATCCACCACTGTGACCACAGAATCATGAGCAAAAAAGAAACACTGCTGTTGTAAGCCACTGCGTTTGGGGGATGTTTGTTTTACAGCATTGCTGCAGCGTGAAGCTGCCTAATACACCCCTCTTCTCACCATCTCTGAACCAACTGAGATAAAGGGACCAGCAGGCTGATGGAAACAAATGTCAGGTTTCTACTGATGAAGGTGAGTTCACAGTCTGTGGCTTAGGTGAGGGCAACACCAGTTCCCTAACACTCTCCCCAGACCTGGGTAGAATCGCCTACCTTTCACAGGTGGAGGCAAGCAGACCAGAGCACGGGCCCACAGTGGGCTGGCGAGTCCCCAAGACAGAGGGCAGTGGGGACAGGCTGAGCTTCCCAGGCCCAGTTCTCCTCCCGAACTCCCCAGCAGGGCTTCTCGACACCTCCCTGTGGGATCCCCAGCCCTACCCCTACCCCCACCCCAGAGGAGTGGGAAACAGGACCAGCTACATAGTTTTCAGGGCCCCCAGCAAAATGAAAACACAGGGCACCTTGTTGAAAACTTGTTAAGCATTTCAAGACAGCAACGGCAGAGCACTAAACCCCACCCCTAGCTAGTTAACACCTCCTGCAGGTGCTGGGGACCCCTCCGTCTACCTGGAAAGGGCCATAGGGATCAGAGGGCAGCATCCCTCCCAGGCATCTTCTCCCAACTCCAGCCCCACACACTGCAGAAAACTAATCAGAATCCCACCCAGGACACCCAGAAGACTGTAGTGGGGCAGCCCCTGACCAAAGCCAGCCTCCCTGTGCAAACTGACAAATCCAAAGACTCAGGGGGACAAATCTTTGCCAGGCTCCCAGGATCGTGGTCCCGGGCTCACGCCACTTCCTTAGCTGTTACGCACGGGATACCTTAATTATACTGGTGAGCGAGTGCCTGGAAATCAGTTCCCAATCATATTTCATCTCACATGACTCCGGAGCTGTCAATCTAACTCTGATCCGTGCATCTCATGCAAGCCTAATTGTCTCTGCAGCTTTAAACGGTGACATGAATCCACCCTCGGACATTTCTGGTTCATGGAAGCTAAGGAAAGACCAGGGCTCATCCATAATCCTTAAGAAATATTATTATCCTAGGAAAATTATTCAGCTAGTCTACTTTAATAACCCTGTGTGGGGCCCTTGATATACTGTAGTCTTTACAGGATTCATTTCAAAAATATTACCTGTCACTTTCCAACCAACTGAAGCAACAGGGAGGCACCCAACATGGACTCTGATAGGGGTGCCCATCTGTCAGCTTCATATGCCATAAAGAGCCGTGGCGCTGCTCCCTTCGGGGCATAAATCTCCCCAAGCCTAGGGAGGGCTTTAGGGGCGCAGGAAGGAAGAGCAGTGAGAGGCTCCCGCCAACACTCAAGGAAGGAGCTGGAGAAGCACATTGCGCTTCTTGCCCAAGGGGGCGACAGCTGATCATCTGTAGCTGGGGGCCACTTCCCCGCTCCCCGCAGCAGACCGGGGCCAGCTCTGCCTGACAGCCAGGAAAGCCAGGGCTCACCTCCGTCAGCACCCTGGCCTCAGGGTCTGCAATGCAGGAGCGTCAGCACCCTGGCCTCGGGGTCTGCAATGCAGGAGCGTCAGCACCCTGGCCTCGGGGTCTGCAATGCAGGAGCGTCAGCACCCTGGCCTCGGGGTCTGCAATGCAGGAGCGTCAGCACCCTGGCCTCGGGGTCTGCAATGCAGGAGCGTCAGCACCCTGGCCTCGGGGTCTGCAATGCAGGAGCGTCAGCACCCTGGCCTCGGGGTCTGCAATGCAGGAGCGTCAGCACCCTGGCCTCGGGGTCTGCAATGCAGGAGCGTCAGCACCCTGGCCTCGGGGTCTGCAATGCAGGAGCGTCAGCACCCTGGCCTCGGGGTCTGCAATGCAGGAGCGTCAGCACCCTGGCCTCGGGGTCTGCAATGCAGGAGCGTCAGCACCCTGGCCTCGGGGTCTGCAATGCAGGAGCGTCAGCACCCTGGCCTCGGGGTCTGCAATGCAGGAGCGTCAGCACCCTGGCCTCGGGGTCTGCAATGCAGGAGCGTCAGCACCCTGGCCTCGGGGTCTGCAATGCAGGAGCGTCAGCACCCTGGCCTCGGGGTCTGCAATGCAGGAGCGTCAGCACCCTGGCCTCGGGGTCTGCAATGCAGGAGCGTCAGCACCCTGGCCTGGGGTCTGCAATGCAGGAGCGTCAGCACCCTGGCCTCGGGGTCTGCAATGCAGGAGCGTCAGCACCCTGGCCTGGGGTCTGCAATGCAGGAGCGTCAGCACCCTGGCCTGGGGTCTGCAATGCAGGAGCGTCAGCACCCTGGCCTGGGGTCTGCAATGCAGGAGCGTCAGCACCCTGGCCTGGGGTCTGCAATGCAGGAGCGTCAGCACCCTGGCCTGGGGTCTGCAATGCAGGAGCGTCAGCACCCTGGCCTGGGGTCTGCAATGCAGGAGCGTCAGCACCCTGGCCTGGGGTCTGCAATGCAGGAGCGTCAGCACCCTGGCCTGGGGTCTGCAATGCAGGAGCGTCAGCACCCTGGCCTGGGGTCTGCAATGCAGGAGCGTCAGCACCCTGGCCTGGGGTCTGCAATGCAGGAGCGTCAGCACCCTGGCCTCGGGGTCTGCAATGCAGGAGCGTCAGCACCCTGGCCTCGGGGTCTGCAATGCAGGAGCGTCAGCACCCTGGCCTGGGGTCTGCAATGCAGGAGCGTCAGCACCCTGGCCTGGGGTCTGCAATGCAGGAGCGTCAGCACCCTGGCCTGGGGTCTGCAATGCAGGAGCGTCAGCACCCTGGCCTGGGGTCTGCAATGCAGGAGCGTCAGCACCCTGGCCTGGGGTCTGCAATGCAGGAGCGTCAGCACCCTGGCCTGGGGTCTGCAATGCAGGAGCGTCAGCACCCTGGCCTGGGGTCTGCAATGCAGGAGCGTCAGCACCCTGGCCTCGGGGTCTGCAATGCAGGAGCGTCAGCACCCTGGCCTGGGGTCTGCAATGCAGGAGCGTCAGCACCCTGGCCTGGGGTCTGCAATGCAGGAGCGTCAGCACCCTGGCCTCGGGGTCTGCAATGCAGGAGCGTCAGCACCCTGGCCTGGGGTCTGCAATGCAGGAGCGTCAGCACCCTGGCCTCGGGGTCTGCAATGCAGGAGCGTCAGCACCCTGGCCTCGGGGTCTGCAATGCAGGAGCGTCAGCACCCTGGCCTGGGGTCTGCAATGCAGGAGCGTCACCGGGCTGCGTCCCAGGGACACGGATGTGTCCGGGGTGGATGGCAGCTGACACATCGGCCGAGCCTGAGACACAGCTGCCGAATGAAGGAAGGAACAAACCAACCAGCCGGCCATCCGACACAGCATTCCAGAAGGGCCACAGATATTCACTCGAGGGCCTGCAGGGCCAGGTACCCAGGGAGATTGACGGGCGCTGAGACCGCAGCCCGTCTTCCTCCCACCCCGCCTCTCCCAGTCTCACCTCTGTCTCTCCCCGGAGGCCCCAGCCTAGAGCACCTGCCGCGACAGCTGCCCAGCCCAAGGACGGGCTGTCACAGCTGAAGCCCAGGCCCTGTGGGGACCCCGAGGGGTCAGGGAGAGGTTCTGGGGTCTGCTCCCTCAGGCCACCAACTTCAGATCTCTTCCAGGCCATGCTGCTTCCAGAAATAAATCGCTTCCACACCCTCACTGATTTTTGTCTCTGTTTTCCCAGCTTCCTTTCGCAACTGGACATTTCGGGCGGCAGATCGGAACTCACCCGGCACTAACCAGCCTCTTCAAAGCCGTCCGCAGCAGGACCCTGGCCTCGGCTCCCAGTGGCTTTGGGGAGGAGCCAGCAGGGCACATGGAGGCCTCTCCCTTTGTTCCTCCAGGGAAAGGCGCCATCCGTGGGGCCCCATAAGATGGGCTGCGGGGTCCACCTGACTCAGGTTCAGACACCCCCTTTTTCTCTCACAACCTTGGACAAGCCACCCAACCTCGGGGCCTCAGCACCCCCACCTGCCAGCCCCAGGGTCCGGGAGGACCAAACACAATGCAGCAGGCTATGGTCCAGAGTGGCCTGGCCGCCCACGGCATCAGGGACCAAGCACTCCACTCTGCCATTCGGGGTGTGGCCTCTGCATCCCAGGCTCCCAGGAGGGAAGAGGAGCCTGCATCCCGTCGCAGGGACACATGTCCCCCTCCTCCTGCTTGGCAGCCCCCCAACCTGCCACCTTCTGGGAACACCCCTGCCCCCCAATCCTCTCCCCGCCTCCTGCAGGGCAGGGCACCAAACACCTGACATGGGATCTCCTTAATCCTATAGCATCCCTGAGGCAGCGATGCTGTTGTCCCAACTTACAGGTGAGAAAGTTGAGGCTCAGAGAGGTGAAGAGCATGCCAAGGTCACCCCGCTGGTGAGCGATGGGCTCTGAAGGGATAGATCCGCCTAGTGACGAAGACAATGCCCACTTACATCGTGAAGTGCTTGTCAGGGCTGATTGACAGGGAGGCTGAGGCCCAGAGAGTTTGGCCAGTCCCCTGGGTGGGGGTGGGGAGGCAGGACACTGGACGTTTGACTGCAGGGGCCAGGGTCTCCCTCCCGTCTCCACCCTGGACCTTTCAATCTGCCTCCCGGGAGTCTGCTGTACACACTGGCCGTGGGGGCAGCAGGGCAGCAGGGAGCAGGCCACCCAGACCCAGGCCTGAGCACCTTTCCTGAGACCTGACTCACAGATCTGTCCTGACCCTAAAGAGAGAGAGGAGTCAGGGCCCCCCACAGATCCTGTCTGGGTACCCCGAGCCACAAGTCCAGAGAGTGGCAGTTACGTAGGCTTGGAGTTATTGGGAGGGAGTTAGGGGCTTCAAGCTGCCACCACCTCCCTCCAAGACCCCCAGTAAGTGTCGAAGAAGACAGCAGAGGCCCACCGCCTCCTCTTGTTCAGGAAATGACCAAGCATGCCAGCCAGCACGAGACAGGAGGAGCTCAGCAGGGCACCGCAGGACGCAGGACGTGGGGAGAATGGCCAGTCAGCTCCCTCCTGGGCCCCAGCGCCCAGTTCCACAGACATGCAGTGACCAGGGTCTGCCCGGGCTGGGGGCAGCGGCCAGGCCCCGGTCGGAGCCCCGAGGCCCCAGTTTTCTCTTTCTGGTTCTCACAGCACCTTCTCTTACAGGGCCAGCAGTGGGGCCGGCCGTCCCCCTGCCCAGCACCTCGCAGCCTGACTCAGACCGCAAAGTGGCTCCAACCTCGGCAAGGGGTGAGGCTGGGGCTGCTGTGGTTTGGGGGTGGCCAGGCGACAACAGCAGAGAGACATCGCACTGCGGGCGGGAGAGACAGAGACACAGCACAAGAGGCCCTCGCAGAGAGAGGCGGGGGGGGGTAATGTGGGGGAGGGGAAGAGGGCAGACTGGTGCCCACTGGGCCGAGTACCGACGAGGATGCCTCTGCAAGTTCAGGCCTCTCGGTGCGTGACCGAGTGGGACAGAGAGCGGAGAGCCCAGTCCAGGACCGGGGGCCAAGGAGGCTGGGCTGGAGCAGGCTCCCCCCGCCCCCATGACGAGACCAGCCTGGCGCCGCTGCATCCAGACCCAGTGAGCATCAGAGACACCCTGGACGAGGTTCAGGGCCCGGCTGACCCAGCAGGGCCCTGTCCCGGTGGCGGGATGAGAAGCAGAGACACGGGGCAGCAGGTTGAAGCTGAGCTGGGGGTGCCTTGCTTGTCTTCTGGCAACAAAGGGGCCCCTCCCTCCCCTCCCCACTGGGCCCCACTCCGTCCAGCTGACCCACACCACGCACTCCACTGCAACCTAGTGACAGGGGAAGGACCCAGGATGTGGCGATGGGTGACCCGGGTTCTAGCCCTGCTGCCGGCAGCAAGTCACACAGCGCCTCTGGGGCTCAGCTGTCCGGCCCACAGAGCAGAGTGTCTGTGGGGCTCTCCCAGGCCCAGGCCTGGCATGCAACCCAGAAAGAGGCTGCAGAGGGAAGGCGGGTGCTGCCGTCAGCCGTCAGCTCTTATGAGCGCCGGGACCAGGAGCTTGCGGGGGTTTGCTTTCGCCTAGTGTTCCAAACGTGAAGTAGCCAGACCAGGATAGGAGAGGAGGCTGTCCCAAGGGTGCATGGGGCAGAGTAGCAGCATGGACATCCCAGAGCAAGGACGGAGGCGCCCAGCAGCCCCGTGTCCTGGGCGCCCAGGCCGAGCTGCTCTCTAGGGTCCACCAGCCCAGACAGCAGGAAAATGTCACAATGTCACCAAGGACCCAGGGGACCCTGAGAAGGCATCCCTGGGGCAGGGAGTTGTCAGCACACCTGGGGGGATGCTCCCCCCTCCTGGGCAAAGCCGGTGGAGGGGTCCCTGCCTGTCTATCTCTCCCTGGCCCCACTCAAAAGGTGGCCATGCAAGGAAGAGGGATTTCTAGGCAAGCCACATTCGGGTGGAATTCAGACCCAGGTTTCCAGCTGGCGGGAGGCCAGCCCAAGGAAAAGCCTGTCCAACCCTGAGCCATCAGAACTGGCCCAAGGGGTCCGAGGCCAGAAAGACCTTGACCTTCCGACTTTGAACGCTGAACACCAGCCTTGCCCTCAGCGACGGAAAGAAAGAAGGCATTACCTGCAATTGTATGGCTTCCTGGGGCTGGAAACCAGGAGGCGGGGCTTCCAGATCAGGGCGGCCATGTACAGTTGTGCAGGTTGTGCATCTGCTGTGAAAGTTGCCCCTCGAGCTGTGCGGCTGGGAAGGGGCTGAGGCCAAGCAAATTTGGAGGCGACTCGGGGTCACGGCAAGCACCTGGGCTGATTCCCAGCTTATCACCTCCTGGCTGTGCAACCCGGGCACACGTCTTAACCTTGATGAGCTTGGTTCTTCATCTGTAAAGTGAGCATCACAGCATCTCACTTACACAGTAGCTGAGGAAACAGAATGAAATGTCATCTGAAAGGTGCCTGGGGCCACACCTGGCACAGAGCAGAAGCTCAATAAACAGTAGGTCTCTAGAGTTACCATATGATCCAGCAATCTCACTCCTGGGCATAGATCCAGAGAAAACTCTAATTCAAAAATGCACCTGCACCCCAACGTTCATAGCAGCACTATTTACAATAGCCAAGACGTGGAAGCAACCTAAATGTCCACTGACAGATGAATGGATAAAGAAGATGTGATATATATATACAATGGAATATTACTTAGCCGTAAAAAAAAGAATGAAACAATGCCATTTGCAGCAATACGAATGGACCTGGAGATCATCATACTAAGTGAAGTAAATCAGACAGAGAAAGACAAATCTCATATGATATCACTTATATGTGGAATCTAAAAAATAGTATAAATGAGCTTATTTACAAACAAAAACAGATTCACAGACAGAAAACAAACTTATGGTTACCAAAAGGGAAGATGAGGGAGGGGTAAGTTAGGAGTTTGAGATTAGCAGATACAAACTATTACATATATATATATATATATATATATATAATTTTTTTTTAATACAGTAAGCCTCACCACTATGCTGCCCAGTAATTCCCGGCCTCGTTTCCAGAGACAGCTGCCCTAGCCCCGGCCTCCCCGTGGCCCATCCCTAGGGGAATGTCCATGGACCAGCTCCCCGGCCTGGGCATCATCCCTTGTCTCAGGACCCAAACCGCTTTCCCAGCTCAGATGTTTAATCCAGTAGTCATTTCTCCAGGGGCAGGACATCAGGACGGAGGCTGTCTTCTGCTCTGCCCGCAGCCATTGGTGCCCAGCTCCTGCCCCCGAGGGAAAGATAAAGCCCTTGAAGGCAGCGTTGGGGGGGCGGGGGTGCTCAGGTTGAGTTATTTTGTTTGCGGTTTTTTTTTAACATCTTTATTGGGGTATAATTGCTTTACAATGGTGTGTCAGTTTCTGCTTTATAACAAAGTGAATCAGTTATACATATGCATATGTCCCCATATCTCTTCCCTCTTGCATCTCCCTCCCTCCCACCCTCCCTATCCAACCCCTCTAGGTGGTCACAAAGCACCGAGCTGATCTCCCTGTGCTATGCAGCTGCTTCCCACTAGCTATCTATTTTATGTTTGGTAGTGTATGTATGTCCATGCCACTCTCTCGCTTCGTCCCAGCTTACCCTTCGCCCTCCCCGTGTCCTCAAGTCCATTCTCTATCAGGTTGAGTTTTGATTAAATGCAAGACCCTGGTTAGGAGAGCGTCAAGCTCATGGGCTCGCCCCGCAGCCCAGCTGCCTCAAGGGAAGCCCGTGAGCCGGTGTTTGAGTCTCTTGGTTCCGCTCTTTGAGGATCACTTGGTAAATGAAACGCAAAGGTTGGGGCGGGAGGGGGCAGGATCCGTGAGGAAGAAGCCGGAAGGCTTCGTCTGGAGTCGTGCCTTGGAGGAACACTAATTGAGCAGCTACGACAAGCCAGGCCCTGGGTGCCCGGCCGCCAGCATCTTGGAGATGGACGAGTCTCCTCGCTGCGCAGAGCTGAGATTCACCAGCCCTGTGAAGCTCGTCTCTGGTTTCACGGCTCGATGCGCTTGAAAAGGAGTCGCGTTGTCTGTTGGGGAAACAGCCAGGCTCATGACCCGCAAGCTGGTCAGGCAGCGCCCCCGGCAGCACGCCCACCCTGCACCCCGCTCGGGGCTGCCGGCACCTTCCAGCCCCTCGGCAGTTTGGAGGAACTTTCTCACGCCTGTTGTTCAGGGGAGGTTAGTCCCAGCTCTACCTCTGGAGCCCCAGGTATGGCACTGTTAGTGCAGGGACCTGCAGGCTGACGGGGAGCCCACAGGGGCCCAGCCAGCGCTCTGGAATCTTCCACCCACACTTGGCTATTCAGGCTCCTGGCCCTCCTGCAGCCCAGCTGTAAGTTAGAAAGGAAACATGACCACCCTGGCAGACCCTCTGCCCATCCCCGTTCAGTCCCTGCCAGGAGCCTGCTGCAAACACCCTCAGCTCGCCATCCAGCCTTCCTCCTGGGCTGCATGAGGCTGGCCAGACCTCTGAGAGCAGCTGGGTATGGATGGAGCTGGAAAGGGAGTGACCCAGCCCCTCATCCTTGGTGGATGCTCCCCAGGCGTGTTCTCCTGGGCCCAGGGGAACCCGCTGACCACAGTGGAAGCAGCCTGACATCTCTCCCTCCGTGGACCCCTCCCCTTCCCCAGCTGGCCGCACCACCCCCCTCCAGTCTGAGAGCTGGGAGGTCCCGCTGCACAGAAATGAGTCCCAGCAGCACCAGAGGGCTCGAGCCCAGCCTGCAAAAGGTTTGATGCAAATACACACGCATCGGGATCCAGTAACTCAGAGCACTCCATACTCACTCTCTTCACTATTAAACAAAGTTTCATTAAAAAAATAAACCTCCTTTTGCACAGCAAAGGTAACCATAAACAAGACCAAAAGACAACCCTCAGAATGGGAGAAAATATTTGCAAATGAAGTAACTGACAAAGGATTCACCTCCAAAATATACAAGCAGCTCATGCAGCTCAATAACAAAAAAACAAACAACCTAATCCAAAAATGGGCAGAAGACCTAAATAGACATTTCTCCAAAGAAGATATACAGACTGCCAACAAACACACGAAAGAATGCTCAATGTCATTAATCATTAGAGAAATGCAAATCAAAACGTGAATGAGATATCATCTCACACCGGTCAGAATGGCCATCATCAAAAAATCTACAAACAATAAATGCTGGAGAGGGTGTGGAGAAAAGGGAGCCCTCTCGCACTGTTGATGGGAATGTAAATTGATACAGCCACTATGGAGAACAGTATGGAGGTTCCTTAAAAAACTAAAAATAGAATTACCATATGACCCAGCAACCCCACTACTGGGCATGTACCCTGAGAAAACCATAATTCAGAAAGAGTCATGTACCACAATGTTCATTGCAGCTCTATTTACAATAACCAGGACACGGAAGCAACCTAAGTGTCCACTGACAGATGAATGGATAAAGAAGATGTGGCGCATATATACAATGGAATATTACTCAGCCATAAAAAGAAACGAAATTAAGTTATTTGTATTGAGGTGGATGGACCTAGAGTCTGTCATACAGAGTGAAGTTAAGTCAGAAAGAGAAAAACAAATACCATATGCTAACACATATATATGGAATCTAAAAAAAAAAAATGGTTCTAAAGAACCTAGAGGCAGGACAGGAATAAAGACACAGATGTAGAGAATGGACTTGAGGACATGGGGAGTGGGAAAGGTAAGCTGGGATGAAGTGAGAGGGTGGCATGGACATATATACACTACCAAACGTAAGATAGATAGCTAGTGGGAAGCAGCCTCATAGCACAGGGAGATCAGCTCAGTGCTTTGTGACCACTTAGAGGGGTGGGATAGGGAGGGAGGGAGGGAGACGCAAGAGGGAGGAGATATGGGGAGATATATATATATATATATATATATATATATATATATGTATAGCTGATTCACTTTATTACAGAGCAGAAACTATCACACAATTGTGAAGCAATTATACTCCAATAAAGATGTTAAAAAAAAAAACAGAAATGCATCTCTTCCTTTAAAAAAAAATTGAACCAAAAATGTGATCCAAAATAATTGATCCCTGAGCTTACCTACATGAAGGGGTAATAGCTGGAGTAAATCCAAGCCTGAGGTTTGCTTAAATCGTTGACCCGAGCCAGTCTCTCCATTGGTGAGAGCCTCAATTAGTAGCTCACAGTCTCAGAAAGGACGGGGTTTGGCAGCATTCCCCAGGGGCTCATCTGGGGCTCCTGACAGCGGGATACAGCATGACCGAGGGTGTGATGCTGCTGCTTCCCTGTGGGTCTCTTGGGTCATTTCCATTATCACTCCACGCATGGGATGCACAGCACGATGGGTCATAAGAGGTGAATCATGCTTTCCCAGACCCTCTGCAGCGACCAGCTTAGCAGGTCAACAAACCCCTCTTCACGTATTTACTTTGTGCTCCCTTCCTGCAAAGGCCCTGAGGTCTGGGCTACAAGACTCAGGAAGCCTATTTCTCAACGCCCATCTTGGCATGTTGAGTGGGGCCATCTGCCTCCAGCTGGGCTGACTCACCTGAGGCCAATACCCCTCAAGATGCTAGAGGCCTGGGCTTCCCTGGTGGCGCAGTGGTTAATAACCCACCTGCCACTGCAGGGGACACAGGCTCAAGCCCTGGTCCGGGAAGATCCCACATGCCGCGGAGCAACGAAGCACTTCAGCCACAACTACTGAGCCTGCGCTCTAGAGCCTGCGAGCCACAACTACTGAGCCCACGTGCCACAACTACTGAAGACTGCGTGCCTAGAGCCCGTGCTCTGCAACAAGAGAAGCCACCGCGATGAGAAGCCTGCGCACCGCAACAAAGAGAAGCCCTCGCTCGCCGCAACTAGAGAACAGCCCACGCGCAGCAACGAAGACCCAACGCAGCCATAAATAAATAAATAAATAAATTTATAAAATTTTTTTTAAAAAGATGCTAGAGGCCTTTTTTTTGTTCATGGTGTGAGAGGGGAACTGAGCACAGCTAATGCTCTAGGGGGATTAACCCCACTGTCCACACATGGCTGGGACCAGTGAGACCCAGTGACATTCCCAAGCGAGGGCGCTTCCTGGTGAAGTTGGCCATGGTGGGAGCTGTGCCCAGGGCCAAGAGCCTCACTACTGTGAGAAGTGGTCGATCAGGACTCATAAAGTTACATCTGAACTTTAACAGGGCAATCTAGTACAGAAGTATGAGCCCGCCTCCATCACCAGTAAAGGATAAAATCCGGACTCCTCGATTCCAAAACCCTGCAGAGAAGCGGTTTCCAAAGTGACCTCCACGGAACCCTGGTTCTACAGGGTGTTCCTCAGACAGGGCGCTGTGGTTACACAAGTTCATGTTGATGGTGACACACTGACAGCACCCTCTTTAAAATCAGGAACAAAACAAGGATGTGCACTATACCCATTCCTATGGAATATTTTTCTAGAAAGCCTCGTCCAGTGCATTTGGACAAGCAAGAGAAATAAAAAAGAGATAAGGATTGGACAGGGAGAAAGAAGGCTGTCACGCTCACAGATGATATGAGTATTCACACGGCCGCCCTAACATAACCCTACAGCCAAAGTATTAAAATTAATAAACGAGTTTAGCCATGTCGCCAGTTATAGATCAATACACAAAAGGCAGCTGTGTTCTTGAGACCAGCCTAGAGTTTTAAAATGAAAAATTTTTTAAAAGATACCATTTCTCTATGTGGTGGTTTCATAAGTATTCACTGTAGCATTATTCTTTAAACCATATTTAAGTCGTAGATACTCTTCTGAATGTATATTTTAAAACAAAAACTATAAACATGTATGGTAAGACATTAGCAATAAGTCAATACAAACGACTCAGCAAGATCTGTATGTCACATTTTGAAAAGATCGCTAGGATACAGAATTAAGTGAGCAAAAAGAATGTTACCCCATGTGCAAATACAAGTGCACCCATTTCTGCACTAAAATGCATAAACATATTCTAGAAGGATCCAAGAGAAACAGTAGTGTCCTCTGGGAAGTGTTACTGGAAGCTGTGGGGGGAAGAGAGAATGTTTAAATTTTTATTTTATACTCTTTGGTATTGTTTGAATCGTTTTACAAAGTACACATTTAACTTTAAAAGCGAAAAGATGTTTTCACAGCGTGAGGTCTTAGAATCTCATGTTTGGACTTATTTCTTTACTAGGGTCTCATAACTGATTCTAATTAAGGAAAACATTAAGTAATGTTTTCCAAATAGCCCACAAACAGTTTTCGACCCATGGTAGAATGCAGGTTTGTTCTTTGCTGGGAACATTACTATTATTAAATGCTAGTGGTCCAGTGGCTAAGACTCCACGCTCCCAATGCAGGGGGCCTGGGTTCAGTCCCTGGTCAGGGCAGTAGATCCCACATGCCTCAACTAAAGATTCCGCATGCTGGAACCAAATGATCCCGCATGTGGCAACTAAGACCCGGCACGGCCAAATAAATAAATAAATAAATAATCAACGTTGTGATTTCTAATCCTTTAGAAAAATTAAAATAAATAAAAAGGAAAAGATGTTTCACTTTTTAGGGGACCCGGTAAATCCAATAGTAGCCTCAATCCTACAGGAGAACATGAAGGTACACGTACAAGCTTGTCGATCGCAGCATTTTACTATAGGAAAATTGGAAACACCTAGATTCCCATCACAGGGGAATGGCCTTGAATGTACGGTACCTCTAGGTGAGTGGAAGCTCTGGCAGGAAACGGGGGCCACCCCAAGCGAGCAGAGTTTGGGAACCGCCCAGACAGCAGCCCGAGGCGGTGCTGGAAAATGTCAGGGCCACAGTACGGGTGTGAGGGGTGACAGACGTGGCCACGCTGTTTAGAATCAGGGGACAGGAGGCGGCCACCAGGACAGAGGGGCTGAGGACAGGTGGCAGTCAAAGGCCGGCTGCAGAGGGGGCAGAGGCTGGAGGAAAAGCAGGAGAATGTGGCCCCCCCCCAACTCCAGGAGACCAGGCAGGGGAGCCGCGGTGCCAGGTAGCCAGAGCAAAGAGGACAGACAGTGACCATGGACCTGGCTTCACAGGGGCCCTAGGTAAGCTTGAAAGCGAGGTCTCCGTGGGGCAGGAGAGAGAATGATGGCGGGGGGATGGGGGCAGGCTTCAGACACTGGCCACAGACAACGCTGGCAAGATTTTCTATCCAGAGGAGCAGAGCAGGTGGTAGCGAGAGGGGAGAATGGAGAGAGAAATGGCTTTTCCTTTTAAGATGGGTGATCGAGAATGACTGTGTGCGGAGGGTTCCAGGAAAGACAGAAGGGCAGGAGTGAGGCCCTCGGGAGTTAGAAGGGTGGGATTCGGGCCCCCGTGGCGGCCAGGACACCTGGTCCTCTGTCAGGGCAGGCGAGATGGCGGCCGCCTCGGGCACGGCCGGGTCACAGATCACGGTGGGACCACAGGAAGGTTCTGGTCTGGTGACTCCTCTTTCCTCCATGAAGGGTGAGGCAAGGTTAGCAGCTGACTCTGAGGGTGGGCGCTGGGCGGTCTGAGAAGAAAGGAGCAGGGGTGGGCCGCTCTCTGGAAGCCTGAAGAAGAGACAGACCAGGAAGGGGTGGTAGGGCCATTTGCCTGACGCCTACTTGAGGGTTCGGGCCACAGATCCAAGGACAGACGCCGCGCATGGCTGAGAGCCTGTCTCCCTGTTCCGCTGCCTGCGGGCCCGACAGAGGGGGCCTCTGCCCAGCAGTTGTGACGGACAGGGGTCTCAGGGTATGGCAGTAATGAAAGGAAGGGGCTGTGAGAACAGGAGGCAAAGGAAGGGGGCAAGACGCAGAGCGGGCAGGAGGGTAAGCATGAGGGTGGCAGCCAGAGGTCGTGTCAGGGGCTGAATCACATCCCCCAAATTCATCTGTTGAGGTCCTAACCCTCAGGACCTCCGAGTGCGACTGTATTTGAAGATGGGGTCTTAGAGGTGGTTAAGTAAAGTGAGGCCATAAGGGTGGGTCCTAATCCAACAGGACTCATGTCCCTACAAGAAGAGAAAATCATGCCATAGATAAACACAAAGGCAGACAGTGGGAAGACGCAGGGAGAAGACGTTCACAAGACAAGGGGAGAGGCCTCAGGAGAAACCAAGTGGCCGAAACCTTGATTTTGGCCTCCCAGCCTTCTGGAGAGAACTGATTTCTGTTGTCTAAGCCCCCATCTGTGGTGCTTGTTGGGACAGGTGACTAACCCAGGCGGGGAGGCAGCAATGACTGGGGCCACATAGGCCAGTGGGCTGCGAGGTCAGGGTGTGGGTCAGTCATCGCCATGGTGTGTCTTCTGCCCTCATGACCTCCTAGAGAAGCCCCGAGCCCTGCCCAGCACTGCGCAGCTCAGGGAGACACGGACGATGACAACTACACACACAAGAATCCGCCTTCACTTTCTTTGGCCTGGATGTGTAAGAAGGGGTGATCTGGAATCTGGAACAGGAGGGTCCTGAGAGCGCACGGGGCACCCAGGCAGGAGCACTGGTGTCTCCAGGGACTCATGAGATGACGTTTCTGAGCCCCGCCATTCAGCTGCCAGAGCTGGAGTCCAACACTAACCGGGCAAGTGGAAGAAAGGATCAAAGTTTATATTGGATTCAAAAAGGACCAGACGTTTCAAATCCATACTTCTAAAACACATCTGAACAAAGTGTAACAGGCTGCTAGGAGGCCGCCAGCTGCGAGAGGAGCCACCCTCCTCCCCTCCCCTCCCTGCAGCCAAGCCTGGGGCCCAGGGAGAGAGCAGCCCATCTGGGACACAGCCACGGAACCTGCGCCCCCAGGCCACAGCCAAAGCATGTCACCCAGCCAGGCCCGCAACCAGGGTGGAAGGAAAAACGGCTCCCAAGGGGGGCACTGCACTCAGAGCCGCCTGGTGGGATGCGGACGATGCTTGGGAACGGTCCTGAGGCCATCGCACTAGACCTGAGCTCCCCGCCCCCCGCCCCGGCATGAAACCCAGATCCTAAGAAGATTCTAAGCGGTAGGAGCTCCTAGACCCCACCTCACACAGGACACTGAGGACCCTACTTCACACAGAGACTGAGGACCCCACCCCACACAGGAGAAGAAGGCACCCCCAGAGTGCACAGCTGCAGGCCACGGCTGAGCCAGGATCCAGGCCCGTCTGGATCCGTTCTGCCCATACCCACTGCCCAGCCAAGGTGAGGGAGAGGGCGGACGAACCGAGAGAGAGTTCAGGGCCCGCGGCCTCTGCAGGATTCCTGCCTCCGCCTCACCCACTGAAGGCTGGAGGCCGCGAGAAGCCCAAGAGCTGCAGAGGGAGAGATCTAGAAGGACAGAGTCGCCTGCGGCCCGGGGCCCTTCCCACCGGCCTCACACCCATTCCGACCTGGGCGTCCCCGGAGCCGTGGGCACACTCAGCTTTTGGGGGCAAGGAGACTGTTCTGCCCGTTCCTTTCCCTTAAGTGTCGTTATAACACTCGTCTTAGTGACTTTGCCTCTTGGAGGCAGACTCATCACTTTGATGTGTGATTATTTCAAGGTTGAATTCTTGCGATGAAATGTATCTTTAGAGCCTTGATTCACAGATCAATTCGGGATCTGACAACCGAGAGGACAGACACTCGAGGCTGACGCGACTCCTCCGAGCGGCCCCGCTGCTGCAGGAAGCCACCTCTGCCCGGGGGACGGCCACACACAGCAAAGGGTCGCCCTGTCTACGGGTCACTCTTCAGATTTATACCTGGCCCTCCCTCCCAAGGACAAGAAATCTTGATTCGCTGGTTACGTGGATACTTAAGACCCCTGAGGCTGCCGTCACAAGTGACCAGGTGGCCTAATCCAACAGAAGTATATTCTCCCGCAGCTCTGGAGGCCAGAGGTCCTTCGGGCGGCCCTGAGGGAGAACGGGTCCCAGGCCCCTGTCCTAGGTGCTGGTGGCTCCCAGCAATCCTTGGTGGTCCTCGACCAGCAGACGCATCACCCCAATCTTGGCCTCCACCATTGTATGACCGTCTCTGTGTGTCCTTTTCTGTCTCCTAAAGGACACTCACTGGATTTAGGGACCACCTTAATGGTCCCAATATGACTCCATCTCGATCCTTACCTTAAGGACATCTGCAAAGACCTTGTTCCCAAATAAGGTCACATTCTGAGGTTCTCGGTGGACATGGATATTGTGGGGACACTAGATCACTCTCTGACTTGCACTTGGCTTTCAGGGCCCCCTGAACAGCCTTGGAGAGGCAAGGAGAAGTGTGGTGACACCGATGACACATGGCTGGCTGCCCCAAGGCGGGCCTTCCCCGACACGGAGAGCACAGCCCTGCACAGCCCCCCACAACCAGCTCAGACCTGGCTTTGCTGTGGGATCAGGAGAGCCATGGGGGCCCGTGTGGCACGCCAGCAGACGTGTCCTGATGACAAGGTTTTGACTGTATGTGGAGCTCCGCCCCCTCCACCAGCAGGAAGGGCCTCTGGATTCATTGTCTGTCCCCCAGACTCGAGGGCAGCGTCCCACATGGGACCAGGGAGACCCCACGGTGCTCAAGACACGCCAGACACGGACGCACTTGCACGACTTCTCGAGGCCACTGGCCGTTTCCCTCGCTCCCCTCCTCTCCTGCTCTTTCTTTGTAAAGGTCTCAATACACGTCCCTGAAAATAAAACTAAAACCACTACGTCCAGATTGTTGGGGGTTACAGCTGCATACACCCCAACCTTCTCCACTGGGAGGATAAAAAGTTGCTAAGGAAACAGAACGGTTGTTTTCCCCAACCTCTTCCAACCTGAGGCAACAGTTTTAAAAGGCGCCTTAATTTATTTCTAAGTAGATAAAAACATAGCATTAAATCATTATCAGACATGAGCAAAGCAAAGCAGCTAATCTGGCTTTCATTTCACTCCATTTAGTTAAAAGCAGCTTTCGGCCGGGGTGGGGAGAGGAGGGACAGAAGGGAAGAAATAAAATAAAATACTAATGCTAAAAACGCCCTTGATGGAAATGATAAGGTTCCCTTTGAAAGATGGTGCGCCTTTGTGCAGGAGAAGCAGCGGCTCCCAGCCCTTACGGCAGATCCACCCGAGGAGGGGGCTGGGCCCCCGCTTTCTCGTGTAAATTACCTGGCGCTTCTGCACATGCCAGCTGGGCCAGGGAACTGACCACCAGGAAGTCAGAAGTTAGAGGAAAATACTAGTCCACGTCTAGGGCGTCGGGGCAGGACACTTCAGGTTCATAAAGGAAGGAAGAAGGCCCGGGTTTTGCAACCCAGAGTGCACGTGAACTTGACCTGGGCTTTGGGCCCCAGCAGAAGAGCCCCAAGATGGCGGATCACAGCCATGGCTTTTATTTAACACTGAAAATTTATCGCAAAAGAAATCTCTCAGGACTTCCCTGGAGGTCCAGTGGGTAAGACTCCACGCTCCCAGTGCAGGGGGCCCGGGTTCCATCCCTGGCCGGGGAACTAGATCCCACACGCTGCAACTAAGAGCCCGTGTGCCACAACTGAGACCCGCGCAGACAAGATAAATAAATAATAAATAAATATAATTTTTTAAATCTCTCTTTTTTGTGAGAAAAGAAAAAAAAAAGGAAAAAGAAAGGGAAGGAAAAAACGCTCAGAACGGCATAAATTTGGACAAGCACAGGCCCCCAGCTTGTGCCCGATTCTCACTCCTGGGAGGGGCTTCAAACCCTCACCGGCGCCCGAGAACAGAGGGGTGTGCGCGCCAGGGCGACCAGAAGGCCACAGTCCCCGGCGGAGGGCGTCTGGAGGAGGGGACGGGAAAAAGGGCAAAGGGAAAGGTCCTCCGTGTGTAGAGAATCTGCTTTTCTGACTTAAAAAAGCGTGGACAGCCCCCCACGCCCCCCGACCCAGCTGAGCCCAGCTTCACCAGCCCCCATGGCGCCGACGCGGTGGCCCCTGGGGAAGGCGGGTCACTAATGTGGGCCCCGCTGCTGCTCCTGAGGCGAGGCACCTGTCCAGCCCAGCCCCATCACCCCTGCGTCACCCGAGAATCAGCCTGCAGCCCACAAGCCCGAGACCTGCCCCGGCCCCTCCACCCCTTCCCGTTCCCTGCTCACCCGCCACCCGCTCAGTCCCTCCTTCTGGCATCAGCCCGCTCCACGCCCTGCTCCTGCCTTTCCCCTCACAGACTTTATCACCGCCCGGCCAACCGTCTATGTGGTACCCACGTTTTATCGTCTGAGCCCCCCAGGAGGTCAGCTCCTGACCTGGGGCAGGGAAGGTGTGCGTCTCAGGGCACCACAGTGTCCGCACCTCCTGCACAAACAGAGCCCGGAGGAGTGCCCACAGCCAAGGTCGGATGGATGAAAGAATGAACTAACGAGGGAGCGAGGGCCAGAGAACGGGCATCCCTGGCTGATGGCCTCTCTCTCGCCAAGGCCGGCCGCTGCTTCCTCGAGCGCCCCGCCACCGCCAGCTCCTGCACCTGCAGCCTGCGGGCTCCCCGGACACAGTGGGGAGGGGCGCCCCCGACCCCACCTCCAGCCAGGGCAGGGCTGCTGCCGGCCCCTCGGCACAGCTCGCTGGGGACGGCGGCCTGAGCTAAAGAAAGGCCTGAACGGCCCCCACTGCAGTCTCTGCCTTGCAGACTAGACGTGGGGTAAGGAAGCTGCTGAGGTCCCACCGCTGTGTGTGGGTGAAGTGCGCCCCCAGTGGATCTGCCTCTAGGAAGAGCAGCGGCCCCTAGATTACCCGGCTCTTGGAAGCATCTGGAAATGGGAGGAGATGAAAGCGAAGCGTCCCCTGCCCACCTCCCCCCCACACCGCGTGCCCCCAGGACAGCAAGCAACTGGGCTCCAGAACTGCCTTGCTTCCTAAAACACGCTCCCCGCCGGGGCCTGGTCTCTGGTGGCGGGGCCTGGGCCTGGACTGGCCCGGGGCGTGGATGAGCTGAGATTGTGCCGTGCGCGCGGCAGGCGTGCAAAACGCAGAGGCCGCCCTTGAAGAGACAACAGCGAGCATCGAACAACAGACAGACGGGCCCCGTGGTGGGTCCTCACGTTGCAGACTGGCAGATAGATAGGCCTGAGGCGGTTCTCTTCCCCAGAATCCAACTCCACGCCGCTCTTTGGGGGCACAAGCCCGGAGGGGAGGACCTGTGGGCAGGAGGCTGCAGGGTGCTGCAGGGTGCTGCTGGGTGCTGCAGGGGCCCCTCCCGAGGTGGGGCGGTTGGCCTCAGTTCCAGTGCAGGTGCCGTCTGTAACCCCACTGACGGGGCTGGGATCTAAATCAGGCTCCCTGGGGGCAGCCGATGCCCCACTCCTGCCTACGGTGCGTCTGACCCTGGCCGCCTTGCTGACCGTCTCTCCAAAGAGCCTGCCCGCTCATTTCCCCGGGGCTCATACTGCTCTCAATCACGGGGAGCCCCCCTGGGTTCACGGTGCAGAGAGAGACCCCCCACCATGGGCCACTTTCCATGGGAGTCTGGTCTCCCGTCTGCACATGCGCACAGCTGGCTACCACCCTGCTGTCTCCTCACCACCCCGGGGCTGGGACAGCGCGCTTCCTTTCTGTCCATCTTTCCAACAGACTGAAGGTAAAGTTTCTGTTTCTAAGCCCTAATCCATCACCTACCCTGCCGATTCCATCCCTGGGATGCTCCCCGTCCGGCCACTTCTCACCATCCCCACCAGCAGCGCTGGGGCAAAGATGACTGGCTGCCCCGCTAAACCTTCCCCCCTCCCCCCGCTAGGGATACCATCCCCCAAAGTCACCTGGACACACGACTGCCTGGAAGAAAGACAACGTTTCTGAGACCCCTCGGAGCTGGGTGTGGCCAAGCGACTAGGTTCTGGCCAACAGGATGGGGGTGGGCGGTACAATGCCCCCTCGCCGCCGGCCTGACCTGATCCCTGGACGCCGTGACTGGTGACCTCACGTGGTACAGGGGATGGAGTTAAGGATCGTGAGACAGAACGGTCGTCCTGGATCTTCCAGGAAAGTCCAGTGTCCTCACGGGGGCCTTACAAAGGGAGGCAGGGGGACCAGAATCAATGCAGGAGAGGTGACAACAGAAGCAGAGGTCAGAGCTGCCCTGCCCTCAGGTCAGGACTAAGCAGCCTCTCCCAGAGGCCACAAACCACGGGCCACCGACTGTCCCTCAGCAACGTCATCCTCCAGGGAAAAGGAAGCTTATGCTGCAGACAGAAAACTCTGACAACGGTGAAAACAGCAGAAAACACTCAAGAAAACTGCCAAAAGAGAAACCGTGTAAAAATTTAGTATTTCGTACAACGTTTTTAAAAGATGTGAAATAATACCAGCATAAAAAACATTACATAGCAAATAATAGTGTTTGTATAAAACTCAGTTTAAAAACATAATTTTATCATTTAAAATGACTCAGAAAATACATTTTGCTGACAGTAAATCCTAACGTCACAGATGGCGACAATCCCCCGTGTGCCGCAGAGAGAAACGGGCCCCGGGTTCACCGGGCGCGCACGCTCACGGTCAGGACTCCAGTGGGGCTGCTACGCGGTCGGTACTGGCAGCAGCCTGACTGGGGGGGAGCATCGCAAACGGCTAGGGGCGCAGCGACCCCCACCTCCCTCAGCCCAGTCCACGGTGCCGAGTTCTGGGACAGGAGCCTGACCCCAAACAGCGGCAGGATGGCCCCCGCCGCTCCTTTACTGGTAGATGACCTTCACGCAGAACGTCTCCTCGTTTTTGTCTTCGTGGTCATTGATGTAAATCAGAATCTCCTCCTCTCCGGCCTTCTGACGGGACGCAAACCGCAGGCCGATGGTGTAGGTCTCGCCTCCCCCGACCTGGCAAGAAGCGTCGCCGTCCTAGCGCCCACCCTGCCGACCCCCCTCTCCCTCTTCCAGCCACTTCCACACAGGCGTACACACATTCCCCAGGCTCGCAGGCCCCAGAACATACACTCATGATCTGAACCAAGTTTCCCAGCGTCACTGTCAAAGCCCTCCCGGCTACTCCTCCCAAAGCCCCAGAAACGCGTCACTACACCCTCCAGCGAGGGACAGACCCGGGTCGCCCGAGCTGCTGCTCACTTTCCCTGAAAGAGTCACAGGAGATAAAGGCCTAACGTGCCAGGCAGTCTGGATGAAACTGTTGCAACACTGCAGGGAAGGTCGCCCCCAGGGCTGCCCCTGCCGGGGCCTGGGTGTTGGGTCAGAGGCCCAGGCAGAGTTCAGCAGACGGTGCCCCTGGGGGCCGCAAGCGCCTCACTCGGGCCACAGGCCGTTCTCCCCCAGGACTGCTGACGCCCCCAAGGCAGGGTCCCGGGAGAAGCAGCGCCCAGGCCCCCCACCCTGTGCAGCCCCGCACCTGGAAGGCGTCCTCCTTGAACTGCAGCAG
Organism: Lagenorhynchus albirostris; assembly: GCF_949774975.1. NCBI lineage: Eukaryota > Metazoa > Chordata > Mammalia > Artiodactyla > Delphinidae > Lagenorhynchus > Lagenorhynchus albirostris. The sequence continues at coordinate 182,258,269 of NC_083096.1, read as the reverse complement.
GCGGGGATGGTCGCTGTGCAGGCGGTAGGCCCTCGGGGAGGGGTAGGGGTTGGTATAGGTGATGCGCTTGTTGGCGCCCTTCCCGGCCCCCGCAGGCAGTGTGATCTCAAAGGCCTGTGGGGAGGGCAGGAGTTGGCCCCGGGCTCCTTCTCCAGCCACTTCTTCCCAAGCCTGCCCTGCGCTCCTGAGCCCCAGACGCTGAGTAAATACGGCAGACAAGCCCCCCGAGTTCCCGGTCGAGGGGCTCACGGTACAGGAGGAAACACCCACCCCCCAGGCCCCCAGCCAGAGGGGCCGGGAGGAGGAAACGTCGGCCCGGATCTGGGCAGGCCGGGTCACAGGACACACCACCCGAACCGCGTGGCCCACGCGCGTCTCACGGCAGACCTTGGAGATGAGGGGTGGGCGGCAGGAGAGGCACACGAGCCACGAGGCCACCAGCTGGTGGGCGTCCACGTCGACCAGGTTGAGGTGCACGAAGCGGCTGCCCGCCCTGCGGGGCCTCACGCCCACGTGCAGGTCCTGCACCCCGTGAGGGGGCAGCACGAAGACGCCTTTGGGGTCCGTCTTCAGGAACAACAGAGGAGAAGCAGGTCGGGAGGCAGCCCCTCGAGTCGTGCAGACGAGGGGTTTCCTGGGCGCGCAGCCCAGGGGCTGAGAGGGTCCCAGGGGAACCCCTGCGCTGGGCGGGAGGTCCCCTGGCCTGCATGGGGTCAGAGGTAAGAAGGCCCGATCTGAGGCCAGACCGGACCTCACCACCAGCACCCATGCCTGCGGGTCACAGTCTGTGTCCCCATCTGTGCACAGTGTGACCCCCTCAGTGTCAGAGCGGCCTCAGGAGAGAGAGCTTAGCCAGACCCAGCTCTGAACCCCGGCCTGCTGGCAGGGCGTCCACGTCACCCTCGTTATCCAGATGTACGGTTGCAGCCGCACTGATTCCAGGGTAACTGTTAATATTTACCTCCCAACAATTCTACAAATTCACCTTCAGGGCTTACGTGTCTCTCATCCCATGGTGCACATCTCATAAAGGGGATCTGAATGAAGACTCTATCAAAGTCTTCAGGACCGACCACCAGGCCGCAGCCCAGCTCCCACCCCCTCCCCGGGGTGGGCAAGGGTGGGGAGGGGCCAGGGGACACCCGCAAAACCCAAGAACCAACCCCACGCACCCCTGCTGAAGGCCATACCGTCAGCTCCTGGGGGTGGGAGCTGAAAGCCTTCACTTTCCTAACTGTCTGCATCCCCCGAAGGACAAGGGCCAGGCGGGTCCGCTGGCCTGTGACACAGGAGACATCCACGCGCTGCAGGGAGTGGAGGTGGACCTGCCAAGTCTGGACGGGCGTCGCCAGCCAGCGGTCCCTGCGCGGGCAGAAGTCACTCACGGTCGGGCGAGGGCAGTACACCAACCACGGGGAGGAGCCCCGAGGAAGCTGAAAAGGCGGCCAGGAGGGCGGGCTGGGGTCCAGCCGCCGTCACCCGCTCGGCCACCTTCCCTCCAAGGTGGAAGCTCTCAGGCGGGTCTGCAGCCTCTGCGTGACTTTGACCCTGAACAGATACTCTGGAGGCCAGGCAACGTGGGCTTCTGCAGATGTGCACCTAGGCCAGCTTAATCCCAAACCAGGCCTGGAGCGAAGTCCGTGGGCAGCACAGCGTGGATGAGAACGTGGGCTTGGAGGTCACGTGGGCCTGAGCCTGGGGCCCACGTTAGCTGCCTGGTGCCCAAGGACACTGACCCTTGGCTGTAAATGGGGCTCAGCATCACCTGCCCACGGGCCGTCAGGACAACAGTCTGTGGCCACCACGCAGCAGGTGCAGGCTGGGTGCTGCCCCTCGGCCGGGTGGACACTCAGCACAGGAGACCCCCCCGTTCCCGGCGGGCTGCACCAAGCCCTCCAGCCTGCACCGGTTTTAAAGCGTCTCGAGGGCTGGGAGATACGACTTAGAGGAAAAGGTAAAGGGACCGGGGTCATTTCACCCAGTCCTCGGGCATCAAAGGAAATGATGTCACCTTCCACCTCCCCTTGGGGGGCCTGGGCAGGACCGCCGCCTGCATTCCCTCGGACTCGGGGAGGGGACCCCAGGAACGAGGGCTGCCTGGGCCGTCCTGGCACTGTGCTGGGGCAGAAGCAGCCTCGAGTTTCTCTCCTGGCTGGGCTCCCAACGTGTCCCTTAGGCTGTGGTGCCGCTCTGAGCAGAGGCACCCTTGCAAGACCCCGGCCAGTCTGAGAACCTCACTTCATGTGGCCAAAGGCCTGATGGCCCCCACCCCCGTCACAAGTTTAGAGGCAGCCAGGGCTGGCCCACTTCCAGTGCCACCAGCAGTCCCCAGCCTGCCTCCTCACTGCCTTCTCCCACCCTCCAGACCACCAGGGCCCACGTACTCACGCGTAAATGGTGACAAAGAAGTCTTTGATCTCCGGGCTGGGACCACTGGCCACCTTCAGGAACACGTCTTGTGGCTCCCTGGGGCCCTGCCAGACAGGGGTGGGGGTGCACATCACGGCCACACTACTGCCTCTCTGCTCTGACCCCAGTCCCCCAAGTCCGCAGGAAGCAAACGCAGGTGTGAACCAGGCCCCCTCCCCCAACACGGTTTTCATTTTCTGTACTCATCAGAATTCACTGTTTTTGTCACTACAAAAGAGAAAAGTCATTACCCTCTTGATTTCATATTGAGTTTAATAATTACATTCTGCAGGAGATTCCACCCAGTTTCCTAACCAATCATAACATGATTATGGCCGTTATCCTTACACAAAGGCAATTAATAAGTGCCTTAATCACCACTCACTTTATTCAGTTTGCTTCATGTCTTTTTTTTTTAATTGAAATTCAGACAATCAAGGAAGTGACCTGCTAGCAGAAGAAATGAAAACTCATTCATAAAGCTCTCCTGAGGATGTCAAGGTAGCCCTTCAGCATCTTAGAAAGAAACCACTTAAGCAAAAACCTCAAATGAAGAGGCTGCAGGAGACCAGGGGTGCAGATAGTGGGTGGGACCTGGAGGGGAAGGGTTTTCCCGGGAGGGCGCTACAGAACTTACCATGTTCTGGGTCTCGCAAATGACATTCGGGTCACTACATCGTACGTAGACCGGGGGATCCTCACCGGGCATCCCCACGGGAGCACCTGGAGTGGGGAATATCACAACAAATGTCTTTTCCTGAAAGCCTGGGCCATCACAGGTGTTCCACGAAACCTGCTGGGGGATGGACACTGCTGCCTGCGTGGACACTGGCCCTTCCGTTCCGAGCCGCCTCCCCGGGGACTCACCCCAAGAGACCAACCAAAAGGAAGCGGGGGTGCCATGGAGCCAGTGCCAGGTGTAAAGGGCTCGGATGTGTTCTAAAGGCACCGGCTGGCAATGAATCAGCAGGTGCAGGGGAGCCCGGAGAGCTCTCCAGGCCCAGGACGGAGGGCAGAGCAGAGCCTGACGCCAGAGGCCAGGCAACCTTCCCAGGGCTGTGGATTTCAGAATGGAATCAGCCTGCCAAGGGCGCCTGTCATCTCAGAGGAAGTGAGAAGGTCACCATGTCAAACAATCAAACGACTGAGGCAAGTGGCAGAATTTACAGCTGTGCCCCGTGTTGTTAAAGAGCATCGCAGGATGATGTAAGGACACCACTTGTCGCCTTTTCCACCTGCTGAACCTGCCAAATGCCAGCCGTGGGGACGGCGGGACCTGCCTGGAAGCGTGTGCCTGGGCAGCAGGCGGATGGCCTTCTTCAGGAACGTGAGCTCCGGGTGGTAGAAGCGGAAGACCTGGTCCACCGCGTGGGGCTGCAGCTCCACGGTCAGGCAGAGCGCGGCGAGGGGCTTGCCGTTGCCTGCGCAGAACAGCACCTGCCAGGAGAGCAGGCGGCGCAGCATCAGGAGCCGCACGAGGGCTGTGGGCAGCTGCGTGCACGGCGCCTCCCTGGACGGACAGGGACGGGGTCCCCATGGGGTCCGCTCACGCCCACGAAGTGGGAAGGACAGGCGTGGTCAGATGCACGGGGTCTGCAGCCGCAGGTGCCCACCTGCGAGGACTGGCCCAACACAGGGTCCACATGCTCAGACCACGCACGGCTGCCACTCCTGCCACTTCCCGGAGAGGAGGGACGTGCCAAGAAGACCAGCGAGAAAGGTCTGTGGCCCCAACTCCCCCACCGACGCACCCGCTGCCTGCAGGCTGGGAAGTCGTTCTGCAAGGATCTGGATACTAACCTCACCAGGTCCTCATGGGTGGGAGCAGAGCATGTCCCCCAGACGGTAAAAGGGGGCTGTGCTTAAACCCAAAGGACCAGAAATACAAACTTCCTTTAAAAAAAAGTTACTTACTAAAAAAATGTATTTGTCCAATACAGGTCCTAATTGGGAACACGATGCAGCCGGTGTCTTTATTCCAGGACTCGGCCAGCCCAGTGAGCTCGCAGGGCCCAGGACAGAGGGCGGCACACAGCCAACCCCCTTCCCACGTCGGTTGGCGCCAAGCCCGGGCCCCCAGACAAACCTTCCACATGGGAAAGGACACTCTTCCACTTCGGTGAGTTTTATTATGAAATCTTTTAGATGTGTAACAGGACAATTTATAACTGGGCAGCCACCCACGAGGCCACGTGGGCTTGGAACAGGCACACGGTGCACACTGCTCAGCCTCTGCGCCCTCACCATCCTGCCCGTCCGCCCCAGGGAGCCCCTCCTGAACTCGTGATCACCGTCCCCCCCGTTTTTCTTCACCATTCTCCCCTCTTTGGGTCTTTAAGCGACCCACAGTGTTGGTTCTGCCTTCCTGGAGCATCATCTGAAAGCCACTGCCCCGCGCGTCTTTTCCCACATCTGCTGGGAGGCGAGCCCCACCACTGCACCCTCATCCCCTGCAGCTGTGCCCTGACACTCCTGCCGGAATTTCACCGCTACGCTGGGACTTCAGCTCCACAATGACCGACCGTTTATTTAGCTGTCGTGCACACAGACACACACAGACACACACACAGACATACACTCCTCAGCGCTCTCTGCTCAGAAGGACCGGAAGCAAGGGCACCCCAGTTGTAATAAGTCCTCTCAGTACCCAGACCTCAGTTTCTAAACACCGTTCTCCACTAAAAGAAGCCTTAGATAAACGGCTGATTCCAGAAATGGGGCAGGAAAGTGGAAGACGACTCTGGAACATCTTGGGCGCCAGGCACGAAGGAAGTGCTCCAACAATGACAGGGACACGTCAAAAGGACAGAGGGGCCAGCTTGAAGCCGAAGCCGCCGGTGGACCAGGGACAAGATGAGCAGCAAAACAAAGACAGACAGGAACAAATTACAAGCCACTGAATGAAACAGGAATTCATGGTCCATAATGCCGACAAACAAATTTCAGGAATGAACGGATGAAGGCAAAGTGCTGCCTCACTTAGAACATGGAAGGAATGACGAAATCTGCAAGTCACCCATGGGCAACCATCGTGCAAGAAGCATCAGTGAAGAAATTTTAAAAAGAATGTCCCTGTGTGTAACTGGGTCACTTTGCTGTACAGCAGAGACCGGCACGACATTGTAAATCAACTACACTTCGGCTTAAAAAAGAAAGAAGCATCGCGGATATTAAAACTAGCAGCAGAAGCTGAATGAGAAGCAGGACATTTACAGAGCCTGGGTATCTCCTGAAAAAATACTTAACCCATTACTAATTATCAACTATAAAATACTTCTTAATTAATTTTACCTTGAAGGAGCCTGGCAGACACCATCTTAACCAAGTAAGAGAGTTAAATTAACATCACTGGTAATAGAGCAAATCAACATTGTGTCTCTCCCAATAAGAGGTTCTGAGAAGAACACAGCAAATCGTCTGTGCTTTTCCTGCCCTGAATGCACGGCCTGAACCCACCGACGAGCAAACACCAGACAAACCCAGACTGAGTGGCAGGTAGCAGAAATGACCTGTGCACTTCAAAAGTACCGAGGCCGTCAGAGGCAAGGAAAGCTGGGGCGGGACCACCGGATGCACCGCGGGACCCTGGGCGGGTGAGGGATCCAGTGTTGGGATATTTGGTAAAGTGCAAGCGGGGTCTGTGATGAGATTGTATCAGTGCCAATCTCCTGATTTCCCCGGTTCTACTGTGGTTATGGAGCAGAGTGTCCTTATTTTCAGGACACAGGAGCTCTAAATTTCATGGAACAATGGGGAAGTTTGTCCATAACTTATTCTCAAATTGTTCAGAAAAAAATAAGGATAAATATAGACACAGAATGATAAGGGAAATATAAAATGTCAACAACTGGGAAATCTGGGTAAATAATTCATGAGAACTCTTTGCACTATTCTTTTAACTTTTGTCTAAGTTTGAGAACATTTCAAAATAAAGAGTTGTTTAAAAAAAAAAGACTTGAAAGGTATGGCCGTGGCCAGAGAGAGGACAGTTTTACAGCCCAGTGCCTGCCACACAGCAAATATAAAACCACGAGTTCATAATAAGACCCCCAAAAAACTGACCATCTTTGGATGTTCCCAGGGCACAATTATTTTTACAATTGATAAATAAAGGGAAAGAACCCAACATTTATCCTGACCTTCCGGTATTAAGTATCAATATATTCAGGGTAACCAAACGGCTGATGGGGGAAAGCTCTTGTTTATAGAAGAGTCACAGCTAGTAAGTACAAGAACAGTGAGAAGATTTCACCGTTTTCCACCTGGTGGGATAACGGATGTGGGCAGTGGACCCTTAGCGGACACGTCAGCCACCATGAACAGCCACCCACCGTGGCCTCTGCACGTGAAGCCGTGGTCGGCCCACGGAGGCCGGCCCACGCCCAGCGTCTCCACAGACAGAGCATTGAGGACAGCAGGCCCCAACTCCCACAGACCGACCGTGATAAGATGAGTGACCAGCATGGACTGGACATCGGGCCGTCCTGAGGATTTGTTACTAATTTGTGGGCAGTGATGTCACGTAGCCAAGTTTTTGTTCTTTTTTTTTAAGTCCTTATCTGTTAGAGATACACGCTGAATAAGATATCTGGGATTTGTTTTAAAACTCCAAACTCACGTAAGGAAAAACGTATTAGCCTCTCAGATTTAATTTATAGCCCTAAATAAAGAGCCGACACATCCTTTAGACAAAGGCAAAGCTGCGGCTCCACATTTAAATAAAACCCAGCCAATCTCCCCCGAGGACGGGGCTGTGGACACAGGGCTGCCAGGTCCTCAGTCTGCAACCGCACCGAAATCTGTCCCGGGGTGAGGGTGGGGGCGGCGGGCGTAAAAGTGTTTCTGTTTTTACTTTCAACCTCCTGTAAAAGGCATCTGTCTACCAAACAAACAAACAACAACAAGAAAACTTCAGAAATTCCTACAAAACAACAGTGTCCCAACCTCCCCTAAGGACATCCCATCGGCAGGCAGGGGGTTGAAAAGTGTGCCCTGCCAACGAGCCACCCTGAGGTGGCAATGGGACTGAGTCCTGTTTACCATTAGTAACAAACAGCAGAACCCAAGATGCACTTCACCTGGTGCTCTCACAAGACCCCTGGCTGGCACTGCAAGACCCGGGAACGTCGGATGGGCGGTCTGCCCCCCTACCTTGGCGTGTTTCGTGGGCATCGTGCTGGACTTACGAGGTGACCCAGCGTCCGTGTCCTTCTCGAGTCTCAGCTCAGCAGAGGCCTGTGAGAAACCAGGGAGCCCCCCAGTCATGAGATGGAGGCCCAGGGTGACAGGCAAGTCTTCCTACCAGTGGGGCCTCCGCCTGTAGGAACGGCCGCCACCCTGGGCCCAGGGTTCCGGGGTCTCGTTTACGCTCAGAGTGAACCCCAGGCGGCTGCTGATATTAACCGGCCCACAGCCCCAAAGAGGAAGCGGAGGCCGTGTGAGCTGTGGGGGGCGGGGGGGGGGTCAGGTCCCGTAACCCAGCTCCACCCGAAGCCAGAGGTCTGACACCTTCATCACGGTCCTGATGACCTCTTGCCCCAAAAGTGCATCCAAAGAGCCTGCACTGAAACCTGTGAGCCTTTCACGCCCGTCTCAGTGATGACCTCTGCCCCACAGAGCTGACCTCACAAGGTCAGGAAGCAACGCGCACGCCGCGTCCGCCCTAGCAAAGCACGTGCTCGCTCGTACCCTGACGTGAAACCCCAGAGTCTCTGCGGTTCACGTCGGGGAGCAAACGCTACGTGAGAAGTGGGCAAACAGTAGTAACTGGGGAGTTCAGAAAACACTGGCTCTTCTGAGGTTTAAGAAAGGCTCTTCTACCAGTTTAGCAAAGAGACTGAAGAGGAGGTGGTCCAGCCTCTCCTGAGCCCAGGTGAACCACGAGGCCACTGGGCACAACGTAGGTGCCAGGACGTGTGGAGAGGCAGGTGGGGCGGGGGACGGCCGAAGGCTAACCCTCCCACCGCACGGGAGGAGGCCCCCATCTCCCAGGTTACTTGGCAAAGGGGCTTCCCCGGTGCCCAGCCAGCCCCCTCGGCACGGGAAGAATGGCCTTCCCCACCTGCGCCGAGGCCCGCGGACCCGCAGAGAAGGTCTGGAACTTGAAGGGGATGTGAACCATCTCCCGGGGGCGTAGGAAGAGCTGGGGGGCCAGGCTGCCCCGCGGGTGGAACATGTCCTCCTCCAGGGGCGTGTGCAGGCCGAACAGCTCTTTGAAGTACCGCCACTCCCGACCGTCCAGGATGAGGCTGGAGGGAGGGGAGACGGCGCTGGGCACAATGTCCTTCCCAGTCGGTCCCAGGACCCGTGAGGGCGAAACCAGCTCGGCTTTCGGGCGGGGCTGGGGGCCCGAGGGGGCGCCCCGCCCTCCCACCTGAGCTCAGTGCTGTCGATCGAGATGGTCACGGTGTGCTGCTTGTTGTCGGGGTTCCTGAGAGCGAATTCGAAGAACTCGGCGGCGCCCAGCGTGGCACGGATGGTGTGCCGCGTGGTGATGGCCATGCTCAGCGCGCTGGCAATGCTCTCGGCCTTGGTGCGCTCCCGGTAGGCGGCGATGAGCTGCAGGTCCCGAGCGTGCTGGGCACGGATGCTCTGCTGGGCCTGCGGACAAAGGGGCCGAAGCGAGGCCACGGTCCCGGGGCGCCCTGCTGCTTGGGGGCTGTTCTCTGGCCCCTTCCCCACCTGCCCCAAACACCACATCTCCTTGGAATCACCACCCCACCACCACCGACACGGGGTCAGCTGGGAATGGCCACCTACAGCTCTGGGGGACAGGGAATGGGGCTTCCCTCTGCCCACAGGTGATGCACCCGTGGAAGGAGGGCTCTGCCCGCACGCCCCCGAGACTCCAACCACCCACCTGGGCACACTGGGAATTAAGAGCAGAAGCTACCAATAAAAGAGGAAAGAATGGTCCCCAAACTAAGGCGGGTGACCAGCTCACCGGCCAGGCCTCCGGTGTGACAGTGGGAGTCCTGTCTGCGAGCAGGGTCCCCAGGAGGGGCTGTGGCCGGGCCTGACTGACCGCAACCTGGGCCAGGGTCCAGACCCAGGCACGCTGCCTTGGTGGGCTCAGCGTGGGTCCTTCATCCAGCTCCTTCTTCCAATGCCTTATGTTTCAATGGGCTTGGCCACCCTACGTGTGTTCTAGAGGCTGGGGACAGGCTTATCTTTCTCGGGTGTCTTGCAGTAAAGAGCGAGGCCCGTCGGAGGCTGCTTTGCAGCCCAAGACCTAGAAGGCATATGCCCACGTGCTAGGGAGGCAGCTGGGCGCTGAGGGCCTCCAAAACCAAGGAGGCCCAGGCATCTGAAGGCCTTCGGACTCTAGCTCAGAAGGTGAGGACCAAATCGGACCTCTCACTTCAATTGTTTTGGAGACTGACTTTCCAATATCCAAAACTTTGGCCTTTCCCCAGCAGGGGAATTGAAGCCGGGCCTTTAGTTTCTCCCTGGGGATTTAAAAACGGGAGGGTGGTCATGTTGACATCTGAGGCCTCCCCATGTGGGCATTTTATGATCAGAGCTTCTCGGCGGGACGGAGCCTCTACCAGGCTGGGCTGGGCAGCACGGCCAGATGTAATTTAGGGTGAGAAACAGACAGAGCTCGGCTTTTCAACCTCGACTTGAGACAGCGAGTTGTTCTGACCTGCCAAGGACACAACCTGTATTGCCCTGGGACGAGGGCTCTAGGGGACAGGCCACATGAAGGTGGGCACAGGACTGGCCCGTCAGACTGACCACCCGGGCGGGCACTGTAACGGCCACTCCCTGGTTTTCCACAGGCCTGGTGGGTAAAAGCCACAGGCCGAGCCAGTGTGGCCCCAGGGCATCAGATGCCCACACGGCCCCTGGCCAGGTGGAAAGGCTGGAAAGAAGAATCCACCTGTGGGGTCACCTGGCGTGACCCAGACTGCGTGAGGCTGCCGTTAACCGCAGGCTCAGCCTCGCACAGACGCGAGCCAACCCTCCAGCAACAGCCTCCCCGATGACTAGAGCCACCAGTGAAACAGAGCTGATGTTTTGGTCTCCTTTTGCCATAGACCTGTCTTCTTTCTTAATTCAAAACCCATGCAGGCAGAGGCGATGACACGTATTGGACCGCTCAGACCCCAAGAGGCAGCAGTTCGCACTGTGGTCCCGTGACAGGTCCAGGGATGGGCAGGGAGACCCGTGGGCCAAGTGCTGGCATTTCTGGAAAGTAAAGTCCTCTCTTCCACGGCACTTGGCATGTTTTGACAACACGGAACGTGGGACTAGTGCCACCAATTTGCTAGCGTGAGGGGGCAATCCCAGAGCTGCTGGGGTGTCCCTGTAGAGGGTACGCAGAGGAGAGAGGACGCGGGGACTGAGCGCTGTCGCTAGGGCAGCTGCCGTCCCAAGCACTGCACACAGGTTAAGCCAGGTGACCCCCACAGGGAGGCTGTGACTGTCCCAGGGCACCGCAGGGACTCCAAGGCAGGGTCAGCCCCACACTCTGTGCTGTGACTGTCCCAGGGCACCGCAGGGACTCCAAAGCAGGGTCAGCCCCACACTCTGTGCTGTGACTGTCCCAGGGCACCGCAGGGACTCCAAGGCAGGCATCAGCCCCACACTTCGTGCTGTGACTGTCCCAGGGCACCGCAGGGACTCCAAAGCAGGCGTCAGGCCCACACTCTGTGCTCCTGGCCCCAGGCTCACCACCTGCCCCAGGAAACCCCGAGACCCTCAGCCTCCCTCAAATCTGACCATCAGGGAGGGAGAGCTGCACCCCAGCTGCCCTCAGCCTCCCCGCCGCACAAGAGGTCACACACGGTTGCACACCCTCATCACGCGTGTGCAGGGCCAGGCGGGCACGGCTCCTGTCGACTCTCTTCCCAAGGACCCACTGATTTCGTAGAACTCCCATCCCTTCTTCAAAGAAGGCTAAAAAGCTCTGGAAGGGAGAGAGACTACCGCACATCTGATACATCAAGTTACTTTCACCTCAAAATTCTCCAGGGCTACGAACCCAGGAAATCATTACAATTTAGTGGAAATTTTTCTTGTATTTGGAAATCCAATCACTTCCAAGCTCACGGCTGTATTCAAAATGAGGGTTCTGAGCTGTTAATTTCTCTATTAGAACATATCAGGGTTTCCCTGGTGGCGCAGTGGTTAAGAATCTGCCCGCCAATGAAGGGGACGTGGGTTCGATCCCTGGTCCGGGAAGATCCCACATGCCGCAGAGCAACTAAGCCCGTGTGCCACACTACTGAGCCTGCTGCACTCCAGAGCCCGCGAGCCACAACTACTGAGCCTGTGTGCCACAACTACTGAAGCCCGCATACCTAGAGCCCGCGCTCCGCAACAAGAGAAGCCACCGCAATGAGAAGCCCACGCACCGCAACGAAGAGTAGCCCCTGCTTTCAACTAGAGAAAGTCCGCACGCAGCAACGAAGACCCAACGCAGACAAAAATAAATAAATTAAAAAGAACATATCAAATAAGAGGAAACTAGCCAAATTAATCATAATAACAACGATGCACCGGCAGCTGTCGGACCGAGGACTTGCCGTGTGCGGGGCCCAACCACCGGACGCGGGAACCGCTGGTGTGCCCCCCGGGTGACAGCTGGCGGAGCCTCAGAGGCCGCACAGGAGGGAGCAGCCTGGGTGCACCGTGGCCGGGGAGGAGGCCTGCCCCAAGCCCAGCCCACGGCCGGCCTCCCCTCAAGGCGTCCTCACAGCCACAGCGCTGCTCCTCGGCCAGCAAGACTCTGCCGCCCTCTGCCAGGGACCCGCTCGCCCAGACGGCTGTCTGGCCTCAGCAGCCATGGCTCACAGGCCCAGCCGCTCCGCGGCATGTGGGATCTTCCCGGACCGGGGCACGAACGCGCGTCCCCTGCATCGGCAGGCGGGCTCTCAACCACTGCGCCACCAGGGAAGCCCCCTGAATGGTCTTTTGCTTGTTGGTTTATTTCTCTCTCCCTCCCTCCACGGCGCCCCTGAGGGTGGGTCCTTGCCCACCTCTGTGAGCCCCAGGGGAGGGCCGGCCACTGCCTGTGTCTGCCAGGCCATGGGCACAGGCCTGGCCCCTGAGAAGGACGGCGTCTGTTCAGACACCTACCTGCCTCAATGGAAAGGATCCGAAGGCCCCTGTGGCTTCCTTATCCCGTAAACAGCCATTTCTTAGGGTCTTATTTAGATTTTTAGCCTAAGGTGGGAATTCTGGCCAGATCGATCACTGACAACCCGTGATGTAGAAGTTGTCACGGCTCTGCTCCCCAAACCTGGGCGCCCTCAGAATCCCCGTCGGAGCTTTCTTAAAAGCCTAGGCTCCAAGGACACGCCCCCCAACCAAGGGAGGGGAGCCCAGGAGTCAGCTTTTATCCAAAGCGCGCCGGTAATTCTGGCCTGAAAACTTCCCTCGGTGGCTGAGAGGTCGGGTCTCATGCTCCGTAACCAGGACCCGGCAGGAAGATGAGAGCCCGCAGGCAAGGGGAGGGGCGGGGACGGGGCTGCTCCCGCAGTGCTCCCGAGGACGGGGGCCGAGCCTCACCAGCGCGCCCGGCCCGCAGCGGCCAGGCTCCGCTCCGCGCTCCCGCAGGCGCACAGCCCTCATGCGCTCCAGCTTGCGCCTGCGCACGGCGTCCCCCTCACAGCCGGCGCCCTGGGGCCGCCGCGTCCCCTGCCACGGGGGCGTGAAGAGCAGGGCGGCCAGCTCACTGTCCACGTCGGCCAGCTTCTGCGCTTGGACCACATTTTTCACTGCTGGAAGGTTCAAAGGGAGGGCCAGAGGTTAAAGGTCAGAGTGTTTCTGTTCTCTAAGCAGCCACGGCTCCACGCCCTCCAGAGCCAAGCCTCAAGCTTGTCATAAACCCTCAGAGGCTGGTAAAGGTGGAAATGACGCACTCTGCCCTCCACGGCATCCCTCTCTTACCAGCCTCTCACATAGAAGGGATTCTGTCTCGGAGCTTAGACACAAATGTATCAGTGCCCACTAGGGGGTCTGCTAGGGAAAAGGTCAGCGTTGCAGAAGCTCAGGCTCTCAGGATTCCCCAGACGCCGTCGCCCAGGACCGCGCCCCTGCTCACCTCCAGCCCCCCCAGCGAGCACCCCCGATGCCCAGCACACCGTCCAGGCTCTCAGGCACGCTGTCCTGTCAGGTCCTCAAACCCCCGCTGGGTACGGGTTATCAGGAGGCCCGAGCTCAGATCAGGAATCGGGGGCTCCCGTGAGCTGTGCCCTGAGGCCTCGGGCCAGCCGGGGTGGGTGGAGCCCAGAGCTTCTCCTCTCTGCACCCGCCTGCCTCTGGCTGGCTGGGCCCCTAGAGCACCATCTCCTTCGGGGGCTCTACTCGAAGCCTAGACCCACAGGAAAGCTGTGTAGCCGACAGACAGAAGCCACGATAGGCCAGGCCCCGGCAGGCAGGAGAGCTATTTTCTCCCTCCCACCACTGGCTGTGCCACTCACTGGCATGCACACGTGGCACCTGCCACGCCACAAGCTGGCACGTGAGATTCCCGGACTCAGTAAACGCAGCACAGGCGGCAGGTGAGAGGGAGCGCCCCAACTTAGCACCTTGTCCTTGCTTCAGGCACCCCCAGAGCCACGGGAAGTGACCGCGAGCCTGAACTCCGCCGGCTGGACCCCACTCCCCGTCCTCGAGTATCTCTGCCTCCTGCTGATGCGCTCCACGTGGTGGTGAAGCAGCTTCCCCTCACTCGCCACCTCTCCTGCCATCACACGTAAACAAATGCTACTTCCAGGTTCTTCGGGTGCCATGAGATGGTGCAGACGTCTCAAGTGGCCACCCCAAAACAGCATTTTTCGTGTGTCTGGGGTCCAGCTCCATGGGAACGGAAGCTCCAACCTGGATCGGGCTCAAGCAGCCCGAGGCCCCCGGTCCTGAGGGGAGGGGCCAGGGTGGGAGACGAGCAAGGCTGGGGGGTGATCAACTGGCTTGTGTATTCAGACTGCATCACCCCGACCGTGGGGGTGATGGGACCATGTGGGACCACACTGCTGAAGCCAGGAAGCATCTTGCGAAATTCGGCACAACTTCCCGCTTCCGGAACCTTGCCCGGGGGGTGGAGACATGGCTTCTGGTGGAGTGCCCGGCCCTCTGGTTTTGACCAAAATAGGGATTGGAAGACTGATGACTCCAGAGGCTCTGGATCCCTCAGCAAACCCTCACTGTCACAACTCCCCGCGCTGCCCAGAGGAGCCCCCGACCTGCCGGGCCCCAGGCCGTGGGTTTCACAAATCCTCTGGTACCTGTCCCTGGGGGGGGGGTGGGGGTGGAGATGGGAGGCACTCCCTGCTCCGTGCTCTCCATCCATCCTCTTGGTGGCCAAAGGGACCAGCTGGGGATGGGGAGGCACTGGCCCCAAAGCAGGAAATCCAGATTCTAGTCCAAGTTCACGACCCTTAACCACACAACCGGCCATGTCACCTGACCTCTGTGTCTCAGTTTTTACAACATTAAAATGAGGAAGCTGGTCCGGAACAGACTCTCAGCCTGCCGGGCTCACGCAGCGTGGACCCCTTTGAGCATCTGAATGTACCCGGGCCGCTCTCCCGGGGAAGATGTACGAGGACCCACAAAGTTTGGGCTGGAGTTTCAGGGCACTCGTGGGATTCTGGAGACCTTCCAAAATGGCAGCAAAGGCCTCCCAGTCCTGCCCCCCGCAGCTCTGGAATTCCCACCCAGGGCACAGGTTCAAGCCCAACAAAGTCAAGAGCCGTCAACACAAGACGCTCATGGCAGTTTCCGATGCACATGAGATGACCTGCAGCCTCTGGGGGCTGCTCCCCAAAGGGCGCCTCCCACTTTCATTCCAATGGCAAGTATTTTACATTCAGGTCTGGGGGGTCATTTGAAAGGGGACGGAAAAACTTCCGTGTTATGCGATATTTTCACAAGCCCAGGTGTTTATCTCCCAAGCTTCTCTTCTCCCCAACATGGGGAGTTTCAAATTCGTTTTTAAAAAACAGCCTATGTTCATCCCGACCTTTTCCTCCTGTCCCCTTCCCCTGGGGAGAAGCAGCTACCCGAAAACAAATGCCACTCCTAGGACTGTAATCTCCACCAAGTAACACCGGCGGCTTCCCCAGGGCCCAGCCTAGAGAGCGCTGGGCTGACGAACGTGGTGACTCAACGTGGCCTGCAGGTCACTGAGCCGGGTCCCCAGATCCAGAGGGCAGGGCCCCACGACACAGGCGCACGCGTGTGCTCCTGCACACGCACACACGTACACGCACGCACGCACACGCAGCCCCCCGCCTCTCGCTCTGCCCCACCGCCCGCCCACCTCCCCGAGCACAACCCCCAGCCTCCACCCGTAGGCCCCTTGGTCTCTCCACTCACGTCTGGGAGCCCCGGGCGTGAGAAGGCCACCTCCCGAGAAGCCGGTGGCTCCGTCATTCGAGATGACCCGTGACCTGGAAGGTGGCAGTGAGCTGGGACTCCCCACTCTCCGTTCACACAAGTGACCTGAACGAAAAACACACCCCGCCCCGCACGAGACATAAATACCAGCACAGAGTCGATGACACTCGCCCGGATCCCCGCCCACACCCCACTTTCCACTCTCAGGTTGGAGTTCGTTTTGCAGCAGAGAAACGGCGGGTGGGCAGAGGCACGTTTCCTTCGAGCTCCCTGCTCTCCAGGTCCACACTCTCCTCTGTCTGAGCAGCAGTCTGCTTTCCCACCACGAGTCGGGGCTCGAGATGCTCAGGGCAGGTCTCCGGGGGGCCCGGCCCCAGGCTCTGGGATGGTCGCAGGCTCTCCTGTCAGGCCCTCGAGTGTCATGCTGTTCCAAGGCCTTTGTGCCCTTCTGCAAACGTCTGTGCCCAAACACGCCTCGGGGGAGACACCCTGAGAGCCCCGGTACCTGACCGTGAGCCGGGGGTCAGGGCAGCCTGCCCTCCCCAGGAAGGCCCCACGGGAGACCTGCAGATACAGTGGCAGCGGAGCTCCCAGGGGAGCCGTGGTCACACACACAGCCAGGATCACGGGGTCAAAGAAAGGAAAGGGGCTCTTGGGATCTCTAAACAATGAATGACCCCGTAAAGCCTCAGAAGAGGCTGGCAAAGAGACAGCATCAAAAAGCTCGCCTGAGGGCTGCCCTGGTGGCGCAGTGGTTGAGAGTCCGCCTGCCGATGCAGGGGACACGGGATCGTGCCCCGGTCCGGGAGGATCCCGTGAGCCATGGCCGCTGAGCCTGTGCATCCGGGGCCTGTGCTCTGCAGCAGGAGAGGCCACAGCAGTGAGAGGCCCACGTACAGCAAAAAAAAAAAAAAAAAAAAAAAAAAGCTCGCCTGAGCTGAGGAGCCGCCGAGCACGAGGACGAGGACGGCCTCTCGCACCGAAAGAGTCACAGGAGACCTGGGCGTGGGTGACAGATGCCCGGATCCGCGGCCTCGCACTTGGCCGCGGCTGTGAATGCAGAGGCGGGGCCCCATCCGGGCAGGCGCCGACCCTGCCTCTGTCACCCTGAAGGCCTGCACAGCATCACCCCACCTGCTGGCCCGCGCCTGCCACTCGCTGCAGAACAACCGGTTTTAAAAAGAAACAAAAGCCACGACACTGTTTTTTTGTTCAAGAACTGCAGAACGTACAGAGGAAAGCACAGTGCTGCCACGTCGTACAAGTGCGCTGCGCAGCAGCACCGGTCCTCTGCCTCACAGCCTCCCTGTCTGGGTATCTCAGGCCCCTTCCCGCGAGCTTATCTCTCTCTTGCAGGCAACGTATGAAAATGACAATTTAAGATAACGCATAATGGAGCTAATCTTTCTTCTGAAGATAAGATTTTAAAACCTGGAGTCACTGCACATTTGTGGGCTGGTGAATTAAAAATAAAAATAACCAACACAATCTTGGAAGCAGAATGCTTCTAGCAACTCCCCTCAGTCGTAGGAGCTTTTGAATAATGCCTGCTTCTCACACACAGCTCATTTATTTCTCCAGAACCTAATTGAGTTTTGCCGTTTCCATATTGTCTGTTTTCGAGGCTGCCCGGGATCCTACATTTGTAAACAAGGGAGCAGAAGCCTGAGACCTGGCTTAATGAGCTCCGCGCTCACGCCTGTTGTTCCGTCCCAGCCCCGCCTGCCCCATGCTGTTGGCACAGGTGGAAAGGGCCCATGGGGCTCAAGGTCTAAATCAGGCTGGGTTGTAAGGAATGGAAAATTCCCCAATAAAACGACAGAGAGGTTTGAGTCCAGAAACCTCAGACGGCTTGGTGTTGTCCCGCTTTCAATTCTTCCTCAGTCCCCTCGAGGGGGATGGAGTGGGCTTGTCACTAGCCCCACGAGGGCTCACACTGGCCTCTACCCTGAGGCGGGCACAGGCAGCTATGCCCGGCCTAATGTCCCCTGTCCCATCAGGGTCCTCAGTGGAGCCCCCAGAATGTCCAGGCAGAACCATCCCAGCCACACCCAGCCCCAGCCCCCTGCCCACAAGGAAGGAGGACTGGGGCTTTCCTCGGTGTCTCTGACGAGCAGCTCTTGGGACACCATCTGACGTAAGGTCAAGGTGCTCGGCTCTGAACAAGCACATCCCTCTGCCCCTCTGTTCCCAAGCTGTGTGGTGCGGAAGTTTAGGAAAAGTTCTCTCTTCTCTCCTCCACAATGAGGCAGTGCTATGAGCTGAAACTCCAGATGAAACTCTCTCCCGAAACCAGTCATCTTATTTGAGGATCGTCACAGCAATGCCCCATGGATAGTACCAGAAATAAAATGTGGGCAAGATGGAGACAGCTAATAATACCAAACCCCGACCAGAAATCAGGAACACCAAACAACTGGTGCCAGGGAAGGCTCAGAGGTCAGGGGAAGGCTCAGTGGTCAGGGGAAGGCTCAGAGGTCAAGAACAGATGCTCAGTGGTCAAGGGCAGATGCTCGATGGTCAAGGGAAGATGCTCAGTGGTCAAGAGAAGGTGCTCAGTGGTCAAGGGCAGACGCTCGGCGGTCAAGGGCAGACGCTCAGCGGTCAAGGGCATACTTAGTAGTCAGCTAATGAGAGCTCTTCTGAATTCCTACTGAGTGCTGATGCCCACGATGTGACCCCTGTCCTGAGGGGGCTCATGCCCCAAATGGGAAGAAGAGTAGCCACCCAGGAACAAGGGCAAAGCTGCCAGGGACTCTTACCCACGTTAGCCAAGGTCAGGTGCAGCCGGCCCTTCACCACCGTGTGGACGTTGATGGGCTTGACGCAGCCAAACCTAGTCACGTCTCCACTCACCACCATGGTGTCCTGTTCGTGCTCTGTCGCCACGACCTCAAGCTCATGCGAGACCTGAACGGCTGGGCGCCCTTGGCGGAGGAGGTGCTGTGGAGGAGAAAGGACCGTTCGGAGGGCGGCCGAGGCAGGGGCTATCTGCTTCCGAAAACCCAAGTCCCTGCTGTCGGGTCTTTCCCCCAAATCCTTATTAACAAAGTGCATCCCGATTCACCCACTGAGCAAACCCCAGGGATGCACAAGTGGGCCTGGCAGCCACCTGCGTGGAGCCCCCTCCACACGGAGAGGATGAGAACACGGCACAGAACAAGGGGGGATGCTGAGGAAGCCCAGCTCCGCGTCGGCGGGAGCCCCAAGGAGCCTCCACTGGGCCCCTCAGGATGAAGGTGTGCCTCCAGGCAGGGGGAGGGCACGCCAGGCCCGGGCGGGACACAGGGGGCTTCAGTGTGGCAGAAAGGCGGGCAGCAGGTGCGAGGAGGGGCCGCGGGGCGGACGGAGCTGGGTCAAGAGGGTCCTTTCCGACCCCACTCTTCTCTGCTAATCACGTTCAACCCTTCAGAACCCTCCTGAGCCCAAGAGCGAGTGGGGCTGGCCGGGAGGGAGGGCTGGGCCCCTTCTGCTGCGAGGCCCGGGCACGTCACCAGGCCTCTTGACCGTCACGCGTAAATGGAAGCGCGGGGCCAGGTTCAGGTCCTGCTTCTGGAACTCTGGCCCTGTCCCTCCAGCACTTGTCCTCTGCCTGTCTCGGGGGCGGACACGCCCAGACCAGATCCCTGCTGAGTGGGTCTGGGGCTTCCAGCTCTGGAGACCCTGCTTGCGCAGCAGCGCTTGTCCACATAACGCCAACACGTTCACGGGCCAGGAGCCCCGGCAGCCAGACAGGGTGAAGACCCCTCCAGGGGGCGGCCAGTCAAGGCAAGCAGCGACGCCCGGCTGCCCCAGGAGCAGTGATGCCAATAAAAACAGGGCATCGCGTCTCACCCAGGAAACTGCAGAGGTTTTTTCCCCACCCTGTAAAGGGTGGGAAAGCAGGCGCCTTGGTCATCTTCCGGGAAGAGCGCCGTGCCGGGCCCCTGGGCCCCCTGCCCGAGGCTCCGTATTGGTGCACCCGTGACTTGGAAACGTGGCTTTGGGGCGTTCTCATCTGGGGAGAAGGTGATGGAGTCAGACCTGGGCTGAAAGCCTGGTCCCAGCAAGACCAGGGGCTTCGGCTTCATCCTGCACACGGGGATCAGGGCAGCAGTCCCAGGGCCGGGCTGAGGACACCGCAGCAGAGCGGGGGTGCAACCAGGCCCCGGCAGCGACCACCGCGAGACCCCAACGATGCTGGCGCTGTCACCGCTCAGGAAATGAGCTGCAGGGGTGAGCTAACATGACCCCAGAATGTTCCCTGCAGCGTGTCCACCAGGACAAGGCGCTTAAATGTCCAACAACGGGGGACAGTGCGACGAGCTGTGATGCGTCTGGAAACGCAGGAAATATCCACAGAAGGCCACGTAAGCACGTTGACAGCTCAGGACCTGGACTTACACAAATCTTCCATCTTCTCTACATAGATGTTAAAGTGAAGACTTGCTTATTTTTAGAAAGTAAAATTCCATTTTATTTAAACCAATTCTGTGTCAGTAAACCTGACAGCACTTGTCGAAGGGGCTCTTCGTGGAGGATGAGATCAAATAACCCCTCCACGTGCTTCGCTCGCCCCTCCCTCCCCTCGCCCTGCCCCGCCCCGCCCCTCCTGCCTTTCACCTCACCCCTCCCTCCCTCCTTCTATTCATCCATTCTCAGCCATGCCCTACCCACGGTGGCCTAGGACTGTGCTGGGGAGGGGTCAGCGGCCATCCCATTCCCACCCTCCATGACATCACTGGCCAGTGTAGGAGACAGACGGGCCATATCCGTGACGACCTTGGGGGGCCTGAGGAATGAGAACACCAGCCGACGCCTGCTGAGTCCTCACCAGCTGTGACCCCGCCCCATAGCTCTTTGCACACTGCCCCCCGGCTCCCTCCACTGTCCTGAGGGCCTCAGCCCCTCAGGGAAGGGCCCTGAGCCCCGGTGGATGGGACAGTTACAGCCCGGGTCAGCCACCAGAGGAAGGGAGGGACAGAGGAGCAGGCGGCCCCCAGAGGATGGGGGGCACGGGGCCGGGGCCGCTGCGGCACAGGAGCCACGAGATCCTCGTAGGCTGGGGTGCTGAGGGGCAAGGGGGGACGGGACCAGATCTGCAGGCCTCAGTGACCAGCCGTGCAAGGCTCAGGAAGGGAAACCAAGGGGGCCCGTGGCTGGAGTCCAGAGGGCAATAGCTGTGTGGGATGAAGGAAAAGTGAATGAAAGTCAGAGAGATTCCAGAGATTCCAGAGCTGCAGCTCTCCCCCGTCCACCTCAAGGCAGGGAGGAAAACGCTCGGGACAGCATGTCGGCAAGTGGATGTGGCCCAGTGCCTGGCCCAGAGGCCGCCATGTGACCCCACGTTGACCCTCTGGGGTCCTGGTCACACGAAAGGGAAGGTTTGGGGAGAAACTCTGGGAAGAAAATTGAATTAATGCATGGACTTCAGTTTTAGAATATGAGGAGAATGGGAAGCACAGTTAGAAAACGAATTAGCTTCTGATTCTAGTTAGAATGAGAGAAGCACAATTCAGGGAACTGAGAACAGGCATCAGGAAACATTTTCCCACCCCATCATTCATTCATCCTGTCCTCCGTCCTGAGGGCACACCTCTGATGGACCAGCCAGGCTCTTGGTGAACAAGCCTGATCCCGAGCTGCTCTCAGGAAACATCCATCCTCACCGTCAAGGGAGCAGAGGTGACGTCGCCTGGTGGGTCGGTTCACAGGAGGAACTGATAACTGGGCGGATGTACCCTAGCATGATCGAGTTTAGACTCTGTGAACATCCTTTCCTTTGGGGAAGGAGAGGACTCGGCAGTGCCTTGAATTTGTGAACCAAGAAGCCAGGCCCCTGGACAATGCCCAGTGCTGGGCGATGGCCCACACTGCTGGGCGACAGACCTCACAGAAAGGACCGCGGGGAGACGTTACCTTCATCTGAACGGCGGCGGATCCGACGAGAAGCAGGGAGTCTCCGTCCCAGATGTCGATCTGCAGAGTCTGCATGGCCAGGTAGCGGGCGAACCAGCGCTGCTCCCCGGGTCTCAGGAATCCAGGGCCCACCAGGTACTTCAGCTGGAAGCCCGGAGACCCTGTGCAAAGAGGCCCCAGATGCGCCCAGAAGTAATTGGAATCATTTATCACCTTTACACTTGGAGGAGTTTCTGCTCTGGTCATGATGACTAATTTCCACTTCTGTCAGAGTTACAGCTTAATAAATACATTAATCAAAACATTATAAAATATCTAAATTAACAACATGAAGAGTGGTGTTCAGAAGACTACATTTCTTTCCAATGTATACAATAAGCTCCTCCCCAAATAAGACTGACGGTTTTTACCAAGTCCTAGTGAAACAGTCTATGCTGGATAAGGACAGATGCCCCGACGGGCCGGCCAGGGAGTATGACTCTGGGCGCACAGGATTTAGGGAGAAATGCTGTCTACATCTTCTGTCAAAACCGGGTGGTCACCAGATAAAGAAGATGCGGTACATATACACAGTGGAATACTACTCAGCCATAAAAAAAGAATGAAATGATGCCATTTGCAGCAACACGGATGGACCTAGAGATTATCATACTAAGTGAAGTAAGTCAGACAGAGAAAGACAAATATCATATAATATCACTCAAATGTGGAATCTAAAATATGACACCAGTGAACTTATCTTCAAAACAGAAACAGGCTCACAGACACAGAGAACAGACTTTGTGGTTGTCAAGGGGGACGAGGGTGGGAGAGGGACGGAGTGGGAGTTTGGGGTTAGCAGATGCAATCTATTATATACAGAATAGATAAACAACAAGGTCCTAGTGTATAGCACAGGGAACTATAGTCAATATCCTGTGACAAACCGTAATGGAAAAGAATATGAAAAAGAATGTATATATGTACAACTGAATCACTTTGCTGTACAGCAGAAATTAACACAACATTGTAAATCAACTCTACTCCAATAAAATTTTTTAGAAACCGGGGTATTCACACACAGGCGCATGGAGAGCTCAAACTGAGACGGAGCTCAGCACACAGTGCCTAGGTCATCCCGATGCCTCCCGCCCCCAACGCGCCCAGGAGCCCCACAGAAGCACAGGCCTCTCCAAGGTCGCTCCTGGTGCCAGGCTTATCACTACGAGACAGGAGCCGGACTGCGGCCCCCGCCTTCACCTTTGCGGAGTGGCATCACCATTAATCCTAAATTGGCAAAGATGCCATTGAAGTCACCATTAGTTAAAGTGCAGGGACAGCAATGCAGGGGAAACACACTGAGAACAACATTTCCGCCCTTTCCGTCAATAACATAACAGTATTTACGTGGCCCCGCTGAGCAGAACGCTAACCACAGGGAGGAAGGCGGACGTTAGCTCGGCAGCCCAAGCGGCCCCGGGCAGGCTGAGACCCTCGCCCCGTGGGTGCCCACACGGCGCCCTCTCCGCTGTCCTCAAGGCCAGGACAATGCGGTCGGCAGGAGCAGTGAAGCAGGTCCGGACGGGACCCAGCTCGGGGCACGGGGGGAGGGCGTCCGGTGGGCCCAGGGGATACAGAGCAAGGACCGGCGGGGTCCTGGCTCCCGCCATGGCTGGAGCGCTGACAGAAGCGCCCTCCAGGATGGAGGGGCAGGCAGCAGCAGCACAGAGACCACGGAAGGGGCTGGAGTGACGCTGCACACGGCAGGCCAGGCCCCAGTGTCCCGAGTCACAGGGCTCGGCCAAGGTCACACGCCACCCCGGCCCCCAACGGCCAGCTCTGAGAAGTAAGCGGCCTGCGGCACCTGATCAGTCCCCCGACACCCACCGTGAGCCCGGCTCACCCAGGCGCAGTGAGGACTGGAATGAGGACCGGGGAATGAGGAAGGCCGAGCTCACAGCCCCGACGGCAGCGCCCACCTGCTGGGTCCCGCTGGGCTGCAAGGAAGGGGCAGCGGCAGCACCGGCCTCTGATGTGGCTCAGACCAACGGCTCCAGGTGCACACGGACGTGACCGTGTGGGGCGACCCCCAAATGACACCCGCAAACACCCTTCCCTGGGCGCCCTGCACACTCACCCCCAACACCTCCAGTCCCACAGAGCCTCCACCCGGACTTGCACTCGCGCCTGAATGCAGTAGGTCCCAGCTGGACCCCGCGTCTTCCTCCCCAGCCAGCTCCCCCTTGCGTCACCCCAGAGTGCCGCCCAGCACCGCGTCCTCCCGACGCCCTGGCTGGGCTCCATCACCACCACATCCCGTCAGCTGCCGGGTCCCCTCAATACGACCATTAATTCACACGCGGCAAATGTTCCGGGCCCTGTGTGGGGTCGTGTGGCAGAACAGGATGGACAGGGTCCCTGCCCTGATGGAGCTCACGGTCTCGGGGAGACACTTTGAGCCCAGAGCTGACAGTGTGCTGAGTGTCGCACACGGGGGCCATCCTGGTCTGGGCACAGTCCAAGGCCCCTCATGCTGGACCCTCCCAATTCCTCCCCACTGTAGGCTCGTACCCCTTTGCTCCTGTCTGGCTAAGACAACTGACTCCTCGGTGGCCTTCCCTGAGGTCCAGACCCCCCACAGTCCATCCCATGGCACTGCCAAAGCGTCCACAAAAGGAATTCTGTGTCGTCTCCATCCCACTCAAAAACCTGCAGTGGTGCTGACCACTGACTCCTGGGGGTAGTGGTACCACCCTACAGGGTCTGCCCAGGCTCCCCAGCTTACCTCCCTCATCCCTTCACAGACACCGCCCGGTCCAGCTGGGGTCCCTGCTGCACCTCAGTCCTGCCCCACCGCCACGGCCAGGTCTGGCAGATGCTCTGCCTCCAGCTGGACGGTCCTCCCCCACCCCTCTTCTCAATCTCCACCCCTCCTTCATGACAAACACCTCCTGCTCCGTGAAGGTAGCCACGACTCCTCTGATGACAAACACTTTATAACACTACAGTCTACAATGCGTGATGAATGCGTAACAGCTTGGAGTATCTATGCACCAAATAACAAAGCAGAAATCCAGAGATGTAAGAAGAAACAGATGAAAACACAATGACAGTGGAGACCAAACAACCGCTTTCCTTTCAAGGCAGGTCAAGTGGACCATAAATAAGTAAGGATACAGAAGACCAGACCAGCTAATCCATAAGGCAGAGTGTATGCATACACATACAACATGGTACCCCAATAACAGAGAATATATCTTTTCAAGTATATTTGGAACATTAATAAAAATTTACTGTCTATTTCACCACAAAGAAAACCTAAATACGCTCCTTAAAGTAGAAATATTACAAATAATATTCTCTGATCACAATCCAACAAACTAGAAATTGGAAAAAATTTTTCAAAACAATTCACTTATTCTTAAATAATTCTGTGTCAAATGGAAAACATGATCAAAACAGATTTTTTAGAATAATAATAATGAAAATACTACTTATCAGAATCACCAAAACATAAAGCAATAATCAAAGGAAAATTCATAGCCTTCAATACTTTATATCAACCAGAACAAAAGAATTAAAATAAATGAATTAAGCAACTCAAACAAATTAGGAAAATAACAGTAGAGAACACCAAAAAGAAAGCAGAAGGGGGGTAATAATAAAGGGAAATGCAAAATCTAACTGATTAAAAAACAAGAAAATAGCGAAACCTATTTAAGGTACACTTATGTGCCTTCAGAAGACAGGGAAGCAGAAATGAGCAGGTGGGAAGACATCCCTGTTCCTGGGCAGGTCCCCTCCTATCCTTCAAGGGCAGTTCCCCTCTCGTTCATCTGTGAACTTCTCCAGAACCCCAGATAGAGCCTAACAAGTTCACATAGAAAACTAAACCAGCAAGAATGTCTGGAGAACGGTGCCAAAAAGAATAGCATAACACCTCTGATCAAAGAGCACGACCTTCGTGTGTAGACAGTCTCATGAAGAGTCTGGTGAACTACAGCCCACAGGCCAACCCAGCTGAGAGCTAAGAATGGCTTTTACATTTTCTAAGGGTTGTGAAAAACAAAAGTCAAAAAAAGAAGAAAACGATTACAGAGAGATCGCATGTGAACCCAGAAAGTCTAAAACATTTATGATCTGGCCCTTAACAGAAATCCATTTGCCAACCTCTAGTCTAGTGGAACAAGCAAGAAAATCCAGAATGACACCCAAGTAATACAAAAAAGTTTGCTATCTGATAAGGGTGGATCTCAAGTCACTGGGGAAAAAGACAAACGTTTTAATAAATAGTACTGGGTCAGCTGGATAGACATTTGGAAAAAGATAAAACTGATCCAAGTCTGCCCTCACACAGCAGGATAAACTACATAGAGATCAGAAATCTAAACGTAAAAAATGAAACCGGTAAGTCCTAGGAGAAACCATGCACGCATCTCTTGCTGAGCTAGGGGAAGAGAAAGCCTTTGCATCTGTGACTCAAGAATCTAGAAGCAATAAAAGACTGACACATTAGACTACACGAAAGTAACACCTTTACACAGCAAAACCCATCCTAAGCAAAGCAAAAAGACAAACGACAAAGTAGGAAGCATATTTGCAATGTATATCACAGGCAACAGCTAATCTTCCTAACACAGTTCCCAAAACAGAGGACAAAATAGATGAAAAATCTGATAGAGAAATGGAAAAAGATATGAATAGAAGTTTGCAGACAAAGACA
Organism: Lagenorhynchus albirostris; assembly: GCF_949774975.1. NCBI lineage: Eukaryota > Metazoa > Chordata > Mammalia > Artiodactyla > Delphinidae > Lagenorhynchus > Lagenorhynchus albirostris. The sequence continues at coordinate 182,231,913 of NC_083096.1, read as the reverse complement.
AAAGATGCTCAACTTCACTCATTACAAGAGAAATGCACATTAAAACTTCACTAAGATCTATCTCACATCAATCAGAATGTAACAACCTATTTTGCGGAGGAGGCCAAAAGATCTCAGGCTAACAGAGAGGAGGTGGTGCTGTCTATCAACACCGCTGAAGCCTTTTATCCTATAATCCCACTGCCAGCAATCTGCCCTAAAACATACCTCCATACACAGAAAACACGAGAAACACAAGGTTACTCATTGCTGCATTACCTGAAATAGCAGAACGCTGGAAAGACCCAAACCTCCATCAGTAGGATGATGGTTAAATAAACCACAGAACATGCACCCAATGTAGGACAATGTAGCTGTAAAAACAATGCAGACGGTTTCCACATGGAGTGGAACTCGGGATGGAAAGTTAACTGAAAATAGCACAGTGAAAACGTGTATTTGGTATGCCACCTACCGAATAAGAAAAAACAAAAAATAAAAACGTAAATATTTGCTTAAGCCGGAAGCTAGAAACCTGGTCACCCCCAGGCCAGTGAGCAGGTGGGGGCTGTCTAGAGGGGTAAGGGTCGAAGGGAGCCTTGAGTGCTCATTCAGCTACGGTTTTATGTTTGGGGCCACGTAAATATTCCAATCAAAAAGGAAAGAAGGCAAATATGAAATTGAAAACAAACTGAAACCAACAAATTCGACTGAACATCAAATAGGCAACATAACTCCATAGAGAAAAGAATGAACACAAGGGCTTTGGGCCACACTCACTCACGCTACATCCTCGGTGGGACACAACCCAAGACCAGAAGAACACAAAGAAACCTGAACTTTTGTCAGCCATGTATCGTTAGTATTCAAACCAGCAATATAAGTTTGAAAATGCATTGTGTAAATTATAAGGGAAAGTAAATAAGTAAATATATTATCAGGAAACACGATTTTCGGTTTAAGAGGAAAGAGATACAAATAAAATATTTTAGGGAAAAACCTCTAAATTGAAATTAGAAATATCAAGGTGAACTCATGTTTTAATATACATGCCCCATCTCTGCCCAGGGAAAGGCCTAGAAGCAGTTGAGACCCCGATCAAAAGTGCCCGGATTGATGGGCTTCCCTGGTGGCGCAGCGGTTGAGAGGCTGCCTGCCGATGCAGGGGACACGGGTTCGTGCCCCGGTCCGGGAAGGTCCCACATGCCACGGAGCTGCTGGGCCCGTGAGCCATGGCCGCTGAGCCTGCGCGTCCGGAGCCTGTGCTCCGCAACGGGAGAGGCCACAACAGTGAGAGGTCTGCATACCGCAAAAAAAAAAAAGTGCCCAGATCGTGATCTTTAGAAAGCACTCCCAGTGCGGGGCCAGGCTCCCGGGAGAAACGGGTGACTGGATCTGAGGCAGAAAAAGCACAAGGCGAGGCTGGACACCTTTGCTCCAGAAAGGGAGGAACTGCCCAAAGTCCAACCAGAGCGTGTCAACAGACTCAGGCCAACCCGAAGGGCTACAGCTGGCCAAAGACGAAACAAAGAGCTAGGATACACAAAACCTGAACTGTCACTATTAGAGTAACTATTACAGTAAGTTCTTACTCTGAAAATTAGAAATTAAAGGGAAAGTATTTAACATTTGTTCTGCCTTTTTTGGAGAACATATATGTAGTTCACTCCTGGTAGATGAGAGAAAGTCTCTTTCTATAGAAGAATGCCAGCTCATAAAGGGAGACCAAATGATAGCATTAGAAGAATTACCATCTTGAAAGCTCCATTTAAATAGCTGATCCGGGCAAAGTACAGCCACGGATGTTAGGACAGTAGGTGAAGGGCTGTAGGGGTCAGATATTCACACGAAGCCCAAGAACAGCCCCAAGAAGTCTTCCAAGTGCAAAGGGGGCAGCGCCTACCTCTTCCCACTGGAGACACCTGGGCGGGTGCCCCTACCAAGTGCTCACACTGACACCCGCACGGTGACACGGCCTGACCTCGGCGCCTCCGATGGGATGCACGGGCAGCACGCGGCCTCAACGATGAAGAGTTCGCACCAAATCCAGGATGGGACGGAGCCCTCAGCCCTTCCCCCAGTGGACGAGAACTACTGAAGACGAACGAGGTAGACAACCAGGTGAGGAAACAATCAGACACACGGAATGTGGGACATTCTGCAACTCGCTCAGTCTCTTCAAACAGGCACCAACACTGGACAAAGAATGCAGGGGACAAGTCTCAATGAAAAGAGACTGAACACATGATTACAGGTAATACATGGGCCTGGACTGGATGTCAGAGCAAAACACAGCTATAATGGACATATGAGGGGAAATGGGAAAACTTGACAATGAAATTCTTATAATCTTAAGTATGATAACAGAACTGTGTGTATAGAAAAGGACGTCCTTATTTTTTTATAAATTTATTTATTTATTTACATTTTATTTTTGGCCGCGTTGGGTCCTTGTTGCCGCGCACAGGCTTTTCTCTAGTTGCGGAGAGCAGGGGCTACTCCTTGTTGCGGTGCGCGGGCTTCTCATCGCGGTGGCTTGTCTTGTTGCAGAGCACGGGCTCTAGGTGCACAGGCTTCAGTAGTTGTGGCACGCGGGCTCAGTAGCTGTGGCTTGCGGGCTCTAGAGCGCAGGCTCAGTAGTTGTGGCGCACGGGCTTAGTTGCTCCGCAGCATGTGGGATCTTCCCGGGCCAGGGCTCGGACCCATGTCCCCTGCATTGGAAGGCGGATTCTCAAACACTGCGCCACCAGGGAAGTCCCAGATGTCCTTATTTTTAAGTAATGTGTGCTGCTATATTTAGAGGTAAATTGTCACCACGCCTGCATTTTACATTCAAATGATTCTGAGGTGGGGGGAAAGATGAACAAAGAGATAAAGCAGGTATTCCCAAATGCACCAGCACAACTTCTGTAGCTGGGGACACGGAATTAGGGCACCTGGAGAAGGCACAGGAAAGACAAGATCCAGTAAGGAAGAGGCGATCAAGACTGTACTACAGGGTCCAGACCTAGACGCTGGTCTGGTGGGAGATGCCCCCTTGGCTGGGATAACTCAGGGGCGGGAAGATGGACGAGAGTTCTTTAGGACAGTGGATGCTCTTGGCTGACCCAGACTCCAGCTCTCACACTAGGGAAGACCCCACTAGACAAAAACACCATGAGACGCCTTTCAGAAAAACAACATGTTAGAAAAAAACAGGCAAGAATGCAAGGGAAATAACAAGGAAAGGCGGCCCCGTGCATGTGGTATGGAAGGACGGGGACCAACACAAGCAGATGAAACGGCCACAAACTTGGGGGAACCTTCCTGAAAGGAGCGGGGGACAGTAGTAAGTGAAAAAAAAAAGTCCAGAGGCACATCCCACTCTTGAAGAAAAAGAGGAAACAGAAGAAATTCTACTCACAATGTAGAACAGTGACTAGAGTGGCAGAGGCAGCCAGCAGGCCTACGGGCCGCAGGTTCCAGAAGCTGCAGTTGCTCCCGCTGGACCAGAGGTGGCAGCCGTTTGGCATGAGCCTGCTGAGGGCTGCCCACAAGGGCGTGTGGGAGCCACATCATGGACTCTGGGCACCAGGAGGCAGACCTGGAGGGGAAGCGGCGACCCTCCACGAGAACTGGTGGTCAGGGCTGCCAAGACTGTAAACGTCCAGACTTTGCCAGAAGACAACAACGTCTCAAATGCCACTTTCCATAAGTGGGTCCATCCATCAGAAAAGAGCGATTGTGTGGCAGAGCTGAGACCAGGGCTTTTTCTCTCTGGCCTCATGCCCCCCTGAGTCTCTGCTATCATCTTTGGCAAAACCAAACTTTGGATTCTGGGAATGACGTTCTGCTTAAAATAAGTATTCCAGGCTGAGAAATGACTCACTTCGTAAGCTTGGTGGGTGTGGAGCCAATGCTTTTAAAATCTTTTATGTCCTATTAACTCTCTGCATTCTTTATGAAGGTCACAAACCTCAGTCCCTACCTCACAGGATACACAAAATCAATTCCAGATGAATTCTAGATCTGAATACAAAAAGGGAAAAGAGGCTTCTAGAAGGTAACATAGGAGGATATCTTCAAGACTTTGTGGAGACAAATTCATTTTGGGTGTAGCTTAGGAAATCTGCCCATTAAGGAGAAGACTGATAAATTGGACGTAATTTTCATGGAAAACTACTGTTAACCAAAAGATACCATTAACACAGTCAAAGGCAAGGCACAGAGCGGGAGGAGATGTTTGTAACATCTGAAGAAAGACTGGGATCCGGATATATACATAACACCTACGAACACCGAGAAACAGACAACACAAGAAAAAATGGGCAAAGCAGTGCAAAAGAGGCTCTGCCGAAGGCAACAGCGTGTGGAAGGTCATCGGTCAGCCAGGAGATGCCGGCACATGCCCACCAGGAGGTCACGTGAAAGAAACCAACAAAGCCACACACATTACACAGGCAGCAAGGACACAGGCAGCTCAGACTTTCCGCCTACTCCAGTGGGTGTGTAAGCTGGCATGGCACTGGAGAGGGAATGCACCAAAGCTAGACCTGTGCTGCCCCGGGACCCAGCAGCTTCAGTCCCAGGCACAGACCCACGCAGATGCACACACACACATGCGCACCAAAAGAATGATCGTATATTATTGAAAAGCCAAGAGAGTGGAGAAAAGGGAACCCTCGTCCACTGTTGCTGGGAATGTTAAGTGGTACAGCCACTATGAAAGCCTCCTCCAAACCTTTTTTGGAGGTTCCTCAAAAAACGTAAAAATAGAGTTACCACATGATCCAGCAATCCCACTCCTGGGTATTTAAGCAAAGAAAACAAAAATACTAACTCGAAAAGAAATCTGCACCCTGCCCCCGCCATGTTCATTGCATCATTATTTATAATAGCCAAGATGTGGAAGCTGCCTAAGTGTCTACCTACGGATGAACAGATAAAGAAAACGCAGTACATATATATACAAAATATTACTCAGCCGTTAAAAAGAAGGGAATCTTGACATTTGTGACGACGTGGATGGATTAGAGAAAGACAAATACCATATGATTTCACTCATACGTGAAATCTTTTTAAAAACAATCAGGCTCGTTAAATACAGAAAGCAGACTGGTAGTTGCAAGAGGTGGGGCGGGGGGTGGGCAAAATGGGTGAAGGGGGCCAAAAGGTACAAACATCCAGTTATAAAATAAGTAAGTCACGGGGATGTGATGCACAGCACGGTGATGACGGTTAATAACACCGTGTTGTGTATTTGAAAGGTGCTAAGAGAGTAGATCGTAAAAGTTCTCGTCACAAGAAAAACAGAATTTTATAATTATGTTCAATGATGGATGCTACCTAGACTTGTTGGGCTGATCATTTCACAATGTTTTAAATATGTTCATAGCAGCACTGTTCAAAAGAGCCAAAACCTGGAAATGATTCAAAGGCCTGTGAACAGCAGAATGGGTAAACATTGTGGAATATTCGGACAACGGATTTCTATACAGCCAAGATCACGGACAAACTACTGCTACATACAGCAACATGGAGGAATCTCCCAGACATGAGGTTGAGCGAAAGAAGTTAGATTCAAAATGGTATGGATAATATGACCCGTTTAAGTTCAGAAAACAGGTAAAACTGGGCTTCCCTGGTGGCACAGTGGTTGAGAGTCCGCCTGCCGATGCAGGGGACGCGGGTTCGTGCCCCCGTCCGGGAAGATCCCACATGCCGCGGAGCGGCTGGGCCCGTGAGCCATGGCCGCTGAGCCTGCGCGTCTGGAGCCTGTGCTCCGCAACGGGAGAGGCCACAACAGTAAGAGGCCCGCGTACCGCAAAAAAAAAAAAAAAACAAGTAAAACTGATGCAGAGTGATAGAATTCAGAAGAGCCGTTACCCTTGGGGGAGGTCAACTACTGGGGTGGGGGGTTGCTGTGTAATGCTCTACAGCCCCATCCGAATTGGGTGGTAGCTACACAGATGTGTTCACTTTGTAAAAATTACACCTTTTACAAAAATTAACTCAAAATGTTAATTTTTGTAATGTAAAATGCAAAACTATCAAACTCCTAGAAGATAACATAGGAAAAAATCTAGGTGACCTTTCAGATTTGGTGATGACTTTTTAGCTACAACACCAAAAGCACGATTCATAAAAGAAATAATTGATAAGCTGGATGTCATTAAAATTTAAAACCTCTTTTCTGAGAAAGACACCATTAAGAGAATGAAAAAGATAAGCCACAAGCTGGGAGAAAATAGTTGCAAAACACATATATGATAAAGGATCTGTATCCAAAATATACAAAGAACTCTTAAAACATAACACATATGAAAACAATATTAAATCCAATTTAAATTAAATCCAATTTAAGTTAAATCCAATTTAAATTAAATCCAATTTAAAAATGCGCTGAAGATCCGAACAGACATCTCACCAAAGAAGATATGCAGATAACAAGTAAGCAGATGGAAAGACACACTACATCATCTGTCATTAGGGAATTGTAAATTAAAACAATGAGCTACCACTACACACCTACTTGGATGGCCCAAATCCAGGACACTGACAGCATCAAATGTTGGCAAGAACGTGGAGCAGCAGGAACTCTCATTCACTGCTGGTGGGAATGCAAAATGGTGCAGCCACTTTGGAAGACAGTTGGGCAGTTTCTCTCAAAACTTAACATACCTTTACTATACGATCCAGCAATTGGGCTCCTAGGTATTTACCCAAATTAGTTGAAAATGTATGTCCACACAAAATCCCGAACAACAAACTGGAAGCCACCAAGATGCCCTTTGGCAGGTGAATGGATAAATAAACTGAGGTACGTCCAGAGTATCATTCGGTGCCAAAAATAAACGTGCTATCAAGCCACGAAAAGCCATGGAGGAACCTTAAGTGCATATTACTAAGCAAAAGAAGCCATCTGAAAAGCATACCCTATATAATTTCAACTATATGACATCTTGGCAAAGGCAAAACTATGGAGACAGTAAAAAGATCAGTAGCTGGCAGGGTGCAGCACAGGGGATTTTTAGGGCAGTGAAATTACTCTGGGTGACACTGAAACAGTGGATATATGATGTTACACGTTTGTCAAGATCCATATAATGTACAACGTGGGGAGAGTAAACCTTAATGTGAACTCTGAGCTTCAGTTAACAACACGGTACCAATATTGGCTCATCGTGAACGTAAGAAGTTGCTAACAGAGGAGACGGGGCGGGGTGGGAGTATACGGGGCTCTGGGCTAACGGCTCAGTTTCTCTGTAAATCTAGAACTGCTCTAACAAATAAGGTCTAACCATCCTTAAAAATTCACGGGGCTTCCCTGGGGGTGCAGTGGTTGAGAATCCGCCTGCCAATGCAGGGGACACGGGTTCGAGCCCTGGTCCGGGAAGATCCCACATGCTGCAGAGCAACTAAGCCCGTGCACCACAACTACTGAGCCTGCGCTCTAGAGCCTGTGCACCACAACTACTGAGCTCGTGCTCTAGAGCCCGTGTGCCACATCTACTGAGCCCGTGAGCCACAACTACTGAGCCTATGAGCCACAACTACTTAGCCTGGGTGGCAACTACTGAGCCCGTGTGCCACAACTACTAAGCCCACGAGCCACAACTACTGAGCCCATGTGCCACAACTACTGAGGCCACACTGTAGAGCCCGTGAGCCACAACTACTGAGCCCACAAGCCACAACTATTGAACCTGTGCACCACAACTACTGAGCCCATGCTCTAGAGCCCATGCGCCACATCTACTGAGCCCGCGAGCCACAACTACTGAGCCCACATGCCACAACTACTGAAGCCCACGCACCTAGAGCCCGTGCTCCACAACAGGAGAAGCCACCGTAATGAGAAGTCCATGCACCACAACAAAGAGTAGCCCCCGCTCACCGCAACTAAAAAGAAAGCCCACGCGCAGCAGCGAAGACCCAGCACAGCCAAAAATAAATAAATAAATACATACATTTATTTAAAAAAAAAAATTCATGGAATGGTGCACTTTGTTGTATGCATGTTATATTTCAACAACAAAAGAAAACGTCTTAAGTGAGGCCCATGAAAGACTCGGGGCTGAGCCAGCTCAACCTTCTGAGGTCTTGAGGAACCCGGTCCATCTGGAGAGAACCCCCAAGTCTGGGCTGCCAAAGGAAGCCCAGATCTGCTCAGTCAGAGGCAACTTTGGCCAAGGCTCAGCTGTGTAAGAAATTGCAAAGCCTTTGTGGACTCTGAATTTTAATTCACCATGACAAGAAAATTCGATTCTGGATTTTAATTTCTTTGGACTTCCACTTGCAGGGAAATTAATTTTTGGACTAATTTCTCTCTGGGCAATTCATAATGGAAAGGGCTTTACAGTCAAATCAGGAGCGTCTCTAAGTGGTTGGCCTTTTTTACTGAATTAACACTATCATTTAACCTCATTGCAGAAGCTCCGATGAGCTCCACTGGATCAAGTGACCGGATAGCATTTAGCACGGGAAACAGAATGAATGGTCAGCAATGCGTGCAGAGGGGCCCTGAAATCCACGCATTATTCTGATCCATTTCAGAGCCTTCTGGGGACATAGGCTAAACTATCCACTGCTGGTCCTGGGGGGACTGGTACGTTTGGGAGCAGTGGTCCCAGGAAGGCTCCACTGCTGGTCCTGGGGGGACTAGCAAAGGAAAGGTGGTGGGTTTGGGAGCAGTGGTCCCAGGAAGGCTGGGAAACACCCCCAGTGGTGACTGGTCTCCTCCCCAGTGGTGACTGGTCCCCTCCCCCAAGGAGGGCCACAGCCCCGCTGGCCATAAACTCAACGGTTATGTGAGCTGAGAGAACAAAACAGAGGAAGGTTGCAGGAACACATGGTCCCCAGCCCCACCTCCGTGCAGAGGGACGGCCCGTGCCACCTCTGCCCAGCACACCCTCCTCCCAGGGCAAGGGCAGCTCATCGACTGGTGGGTTTGAGGGAAGAAGCAGAGCCCAAGCTTCTCACCCCTTCCCCTTTCTTTCCAGATTTGTCCACAGGAAGAGAGGAGGCCGGGGTCCACAGGCAAGCGGGGGACGCAGGTTCAAGGTTGACGGCGGCTGCCCAGCCCGACCTCTGCCTGCCGCTCACCTGATGGGGGCCCGGCTAGCACCACGGGCTCTCGGGCTAACTCCATTCCCACAACGGCTCCGACTCTCCGCACTGATTCTGACCCTGGACAAGGGAACGGAGCATCACCTGCTGCACCCGTGACTTCTCGCACCCAACGATCTGGCTGACCCTTTCCACTATTTCTTTGTTTTCTAAGCATTTATGCTCATTTTCTAATTTCTTTCCTTCTACTTTATTGGGTTTGCTCTGGTTTTTTTTCACCAAACTTCTTGAGCTGAAAATGAGATCAGCATGTTAAAAGATACTTTCTTCTTTACCAACAGTAGAAGCATCTGAAGCTGCAAATGTCCCTGTAATTACCATTTTACTTACTAGCTTTTATTTTAAGTTACTTTTTATTGGAGTATAGTTGCTTTACAATGTTGAGTTAGTTTCTACTGTACAGCAAAGTGAATCAGCTATACGTATACATATATCCCCTCTTTTTCGGATTTCCTTCCCATTTAGGTCACCATTGAGCAGAGTTTCCTGTGCTATACAGTAGGTTCTCATTAGTTATCTATTTTATACATAGTATCAATAATGTATACATGTCAATCTCGATCTCCCAATTCAACTCACCCACCCCCTTCCCCCTTGGTATCCATACTTTTTTTTTTTTTTGCGGTACGCGGGCATCTCACTGTTGCGGCCTCTCCCGTTGCGGAGCACAGGCTCTGGACGCGCAGGCTCAGCGGCCATGGCTTACGGGCCCAGCCGCTCCGTGGCATGTGGGATCTTCCCGGACCGGAGCATAAACCCGTGTCCCCTGCATCGGCAGGCAGCCTCTCAACCACTGTGCCACCAGGGAAGCCCAGTATCCATACGTTTGTTCTGTATGTCTGTGTCTCTATTTCTGCTTTGCAAATAAGATCACCTGTACCATTTTTCTAGAGTCCGCACATATGTGTTGATATACGATATTTGTTTTTCTCTTTCTGACTTACTTCACCCTGTATGACAGTCTCTAGGCCCATCCACGTCTCTACAAATGACCCAATTTCGTTCCTTTTTATGGCTGAGGCCACTTTACTTATTAGTTTTGATATGCAATATTATTTTGTCATTCAGTTTTAAGCAGCCATTTCTACATTGATTTCTTCATTTACCTAGGGAAAAATTAGAAATATGTTTTAAAATTCAAAAAGAGCCAGCAGTTTGGAGCCTTCCAGGGGGAGGGCAGTGAATGGTTTCTGACCTTGAGGTATTATGGTCAAAGAATGCTATAAAATTAGATTAGATATAGGGTCTCTTGGTATATGGCAATACCTGCTTGGTGGCCTAAGATATATATGAATATATATACACACATATATGAATAATAATATATATACACACATATATGAATAATCAGTTTTTATAAGTTTCAAAGGATACTTGAAAATGACACATATTCTCTAAACTGGTTGTACAGGTTCTACAAGATCATCTCTTTAAACTGTATTTTATAATATTCTCATTAATTCTTTTTCTGCTTGATCAACCAATTTACTGACAGAAGTGTGTCAAAACCTCCTATGATTGTAGGTTTGTCAGTTTCCCCTTATAAAGTCCATCAATTTGTCCTTTATCTTTGACAGCTGTGGTTGTTAGAAGTTCATGGATTCAGAATCACTTTTTCCTAGTGAATTATTCCCTTAATTATTATTTAATAGGCTTCTTGATCCCCAGCAATGCCTTTGCCTTTTGTCACTTTTGTCTGATGTTAATGTTGTTAAACTAATTTCATTTAATATTTTAACACGTCTTTTTCCACCTGTTAAGTTCTACTCAAGAGGCAGCAGTGGTTCAGACCCCAGGTATGTCCCTTACGAGCCGTGCGACTGGCCAAAGACAGGACAACTGGCCACCAAAAACAACAACATATTTGGTATGTTCAGTCCACTGCAGTTTAAATCCATCAGTTGATAATGATATCAGAAAAAAAAGCCATTGGCCCCACCCTTGAAGGATGCTGGGAACTGTCTCACTATTTTAAAAATTAGCAAACAAAAGAGAAGAAAATCAAGCATTATTCTGCCTTCTCTATATGAATCGCACCTCAAGGCAACCAAAGAATTGGTGAGGAGAAGTTTCGTTTTAAGGAAGCATTCCAGCTGATACACGAAGAAGTGTTCTAGGAGTAAAACATCACCACTGTGTAGCCTTGAGTGAAGCGATCACTCCATAAGCAGCAGTCTGGATGGTCACTGATGGGGCATAAGAAGCAACCCAGGCCTCGTGCTGCTGCAGAGATGGGGACACACCACCAGCAATACAGACGCCTTGCCCCAAGCCAAAAGCACGCATTTATTCACACATCTAGATCTAACTCCAATTTACAGGCAAAACAGGCGATAGAGGAACACCGCAGATGTCACCACTGGGCCGCAAAACCGAAGTGCAGACACTGGGAGGCTCTAGGGCACCAGCAACGTGGCGACTTCAACAAATAAATTAAAGCAAAAAAACAGAGACAGGATGGTGATGACAGCTGTAGGTAGAAAGAGACTGGAGAGTCACACCATCCCAACGCACAGACCTTACTGAGATCCCGATTTGAACAAACTATTAAAAAACTTTATGAAGTTACTGGGGAAATGTTAACATTGGCTAGATATTAAGTTATAATATTAAGTCAGCATTAATTTTAGATGGGGTAACATTATTGAGTTTATGTATTTTAAAAAAGACTCTACTTTTTTAGATCTACATAAGAAAATATCTATAGATGAAATCATATAACCTCTGGAATTTGCATCGAACAGCCCTGGTTTGGGGAGGGACCTGGGCAGGGATGTCACCGATAACTGTCAGAGGTAAGTGGCAGGGGCACTGATTGACTGCGCTGTTCTCTCCAACTGTGAACGTGTTTGAAGTTTTTCACGTTCAACATTTTCTATATAAGAAAATTCGCAGACAAAGCTTGGCCCTGGATTTCGCATTTGCCGGGGGCCCAGCGCTCACCCGCATCAAAGGAGCCGTCCTTGTGAATCAGGACGAGGAGGTGGGGCAGGGAGGCCGAGCTGCTCTGCCCGGCCTCGTCCAGCTCAACCAGCTGCAGCCGCGGCGTTGTCTCGGGGGGGAAGCGGTAGAACTGGAAGGTGAAATACACAGTCTGTGGCCACGGCGCTGCCTGGTCGTCCTGGGACACCCTGGATCCAACGACAGCTCCGAGTTAATCAAGGGTCCGGGCGGAGAACCCGGGCTTTTCTCACACACTCGCAGGGAGACAGCAGGTGAGAGGCTGCCTCCTTCATCCACACCAGCAGCCCTACTGTGACCTCGGGGAGCCCGCCGGGCATACCCCCACTTCAGGCATGGCTGGAGAGCCCAGATCTCGGGGCTACACCAGTACCCAAGGACAGGGCAACACTCTGTCCACGCTGTAACTAAGGACCACAGGAGATCGGTCAAAGCACGTTTTACAGCATTTGGAAATGGTAGTGGGTGGGTCCCAGCCAAACGAAAATAAAGACAGAGGGCATTCCGCAGTCCCGCTAAGACCGGATCGGAGTATTCTCCCAGAGCCACAAAGAAGTTCTTCCTCAGCGCAAGAAAGGCGAAAGCCAAGAAAAGAGCAACAGACCAAATAGTCAAGAGTTTACCTGCTAAAGGCAAGAAACTGTAGCACTATCTCGTTGCCTTGCAGACAGTCTGATTCTTCCTTCTGAGGGTTGAACTTCACGGGGTCTGTAGGATCCACGGCCTCGGCGGGTTGCTTGTTGGCGTCCAGAATCTCGGGAAAGCCGGCGGACCGCAGCAGCGCTAGGGAGGCTCGTGACGGCTTCCCTCCAGAGCTGCGACAGAAGGCCTCCTGAGCCAGCCTCCAGGAAAGGGCCAACCAAGAGGCAGGACCCGGAAAGCCAGCTCTCTAGGAAAGCCCACCGCTCAGGGGTTCGAAGGGTCTTGATCACACAGCACTTGCCCTGGGCCCTCCCAGACCTGCCCCTCACCTCCTGGTCCGGGCTCCCACGATGATCGGGGCGTGCACAGGTGTGAACGGCAGCTCCTGCAACTGCTCAGCAGTGGAGGTGCCCGGGACCGAGGCCGTTTGGCTCAGGTCAGCTTCCAGGTGAGAGATCCTGCCCTCCAAGGGGAACTCCTGCCGAACACAGTGGGGCCCCAGGTGAGGCCAACCCAGGCACCAAGGATGCCTGGACTTGGGGCTCGTGGGTGAACTGCCTCTGTCACATTGCAGATGAAAACAGGAGGCTCAGCTGCACTGGAATTTCAGGGAAGCGGTGAGTAATTTCAGTATAAGAATATTCCATGCAATATCTGGGACACACTTATGCTGGAAAGTATTGTTTATCTGAAATTCAAATTCACCAGGGCATCCTGTGTTTTATGTGAGTCGAAAAGCAACGAGGAAGGAATCATAATTTTTTGAACAGCCCAGTAGCACAGGAGACATCTGCTGCCTGAGAAGGCGAATGAACATCAAAACCACGTCTACGGAACAGAAAGATGAAACCAACTCCAATAACGCTAGGGAGACTGTGGGACGGAGCCCCCGAGCTTGTGTAAACGCTTCCCTGTCCCCATGTCACCGAATGCTCTAGGCTTTCACCGGCACCCTCCGCCCGCCTCCGTCTAAAGGAAGAGCCTGACGGGGTCTGGGACGCTCTCTCTCCAACTGGCTTCCCAAGCTTCCCGTTTCATTCAGAAGGAGCCCCACGTGACTGGAAGCAAGGAACACGGGCCTCAGGCGCCGGTAACAGAAGAGATGAAGGCTCTTCATAATGACACGAGCCCAGATATAGTTTAGAATCAGGCACTTCACCGTGAGGGTTTTCAAGGAAGTAATTAAATGGAACCATTTTTCCTCAGCAGACTTCCAAGGCAAGACTGAAGTTTGCAGGTGAACCAGCAAACTCTACGTGAGTCCCCCAAGTTCAGTAGAAGGAAACAGGCCTATTTTAGCCCTCTGGCTCCACTGGGATCGGGGACGGTGGGCTTCACAAACTCTCCTCCAGCCGCAGGGCGAGCGTCCTGGAGGGGGAGCTGGCAACTTGGACTGACCTCTATTTACATCTCCAGCGAAACCTCCCCTCTCCTCTCACGTTCAGAGACCTAAGGGCGCTCGTACTTTGTCTTCTCAGGTGGAGCAGAGCCTACATCAAGCCCTGTGGCAGGAGAAGCTCCCAGACCAAGTACCCTTGGCCACCGAGACGGACGGTGGCAAAGATCTAAAGCTGGAAGGGGGTGATGTCCAGCCCCCACCCAACGCCCGCAACACAGAGAACCCAGGAAGGTCTTGGTCACCTCACCAAGGACCAGGGCAGCTCACGAAGTCAGAGACTGCCACAGAACTCAGGAGTTTGGAGCCATTTCCTGGAAGGAGGCAGGCGAGAGGAGGGGCAGCCTACTTACCCCCGGGGCCAGGGAGAGCGTGGGGCTCCCCGGTGGCTTTGAGGAGGCTTCGGCCGAGCGGCGCTGAGCTGGGGACTGTGGGGAAGCCGCCAGCTGGGAAAGCGACAGCTGAAGGGAAGAAAGCTTGGGTAAGACGACAAATGCACCCCAGTACCTTCACTAAGCCCCGCCCACCGCCCGCTGGCAGAGGCCCCTGGGAAGGGGGGGAGGGGGGGAGGGAGGGAGGGAGGGAGGGAGGAGGGCTCTGGTGCGGCCAGAGGGAGCGGTGAGGTCTGGGATCTCCTGGAACCCGGCATCACGTCTAATTGCTTCTTCTCTAACTACCGAGAGGGGCAATCCTGTGGTTTCTCCCACATCGTAATATTTGAATAAAAATATTACTAACAAGGAAAAGCAAGTGGAGAAGGGGAAATGGCCGGGGAAGCCGGGTGGGTTCTCTGACACTCGGGCTGCAGGGCCGGCTTGTCTCTGAACCTCTCTGGGTTTCACCTCCACCCCTGGACTAAACTTCTCCAAGACCCCTTCTGATTCTAACCACCTGTGTTCCTACGACATGAACCCGCCCGTTAAGGCAGTGACCATGATGGCAGCTGATGTGGGCCCTGGAAGCCCCACTCCACCACTTCACTGCCACGTGACGTGGGCAGGTCGCCTAACTAACTTGGTCTTGCCTCAGTCTCCTCATCTGTAAAATGGGGGTGCTAACAGTACCTAGGTCACAGGCCTACGGTGAGAAAGGGCTTGGCAAGGTACCCGGCACAGAGTCAGGTAAATGTGACTAACGTGAGAAAACGAACGTTGCACTAAAAGGCCGGTGTGAAGAGGTGGAGGGCCCTCGCTCTGCTGAAGACCCGTCTCTCAAATCCTGGTCTCTATTTATGATGTCCACGTTAACAAATGAGACGTCTGTCAGCAGCAGCGACAGCTGGCCCGGGGGCGGGGGGGGGCGGGGGAGGGCTGGTGCTGGTACAGAGAAGGACCCAACCCACGATGAGGTGCTGAAGAAATGGGCGAGGGGCACTGGGGGATCCGGGCAGCATCTTAGGGGCAGAGAATAATTTAGGGTCTGCTCAGCTCCCCTCAGAGCCCACAAGCCGCCGTGAGCGCCTCCTGCCTCTGGGGCTGGAGGTGCTGCCCTGTGGCCCCTCAGCACTTAGGGGCACCATGCCAACCGCCGGAGGGAAAATGCTGGGACAGGCCAGCGGGGGCCAGGAGGCTGTCCCCAAACACGTGTCTTCGGGCAAACACCACATTCACTTCTGGTCCAGTTTCCCAGCTGCACGGTCCACATTAAAGCCACATCCTGGGGACAGCCCTGGATACCGAATCATTCAACCTTTCCAGAAAGTCAACGTCCAGGGTGATGTTGGCAGACAAGGTCATCAGGAGGACAAGCCAACTCTGACCTCATTCAAAAACCACGCTGGCCAGAGCCAGCCCCGAGCCACAGGCAGACCCGGCTCAGGATCCCTGAGGGGCGGCCGCAGCTCCTAGCACCGGAGGAGACGTCTGCTCTCCGACAGGCCCACCAACGTGCTGGCCTCTGTTGGTGCCGCCCTGTCCCCTCCAGCACCAGCTGCTCGGCGCACCTGCCCGGCTGCTGCCTGGGGAATCCACGGCCTCACCAGCACCCTCTCCTGACAGAGGGTCAGGAGAGGAGGCTGCGAAGACCGCTCTTCTGTGTCCCAGAAGGGGAAAAAAGGCCATTCAGTCCTGAAAGATTCCCAGCCGTCAGACATAATTGCGGGAGAACACATCAGCTTGAGTGCGGACACAGGCCTTCCATGGCAACTGCAGGATCATCAACAAGCAGCAGAAGCCACGGCCCTGACGGCCGGCGCTGGGAGCAGCGCGCTAGGGACCTGCCGCAGAGACGGGCAGGAGGGCGGCTGAGGACACCTGCACCTCGACACCCGGGGGCCCCTCCCCTCCGGCTCACTGGGACGCTTCCCAGCCCTCACAAGTAAACAGGACATCAACTGTTCTTAAAGATGCAAAGGGGACTTTCCCGCCCCCAGAACCTTTAAATACTTGACTGCGGAATTCCGAAACAGGCCTCTCGGGCCTGGACTTACCCCTGGTCCCACTGGCGAGTCCTGGGGGGTGGTGAGCCCCCGGGGCGGTGGTGCTGGCAGGCCTGGGAGGAAGCACAGGGGCCGGGAAGGGGCCGTCAGCCTGGGTGGGGCAAGGGCACCGGAGCCCGGCTCAGGCAGGCCTGGCGCGAGTCTCCCCTCGACGGTAACCGGTGCTCGGAGCTGGGCAGCGGCCACTGGGCAGCCCCAGTGCTTGGCGAGCAGACCCAGGGCGCTCGTCCCCAGTCACCGCCCGCAGGATGGAGCCCGAGCTCGCTGCCCACTTCCTCGGCCTCCTCCCTGCTCACCAGGCTCACTCCGTGTGCGCTCAGGGAGACGTGAGGCTGTCAGACACCTGAGGCTCTCCTGCGCTCACCTCAAGGCTCACCCGTCCTTTCCCCTGCTCACCCTCCCCTGCCTTCGTGCGGCCGGGCTCTGATGCCTGCCTGGGCCGGTGCTTCCCTGGCTGGGGCCCACTTGCTGTTCTGTTACATAAGAAACTTCTAAACAGACGCAGGCACGGCTGGGCGCTCTGGCTCTCCCATCACTCACAGCCCGTCCCCTGAGGCCCACTCACTCTAGGGGTGTGAGGTCGGCCCTCCACAGGGTCCCTGGAGCGAGGGCCGAGGGCGCCCCGGCCCTGGGTGATGCAAGGCTGGTTCCTGCAGCACCTGAGGTGCCCAACTGCAGAGGCAGCAACCACTCCCACGGCGCTGTCCCCACCCGCCGAGCACGGTCACCGCACAGTGGCCCAGGGCAAGACCGGGCTGGAGTCTGCCTGTGCTGTTTCCACCCCGATCCCAGGCCCTGCACTCCTGTCTAGGAGTCCAGACATCACTCTAGTCCCTGAAACCCCCAGACTCTCAGCACTGTGCTCCGGCGTCTGGGGCCACCCATCAACTCCCCATCAGCCCATATACACGCGCTGCTTCTGCCGTCAGCCGCCAACATCATCGCCTCCAGTCAACGGTGGGGCTGCCCGCTGACCGGGGCCCATCCTGACATGGCCCCCTCCGCTCCCCGAAGGCCCAGGTGGGACCGGGCACCTGTCCGAGGTGACACGTCTGGTCTCCCTGAGGACCGCGCCTTCCTAATGCACCTCGGTCCCCTTCACAGTGACCCGACTCTGGCCGCTACATGTGGACGCAACCGCCGGCTGGACTTCAGGACGTCCTGGGCCCTGAGAAATCATGCCCCCCCGCCCAGGTAACTAGCCCTGCTCCTGTCACCCGCGTGTGGCCCTGACTGCCTGCACTTGGCCCTCCCTCCCTCCCCGGTGGTCTCTGCTGCCCAAGTCCCTGCACAGCCACGTCTGAGCCCCGGACCGGGCGGTGCCCATGAGCAGCTCACCTGACCCCGTGGCCCCCAAGCCCCAGGGCACACGGCACGGGGCAGGTGCGGGCAGCACCTAGCACCTACCGACCGGCCAGTGCACACGAGGGCCGTGACCCTGAATGCTGTGCAGTCTGAAGGGAGGACGCCCGACTCCCCTGGCAGCCCTGAATCCCACCACAGCACAGCTTCAGCCACCAGGCAGGAACCGCACGTGCGAAGCACCCCCGTAGCCGGCCCTGCGGTGCCCTGGGGCCGACATGCCACCAAAGCCCCTTCCAGCCACCTCGGAATCCACCTGGAGAAGGCACTGCAGGCTCACCCCAGGAGGAGAGATCCAGCTGATGAGGAATAAGGAGCGGGGAAAGCGGGGGGCGGCGTGGAGGGAGGCCCCCAACTCCGCTGGTCCCACCTGAGCTGAGCTACAGGCTCTCCAGCCCCTCGCCAGCCCAGCTCCTTTCTCAAAGCCAAGTTAATGTGATTCCAAAGAACTCGGCGCCCTCTAGCCCAGGGAGCCTCCGGTTCCTGAAACGAGCTCCCTTTGGAGGGAGTTAGCTTCGCTTCCCAGGAAAGATGTCATCTCGCGAGAAGCAAAACGCAGACCAGGATTCTGCCAGGGCCCCACTGTCCTTGAAGCCACGTGCCTCTCCCCAGGCAGCTCAGGGCTCCGTGCAGCCACTCATCACCACCACCACCCCGCCACCCGGAACAGTCTAGAAGATGAAACAGAAGAGCAGCACGCCGGATTCTCCTTTGTTCCACCCTGAAAGGAGACTGAAAACTACACGGGTTACCCCAATAAAGATGTTAAAAAAGAAAAAAAAACTACACGGGTTGACTTTGGCAGCGAGGAAAAGCCTGCAGGAAATGGCTCCGTTTTCCTCTGCTCAGAGAAGCCTGGCGCTTGGGAGCCGGGCCGCGTGTCCTCTAGTTGAGGAAGCTCTGAACCCTGCGGAAAGTTAAACCCTCCGAGCCCGTTAAACTCCTCACTCGCTCTTTATTTCCCCAGGTCGTCTAAGCTGGGCACTGCGCGATGTGTTTGAGGTGATTCTTTACATCCTGACTTACACAATCTTAACCTCCTAGACAACCAACTGCACAAAAAAGGCTTTGCAGCGGATGAAAGCAGTGCCTGCTGGGGACCCCAGGGCCCAAACCCACACACCCCAGTGAGGCACGGGCTGTGAGAAAATACACCAAAACCACAAAATTACTTGGTTTCAAATCTTTCTGTTCTAATGTTCCACGCGGCGTTCGCTGATTAAGTTGCTTCGCAAACTACACAATCTAACGGTCTTGCCTGGACAACACAGTGCCCTCCAGAGGCGTCACTGTCATTCCTCCAAGCCTCCCAAAAGCCACGACGGAGGTGTGGAGGTCTGACTGGGAAGCCCGCCTTCCGCCACTGAGCACGACCAGGCTGCGAGCTGCCGGGGCCGACAAGACCAAACCATGGGGCCCTCACGTGTGTGCAAAGGCCTCGTGCGTGGTGACATCTGCAGCGCGCACGAGGACGCGCGCACAAGAACCTCTGCCGCAGCCCCGCTGAAAACGGCAAACCATGAGGACGGCCCACGCGTTCCTGAAAATGGAAGCCCTGAATTAAAGTGGGCCCATCTGGGTGTGGAGCCCGGAAGCAATTAAAAAGGGGGAGGTCGACGGGCGGGTCCTGACGTGGGACGTTGCCAAGACAAGTTACAGGGCGGAAAGCAAGTTACCAAGCAACCCGCGTAAGGGAATCCCACCTCTGTTAAAGGAAAAGAAAGAAAACGACACGTGGATGAAGGTCTGTAGGTAAATTCATTGAAATGTGTGGAATGGTAGGAACAGTGAGGGGCTAGAACCTCACCCTTTAGACATGTGAGTAAGCGTGTTTTCCTGTACTACCCGTGGAATTTAAAATAACTTAAATTCTAATTTACTGATCGTTATCGGGTATGTCTTTGTGTCCCAGGTGGAGCCTGACGACGCTCCTGGCTGGACCGATGGCACCAGGCGGCCCGTCGCAGAGGATGAGGCCCCGCGGCAGGGGATGCTGGTGGCTCCCCAGATGGGGCCCTCCTGTCACCCCACCGGGACTACCGTCCACGTCTGGCCGTGGCGCCGCGCGGCTCTGGCTTCAGGCAAATCACCTGGTCGTTAAAGGAAGAACGCAGAGACTAAGACGACAGCTTTGCCAGGCGCTCTGTGCAGCTCAGGGACACCTCAGCCTCGGAAGGGACTGAGTCAGCAGTTGCCATGCCACCCGAGCCAACCGCGACACAGACAGACGCAGACAGGGCCACACCGAGCACTTGAGACAGACACGTTTGCAGCGGCAGCCGCCGCGCCCCCGTCTGAAGATGAATTTCCCCCACACCCTATTGCTCCCCGATCAGCCTCCACTTGCTGAAAAGCACTGTCGACAGAAGCTCAAGTGTCCAGTCCTCTCTTCAGTTCAGCTTCTAGAAGCCCGAATGCCCTACACTTGACTAAAAGGCCAGGAGGGGGCTTGCGATCTGCCCCAAACCTGGGCTGTCCGCGTCCCGCCAGGTCACACACCTGCATCCCACGCTTCTCTGCATTCAGCCTGGGGGGAGTGGGGAGGTGTGCAGACCACGAGGACCTGAAGCCCACTCCACGCTCCAGGGCAAGAAGGGCTACCTTTCAGGTCAGCACTTCTCAGACAGCACTGCTGACGAGTCGAGTGGGCGAGCATCACAGAAAGACAGAAAATAAGTACACAGGCACGAGAGAGCTCAGGCGGCAGGCTTGGTGACATCCTCCAGGCTGCAGAGAGCAGAGGTCTCTCCACTGTCCTCCCTGGGAAGGCTGGTGGGGTCCCCACGCATGAACACATTCAAGCCCTTTACCCCACAGTGCAAGCTGCCCTCCAGAGAGCGCTTCTGCTTGAACATAGCTGCGCATTCGGGGGGGGGGGCGGAGGAAAAGAGAATCAGCTGGCAGGGCCTGATGAGTGGGATTCGTGGAGGAAAAGGCTGCCTTGCAGACAGACCTGCCTGTGCTTAACTGAAGGGAGAGGAGGCTGTTGCTTAGCAACCGTGGCAGCTCAGGGCCAGGCAGGGAGGGGCCAGGCCTCGGACCAGGAAGGCGGGGCTGTGGGGATGTTCCAGGATGGGGCCCAACAGCTTGCCCCAAGGGCAGGGGGAAGGAAGGGGTCGTCACAGCCAAAGACACAATTTCTGTGATTTAAATAGAGATTGTGAAAAACAGCTTTCCCCAACAGACCTTGAAAATAAAGGATTACTCAGCATTCAATGGTACTCCAGACACTCAGAATTCACAAGGCCGACCCATTTGAAAGGCCGTTATTCCTAATTATTTGGGCTTAAAAAGTCATCCTCTTGAAGACTTTGATCACAGGAATGGAGGAAGTGAGCAAAATCTAGGAAGAGGTAAAGGGATGCTGTCGATGGAGTGGGTTTGGGTCTCTGTGCTGAAGGAATCCAGAGGTGCCCTGTCTCGGCGAATCAGGCCCAAGAGGAGTGGGAAGTATGAGACGTGCCCAGAGCCCTAGGCTGGGGTCACCTTCAAAGACCAGGCTCAGAAGCGTGATCTCCCTCCTGGAAGCCTTGGCTCTGAACCGCTCACTCAGGCTCTCCGGCAGATGCCGTACAGGTGTGTTAGGTTCCCGGCCGCTAACTTCCATCCCTGCTCAATCGACATCTTTCACTCTCTCCACTGCTGCGTGATGTCCTGGATGACACGACTCGGGTCAGGCGAGCTGCCTGTCAGTGAGGATGCTCTCGAGCATGTCGCCCGCACACGGGGTCACAACCACGTCAAGCGTCCAACTCAGTGTGCTCTGGGAAACACCAGGGTTATGTATTTTCAATGGCCCCTTCCACCCGGCCGCTTTTATATCTATTAAGCAGACACACCAAAATCCTGACGCCACCAGAACATTCAAAAGCAAACTACGGGTCAGGGGAATGCCATGCCGGGTTCCAAAACCTGGAGACGGAGGGCCCTCTAGCGGCCCCGCACACACACCCGTGCGGAGGGTGATGAATGGACCTTTGCTCCCTGGTAATTTTGCAGAACAAATAAAAAGGATCATTCATAACAGAAAGCCAGAGCACCTCACTTAAGGTGACAGTTGCATATCATTGAGATCTCCAAAGGAACTGTATAGGTTGGTAAAAGACTGAAGCAGGAAGAGTTTCCATCATAAGTGAAACATCAGCCGGTATTTAAGTCTCTTATGTTAGGTCTTGGGAGGCAACGTTTTCAAATGCTTGGAGCCTGGGGTGAAGGCGATCACGTTAAT
This sequence comes from Lagenorhynchus albirostris, assembly GCF_949774975.1. Classification (NCBI taxonomy): domain Eukaryota; kingdom Metazoa; phylum Chordata; class Mammalia; order Artiodactyla; family Delphinidae; genus Lagenorhynchus; species Lagenorhynchus albirostris. The sequence continues at coordinate 182,209,800 of NC_083096.1, read as the reverse complement.
GTGACATGAATGCGGTGATAAATCCAAATTAAATAAACCAAATGGAAACAGGTTGCATCCACGCAGATCTGCGGGTCCCCGAACGGGAGCTGAAAACCAGATGACGCTGCTACCGCACGTCTGCACCAGAGCTCAATCCCTGAGTCCTCCAGCAGCTGAAGCATCCGCTCCTGTCTGCCAAGGACGCAGCAATAACCCTTCTGGTAGAGAACTCAAAGGGTATGCACCCAGCAGCTCTGAACCTTAGGAAGTCAGGCTGGGGCTCGGTGAGCCCCACACACGGGAGAGTAACACCCTCCACCCAGTCACCCAGAAAGAGGCTCGGCTCAGCGGGCGACAGGATCATCTCGAGCCCAAAGCAAGAGGCCTTGTGGGGGAGCCCTCCCTGTGGGGTCCCCCCACCCCCTGAACCTCCACAGTGCTCCCTGCTCTGTGCCCAGCAGAGCCTCCGGGGGTGGAGATGGTGGGCTTCCGGAAGACAGGCCGGGTGCCACTGGCAGGAACTACCAATCTCTACTCATTCGAAGATCAAGAAATGCAGGAAAAGCTCCTCAAAGCTGGGGTGCAACTACGCAGTGGAAACAGCTGAGTGCAGGGAAAGACCTGGGACAGGAGAGCAGGCCCTCAATCCGTCGGGTGACCACTGTCCACCCTCTCTCCCGAGAGCAGCAAGGATGGTTTCCCTTTGGGGCATCACCCTCCCAGCCCTTACCCCTGGCCCAACCCCACACAAAAGAGGGAGTGTGACCCAGGATGCACGCCCTGCCTCACCCCCCTCCCAGTCATTCGGGGTACAGCAGGTGACCCGGCAGAGGGAGGGGCTCCATCTCAGGACTCTGACCGGACAACTGAGCAAAAGAAGTTCTTCCTGCTGGGACTCCTAAGTCCGAGGATAACCGAGCAGCTCCCAGAGCCACCATGTAGGGAAACCCTGCCTGGAAGGAAGCCACCACGGACAGCTGGAGGGTGAGCAGACAGAGGTGTGGGAGACAGACAGACAGACACACCAGGTCTTCACCACACCACTCCAGGGCCAGGACGCAGCCAGGCCTCACGTCAGGGCTCTTCCATCACGTGAGCCAATCAATTCCCTCTCCGTTTCGACTATTTTGAGTTGAGTTTCTATCATGGAAGAGTCCCAAGTGACCCATTTCTCTACCCACACGTGCTGAATCCTTTGGGCAACAGAACGATGGACCAGCAGAGTCCCCACTGGTGAGATGCTCCCATGATCGTCTCTAATGCCGAACGAGTATCCACACCGGGGATCGGCACCTCTTCACCTTCTGCGGCCTCCCTGGGACGCTGCGCAGCCCCTGAGACTGGGCGGGGCCACACGCCAGCTCTAGCCCCTGAGCTGGGAGGAAGGACGCAGGTCATTTCTGGGCCTTTCTTTGTGCTGGGGGGGAGCGGCCGGCAATACTCTGGTGACAACTGCCATGTGTGACCATAGTGAGCAGAGCCGCCCCCAGCCCACATGGACGTGTACTGAGAGCAGGAAGCAAAGCTTTCTGTCTTAAGCCAGTGAGATTCCGGAACTATCTGTCACCAGGGCAAGCCTGGCTGACACACCCCAAAAGCAGTAGTGAGAAGGAAGAAACAGACAACAGATGATATAAAATAAGGAGCAGTCTGTCATACAGAGTGAAGTAAGTCAGAAAGAGAAAAACAAATACCGTATGCTAACACATATATATGGAATCTAAGAAAAAAAAAGGGTCATGAAGAACCTAGGGGTAAGATAGGAATAAACACACAGACCTACTAGAGCATGGACTTGAGGATATGGGGAGGGGAAGGGTAAGCTGGGACGAAGTGAGAGAGTGGCATGGACATATATACACTACCAAACGTAAAATAGATAGCTAGTGGGAAGCAGCCGCATAGCACAGGGAGATCAGCTCGGTGCTTTGTGACCACCTAGAGGGGTGGGATAGGGAGGGTGGGAGGGAGACGCAAGAGGGAAGAGATATGGGAACATATGTATATGTATAACTGATTCACTTTGTTATAAAGCAGAAACTAACATACCATGGTAAAGCAATTATACTCCAATAAAGATGTTAAAAAAAAACACAATCAGTTGTTAAATTTAAAAAATAAAACTCCTTTTTCCAAATAAAAAATAAATAATAAATAAAATAAAATAAAAAATAAAGAGCAGCACCTACCAAGGCCAGGAGATGCGGAAAGGAGGCTCTGCAGGGAAGAGACATCTGAGCCGGGCTTTAAGGCTGAGGGCAAGGGCCCACGTGAAAGGGCAAGGAGAGTTTAGTGTATTTTTTAACATGGGGATACTTTAAAACACTTCTATATTCTAGGTAAAAGCAAACTGAAGTTGAGCCCAACAGCTGAGGCAGTAAGAACACTAAAGATCACAACGTGTGCAAGTCCACGCTGCACCTAGAAGAAAACTGCAGACCCTTAAGTGAGATCACTCCTAAGCAGATGAACGGAAAAAATGCCAAGCACTCAACTTTTTGTAAACTTTTTCAAAATTAAGAGGGTGGACTTGATAAAAGCATATAAAATTAAATTTTCATTAAGTTAATTAAAATTAAAGATACAATTAGAAACAAAAACAAAGAACGGGAGAACCAATAAGTAAAACCAACAGCTAGTTCTTTGAAGAGAATGATGAAGTGAAGAAACCTTGGATAAGCCTGACCAAGAAAGGGAGAGATTCACCAAAATATTAGGCATGAGAAAGGGAACCTAATCATAGATACTTTCAAAAAGAAACAACCGGGCTTCCCTGGTGGCGCAGTGGTTGAGAGTCCGCCTGCCGATGCACGGGACACGGGTTCGTGCCCCGGTCCGGGAAGATCCCACGTGCCGCGGAGTGTCTGGGCCCGTGAGCCATGGCCACTGAGCCTGCGCGTCCAGAGCCTGTGCTCCGCAATGGGAAAGGCCACAACAGTGAGAGGCTCGTGTATCGCAAAAAAAAAAAAAAAAAAAAAAAAAAACCAAAAAAAAGAAACAACCGGCCCGGAATGGAGTCACTTGTCACTTGTACTAAGCCAGTGTCACCGAACCATGGCTTGGTACCTTACCTAACTGCACTTTCAATATTCCCCAGGAAAGTGGTCTTAACTGGCCAGTTTGGAATTTTCTGGTTGGCACCAATGAGGTAACAGCCACGTGGACCCCTTCCATCCCCCAGAGGAAGGTGAGGTAGCCCTCTCTTTCCTTACCCCCTCCCCCACCTTCTGCCTATAAACGTCTTCCTTTTTGTTCAGCTCCTCCAAGTGCCTTTCTACTTGGTAGATGGGATGCTACCTAATTCATTAATTGTTCAATAAAGCCAGTTAGAGCTTTAAAATTTACTTGGTTGAATTTTTGCTATTTAATGATACGAATTAGAAGCTTTAAATTAGATACAATTTTATCCCAACATCTTTGTAAACTAAAAGAAATTGACCATTTTTCTAGAGAATATGTATCCCAAAAGGTAACACAAGATGAGATGGAAAACCTAAATAGATCAATAACCATAAAGAGAAATTTAAATGGTTGTCAAAACATCCCTTCAAAAGGCACCAAGTTCCTGATGGTTTTATAGGTAAGTTTTATCAGACCTTCAAGAAACAGATGCTGCCTTTTGTTTAAACTATTTTAAAGCACAGGAAAGGGTAGCAAACACAGAAATAGCTTAAAATCTTAAGTGCCAACCTGACTGGATCACAGGGCACCCAGATGTTTGGTTAAACATTATTCTGGGTGTGTCTGTGCGGGTGTTTCCGCATGAAATTCGCATTTGAAGGGGTGACTCAGTTTTAAAGCAGTCTGCCCTTCCCGCTGTTAGGTGGGGCGGGGTGGGGGTGGGGGGATGGAGGCCTCATTGAATCCATTGAGGGTCTGTATAAAACAAAAAGGTGGAGGAAGGAAGAACTAGACCCCTCCTGCCTGACCGCAGAGCTGGGTCATCAGTCTCCTGCCCTCGGCCCCCTGTTCTCAGGCCTTCAGACCCAGATGAAATCCACGCCACCGGCTGCCCTGGTTCTCAGACTTTTGGACTCAGCCTGAATTACACCACCCGCTTTCCTGGGTTCCAGTTTGCAGACAGTAGATCACGGGACTTCTCAGCCTCCGTAATTGAGTGATCCAATTTCTCATCATATATCTCTTCCCATACTGTATGTATATCTGCTTCTCTAGAGAACCCCAAGTAAACACTCATTTTACACACCTAAAATGCTCATAATACCAAAACCTGATAAAGACAACAAAAAAGAAAGGATCTATATATAAAATAGATAACTAATAAGAACCTGCTGTAGAGCACAGGGAACTCTACTCAATGCTCTGTAATGGCCTATATGGGAAAAGAATCTAAAAAAAAAGAAAAGTGGATATACATATATGTATAACTGATTCACTTTGCTGGACACCCAAAACTAACACAATATTGTAAATCAACTATACTCTAATAAATTTTTTTAAAAAATAGAACCCACTAATATAAACAAATGCAAGTAATAATTCAATAAATAATAAGAGTGGTGTCTTAAATCAATGGGGAAAACATTAAGAATTAAATAGTATTGGGATAACTGGATAGCCATCTAGAAAAATATAAATTGGATGTAAACTAATATTTTATACAAGAATAAATTCCAAATGGATCAATGATTTAAATGTATATATAAGAAGGAAGCCCTAAAATTACTAGGAAAAAAACTTGAATTATTTGTAACCATGGAATGTGGAAGACCTTTCTAACTAAAATATGATCTCTTAATGCTTTAAAAGAAAATATTGAAAAAAGATGACTATGAGGGGTTTCCCTGGTGGCGCAGTGGTTAAGAATCCGCCTGCCAATGCAGGGGACACAGGTTCAATCCCTGGTCCAGGAAGATCCCACATGCCACGGAGCAACTAAGCCCGTGGCCCACAACTACTAAGCCTGCACTCTAGAGCCCGTGAGCCACAACAACTGAGCCCTCATGCCACAACTACTGAAGCCCACGTGCCTAGAGCCCATGTTCCACAACAAGAGAAGCCACCACAATGAGAAGCCCGTGCACTGCAACCAAGAGTAGCCCCGCTCGCCACAACTAGAGAAAGCCCGCACGCAGCAACGAAGACCCAACGCAGCCAAAAATAAATAAATAAATTTACAAGAAAAAAAAAAAGATGATGACTATGAAAATTTTTGTAAACTCCTGGCAAAACCACTACAAGAAAAGTCAAAAGAAAAAAGACAAATTGAGAAAATAAATTTGCAACCTCATCACAAAGGGCTCGTTTAACGTAACAAGAGCTTCTATCAATTGGTAAAGACCAGCAACCCATTAGAAAATTGGGTCATCTATTTACTACTTCCCACTTTAACATTTTTTGAACATTTAAATATATTACATTTTCAAAAGACTTAATAAAATAAAAATTAAAAAATAGAGATTACTCTGGCTACTGTTTGGGTATGTTTCAATAAAGACTATTACACATTAAAAAAAAAAAGAAAAAAAAAAAAAAGGATCTGCAAAGTATGGCCCACTGGTCAAGTTTGGCACACGATCTGTGCTTATAAGTAAATTTTTATTGGAACACACCCATACTTGTTCACTTACACATCCTCGATGGCTTTCACTGAACACCAGCAGAGATGAGTAGCCGTGGCAGAGGTCATCTGGCCCACAAAGCCTAAAATATTTCCTATCTGGCCTTAAAGTCTGCTGACCTCTGCCACAGATGAACCTCAAATATGGAAACAGAAACATAAATCCTGAACACAGGTTAATCAAATCAAGACAGGTATAACTAAGTTCCCCACATATTATTCTCTGTCTTATTCTTTAATGGACTTTAGAGCAGTTTTATATTCACAGCAACTTTGAGCAGAAAGGACAGAGAATTCCCGTATACTCCCTTTTCACATAGGCACAGCTTGCCTGCTGTCAACACCCCACCCTAGAGTGGGACAGCATTCTCTCTGCTACCTAAATATTTGGTGGTTTATTCACTTACTGTCTCTTTTTAAAATGTACCTGGCACTTCACAGACTGTCAATAGGGTTTGCTGAATGGGTAAGGGGAGGGCACGCTGAGCAAACCTATCCTAATAAACACTCCCTTACTTTCTTCCAGAATGCTAATATAAAACGGTAGAAGCGGGGCCAACACTAAGCTTTCCGGCCCGGCGGGAACCCACTTCCCTAGATGGCAACACGGGCACTGGTTCGTACCCATCAAGGACTCTGGGGTCAACAGTAGCTCTGTGCAAATACTGCATTTGCTCCTGACCTGGTGGTCGCCCTGTTTCCAGTGAGATTTGGGATCTGTATTTAGTTGGGCTGAAAGGGGGTATGAACATGTGGCCACTGCCCACCGATGCTGCCAGCCAGCAGGATGACAAGATCAATGCAGCTGACAGCAACTGTGAAGCCCTTGCCCCGAGCCGGGCAGCCTGCGCACCCTGACAAACCTCTTTTCATCTAACCCTCTCCATGACCTCTGAGGGTCTTTGCCTGTTTTTCTTGTCGGTTGTTTATCTCCTTCTTACTGATCGGGAGGAGCTCTTTCTATTATCTTTCTTCCTTCTAATCTCCTCATTCTTTCCATTACTTTTTAACGGTTTTATGTATTGCCAGTATCTTTTAGTCTGAGGTTTGTCTTTTTTATATATATAAATTTTTATTTATTTATTTATGGCTACGTTGGGTCTTCGTTGCTGCGGCGCGGGCTTTTCTCTAGTTGCGGCGAGCGGGGGCTACTCTTCATTGCGGTGCACGGGCTTCTCATTGTGGTGGCTTCTGTTGTTGTGGAGCACAGGCTCTGGTCACATGGGCTTCAGTAGTTGTGACGCGTGGGCTCAGGAGTTGTGGCTCGTGGACTCTAGAGCGCAGGCTCAGTAGTTGTGGCGCACGGGCTCAGTAGTTGTAGCGCACGGGCTTAGTTGCTCCGCAGCATGTGGGATCTTCCCAGACCAGGGCTCGGACCCGTGTCCCCTGCATTGGCAGGCGGATTCTTAACCACTGTGCCACCAGGGAAGCCCAGTCCTGAGGTTTGTCTTTTAACTTTGTTTATGGAGTCTTCTCTCATAGAAAAGCTTTACATGTTAACATTATCACGTTTCTCAATCTTCTCTTTTTGGTTTGTGCTTTGTCTATCTTGTTTAAGGAAGCCTTCCTAACCTCAAGGTCATAATAATATTCTCCAAACTTTTTTCTAAGATTCCTCAAGTTTTGTTTTTCATCTGTAGGCCTTTAATCCATCCATTTTACAGCTGAGGAAACTGAGGGACGGACACATTAAGCAACTGGTCTAAGGTCACCCAGTTGGCAAGTCTGGATTCACAAACGAAACGCAATTGATTTCAAAGCCACTTACATGCTGCCATGCTGTCCGTTTCCTTTCAGAACCTGCCTTCTTCACTCAGCACACCGTTGTGAGGGTTCAGCCATAATGATATGCAGAGTCCTATCTTGGCATTTTCACTGCTATATAGCACCCACGGTCCAAATAAATCAGCTCATTCAGCCATCCCCCGACTGGGGCGCAGGCAGGTCGTTCCCACGCTTCAGCCACTAAACACAGGCCCCGTGTCATATGAACTAGTTCCTCTCTGCAGTGGGCGTCTAGAAATGGCATTTCCCAGCTGTAGGGTATTAACTAAATACTACAAAACTGCTCTTCAAAGTGGTCGTACATCCTGCATTCCTCCCTGTGTGGTGGGAACTCCTCGCTTCCCAACTCCTCCTCAACCTACATGCTATTAGCCGGCCAGGTTTTTCCAACACGAGGGGCATGAAGTGATTTCTCATTTTAATTTGCATTTCTCTGATTGCTAGTGAAACTGAGCACTTTTGCGTACGTCGATTGGTTGTTCTGGTTTCTCCTCTGTGAATTCTCTCCTCACATCCCTCTGCCCATTTTTCTGTCCTGTTATGGACCATTCCTCATTGATTCGGAACAGCTCTTTCCATCATCTTTCTTCTTCCTGATCTTCTGATTCTAAAATTTCTACAGTTCTGTTTTGTAATCCATCCAGAATTTGTGTACACAACATGAAATTGGGATCTGATTTTCCATTTTCCACCTGGACAGCCAGTCCGGCGCTGTTAACTGACTGGTCCGCCCTTACTCTTGTGGCAGACAGAATAATGCTGCCCACCGCCCCACCAAGCACCCACATCCTAATCCCAGCAACCTGTGAATACACTGCGCTAACGCCACCTAGGGAACCAAGGTGGCAGATGGAATCGCGGCTGCTGTCAGCTGGCCTGGAGACACAGAGAGACTGTCCTGGATGGTGGAGGGGACCCAGTGTAACCACAACAGTCCTTATGAGTGAAAGAGAGGCAGGAGTGATTAATCAGGGTCAAAGAGAGACGTGGAAATGCTATTCTGAATCTGCCTCTGAAGATGGAGGACGGGGCCAAAGGTGCCGCTGGGCCCTGGGAGCCGGCAAAGGCAATGAGGCAGATCCTCTCCCACGGCCTCTGCAGGGGCGCAGCCCAGAGACCTCGACTTCAGTCTGTGAGACCTTTGCACTGCTGATCTCCAGAACCGGATGATACTAACTTCATGCTATTTTAAGCAACTAAGCTTATGATAATTCGTTATAACAACAGTAGGAAAGTAATATGCTCCTTATCTGTAATTTGTCATACATCACGCTTTTTATTTTGTCTTGTTATCTGTTGATCTATGTCTGTACCAACATCATACTGTGCTAGTTACTATAATTTTGCCGTTAAGCTTGCAAGTCAAGGAAGGGGAAGCCTCTCTTCTTCAAAACTGCCTTGGCTATTCTTGAATATGTAATTTTTTTTTTTTTCTTTTTTGCGGTACGCGGGCCTCTCACTGTTGTGGCCTCTCCCATTGCGGAGCACAGGCTCTGTACGTGCAGGCTCAGCGGCCATGGCCCACGGGCCCAGCCGCTCCGCGGCACGTGGGATCTTCCCGGACCGGGGCACGAACCCGCGTCCCCTGCATCGGCAGGCGGACTCTCAACCACTGCGCCACCAGAGAAGCCCTGTAATTTTTTAATTTAACAAAGAGAATATATCTTAAAAGAAAATAAGTACACAGTACACAAGGGAGACGCCTTCTAGGCTCAGGGCACGAGCCAAGACTGAAAGTCATGAAACGCCGACATGTTTAGTGAATCACACGCAGCACAGAGCAGCCAGGAAAATTTTCAAAACCACTGGACGATCAGCCCTGGGGTGGATGATTTCAGTAGCCTAGAAACCACTAACAGCAGGCAAAGCCTTCTACTTCTGACCAGATTTTCCCTCCCATCTGAAACAAAAATTTTTTAACAGAATATATAAAACAAGTCTTTAAGACACTGGAATTTAGGCAGGAAAGGATCCTGAGGAACTGGAAACAAAAGAAGTAAACCTTCCAATTGTCCTCACATCACAGTGTTGAGTGATTCTTCAGACTGCAGTGCAGGGAGGGGAACCCAGACAGTGCACAGTGGGGCCCTGATCTGAAGACCAAGCTGAGAGCCCAAGGAGACCAAGGAAGCTGGAGTCTGCAGGGCTGAACACAGACAGGAGGGGTGCACAGAGAAGGAGCTCCAGCCACTTAGAGGGTCCCTCCAGGATTTAGTAGATCACTGAAGAGGAAACTACCCAAGGATGGGCAAAGAACCACCCGAAAAATTAGAGGGACCAGTACACAGGGTTCACCCGAGGCCGGAAAGAAGCTGTCCTCACAGACTGGTAAACCTCATAATTCAGGGACATCAGGCAGAGTAGCAAAAGGGGTCTTGTCACCTAGTGAGGAATAATTAGCCCTAAACTAAATGCTGATCTGGTCCCATCTAACAAATCTTAAGGGCAAGACCCAAAATGACCAAACCGTTTCCAAGGCTCAAGAGTATTTATCAACTACAAAAATATTCAGTCCCCAAAAGGAGAAAACTCACAATACCTGGAATCCAGTAAAAAAAATTATGAATATAAAGAAGCAGGAAAATACAACCCAAATTAGGACAAAAATCAATCAAAACTAATCCAGACCAAGATATTAGAACTGGCAAACAAAGATATCAAAGGAGGGACAAACTTTGTAACATTATCTCCAGATTTCGGTAACTTGAAACTAAACCAAGCTAAAATGAGAATTCACTCACTATCTGGGTCACTATCTGGGTCATTTCAAATAGGGAAAAATACTGGAACATTAACTGCTGGGCAGGTCTAAGAGGTCTGCCTACCTCTGCCTTCTCTGGAGAGGAAGACTAAAGCATGAGCTTGTCAGGGGTTGTACAGGTATTTCCCATGTTCAAGAAGCAACAGGAAACACCGAACATGGAGGACAGAAAAAGACCCCGAGAGAACTTCTGGAGATGCAAACTACAGTATCTGTGATGAAAACGACACTGGATGGGATTCATGGCAGATCAGGCACTGCAGAAGAAAAGATGAGTGAACCTGAAGGTGCAGCAACGGGAACGATCTAGGACGGGACACAGAGAGAACAGACCACAAATAGAAGTGAGGCTCGCTGCCTGATACACGCGTAACTGGGGGCCCCAAGGGAGAAGAGAGAGGAGGACAGAAGAAGGAATGATCAAAATTGTTCCAACTGTGCTTTAAAAGACCCAGAGATCCAAGAAGTTCCGTGAACCCCAAGCAAAAAGTCAGTTAAAGGACAATTCTGGGAAACAGAGGCAGCGGCAGACCAGGCTTTAAATCTCCTCTAAGGCCCTCATGAGAACAGACAGGGCAGCTGGGAGAGCAAACCCGAAGTCCACAGCCACACTGACAGTAGGTCAGGCCGGAGAAGCCAGCAGGGTCATCCCGTCCTGGATGACCATTAGATTAGACTAGATGCTGTTTCCAGTGCCATAACTACATCAAAATTCAACACCGGAAATTTCCTTTCCAGAAAAGGTAATTATATTCTTCCCTTAACGATAGCTGTATGGGTTTCTTCTCTAAGAAAATGATCTGTTCAGACATTTCTAAGGACCAGGGTAAACTGTATTTATTACTTTAAACTGGGTTTATTACATTTCACTACTGTCCTTTTAAGTCACTTAATCAAAAACCAGAGTAATCATATTTCTATCTAATCACAAGATATACATATTTTTATAATCTAGGATACTATCCTTCTTCCATACTTACATTTCTTAGAGGTTGGTACTTGTTTTATTTTTAGAATGTAACTATGAACATATGTCAAAGAAGGGAAGATAGTAGATTTAAAGAAGGGAACAGGTTAGAAATAAGTTTGACTCTGTTTAATATTTTTAACTATATATTCTATGCTTTCCATGCATTCAACTTTATCAAATAAAATTGGAAATTTATTCTAAACTGACTCTGATGGAAAACACATGCCTACCACCCACCACTGCAAGGGATTCTAGCAGATACTCTGGCAATTCCTCAAGTATAAGTGGTGCTGTACATTCCAGTACCACTTATATAAGATGAGATTATTAGTGTACACACTGGTGGTAAACAGCAATCCTGAGAACAGTCTGGTAAGCGCAATATTCAAAACTGGAAAGAACAAAACAATTAAAACCATCAAATATACAGCCTTTCGGGGAAGAAGGAAAATACTTAATAATGTGCTTGGTCCCAAAGCACTCAACTATTAAGTTTTGGTACCTGAATATGTTTAAATATCTCGGAAAATCCCGGAAGGTCACAAAGATGGAGGCGAGTACATCAAGCTCTAGGCCGGAGAGACAAGCATGCTGCTTCCACCAGCTGTAAGATTAAATTCAGCAAGACTGGGACTTCCCTGGAGGCCCACTGGTTAAGACTCTGCGCTCGCAATGCAGGGGGCCTGGGATCACTCCCTGGTCAGGGAACCAGACCCCACATGCATGCCGCAACTAAGAGTTCTCATGCCACAACTAAGGAGCCCAAGAGCCACAACTAAGGAGCCCACCTGCCGCACCTAAGACCCAGTGCGACCAAATAAATATTTTAAAAATAAACCAGTGGGGGCTTCCCTGGTGGCGCAGTGGTTGAGAGTCCACCTGCCGATGCAGGGGACACGGGTTCGAGCCCTGGTCTGGGAAGATCCCACATGCCGCGGAGCAACTGGCCCGTGAGCCATGGCCGCTGAGCCTGCGCGTCCAGAGCCTGTGCTCCGCAACGGGAGAGGCCACGGCAGTGAGAGGCCCGCGTATCGCAAAAAATAAAATAAAATAAAAATAAAAATAAAAATAAATAAACCAGTAAATTCAACAAGACCAGTTTCCAAAAACTAGAATCTCAACTCATAAAAAACCACTCCCAAATGACAGACTCACTGGTGCCTTTGCACCAGCACCCAGGACCTGCTGCCCAAGAGACACTGCCCAGCCCTCCATGGACACCCAGCAGTGTCCATCAGAGGAAATCCACCTGGTTGGAGGATGGATGGACATTAAGCTCCCCTCTACAGCTTACACTTTTGTTCATTCCCTACCTTTCTGACTTTCTAAGAGCCTAACTGCCCATGATCTAGAACATTCTTTCAGCCAGCGAGATCCCTAGAAGCCGAGGGCCAAGGGCTCAATGCTCTTTCAACTCTCCTCCTAAACTCCTCCTCTTCCCGTGACAGGTGGGATTCCCCACCAGGACACTAGCTGCCTGTCCTTGGGAATAAACTAAGAGGCCCTGAACACAAGGTACCGGCCTCAGCAGAAGGTGTGGTGTAGCCAACGCAAAGCTGACAGCCGTGGTCACACGTGGGGACGCCACCACCCACAGGAAGGGCATCACTCTGCTGACAGCCCTCTACCCCTTTCTTAAAGCCACGCCCTGAGGTCATGCCCTCCCCACTCTCAGACTGTGCTCCAAGGGAGTAGAAAGCACTTTTTAAAGACAGCAAACTCACGGCTACATTAACAGTACAAAATAAAGCTGGCAGTCCTTGGCTTTCAGCCAGCCTCTGATTCTTGAGCCCTGTATCTGCAGGGCACCCACATGATGTGTCCCTTTAAGGGTCACCAACAGACCTTCCCAGGCCCTCGGTCAGGGAGCTGCAAGCAACAGGGCTGACTCGTGGCTGAAGCACGAAGTGCTGGGCCACGCTTCATCACTGCCCAGTTCTACACCTCTGTATTCAGCAAAAACTCAACCAGCTGATTCAAATTAAAGCCATCTGCAGTAAGTATCTGAGAAATGTTGCTGTACTGGGCACAGATGGAGCTGTGCCACGAGCTAGAAGACTCAGCTCTCTACACACACTTACTTGAAGGGGAGGTGGGTGGCTTCCTGGAAGGCCGCTGCTCTGCCTTGGGGCGAATGGCGTGCTCCACGGGCGTGTCCAGGTGTCCTTCAGGGCTCAGTGAGTACTGGAACTGGACTGTCCCCGACTCCACCTGCTTCACCTACAATCGACCACAAGACTGGTGACGGCCACGCTCCCTTCATCAGCACCCTTCGGTTAGAACAACTCAACCAGGAACAATTCTCCCGGCCCTAAGATGATCAATGAGAATCAGAACCCCAGGACACCACCATCACAAGAACACCCTCACCCAAGCAGAAATCACAACACTGCTGCTCCAGTTTCGAATGCGTTTTTTAATTAACCTATGTTATGTTGACCGTTTCCCTTTTGGTGTACAGTTCTTTGAGTTTTAACACATGTAACCACCACCACAGCCAGGGTACAGAACAGCCCCACCACCCAAAACATTCCCTCACTGCCTCCTTGTACACCGTCCCACCAACACCCAACCCCGCAATCTACCCCTCTCTTCTGTCATATAAGTGGGATCACATGCTATACAACCTTTGAAACTGGCTTCTTTCACTCCCTGCGATACTGATGAGACTCTCCTGGGCCATAGTGTGTACCCACAGCCCGTTCCTTTTTGTTGCCGAGGAGTTTTCTATTGTACGATGCACCCCAGTGTACTTATCCGTTCACCCATTTAGGAACATTCAGGCTGTTTCTAGCTTGAGTGGTTATAAATAGAGCTGCTAGGAACACTGGTATACATATTTCTGTGTGACATAAGTTTTCATTCCCATAAGGTTCACTTCTCTACGAGTAGGATTGCTGGGTCATATGGTATGTGTATATTTAATTTTACAGGAAACTGCTACACTGTGACTTGCTTCTGGACTCTATTCCATTCCATTCATCTATGTGTCAATGCCTTTACCAACAGCACTTTATCGTGATTACTGTAGCTTTAATGAAAGTCTTGAAATTGTGTAGTATGAATCCTCCAACTTTATCGTTCTTTTCAAAATTGTTTTGACTCTAATTCCTTTGCTTTTCTGTATAAACTTTAGAATATATATATATATGTTGTATATATATATACAAAAAATCATGTAAGGATTTTGATTGAAATTGCATTAGACCTATAGGTCAATTGGGGGAGAATTTATATCTTTACTATGTTGAAACAGTCTTCCAATCCATAAAGATGTCTCTCCACTTATTTAGGTCTTCTTTGCCTCGGCCTCTGTAAATAATGCTGTTTTTTAGATTTTGCTTTCCAACTGTTGTTAATGTAAAGACATGTGATTGATTTTTCTATCTTGACCTCCTGTTGTATCCTGCAATCTCCCTAAACTTGTTTATTCTAGGAGCTTTTGGTAAATCCCTTGAGATTTTCCACACAGAAAATCATGTTGTCTGCAAATAAGATTTGTTCCTTCCTGTCCAATCTGTATGGTTTTTAAATTTTGTTTTCTTGCTTTATTGCACTGGCTAGCACTTCCAGTACAATGTTGAATAAGATGCTGAATACTGTGTATGGGCATCCTTCACTTGCTCCTGATCTACGGGGAAAAGAATTCAATCTTTCACCATTAAGTGTGATGCTAACTAAAGGATTTTTGTAGATACTCTTATCAAGCTGAGGAAGTTCCCCTTTATTCCTGTTTGCTCAGTTTTTGTCATAAATGGACGTTGAATTTTGTCAAATGCTTCTTCTGCATCAATTGTTATGATCATACGTTTTTCCTTCTTTAGGCTGTGACTATGATGAATTACATATTTTTGACTTTCAAATAGAAAATAGCCTTGCATTTCTGAGATAACCCCCAACTTGGTCATGGTGTATTATTCTTTTTCCATATTGTTGGATCCAATTTGCTAATATTTTGTTGAGTATTTTGCATCCAAGTTCATGAGGCTTATGTGTCCATAGTTTTCTTTTCTTGTACTGCCTTTTTCTGGTTTTGATATCAGAGTAATGCAGGCCTTGTTACACGAACTAGGAATTGCTCCTATCTATCCCACTTTCTGGAAGAGAATGTATAAAATCAGTGTTATTTTTCCTTAAAGGAAAAAATGTTTAGGACAATTTACAGTGAATAGGCCTGGATAGTTCTTTTTCAAAAGTTTTTTAACCATGAACTCATTTTCTATGAAGTTATAGGACTACTCAGATTATCTAGTTCATCTTGGGTAAGTTTTGATAGTTTGTTGTTTAAGGCAAACTGATCCATCTCATCTAAATTTTCAAGCTTATGGGCATAGAGTTGTTCATAGTATTCCCCTAATATCCTTTTTATACCTGTGTGGTCTGTAGTGGTATCCCTTCTTTCATTCCTGTTATTAGTAATTTGTGTCCTCTCTTTTCTTTACTCTTTCAGTCTTGTTAAAGGTTTGTCAATTTTATTGAGCTTTTTAAAGAATCAGTTTTTTATTTCACTGGCTTTCTCTAGTTTTTCCTCTACTGTTTTTCTGTTTTCAGTTTTATTAGTTTCTGCTCTTATCTTTGTTATTGACTTTCTTCTGCCTTGCTTTAGGTTTATTTTCTTCTTCTTTTTCTAGTTTCTAAAAGTGGAAGATTAGATTATTGATTTGAGACTTTTCTCTGTTGTTATATAAGCACTTAACGCTATAAATTTCCACGTAAGCACACTTTAGCTGCACCCTACGAAATCTGATATGTTGTATTTTCATTTTTGTTCAGTTCAAAATATCTTCTATATTTTCTTGAGGCTTCCTCTCTGACTTATGGATTATTTAGAAGTGTATGAATTTCCAAGTGTTTCTAATTTTTTATGTTATCTTTGTTATTGGTTTCTAGTTTAATTCCATTATGATCACAGAATATACCTTGTGTAATTTCAGTTCTTTTAAAATTAAAGCTTGTTTTATGATCCAGGATATGGTCTATCTTGGTGAATGTTCCATGTGCACTTGAAAAGAATGTGTATCCTGCTGTTGTTGGGTAGAGCGTTCCATAAAGGTCATTTAGATCCAGATGCTTAATGATATTGTTCAGTTCTATATGTTGGTGATTTTCTATCTACATGTTTATAGTTTACTCCAAGAGGAGTGTTGAAATATCCAGCTACAACTGTTAATTTGTCTATTTCTGCGCTATTAGTTTTTTGCATTTTGAAGCTCTGTGTTAGATGCATACACTTTTAGTATTGTATGTCTTCTTGGTGAATTGGCTCGTTTATCATATGTAATATCCCTCTTAATTTCTAGCAATTTCTTTTGCTCCAAAGTCTACTTTGTCTGGTATTAATAGAGCTACTCTAGTTATCCTTTGAATAGTGTTTGCACAGAATGGTTTTCCATCCTCTTACTTTTGACCTACTACATCGTTGTATTTGAACTGAGCTCCTGGTAAACAGCATACAGTTGGACCTTGAGTTTTTATGCCACCTGACAACTTCTGTCTTGAAGTTGGTGTGTTCAGACTATTTATATGTCATGTAATTATTGGTGTGTCTGGATTCAGAACTATCATTTTACTATGATTTGTTCCTTCTGTTTTTCATTCCTGTTTCCCCTTTCTTGCCTTATTTTGAATTATTCCATTTTATCTATCTATTGGGTTTCTCACTGTCTCTTTGTATCCTATTTTTAGTGACTGCTCTAGGGTTTACAATGTAAATATTTAACTTTTCACAATCTACTCAAAATCTATATTTTATTACCGCAAGTGGAATGTAGAAAGCTTATCACCCTACAGGTCTCTTTACCTGCCCCCTTTGTATTATAGCTGTCTTACCTATTATACCTACATACCTTAAGAATCCTATCAGACACTGCTATACTTTTTGCTTCAACCATCAAACATATTTTAAAGAACTCAAAAGGAGGAGAATACTATATTATAGTTATCATTTTTCATGCCCTTCCTTCATTCCTGATGTACCAAGTTTTCATCTGGTATCATTTCTCTTCTGTCTGAAGAGATTCCTTTAGTAATTCTCTTAGAGCTTGTCTCCTGCCAATGAATTCTCTTAGTTTTAGTTCATCTGAGAATGTCTTTATTTCACCTTCGTTCCTGCAGGACTTTTCCTGGAATAGAATTCTGAGTTCCGGGGTCTTTCTGCTACTGCTTTTAAAATGTCGCTCCATCTCCTTCTGGCCCCCATGATTTCTGCTAAGGAACCCACAGATATTCAAATTAGTGTCTGTGTGTAAGTAATGCATCATTTTTCTATGGCTGTTTTCAAGACTTTGTCTCTATTTTTTAGCAGTTTGATTATGATGTGTCTGGTTGTGGATTTCTTTGCGATTATCTCTGGGTTCACTGAACCTCTTCAATCTGTAGGTTTAAGTCTTTTGCCACATTAGAGGAGTTTTCAGCCACTGTGTCTTCAAATGTTTTTTCTGCACAGAACCCTTTCTCTTCTACTGGGACTCTGACGACACAGGTGTTAGCCTTTGTGGTCCTGCCCCACACGTCCCTGAGGCTTTGTCCACTGTCGTCCAATCACTTTTCTCTCTGTGGTTCAGACTGGATAAATTCTATTGATTTACCTTCAAGTTCACTGACTGTTTCTTCTGTCATCTCCATTCTGCTATTGAGTCCACCTAGCGAATACTTTACTTTGGCAATTTTATTTTTCAGTTCTAAAATTTCCATTTGCTTCTTCTTTATCTTCCATCTCTTTGCTGAGACTTTCTATCTTTCCCTTTGTTTCAAAAGTGTTCGCTCCGATTTACTGGAGCATTTTGATAATGCCTGCTTTAAAGGCTCTGTCTGATAATTCCAACATTCGCGTCACCTCGGTATTGCTGTCTGTTGAATGTCTCTCCCTTACGAGTGGAGATTTTCCTGGTTCTTTGTCAGTTAAGCTTAGATTGTATCATGGACATTCTGAATGCCACATTATAAGATTCTGAGTCTCGTTTAAATCCTATGGAGAACGCTGGTATTTCTGTTTAGTCAAGAATCCACCCAGCTGGGTTCAAGCCCCAGTTTCCAACCAGCCTCCTGCGGGTGGTGGTTTCAACACCAGTTCCATTTTCAAAGCCTGTGCAGTGAGACTCAGGCCTCTCCTGCATGTGGTCCACCCAGTGGGCAACCCCACCCACAGTCCAGTTCTCAAAGTCTGCGATATGCTGTTTGGGGTCAGATTCAGGCATGTGAAGCTGGGGGTTAGCTCAGCATTTCTTAAACAACTTTATGGGGTACTTTCCAAGCTCCTCCCTCTCCAGATCCCCCTAGTTTTTTCCAGTTTCCTGGGGCTCCCCTTCCAATCCTCTGGCCAGACCCCACTGTGCTGCACACCTCTGGCAACAGTGCCTGAATGCAAGGCCAAGCAGTGGGGGGACAGAGTGGGGTTGTTCTTTAAGTGCAGGAGTGTATAAAAGAGCTAAAGGTCCCATCTATCATTACTGTAAGACAATATGCAATTTCTAAAATTGATATACCAAGAAATAACAGTAGAAGCATAATATTTAGAAAACAAAGTAAATACCATATGTCACAGCTAAGAGTTGAAAGCAGATGCCTCTGGAGATATTAATTTTTTTAAAGACAATTATTTGCTCAAGGAAAGAACACAGGAGTTGTTTAAGAAGGAAAACATAATCATAATACACTACTTACCTTCACAGTAAATAATCGTAATAACATAAACCGCAAAATTTACTTAGTAAAAAATTATAGGATGTGTATAGCATGTATTTTTTTTCTTTAACATCTGCCACTCCTACTCAACTGTAAGCTCCATGGGATTAGAAGTATTTTTCCTGGAGCAGATACAGGTGTTCAATAAAAAGTCACTGAATGAACAAATAAGATAAAGATCTGACGGGTGCACAGGCAGAGACCAGGCTTACCTAGGTTTCACCCCTCTGACTGGGCAGATGCTGGCACTGCTACATGAGATGAGAAATACAGGAAGAAGCAGAGCAGCACTTTTAGAGAGCAGGAGAGTGGATCAAGTCTGTGACCAGTGGTAGTTTATTATTTTAGCTAATTATATCTGTTTAGAGTAGTGGTCCTCAACTGGGGGCGATTTTGCCCCCAGAAGAACACATTCAGCTATGTCTGCAGACAGTCAGGCTGTCATAACTGGGGGGATGCTACTGGCATCTAGTGGGAAGAGGCCAGGGATGCTGCTTGACACCTTCCAGTGCTCGGGACAGACCCACAGCAAAGAATTGCCTGGCCCCAAACGCTAATAGTACTGAGGTTGAGAAACCCTGATTAGAAGTGATATTCCTCATGAAAAATGATGGTATTTAATATACTTGTGTCCTTAAGACGGTCAAACCTTCACAACACTTATGCTCCAATATAGTCTACACACTTAAAAAGCGAAGGAAATGTAGTAGCATGAGAAGGCTAAAATTAAACAGAATAAGGATTTATTCACATACATACGTACACAGAGAGAGAGAGAATGAGAACGAGAAAACGGCAATGGCTTCAGGATTTCTAATGGCAGTTTTATAATAAGGGCTCAAACCAGACCATGTGGGAGTGCAGCAAAATGGGACCCCATATCCAGGGATATTGCTCATAATAAGAAAAGCTGCACCATCAGCTGCTCCCTTATTCAGGTTCCCAAAGCATAATCCAAACCATAAATAATAACACGGAAGATAATGTTTGTCACTAGACTCAGCACACGGATGACATACTGATATAACAGGTCTGGTCCTTTACCGAAGAAAAATTAGACAATTGAGGCCTAAAAGCCTCCTGTTTGTGCTGCTGAGACAGGACGGGTATATTTCAGGAATGTCAGCAGAAGAATCAAACAACACACCCAGGCAAAAACGCTGTCGCAACCCATTACTAGTGTCAGGAAGGACTTGGGACATCAGCCAGAGCAGTGGTGTCACACGGTGTCTGTGGCCCCCAGGTCTCTGCTCCCCACCCCGCAAGGCCGCCAACAGGCCAGTGGAGGCTAGGGGATAAGACACACACACACACGCTTCCACTGGCCCTGCCCCACTTTTATTTGCTTTCTATACTGGGGATCAGAGAAAGCTTCATTTCAAAATGGATTTTTTTTTAAGTCCTGCTGTGGTCCCTCCCCTCCAGACACAGCTGGAGAGAGTTGAGGTCCAGTGGGTGTGAGTGACAAGCCCCAAAGACCAGCCAGGGCAGTGCCCACCGCCCGGCTCCCATCCCAGCCTTGTGCACACGAGACACAGCCCCCAGGGCACCAAACGTTTCAAGAGGGCCTTTTTATTAAGGGAACCCTCCTACACTGTTGGTGGGAATGTAAGTTGGTGCAGTCACTGTGGAAAACAGTAGAGAGGTTCCTCAGAAAACTAAAAATAAAATTACCGCATGATCCAGCAATCCCACTCCTGGGCATATATCTGGAGAAAACTCTAATTCAAAAAGATACATCCATCCCAATGTTCACAGCAGCACTATTCACAATAGCCAAGACAGGGAACCAAACTGTCCGTGGACAGATGAATGGATAAAGAAGATGTGGTACATATATACAATGGAATACTACTCAGCCATAGAAAAGAACAAAATAATGCCTTTTACAGCAACATGGATGGACCTAGAGATGATCACACTAAGCGAAGTAAGTCAGAAAGAGAAAGACAAATACCGTACGATATCACTTATATGTGGAATCCTAAATATGACACAAATGAACCTGTCTATGAAACAGAAACAGAATCAGGGACACAGAAAATAGACTGGTGGTTGCCAAGGGGGAGGGGGTTGGGGGGGCGAGTCTGGGATTAGCAGCTGCAAACTGGTGTATTTAGAATGGATAAACAACAAGGTCCTACTGTATAGCACAGGGAACTATATTCAATACCCTGTGATAAACCATAATGGAAAAGAATATGAAAAAATGTACATATATATATATATATGTTAACTGGGCCACTTTGCTGTACAGCGGTAATTAACACAACATTGTAATTCAACTATACTTCAATAAAAAAATAAATTAAAAAAAAAAAGAGGGCTTTTTAAAAAGCACAGAAGTGGATCTCATGGCACCATGTATACAAATAAGGGTCACAGGCCCCACAGGTCACCTTGAGAGACTGATACATGACCGGGGACATTATAAGACCCCAGATAAAACCGGCCTCAGTGAGCTCACAGCCGACTACGACTCAGAAACCACACTTATTTTTTAAGGGCACAGCCTTGACATGAAAAAACAGAGCTCATGAAACATCAGCAAACGTATTTGTCAGCTTCTGATTTTGAAAATGCAGGAACTTGCTAGAAGCTCGTAGAAAATAATCATACTTACGGAGCCTCTAACAATTTACCTCTTCGGAGCTCATGCTGGCTGGGGGTACCTTATAGACCAGACAGTGCGAGGGGTTGGGCTGGATCCCACCCTGTAGAGGTAGCGTCACCCGCCCGGAGCTGGCTTCCAGCACGGGGCTCCAGACAGCCCAGCGCACCATGTGCATACACGCCAGGTTCGACAAGGAGGTGACCGCAGCTGCCTGGAATGGAAACAAAGCACATTGGTCACGAGTCATCACCAAGCCCACCTGGGTGGGGGAAATCAACAGTGCTTTCCCGGTAAAATTTCACTAGAGAGCAAGGCAGGGGGTCATCACAAAAGAAAGAACCGCCACAGGGGGAGGACACGGCATCACATCAGTGGCTCAAAGAGAGCAGGGAAGCCAGCCTCCGGTTCTGGGACCCCCCCCCCCACCAACCAGGACCCTCTTGAAGACCAACACCATCTTTATGACTCCTCCTCTTCCTGTAGGATCTTCCTGCAGGTTTTCAGACACTCTGTGCCTTACCAACATCTACCCAAATCCATGAATAAAACACCAGGAATGGCACTCTGTGTTAGTGATGAGACACTTTGTAAAATGATGAAGAAAACACGTGGATATTGGGAGATTGGGATTGACATATACATACTACTATGTATAAAATAGATAACTAAGGGACTTCCCTGGTGGTGCAGTGGTTAAGAATCCGCCTGCCAAAGCAGGGGACACAGGTTCGAGCCCTGGTCCGGGAAGATCTCAGATGCCGTGGAGCAACTAAGCCCGTGTGCCACAACTACTGAGCCTGCACTCTAGAGCCCGTGGGCCACAACTACTGAGCCCACGTGCCACAACTACTGAAGCCTGTGAGCCTAGAGCCCATGCTCCGCAATGAAGGGTAGCCCCCGCTTGCCACAACTAGAGAAAGCCCGCGCACAGCAATGAAGACCCAATGCAGCCAAAACTAAATAAATAAATAAAATGAAAAAAATAATAATAAAAAAATAAAATAGATAACTAATGAGAACCTAATGTATAGCACAGGGAACTCTACTCAATGCTCTGTGGTGACCTAAATGGGAAGGAAATCCAAAAAAGAAGGGATATATGTATACGTATAGCTGATTCACTTTGCTGTACAGTAGAAACTAACTCAACATTGTAAAGCAACTATACTCCAATAAAAATTAATTAAAAAAAAATAATACACGTGGATATTCAATTTAGGGTTATTAGCACACAGTTTCTCCCCCAAAGTTTCAGCTCCTAATGGTATGTTCTATCTATGTAACTCACGTGTAATTAGGAAATCAGTCAGGCTGAATGTTACATGCTGTTCCTTCTTTCACTGTCTCTATCATGGGCCAGATGCAAGGGAAGAGGACCCTAGGACACCCCAGAATTAGCCTCCACGTTCAAACAAAGCCATTTTCACAAATACGGCTTCAGGGCTTGATTCAATAGCGTTTTAAAGAAACCACTTTCATCCGCTTATTCAAAAAGCAGCAAGAGGGACTTCCGTGGCGGTCATGTGGTTAAGACTTCACCTTCCAATGCAGGGGTGCAGGTTCGATCCCTGGTCGGGGAGCTAAGATCCCACATGGCTCATGGCCAAAAAAGCAACACATAAAACAGAAGCAATATTGTAGCAAAATTCAATAAAGGCTTTAAAAATGGCCCAAAAAAAGCAGCAAGAATAAAGCAGAACTCGGAGCGGGCCGTGGTCGGGTCCTGAAATTCCTGCTCGGCTGGGCAACAAGACTTGTGATCCACCCCATTATGGCAGCTTCAGAGACAACGGCTCTGCCCCAGGCCCTGAATGGCAGATTCTGCAGGCTCCCTGGCACATCGGCTCCCCCAGGAAGGCCATTTCGCAGCCAGAGGACACGGGGCGCTTGGCGACACCAGGTGAGACTGGAGCCCAGGAACAGCGCTTTCCAGCCCAAGAGCCCAGCGGCACTAACCGCAGTCAGACTGACAGCCGGGACTCGGGGCAGCGGCCACGCCCGCCTCTGCCCCACAATTCCCAGCCTCGGTGGTAATGCTGCGGAGAAGCCACCCAAAGGCGGCAGGTGTAAACTGCAACGTGGCCACAGCATCTCCCTCCCTGGGAGGACGAGCGCAAAGGCCCGCGTGGTTCCTCAGTGTCGCCCGGCAGCCGAGGGAGCCGAGGGCCCTCCGTCCCTCTTGACCACCGGCTGCACGCACTAACCCCGCCGCCCCCAAACTCAGGCCGTGGTCACAGGGAGGCTGACAGCCTGCAAGGAGGGGGCCTCGGACTCTCGGAAGGAATGGAAGCCCAAGCCTGCCTGTGATGGTGCAGAGCATGGTCCCAAAGGAAAGGCGATGCCAACGGGGACCCTCTGACCCGAGCTGTGTCTGGGGCCACGGAAGCAGGGAAGGCTCCAGCGGTGTGCCCGGGGCTCCCACGGACCCTGCTCATGTGGCTGGACACGGGTGAGCTGTGTGCCACTGTCACAGCCAGGACTTGACCGCACTCAGGTAAAGGGCAGATCATCACACACACACACAAAAGGACTCTGGCTGGAATCCAGCACAGGTGGCTTGATGGCCAACTGGCTCAAACCACAGCAGAGGGTGTGCACGAGGGGACCCCAATACAGAACAGGAAGCATGCATTTCATCCAAGTCAGTCTTCCCGGACTGTTCCAGATGATATCCCATACCGTTATATCCTTTATATCTGTGTGGGGGAACATCCAGAATCAGTGTCTGGTTGTGAATTGATCTCTCTTTCCTGAGGCCCCCTCGTAACTGGACCTCACACCACCCACTTCAGCTTATTCTGACCCTTTACTGGAGCCAAACTTCAGACCATGGGTAGGATACTTCATACCACCACGTGAGCAAGGATTTGGGTCCCTGTCAACTCAATGAGAAAAAAAAATAACCCACATCCTGGAAGTACAAGCAAAGAATAGGCCGAGTTAAGAATCCTAAGCGTCTGATTCTGTGCCGTAACTTTCAATGTCTGTCAAATACAAAGATGGCGGTCTGCCCTTCCCATCCCGTTAGCCACTGACAGGATAAAACGGTACTGAACAACTACAGTGTATCAGGGAAAAGTTGATATAAGTCTATTGTTTTTTAAAAATAAATTATAGGGCTTCCCTGGTGGCGCAGTGGTTGGGAGTCCGCCTGCCAATGCAGGGGACACGGGTTCGTGCCCCGGTCCGGGAAGATCCCACATGCCGCGGAGCGGCTGGGCCCGTGAGCCATGGTCGCTGAGCCTGCGCGTCCGGAGCCTGCGCTCCACAATGGGAGAGGCCACAACAGTGAGAGGCCCGCGTACCGCAAAAAAATAAAAATAAATAAATAAATAAATAAATAAATAAATAAATAAATAAATGTATTAGCAAAACTGGCCACTAAAAAAACTCTAAGGATTCACTACTACCTAGACTACGTTTGCAAACAGCCGTCTCCCCAAAAATTCGTGAGTTTATAACAGGATCCAAATGAAAATAAAAAGCGTGCCCCCGTTTTCATGCTATTTGTGCAACCCCTTCCGGCTTAACCTTTCCAATGCGGTGACTGATCCCCAGCTTCCGGTTTCACACACCTTTTGATTTGCTCGTCCTCAGTCTGCACGGCACTCTTCTGTGTAAGGCAGCTGTCAGTTACACAAACACCCACTTCCCACGCTTCGTTTTAACAGCCCAGGAACAAAACCTAGAAGAGGCAGGAAGGATCCTCCCCGAGCCTCCAGAGGAGCAAGGCCCTCCCGACGCCTCGACTTTGGCCCGGCAGGTTCTGGATCCGGAACTGACTGGGAGGGAATAAATGTCTGTTGTTTGAAGCCAAGTAGTTTGCGACAATTTGTTCAGGCCGCCCCAGGAGGAATCCCCTCCGCCTCTGTCCTCAGACCAACTCAGAAATCCCTTCGAGGCAGGTAAAACTTCAGGTTATTTCACGAGGTTGATTTTCCTTTAGATCTTCAGTGAGACCTA
The DNA here is from genome assembly GCF_949774975.1 of Lagenorhynchus albirostris. NCBI lineage: Eukaryota > Metazoa > Chordata > Mammalia > Artiodactyla > Delphinidae > Lagenorhynchus > Lagenorhynchus albirostris. Next base: position 182,184,461 of record NC_083096.1, on the reverse strand, counting down.
ATTCCTCCTGCCGGGGCCCCCTGTCACCCACTGAGCCCCCTCCATGCTAACTCTGGTCACCGCAGCCCGATGCCCAGAAACACACTGCAGAGGTGACAGGGAACCCATGGGGTGGGGGGGTCCCCTGGCCCTGAGGCCACCTCCTGAGACAGAGCTGGGCCCGAGGGCCAGACCCTGGATGGGGGCAGCCACGCTGGGGCCCCTGGTGAGCACAAATGAGGAAAGCAAACTGTTGTGGCAGAACGTGTCCAAATGTCCCTGACAGCACGCCCATCACAGAGGCTGTGGTGACCGCGAGTCACAGAGAGAGATTTAGGAAGCACGGGACAGATGGAGGAACGGGCAGAAGGTGGCCCGGCCTGGGCCAGGCACAGGTCTGTTCTGGGGTGTCCATGTGACCCTCTGGACTGTCCGCGAATGCTGACCACGGAGGGAGGGCCAAGGCCCACCCCAGCGGCACAGACCAAGGAGCGTGCACCCGCCTACGAGCCGGGGCCAGTCCACATTGGCAGCCGGCGGCTCTGAGGTCTCAGAGCTGGGCCACAGGCAACGCACAAGGGTAAGATGACTTGTTTCCCGCATCCTCCTGAGAGGACACTGGCTGCCTGGCCACTGAGGTGAACCTCGCAAGGCCCGAGAGCCTGAAACACGCCCAAGGGGAAGAGTCAGGAGAGAAACAGGCGTCCAGAGCCAGAATCTCCACCCTCCTTCCCGCCAAGGAGCACGAGGCACCCAGGACCACCGGGCAAAGCAAAGGCTCACATACCATCAGCCCGAAGTCATTCCTTCCAGAAGTGGATCGATTATACGCCAAAAGCTTTTCCAACTCAGACGTACAGAGAACGCGGCAGCTGCTGCAGACTGATTTCCTTCATACACGTGCAGGGAAAAGGAGACCTAACGACATATAAAGTCGTCTAAGCTGCCCGTATACGACACCGCGTACGCAGAGTCATTTAAAAGCACAGCAATCACTTGGCAGGCAATATTTTCATTTCATTCTACAGAGTACAGTAATTATTTTTAAACATACACATGAGCAGTGAAAAGCAACAGGGCTATGGTTCTAAGAAAGCTGTAAACCTAGAATTACTCTTCATACTGGCTAAAGGGCTCATAACACTCGGGTCCTCTTTGCAAAAAAGATACCAACTCAACAAGAGCTGAGAGAAGCAATAGGGAATCCGTCCTGAGTTTGGGGCCGTGGCTGGTGAGGTGGACAGGCGTGCAGCCTCTGGTCCTTCGGAGTCTGCAGCCCAGCAGCCAGAGCATGGGCACTCCAGGGACTTTGTATCTGCTTCCTCTGGAGAACCGGCCCCTTGCCGGGGTCCGCTTCCCTCCTCGCATCTCCCACTGGGTCCTACAGAGCCCTTGACCTTGGGGCTCAGGCTTGGTGGCCTGGCATCCCTTCCTGCGGGCACCTCTGCTCCACGGGGCCGTGACCCCAGTGCAGTCAACAGGGAACTCCACGGCCTGGAATAACGACTACTACAGGGAAGGGATGCACTGAGGCCAGCCCTAGCCTTTCTATGAGGGGTTCCTAGTGGGGTCTCAGGAGAAGGCGGCTTGCTTGCGTTCGGAGTCACCACCCGGGGAAGAAGTAAGCCTGAAGCTGTCTGCTGCCGCTGCCAGCCCTACCCCAACCCCCAGGGCACCATGAAATCCTGAGCACAGCGGGAGAGAAGCCGGCAACAGAGAAACACGCAGAGCAGGCAAGGGAACGCAGGGGAAAGGGACGGAGGGGAACAGCCTCCGTGCCAGCCAGGCTGAGGCCGTGCGGAGGATGCAAGACCTGGAAGAAAAAGTCAGCCAGCTGGACTTGAAACCAAGAAACAGCATTACCATTGGGGACAAGTGGTAAAGAGGACATGGGATCTCTCTGCTTATTTCTTACAACAGCATGTGAATCTGTAACGACGTCAAAATAAAGTGTAATTTAAAAAACAGTGAGGTACATGACAAAAGCTATATAAAGTGCTGGTAAAAAAAAAAAAAAAAACTGTTTAATGACTGTCCACAAAAAAAGAAGGTCCAGAACACATGAAAGAGAAAATCCCACTTACAAGAGCAGCACAAAAATTAAATATCTGTGAATAAACCTAGTAAGAACTGTTCAACTGTTTAAAATCTACATTGTAAACCTGTATTTAAAATCACTCCCAAAAGACACAAAAACAGAAGTGGACCAACAGAAAGACTTCCCTTCTTCCTGGTTATGACATCACAAATTAATAAATTTAATGCAATCCCAATAAAAATGCCAACGAGCTCTCTTTATGGAGCTAGACCTGTTGATGCTGAAGTTCCTCGGGAAAAGCCAACGTGGGGAGAGCAGGAAGCGCCAGGAAGGGGAGGGGCTGCAGGCCGCACCCGCCACCAAGAGGCCCAGCAGCCTCGGCCGTGACCCTGTGGTCCCAGCACAGAAACAGAGCAGCCACGGGCAGAATAAAGATCTAGAAGCAGATGCAAGTGTAAACGGAGATCTAGCATATGACTAGGAGGCATCTTAAATCACTGCAGCACAGCAGGACTTTTTAATAAGCAGTATCGGGACAACTGGATGGCCCCTGGAAAAAGATAAAATTAGATCCATTCCTCACACCACAAACGAGATCTAAACATAAAAACTGAAACTATACACGTACTAGGAGAAAACACGGATACATTCTTCTATAGGAGTAGGGAAAGGCTTTTTAACTACGACTCAAAATCCAGATACAACGAAAGAAAAGACGGATACATTTGACTGCATCAAAAAATTTTGAAGTTTACATGATGTTATGGACTGAATGTTTGTCCAAAACAAACATTCCCTAAAATTCATACATTGAAGCCCTAATTCCAAAGTGATGGCATCTGGAGGTGGGCCTTTGGGAGGTACTTAGGTTTAGATGAGGTCATGACAGGGGGGCCCCCATAGTGGGATTAGTGCCCTTATAAGAAGAGAAAGAGAGAGCTCCCCCTCTCCCTCCACACACATACACCACTGAAAGGTCACGTGAGCACACAGCGAGAGGGTGGTGTCCACAAACCAGGAAGAGAGGCCTCACCAGGAACCAGATCTGCAGGTGCCTTGATCTTGGACCTCCAGCCTCCAGAACTGCGGGAAATACATGTCTGTTGTTTAAACCACCCAATATATGGCATTTTGTTACAGCAGCCTGAGCAGACTAAGATACGTGGCCCAAAAAAATCAGGGACGAGGGAAATAAAAAGACAAAACTGGGAGAAAATATCTGCAATATATGTCTCAGATAAAGCGAGGAAATATCCTTAACATACAAAGAGCTCTTAACATTTGATGACAAGGTGCAAGAGCACTACAGAAAAATAGGCAAAAGACATGAATAGACAACTCACACACATATGAAAACATGTTCAACTTCATTTATAATCAGAGAAATGCAAATTCAACTATACTGTGATACCATTTCTTGCCCATCAGATTAGCAGAACTCAAAAGCTTGACAATGCAACTATTGGTGAGCCAGTGGGGAGACAGGTCCCCCAGTACACTGCCAGTGAGAACAGAACAGCGTGCAACCCCTCTGGAGAAACTGGACAACAGCTAACAACACAATATATACATTTAACCTCCAATCCAGCAAACCCACTTCTGGGAGCTCACCCTGAAGGTGCCCCTCCTACAATACAAAAGTGCACACGCACAAGACCATTCATCTCAGCATCGCTTACAGCTGCAAAATACTGGAAACTATCTGAATATCCAAATATAGGTAATTGGGCAAATAAACTGCGGAGCACAATGGAGCAAGTGCAGCTGGAAAAAGGAGAGGGGAGGCAGGACTGCCGGGCGGGACTGCCAGGGTGAGCTGGGCCGGGGAGAAGACGCAACGAGCCGCAAGGCCCACGCACAGGTCTGCTCTCCCCGACCCCGTGTGGAAAGGGGAGCTGAGTCAACACCCACACATCTGTGATATTCGCACAAAGCAGCCCAGGAAGGAGGGGCCCCGAGCCACAGAGCTGGCTCCCACCAGGAGACTCTTCTCGGACCACCTTTTGGTAGAACTTTGACTTTCAAAACTGTATTTGTGTTCTTTATATTCAAAAAATAAAACTAACTCAATAAGGACGGGCAGGGGAAATAACTATAAAACTGAAAGCAAAGAGAAACAGAAGGACCCGACTGCATTCAGATGAACAGCGTGAACACACAGAAGGGGCCGAGCCAAGGGGCCCAGGACAACACTGGCTGCTCCCCTGGGTCTCGGCCACTAACGAACCCTGAACTCTGCCTGGTAGGTTTGTTTCTGACAGCTGTCTGGGTGAAGCTACTCTGACGTTACTTTAGGTGCCTCCTAGGATTGAGCAAGCGAGTTGCCATGCGGACGGCACTGGGAGCCAGGCTCCTCTGTGGAAGGAGAGGTGCAAACGTGGAAGGTGGAGCCTGGGGCGCCCTGCCAGGTGGATGGGGTCAGCAACAGCTCAACTCCTAAGCCGTGTGCATGCACACGGATGCGTGTACATGTGTGTGCGTCTATTTAAGTATGTGTATGCATGCGTACCTGTGTGTGCACATATATGTGCATGTGTGTCTCCATATGTAAACTGTCCGAGCTCTGTCCACTGAGCGGGCTTAGAAACAAAGACAATCCTAGCGCCCAGACCTGGATTCTAACACTTTCCCCTTTAAAAAGAGCCAGGGCTCATCAAAACCAAGGAAAGTCTAAGAAACCGTCACAGTCCAGAGGAGCCTGAGGAGACATGATGACTAAATGTCATGTGGCCTCCTGGATGGGGTCCTGGAGCAGAAAAGGACATTAGGTAAGGAAATTCGACTTACCTAAAGTATGGACTTCGGTTAGTAACAATGCATCAACACTGGTTCATGAGGTGTGACAAATGTACCATCCTAATGACGTTAATAATAGGGGAAACTGGGAATGGGTATATGGGATCTCTCTGCACTATCTTCACTGTTTTTCTGTAAATCTAAAACTTTCCCACAATAAAAAGCGTTTTAGAAAAAGGAAGAGGTGGTAAACCACAGCTCCCCACATAAGTGGCTGATTCCAGAGCTGGAACAGGGAAGAGGCAAGACGAGCCTGAAGCATCTTCTGCCAGAAAACGCTCAAAACACAGAACATGACGAGGGTGTCGCAGGGACACGGCCTGAAGGGACTCTGGCTAAGTATGGGAATAATTAGGGGTGGTCATTTTAAAAACAGGGATCCAGGGCTTCCCTGGTGGCGCAGTGGTTGAGAGTCCGCCTGCCCGTGCAGGGGACACGGGTTCGTGCCCCAGTCCGGGAAGATCCCACATGCCGCGGAGCGGCTGGGCCCGTGAGCCATGGCCGCTGAGCCTGCGCGTCCAGAGCCTGTACTCCGCAACGGGAGAGGCCACAACTGAGAGGCCCGCGTACCGCAAAAAAAAAAAAAAAAAACAGGGATCCAGAAGTCCATACCAATATGGACTCAACGGCCGAATCAATCAATTAATCCATCCACGAGGGAGAAGGGAGGGTTCTGGACAGTAGAAAGCCATGTGGGGGAAAGGCTGGGGTTGGAAATCATGCTTCTGAGAGAGGCAGCAATGGATGCCAACCTAAGGGGACATTCAGGCAAGGAGCAGGTATCTGCGTGGCTTAAAGAGCCTCCCCACGGTCTGCTTATTAGTTGCAAGGAAAAAAACAGTAACTCCACAGTGGAGACATCACACAACACCCAACCAGACGACCCAAGTGAACAAGGCCAGTGCGGTTCAGATGGACACCATGCACCTGCACCTGTGGCCATGAGACCCTGGGGACATGCCTCACACAGTGTCCAGCGGGGATGCACAACCCGACTCCACCAGGAGGGAACATCAGCAAATCCAAAATAGGGAACTTCCTCTCTTGGACATTTTTTTTTTTGATGATGAGAAACAATGCCGTATTTTTTTTTTTTTTTTTTTTTTTTTGCGGTACGCGGGCCTGTCACTGCTGTGGCCTCTCCCGTTGCGGAGCACAGGCTCCGGACGCGCAGGCTCAGCGGCCATGGCTCACGGGCCCAGCCGCTCCGCGGCATGTGGGATCTTCCCGGACCAGGGCACGAACCCATGTCCCTTGCATCAGCAGGCGGACTCTCAACCACTGCGCCACCAGGGAAGCCCTCTAGGACATTTTTTAAAGGAAGGAGAATATGGCATAAAAAATAAAGTCTTAAATAGACAAAGAAAGCTGTGGCGCTGATCCAGGTTGAAGGAGACCACAGAGCCGTGTGATCCTGCACTGGGTTCTATACTGAGAGAAACACTGCAAAGGACATAGCTGGATGGATGGGCAGAACCGAAAGGTGGATGGGAGATGGGGGCGTGGAGTTGATGCTAAGTGAACTGAGGTTGACCCCGCACTGTGCTTACACAGGGGACACCCTCAATCTCGAGGAGGCACGGAGGCATTTAGGGGTCAGGAGCATGATGTCTGCAGTTTACTCTCAAGTGGTTCAGAAAAAATACGTGTGTGAGTCTACATACATGCACACGTGTGTGCACACACACATACACACACACACACGGGGAGGGAGGGAGGAAACGTGAGCAAGCGAGTGCAACTAAAGCAGATGGGGCAAATGTAATCAGTCAGTGAAATTGAACCAAGACTAAACCAGTATTTTTTGTATTTCTGCAACTTGTAAGTTTTTACAGAAATAAAAAGTTTTTGACAGAACAAAATAAAGTCCCACTATGCCTTTAAAAAAAAAAAACTGTGAAGAAAATGAAAAGGCGAGTCACAGACTGAAAAAATATTCACAATCTACGTATCTGACAGAGAACTTATATCCAAAATATATAAAAGAAACTCCCATCCACGCAATAAAAAAGGCAAACAACCCAAAACAATGGAATAACCACTTGACAAAGGCAGATTGGGAACGGCCAACAAACACACAAACAAGTACACAGTATCACTGGTCGCCAAGGAAATGCAAAGCAAAGCCACAGTCACAACCCGTAAAGTGCCTGAAACTAAAATGACAAGCAGAATCCAATGCTGGTGAGCACGCAAGCAGCCAAGCCCTCAGACAGCGCTGGTGCGACCACCTGGACAGGCTGGCACTGCTTACAAGGAAAGCGCACATCTACCCGTGACCCAGCCACTCCGCTCCACAGTATTTACCAAAGAGAAATGAAAATATACGTCCATAAAAAGACTTGCCCAAGAATGTTTCGGGCAGCTCCATTCACAAAGTAGAAAAGCCCAACAAGCGAAAAATGAAGAAACAGATTCATAGGACAGAAAACTCAGCAATAAAAATAAATGAACCGGGACTTCCCTGGTGGCGCAGTCGTTAAGAATCCGCCTGCCAATGCAGGGGACACGTGTTCAAGCCCTGGTCCGGGAAGATCCCACGCGCCACGGAGCAATGAAGCCCGTGCATCACAACTACTGAGCCTGCGCTCTAGAGCCCGCGAGCCACGACTACTGAGCCCGCGTACCTCGACTACTGAGGCACACGTGCCTGGAGCCCGCGCTCCGCAACAAGAGAAGCCACCGCAATGCGAAGCCCACGCACCGCAACAAAGAGTAGCCCCGCTCACCACAGCTAGAGAAAGCCCGCGCGCAGCAACGAAGACCCAACGCGGCCAAAAATAAATAAATAAGTAAATTTTAAAATTTAAAATAAAAAATGAATGAACCACATGAATGAATGTCCAAACCATTATGCTGGATGGGAGAAATCCAGACACATAAAGCATAGTCTACATTATTCCATTTAGATGAAGTTCAAAAACAGGCAAAACCCTTCTGTGGTTGTCGTGGGCTGAATAATGGCCCCCAAAGATATCAGGCCCTAATCCCCAGAACTCGTAAACATTGCTTTGTAAGGTCAAGGGATCTTTTCAGACGGGATCAAGTTGAGGATCTTGGGAAGGAAAGATCATCCTGGACTACCTGACTGGCCCTAAATGCAGTCACGAGTGTCCTTATCAGAGGGAGGCAGAGCGGGCTTTGAGACACACACCGAGGAGCGGGACGTGGCGACATGGAGCAGCAGAGACGTGAAGATGCAGGCCTGCAAGAGTGGAGGGATGGGGCCACAGCCAAGGACTGCCGGCAGCCCCCGAAGCTGGAAGAGGCAGGAAGGAGCCTCCCCTGTGGCCTCCAGAGGGAGCACAGCCCTGCCCACACCTTGTTTCCAGCCCAGTGATACTGACTCCAGACTTCTGGCCTCCAGAACTATGAGAGAATACATATCCGTTGTTGTACCCTATCAAATCTGGGGTAATTTGGTAAGCAGTCACAGAAAATTCACGAAGTTTCTAAAGATAAAAACCAAGCCAGCACTTGCTGACAGAGGGTGGGAACTGCCTGGGAGGGACAGGAGCGGACTTCTGGAAGAGTAGAGAGGTTCTGCACCTTGGAAGCGGCGGGGGAGACACAGGTGATACTAGTCAGAACTCACAGAAGTAAGCGTAGACCTGTACAGGTCACCAAAGGTAAGCTTTACTTCAAGAACAAAACAATCACGTGAGCCCCTGAAGTGCCTGAGACCAGACCCTTCCTCGACTTGCCAGACCTGAGAGCCAAGAGAGTCGCTTCCTGTTGCTCAAGCTGGACTGAACGGAGTTTCCGTTTCTAGTAACCATAAGAGTCTCAACTCCCGCCTACAGAGACGTGCATGTGCACCAAAGAAGTGGCCCCTGGAAGTCCAGCAGTTATACAGGCTCTTCGTCACCTGCACCCAGAATGACTCCACCCGCCTCGCTCCCAGGAGCGGGAGGCATCGGCCTTTTTCTGATTCTACAGGATGTAAGATGCGCCCCCCCCCCCCACCGCCGCAACTAAGCGCACTGCCTGAGCAGGAAAGCAGAGATTACGGGTGGGGTGCTGCAAGAGAAGAGGAAGGATGCCGCAGAATACGGAAGCTTCTCTGCATCGCATACCAGTATCCTGAGCAATCACCAATTAATAATGGACGGGGGATTCCTCCAGGTCATTTCCTGAAGCCGTGTGAGGGACCGACCTGAGCAAGAAACCTTCAGCTGGTTCCCAAAGTGAAAACCTGACAAGTGTTAGAAGGTGTTAGAAGGAGGGGACAATTACAGGAGCACTTTCACCTGTGACAGCCTACTATCATCAGTCTTATCTCCAGAAGAAATAAGAGAGGAACACCAGCTCCATGTTTAACCAGAGACCTGTAAGTCAACAGAGCAGAAGGAACCACAAACAAGCGAGGCAGGGCTGCCATCCCAGCATCTCATTTGGGCCTGGAGTGGAAGCCGTTTCCTCATTCTCTCCAAGGAAACACCACCAACGGGGAAATGAGAGGCAGCTCCGCCCAAGGCAGCGTTACCGGGCTCATATCACTGAATTAAAGGTGAGTTGTTCCACCTTTGGTGAGAAATACCGAACGACGCACTAAAGTCAGAGATGTTAGATGCAGCACACCTTAAACTCCTGGGGCAAAACCAAACCACGATGGAGACCCGTAATTTATGAGATTTGGGACTGGGTAGAATTGTGCTAAACCAAAGAAGTGATGGAGACAAAGAGAAACTTACTTCAAAAGGTCAGTCAGGAGAGGATCCTGCAAAGAAGGCGGAGCAGGAGACACCAGGAACCTCTCCCCACTGGACACCACCTGCTCTGGCAGAACTGTCTGGTGTAATTATTTTGGAACTCGGGAGACTACTGAAGGCTTGCAACCTCCAGGGGAAGAACTGGACAGTAAGTTGTGGTCAACTGGGGGCAAATTCAGCCCTTAGCCCAGCAGCAGCTCCCCACCCCCACCCCAGCCAGGGGGCAGGCAGCTGTGCCCATGTTCCTGGGACGGCCTGTGCACAGCTTGTGGGAACCAGGGTGGGAAAAAAGACCCCCTCCTCTAAAGATTGGGTATCCATGCTCTGATTTTTTTTTAACATCTTTATTGGAGTATAATTGGCTTAGTTACGGTGTGTTAGTTTCTGCTGTATAACAAAGTGAATCAGCTATGTGTATACATATATGGCATATCCCCTCCCTCTTACATCTCCCTCTCACCCTCCCTAACCCACCCATCTATGCTCTGATTGCTGCTTCTGATCACAGAGGTCCAGGAAAGGGGAATGCACCAGTGTTGTTGTACCTTCCTTCCAGCTGCAGAGGATTTGAAGGCTCAGAGCCTTTTCCACCTTCATTTTTCTTTTTCCTCTTTTGGGAGCCAGACATTAAAGACTCAGACATTCAAAAACAACTGCACGTATGTGGAAAATTAGAAGGTGACCATGCATGCCCAGGGAAAGGCCAGGCTCAGAAGAGACCTAAGAAGGACTTAAGTTTATACCTCTGGATGATCCTCAGCACACAGAAAGCCCATAGCAATCCAAAAAAAAAAGGATAATAATAAAAAACAGCAAACCCTGGGGTATGGGCAGATCTGACTTCCAGAGCTGCCACATTATTAGACCCAAATGTCCAGTGTTCAACAACAAAAACAAAAGCACGAGGCATACAAAGAAACAGAAAAGTATGGCCCATTCAAAGGAAAAAATAATCAACAGAAACTGTCCCTGAAAACGACCTAATGGTAGATATACTACACAAAGGCCTTAAAACTACTGTCTTAAAGATGCTCAAAGAACTAAAGGAAGATGTGGAGAAAATCACGAAAACTCTGTATGAACAAAATGGAAATATCAATAAAGAGACAGAAAACCTAAAAAGAAATTCTGGAGCTGAAAATTACAATAACCAAAAATGAGAAATTCACTGGAGGGATTCAAAGGCAGATTTGAACATGCAGAAGAAAGAATCAATGAACTTGAAGATAGAACAATGGTTATTACTGAGTCTGAAAAAGAAAAAAAATTGAAAAAAAAGCAGAAAGAACTTAAGGGACCTATGGGACACTATCAACTGGACCGATATACACATCCTGGGAGTCCCAGGAGACAAGCAAGAGAAAGGGGCAGAGAGAGTATCTGAAGAAATAATGGCTGAAAACCTCCCAAATTTGATGAAAGACATGAATATAAACATCCAAGAAGCTCAATGGACCTGAAGAGATCCACACTGAGATACACTGTAATCAAACTTTCAAAAGACAAAGAGCAAAAATTGAAAGCAAGGAGAGAAGCAAACTGTCACGTACAAGGGATCCTCAATAAGATTATCAGCACATTTCTCATCAGAAACTTGAGGCCAGAGACAGTGAGCCAGCATACCAAAGTGCTAAAAGGAAAACAAAACTGTCAACCAAGAATCCTATATCTGGCAAAACTCTCCTTCAAAAGTGAGGGAGAAATTAAGACATACCTACATAAACAAAAGCTGAAGGATTTCATTATCACTAGACCTGCTTGCAAGAAATGCTCAAGGGAGTCCTGCAGGGTGAAATGGAAGGACACTGGACAGTAACTCAAAGCCATATGGGAAAAAAAAGATCTCAATGAAGGTAAATATATGGACAATATAAAAGCTAATATTATTGAAACAGTGGCTTGTTATCGCTCTTTTTGTTGTCTACATGATTTAAAACACTAATACATATAAAGGAAAAAAACCAATTATTAGTGTAAAAGCTACTACAACTTTGGTTTGTAACTCCATATCTTGTTTTCTACATAATTTAAGAGAATAACACATTGAAAAGCATTATTATTTTACGTTTTGGGCACACAATGTATAAAGATGTAATACTGTGGCATCAACAACCGAAAGGGTGGGAGACGGTGCTACAAATGAGCAGAGTTTTTGTACGTTATTGAAATTAAGATGGTACAAATTCAAATTAGTGTTATAACTTTTGGATGCTAAAGGTAGTCCCCATAACAACAAAGAACTGAGCTATAGAATATACACAAAAGGAAATGAGAAAGGACTTTAAACATTTCACTTCAAAGAAAATCAACCAAACACAAGAGAAAAGAGTAATGCAGGGACCAAAAAAAAAAAAAAACTTTAAGCACATAGAAATAAATAACACAATGACAGAAGTAAGTCATTCCCTATCAGAAATTACTTTAAATGTAAATGGATTAAACTCTCCAATCAAAAGACAGAGACTGGCAGAATGGATAAAAACACATGATCCAACTATACACTGTCTATAAGAGACCCACCTGAGAACCAAAGACACATACAGGCTGGAAGTGAAATGAATATCAACAGAGTAAAAAGGGAAACCCCAGAATGGGAGAAAATATTTGCAAATCGTATAGCTGATAAAGGATTGATATGCAAAATATACAGAAAACTCCACAACCCAATAAAAAACTGGCAAAAAACCTAGACATTTCTCCAGATAAGACACACAAATGGCCAACAAGCATATGAAAAGACGGTCAACATCACTAATCGCTAGGTAAATGCAAATCAAAAGTACAATGAGGGCTTCCCTGGTGGCGCAGTGGTTGAGAGTCCGCCTGCCGATGCAGGGGACGCAGGTTCGTGCCCCAGTCCGGGAGGATCCCACGTGCCGCGGAGCGGCTGGGCCCATGAGCCATGGCCGCTGAGCCTGCGCGTCCTGAGCCGGTGCTCCGCAACGGGAGAGGCCACAACAGTGAGAGGCCCACGTACCACAAAAAAAAAAAAAAAAAAAAAAAGTACAATGAGATACTATTTCATACCCATTAGGATGGCTCCTATCCAAAAAATAGAAAGCAATGAGCACTGGCAAGGACGTGGACTGTTGGTGGGAATGTAAAATGGTGTAGCCACTGTAGACAACAGAATGGTGCCTCCTCAAAAGTGAAAAATAGAATTACCATATGATCCAGTAATTCCACTTTTGGGTATATACACAAGAAGTATTGAAGGCAGGTCTCAAAGAGATACTTGTACACCCATGGTCACAGTAGCATTGTTCTCAATAGTTAAAACATGGAAGCAACCCAAGTGCGGTCTATCCATGCAATGGAATATTATTCAGCCTTAAGAAGGAAGGAGGGCTTCCCTGGTGGCGCAGTGGTTGAGAGTCCGCCTGCCGATGCAGGGGACACGGATTCGTGCCCCGGTCCGGGAAGATCCCACATGCCGCGGAGCGGCTGGGCCCGTGAGCCATGGCCACTGAGCCTGCGCATCTGGAGCCTGTGCTCTGCAGCAGGGGAGGCCACAGCAGTGAGAGGCCCGCGTACTGCAAAAAAAAAAAAAAAAAAAAAAAAAGAAGGAAGGAAATTCTATGATATGCTACAACATGGATGAACCTTGAAGACTTATACTAAGTGAAATAAGTCAGTCACAAAAGGACAAATACAGTATGATTCTACTTACATGTGGTACTTAGAATAGTCAAAATCATAAAGACAGAAAGTAGAATTATGGTTCCCAGGGGCTAGCAGGCGGGGAGAATGGGGAGTGTGTTTAATGGGCACAGAGCTTCAGTTTTACAAGACGAAAAGAGTTACGGGGATGGATGGTGGTGACGGTTGTACAACAATGTGAATGTACTTAATACCACTGGCTGTACACTTTAAAATGGTTAAGATGGTAAATTTTATGTGTATTTTCCCACAAGAGAAAAAGACATTTAAAAAAAAAAAGTAAGTCAGAATACCACTGAATTGGACACTTTAAAAATCATATTAGGGTATGTGAATTTCTCCTCAATGAAAAAATATTTTTTTAAAAAAGACAAATAAAAAAAAACCACAATTTTTAAAAAGTGAGTTGTTATCTTTCCTAAAACCATAAGGGAGACCCAACATTCAGGACAAAATAGAAGACTCTGCACCAATTCCCTCTTCTTTAGCAACCTCCACCTAAGCAGACAGTCGGAAACTCAGCAGGTCCTGCGCGCTCGGTGGGGGGCCTCTGATGGTGACAACCTCAAGCTGCAGCACAGCGAGATGTATGGCTGCAATGTGTATACAGCTGCAAGGTGACTCAATCAGGACACGGACCTGGCTCCAGGGTCCAAGGAGGGGTTATTTTGAAAGCTCTCCAGAGAACCCTCAAGACATCTGTATTTCCAAGTTCTAGAAAGTTTAAATTTATGTAATTTTCAGAGTAAATCCGGCATGATACCTATGTTAAGCACTCAAATCTCTGTTATATGAACTTGTTTTGTTCAAAGAATACTAGCAAATATATAAATAAATTAGAGTTTTACCCCCCAGAGATGTGGGAGAGGGTTATTTTGCTGTGTTACTCCCCAGAAAAGAGCTCTTTTGCCCCCTCGCAGCCCCGTGGTGATCTGCACTTATTCTGACAAAAACGCAGCAGAGGACACTGGGTCTGTTTATTTCTACAGCTACCTTCTTTCCACGTCACTCTTATGTTCTAGGCAGTCTGCTTTATCAGCTTTATTCAAACAGCAAACATTTCTGGAGGCCACACTTGCAAAGCTCACGGCATTTCCAAACGGGCCTTCTGCTGTGGGTGCACTGTCCCCATGGACTCAGGTTTCTAGAAGGTACGTTGTCTGGATCAGAAGAACAGTTAACCCAAAGACAAATCACAAAGGCTTTAGTCGTTCTGGCTAACAGATTACAAACAAGGGGTGTGTCTTCTCAAAACTTTTTTCTAGTTTGTGTCTAATGACTACCAAAATATTCAGGACCAAACAGTCCTCTGAGGCTCAGGTGACTGGGTATAAACTGGAGACACTATTAGCCCAGATGGCCTCTCGCTGATCTAGATAAACACTTGAAAGTGAACAGTCTCACAAAGGTCTATTTCTGATTAAGGAAAATACTTCAAACCTACACCCAGGCAGGCTGGGTGACTGATGATACCGAGAACTTTGTTTTATTTTTTAGGTGTGACGATGGTATTGCAGGGAAGTTTTACCCCCATCTTTTGGAAAGATCTCCTGCACTGTCCACAGAGGAAATGACACGGGGTCTAGGATTTGCTCTAAAATAATCTGGGAGGAATGGGGATAGGAAAGAAAGGCAGAGACAAGGCTGGCCAGGAGCTGATAACTTCTGAGACTGGCGATGGGTACATTCATCGGGTTTATCGTACGCTTCTATCTTTATATTCGAAAGTCTCTATAATCAAAAAGGTCTTAAAGAAAAGAATGTATATGCCGAAATGTTTACAATAATCAAAACAGATGCAATTATGACTGGAATTTGCTTCAAAATGAACCAAAATGGGTTGTGCAAGAGGGTATGGACAAAACAAGACTGTCCACAGAGTGGAAAACTGCTGAAGCTCCTTGGGGCTTATTTTACTATCCGGTCTGCTTTTGTTTACACTTGGCATGTCCACCACATAGAGTTTTTTAAAAGGAAAGAAAAGGGAGAAAGGAATTTGCAGGCTGAATGCACCCGAAGACACGCTCCATAATGGGCTGCAGAGGGAAGCAGGAGCATGCCAGCTGCGACATGTCCCGCCAAGGCCGAGCCCTGACCTTGCAGGAGGCCCAGTGGGCCGCGTCCCCTCCTGGGACACTCCTCGGGGAAGGAGCGAGAGCCCATGTCGACAGCATCAGGCTAGTCTTCTCCTGTACGTCTAAGTCTGGTTGTGGTGGGAATGTCTGATTTGGTTTTCACCCCCGGAATGCTAACCCATCCTCACTGTTCCATGCAGCAAGTAATTTGTGCGGAAATTCATTTCAGACACAGGAACATTTCCTCTCCAGATTACCCTGAAGAAAGTA
The DNA here is from genome assembly GCF_949774975.1 of Lagenorhynchus albirostris. Taxonomy (NCBI): domain Eukaryota; kingdom Metazoa; phylum Chordata; class Mammalia; order Artiodactyla; family Delphinidae; genus Lagenorhynchus; species Lagenorhynchus albirostris. Next base: position 182,168,931 of record NC_083096.1, on the reverse strand, counting down.
CACTTGATGACAGTAAAACGGAATCCAATATTCCATGTTAAGATAAACCTCCACATCAAAAAGAACTGATGAGCTATTTCAAGCCACATTCCAAGAGCTCCACAAGCAACAGCGCGTGGCGGATCCACCTGTCAGCGGGTAAGCATTTCAGTGAAGAGTTAAAAACTAACAATCAAGTGTTGGGTAAGACATAAAGTTTCAGGACACAGGCTTTATAATCACAAGCGAATTGTAATTAACGTTCTCGAGGGGACACAATCTAAACGTAAATGAGTGGAGAGCCAGGCCCTCTGCTCCTCAGGGGCTCCCTCTGTACCGACCTCCTGCCCACGCCCAGTGGCAGCACCAGGGATGTTGCACCTGAGCTGGCGAACTTCCCCCCAGGATGGGGAAGCCTCTCCCTCCTGGTAAAGCTCCACCCCAGGCCCGGAGGGCCTGCCCCGGGCTGACAAGCATATCTGCATACAGTTGCATTTTAGCTGAAATTTCTGGTAACAAAGAAAGAAAAGCAGAACTGGGAACAAGAACTTTGTGAGAACAACGGACATCATTCGTTCGCCTATACTCAGAATACCTGCCTCTGGGTCTGCTCACCTGATTAGGACCCTGAATTACACGAGGCACAGACATCAGAGAGGTCAGTTCACTGCTACCAGAGGACATCAGGAACTAACACAGCAGCTGTGCTGACACCCCATTCTCCTTCCAAAGGCCCCCCAAGACCGCTCCCAGCCCCCTGCTCTTGCCTCAGCTGCACGGTGATGCAGGCAGACTGACCACCACAGAAGGTGTCTTGTTGGCCTATTTTTATTTTTAATTTACTTGTTAAATTGATATTTGCTTTTTCAAACAAAAATCTGAATCTTAAGAATAGCATGACTTGGGTTTTCCGAAAAATCTGCATCAATGATGTAAATGATGTCTCTTTGTTACATTTCTTCCAACTGAATCCTATAGATTCTTACTCTTGGTTCTGATGTGGGCACATACAAAGTCCACTCTAAGAAAACATTCACTTCTTGTGCAGATTCAAGCTTTACTACACTTAGTATTTGAAAAAGGCATTAAAATGGTCTCATTCTTTCAAAATAATTATTGATTCAATAATCATGAGTTAATGATGTTATGCTGCATGATGCCTGTTTATTGAACTGTTTATAAACCAGCTGCCAGCAGAGTGTACGTACTATTACCATAAAGATGGGAAATGATTAGAACAAAGCTATCACTTGGAACAAGTGTTTTCTAGAATCATATTCCACGCTTGTTATCCATATTGTTAATAATAATCACACTGCTTTTAACGGAAGAAAAAGGAATGGTGACTATGCTTATTCTGCGTGCGTAGAGCCCGTCGCCAGGCGGCACGCGAAACAAGCGGATGGTTCTTACGTTGCCGTCCGCTCCCGAAGGGCTGTTAAACACGTACTCCAGCTGAAAGACGATGGTGAACGCGGGCTGACAGACCATCTCAGGGAGCTGGAGGCGGCTTCTCGAGACCAGAGTGTGGTTTCCAGATCTGCGCCGAGAACACACAGAGGGGGCGTGTCAGGCGGGGCTCCTGCTGCCCGGCACCCACCCGCCATCAGCTCGGGCGCCGCGGCACCGGGCGCGCTGCTGCGGTCTGGTACAGTGAGTCCCCCAAGCAATGGCACTGAGCCCTTCTGGGTGTTTGGCCATCAAGGTAACTTCCCAAACCAGAGCCTCTCTTAGGTGCCGCAATCAACACTCTCCCAAAATGCCAGCACTGGTATCAGGAGGACGGAAGGTCTCCAGGGAGGTACCCCCCCCCGAGGCCGGCTTCCGTCCAGCTTCACGTATGGAACCCCTAGGCGATGTCTCTGTTGTGATTTGAGACGCACAGGACTGAACAGAGCGGCAGAACTTACTGCCCTCTGGTTCTGTGTCATGTGAGAGAGGGATCACGGGGCGCATCTGGAGGAAAGCATGCCAGGGCTCCACAGCTGGAAGCATCTGTTATGCTAACTCCAAAACCCGTCGTGGCACAAAAACCAGGATCTTTCCAACCTCACAACACTGAGGTCTGCTCCTGATGGGGACGACTAAGCAAGAGGAATCAAAGGCACCGGGCAAGAACCCAGGTGGATGAGCGCACACCTCGCGTGTAAGAACAACTGCCTTTCACTCTGATCCCTGGTCAGGTGCCCACACCGCACCTCCTAACTCCACGCGGACCGCGACCTGGGACCCCGGGGGAAATACCTGGCCTTCGAAGAGGCGCCAACTCTCCGGCTGAAGCTGGCAGAGTGCGTCAAGGCCACCTCCAGCTCAGGCACCAGCACCACCACCTGTGGCCTCCGCACGAAGCCCAGCCCGTTGTGCACGCCCACGCACAGGCGCCGCTCCAAGATCTCCAGGGCACCACTGTCCAGCGGGCTGCCCGCCTGGGAAAAGCACACATGGCACAGAATAAGGTCGGTGCGGAGGGGGGCGGGAGCTCGCCAGGAAAGCTCCCAGCAGAGAGCCCCAGCAGAGAGAAGAAACTAGACAGAGGTTTCAGACATTCCAGACCAGACGGAGCTTAGTGAAGCACCATCCAATCAGAGCAGACTGGCCTTGGGCCATTTTCTAGGTACTTTGGGGATTTCTCACGTAGCATCATCTCGTAGAGCAATACATCCCTTAGATGCCTGAATCAGCTAACTCTCGCTCCGGGTTTCCAAGGTTGAGCTACAATTCTCAAGACGCAGCAAACCAGCAACAAGGGGCCCTAGCACCTCCAACAGTGAGAGGAAGTGAGCTCCAAGTGGGCTCCAAGAAGTGAGAGGCCCCGGAGTCAAGGGCAGGCGCTGACCAAGGCTGAACACAGCGAGCATCAGCACCTCTGCCCTCCCACAGCTCAGAAACCTGAGACTTGGGGCGGACAGGGCCGCAGGAAGAGTGGGCATATTTAGGCAGTAAGTCTGCCCCAAAGTGATCCCTGGATATTAAAGTGTTTTCATCTTAACAAAAAAAACATACAGGCGCCCTAACAAATGAGCAAGGATATTCCTCCAGGCTATTACTGTTTATTAAATTATGTGATTGTTGCAAAATGATCCCTGAATTTTCGAGTTTTCTTCATTGCCCATTAATCATGCTAAACAGACGTAAGTTCAGCCCATTAGTCTCTGAGTAATGAAAATAAAACGAAGGTGATAACGGAGTATCTGCCAGTTGGATGGGAACAAAAATACAAAAAGAGTAAAAACACAGAATAAAGTGATCTTTATGGGAATATATAAAATTCAACAATAATGCTCTTAAACATCTTTCTACCCTCAGACAATCTTTTCTGAGCCATAAGAAAACAGCAGGAACTATGCCAAGAAAATGTATGATGCTATTTCAGTCCTCTTCTCTGCTTCGTGTTTCTGTTTCACATGAGACTACATTACATAGCACAACATCTTCAAGAACGGGTAGAGAGCAAAAGAAAAGATCACCTTATTCGTGCGTGTACACACATTCGTGTGTGTGTGTGTGTGTGTGTGTGTGAATAATTTGCTAACTTCACAGACTACGAGGATGGGCATCCACTGACTGCACATTCTTTCTCACAAATACATGTTAGAGACCTACTATGTGCCGACTGTTTTAGGCACATCAGGTGCAGTGGTAAAGCAAACCAAGTCCCTGTCCTCCTGGTGCAAATACTCCAGAGAGGGACCCACAATCCACCCGTAAACAGTAAGGAAACCAGGTGCTCTCCGAGAAGGCCAAGCACCCAGAGAAACGAAGCAGGGTGATGCGTCAGAGAGCACGCCCGGCGAGGGGAAAGGGGGACGCTGCCTGCAGCTTGGGCAGGGCGGCCCCTCAGGGCAACAGGTCTGCACTGAGACATGATACCTGAGAGGGGTCGTGCACAGATCCAGACGAAGAACATGCACGAAAGTGGGCCATGTGTTCAAAGGCCCACAGTGGGGACGAGGCATCACGGTGCGGAGTCTGCAGGACAGCGTCACACAGGCAAAACTGAGCAGTGTTAGGGGGAGCACCGCTCACAGTAAACTGCTTCGATGGGGCAAAGTGGTTGAGATCCCTAGTCGTCTCCTTGGAAACATCCTCAAAATGTCCCTTGTAAATGTGGATTCTTTTACAGGTTTTCCTATGCTCATTTGGTGATTTAATCTACTTTTAAATGAGGACTGATTAAGTTACATTGAAGTGAATGCTAATTAATGTCTCAGGATAACAGCACCCTCGTCAATATCAAAGTTAAGACAATGGGCTCGTGGGACTTCCCTGGTGGTCCAGTGGTTAAGACTCTGCTCTTCCAATGCAGGGGGCCTGAGTTCGATCTCTGGTCAGGGAACTAAGATCCCGCATCCCACATGCCACGTGACCCAGCCAAAGAATAAAAATTTTTTTAAAATTTAAAAAAATAAAGACAATGGGTTAGTGTCCCTCTTCAGCCACAAAGAGACGAAAGACAGGACCACAGGTGTCACCAGGGGCTGGACCACCCACCTGGGGGCTTGAGAGGCCGGGAGCTCCCCAGCTCCGCCTGCCGTTTCCACCTGCACCGTTCAGACTAACTTCCCCGACCCAAGACTGTACCTCCCGGAAGTGATCGCTGATCACAAGTTCCAGAAGCTCCTCCTCAAACTTCTCCAGGGAGGGATACATCGTGAAGAACAGATTGTCCAGGTACCACGTGAGAGACTTCTGAAGGCGAGGCTTCCGGAGCGTGTCCCCTGCACAACGAGAGGCTCAGAGGGATGACCCGCAGAAACAAAACCACTGGAGGGTCCTCTCACCCACGGGGGGTCCAGGCCGCAGGCCAAGGACAGAGAAGGCAGCATGGGCATCGCTCAGAGAGGACTCACAGCCAGAGCCCACCTCCGTCCAAGCCCAGACACCAAACAGATCAAACAAGCGCAAATTTCATTTTCGGTCCAAATTCTACCCCAAAGCATCTCCAGGAACAAATCCCCTAATCCGGCCATCCAGGGCACACAGACAGCCTGAGGCAGAGTGACATCTGTCCCCTGCACTCGGCTCCCCTTTATCATGACTTCCTATCCAGCAAGGGCACAGCCCGCTATGTCATTTCTCGTTTCATTAGGTTTACCCTGAACCACGTGGAAACACGCAGGCATAGGCGTGAGCATGGCACGGCAACGAGCAGAAACTCGGGCTGGGCTGGCACCGTGAAGGAAGTCCTGCCCCATCAAGAAGCACCCCTGGACCGTGAGCTCCGTGAGGACAGAAGGGGGTGGCGGCCCCTGCATCCAGCCCAGCACCTGCACCAAGCAGGTACATGGAAGCCCGGCCGCAGCCGCGAGAGGGGAGCATCACGTGCATTTGGAGAGGATTCTCCATGGGCTCTGGAGCAAAGGTGACACAGGAGGAAGAAGGCAAAGCCAGTTGCTCCCCAGCAAACACACCCCCAGGGGTCTGTCCCTTACGTCCCCATCAGCGTCATCATTCTGGTTCTGGTCCTGTCTGTCTCTCCCTAAATGTTCAGGGTTATTTAAATATTTACATGCAAGGTCTTCGATTTTGAAGGCCAATTCTAAACTTTAAAAAAAATTGACGTAAGACTCAATGCTGAGGGGTGGAGTCAAGGTGCCGTACTAGGAGGATGCGAATTCATGTCTCCTCACAACTAGGGCACCTACCAGGTGCTGGTGAGGGACCACAGACACCTGGGGACAGGAGGAACCCCCAGTGACCGGTTGTTTCAATTACAGCTTTATTTTTCCTAATATATTTTTTATCTTTCTAACTTTATTTGGTATTTTATTCTTTGATATTGTACTGCTCCTTTTTTTCTTTCTTTTTTTTTTTTTTTTTTTTTTTACCATGCCATGAAGCTTGCAGGATCTTGGTTCCCAGGCTGGAGGTCAGGCCCAAGCTCCTGTAGTGGGAGCTTCGAGTCCAAACCGCTGGACTAACAGAGAACCTCAGACCCCAGGGAGTATCAGTTGGAGTGAGGCCTCACAGAGGTCCTCATCTCAGCACCAAGACCCGGCTCTATTCAACTGCCTGCAAACTCCAGTGCTGGACGCCTCAGGCCAAACAACCAGTAAGACAGGAATACAGCCCGACCCATCAAAAAAGGAAAAAAAATGAAACGACAAAAAAAAATATGCTACAGACGAAGGAGCAAGGTTAAAACCCACACAACCAAATAAATGATGATGAAATAGGCAACCTACCCGAAAAAGAATTCAGAGTAGTGATAGTAAAGGTGATCCAAAATCTCGGAAAGAGAATGGTGAAAATACATGAAACATTTAACAAGGATCTAGAAGAACTAAAGAGCAAGCAAACAGTGATGAACAACACAATAACTGAAATTAAAAATACTCTAGAAGGAATCAATAGCAGATTAACTGAGGCAGAAGAATGGATATGTGAGCAGGAAGATAAAATGGTACAAATTACTGCCACGGAGCAGAATAAAGAAAAAAGAATGAAAAGAATTGAGGACAGTCTCAGAGACTTCTGGGACAACATTAAACGCATCAACATTCCGATTATAGGGGTCCCAAAAGAAAAAGAGAAAAAGAAAGGGTCTGAGAAAATATTTCAAGAGATTATAATGGAAAACTTCCCTAATATGGGAAAGAAAGTAGTCAATCAAGTCCAGAAGCACAGAGAGTACCACACAGGATAAACCGAGAGAAACACACCAAGACACACAGTAATCAAACCGACAAAAATTAAAGACAAAGAAAAATTATTAAAAGCAACAAGAGAAAAACAACAAATAACATACAAGGGAACTCCCATTAGGTTAACAGCTGATTTCTCAGCAGAAACTCTGCAAGCCAGAAGGGAGTGACATGATATACTTAAAGTGATGAAAGGAAAGAACCTAAAACCAAGAATACTCTACCTAGCAAGGCTCTCATTCAGATTCGACAGAGAAATCAAATGCTTTACAGACAAGCAAAAGCTAAGAGAATTCAGCACCACCAAACTAGCTCTACAACAAATGCTAAATGAACTACTCTAAGTGGGAAACACAAAAGATGAAAAGGACCAACAAAACAAGCCCAAACCAATTAAGATAATGGTAATAGGAACATACATATTGATAATTACCTTAAATGTAAATGGATTAAATGCTCTAACCAAAAGATACAGGCTTGCTGAATGGATACAAAAACAAGACCCATACATATGCTGTCTACAAGAGACCCACTTCAGACCTAGGGACACATACAGACTGAAAGTGAGTGGATGGAAAAAGATATTCCATGCAAATGGAAACCAAAAGAAAGCTGGAGTAGCAAGTCTCAAATCAGACAAAATAGACTTTAAAATAAAGACTTTTAAAAGAGACAAAGAAGGACACTACATAATGATCAAGGGATAAATCCAAGAAGAAGATATAACAATTGTAAATATTTATGCACCCAACATAGGAGCACATCAATACATAAGGCAAATGCTAACAGACATAAAAGGGGAAATCGACAGTAACACAATCATAGTAGGGGACTTTAACACCCCACTTTCACCAATGGACAGATCATCCAAAATGAAATTAATAAGAAAACACAAGCTTTAAATGACACATTAAACGAGATGGACTTAATTGATATTTACAGGACATTCCATCCAAAAACAACAGAATACACTTTCTTCTCAAGTATTCATGGAATATTCTCCTGGATAGACTATATCTTGGTTCACAAATCAAGCCTTGGTAAATTTAAGAAAATTGAAATTGTATCAAGTATCTTTTCTGACGACAACGCTATGAGACTAGATATCAATCACAGGGGAAAAAATGTAAAAAATACAAACACATGGAGGCTAAACAATACGCTACTAAATAACCAAGAGATCACTGAAGAAATCAAAGAGAAAATCAAAAAATACCTAGAAACAAATGACAATGAAAACATGACGACCCAAAACCTGTGGGATGCAGCAAAAGCAGTTCAAGAGGGAAGTTTATAGCAATACAATCCTACCTCAGGAAACAAGAAAAATCTCAAATAAACAGCTAACCTTACACCGAAAGCAATTAGGGAAAGAAGAACAGAAAAACCCCGAAGTTAGCAGAAGGAAAGAAATCATAAAGATCAGATCAGAAATAAATGAAAAAGAAATGAAGGAAATGATAGCAAAGATCAATAAAACTAAACACTGGTTCTTTGAGAAGATAAACAAAATTGATAAACCATTAGCCAGACTCATCAAGAAAAAAAGGGAGAAGACTCAAATCAACAGAATTAGGAATGAAAAAGGAGAAGTAACAACTGACACAGCAGAAATACAAAGGATCATGAGAGATTACTACAAGCAACTATATGCCAATAAAATGGACAACCTGGAAGAAATGGACAAATTCTTAGAAAAACACAACCTTCCAAGACTGAACCAGGAAATAATAGAAAATATGAACAGACCAATCACAAGTAATGAAATTGAAACTGTGATTAAAAATCTTCCAACAAACAAAAGCCCAGGACCAGATGGCTTCACAAGAGAATTCTATCAAACATTTAGAGAAGAGCTAACACCCATCCTTCTCAAACTCTTCCAAAATATAGCAGGGGGAGGAACACTCCTAAACTCATTCTACGAGGCCACCATCACCCTGATACCAAAAGCAGACAAAGATATCACAAAAAAAGAAAACTACAGGCCAATATGACTGATGAACAGAGATGCAAAAATCCTCAACAAAATACTAGCAAACAGAATCCAACAGCACATTAAAGGATCATACACCACGGTCAAGTGGGGTTTACCCCAGGGATGCAAGGATTGTTCAATATATGCAAATCATTGAATGTGATACACCATATTAACAAATTGAAGGATAAAAACCATATGATAATCTCAATAGATGCAGAAAAATCTTTTGACGAAAGTCAACACCGGTTTATGATTAAAAACTCTCCAGAAAGTAGGCATAGAGGGAACCTACCTCAACATAATAAAGCCCATATATGACAAACCCACAGCCAACATGGTTTTCAATTGTGAAAAACTGAAACCATTTCCTGTAAGATCAGGAACAAGACAAGGTTGCCCACCCTCACCACTATTATTCAACATAGTTTTGGAAGTTTTAGCCACAGCAGACAGAGGAGAAAAAGAAATAAAAGGAATCCAAATCGGAAAAGAAGTAAAACTGTCACTGTTTGCAGATGACATGATACTATACATAGAAAATCCTAAAGGTGCCACCAGAAAACTACTAGAGCTAATCAATGAATTTGGTAGAGTAGCAGGACACAAAATTAATGCACAGAAATCTCTTGCATTCCTATACAATAATGAAGAAAAATCTGAAAGAGAAATTAAGGAAACACTCCCATTTACCACTGCAACAAAAAGAATAAAATACCTAGGAATAAACCTACCTAGGGAGACAAAAGACCTGTATGCAAAAAACTATAAGACACTGTTGAAAGAAATTAAGGATGATACAAACAGATGGAGAGATATACCATGTTCTTAGATTGGAAGAATCAACATTGTGAAAATGACTATACTACCCAAAGCAATCTAGAGATGCAATGCAATCCCTATCAAACTACCAATGGCATTTTTCACAGAACTAGAACAAAAAATTTCACAATCTGTATAGAAACACAAAAGACCCCAAATAGCCAAAGCAATCTTGAGAATGAAAAATGGAGCTGGAGTAATCAGGCTCCCTGACTTCATACTATGTTACAAAGCTACACTAGTCAAGACAGTGTGGTACTGGCACAGAAACAGAAATATCGATCAATGGAACAGGACAGAAAGCCCAGAGATAAACCCACGCACATATGGTCACCTTATCTTTGATAAAGGAGGCAAGAGTATACAATGGAGAAAAGACATCCTCTTCAATAAGTGGTGCTGGGAAAACTGGACAGCTACATGTAAAAGAATGAAATTAGAACACTCCCTAACACCATACACAAAAATAAACTCAAAATGGATTAAAGACCTAAATGTAAGGCCAGACACTACAAAACTCTCAGAGGAAAACATAGGCAGAACACTCTATGACATAAATCACAGCAATATCCTTTTTGACCCACCTCCTAGAGAAATGGAAATAAAAACAAAAATAAACAAATGGGACCTAATGAAACTTAAAAGCTTTTGCACAGCAAAGAAAACCATAAAAAAGACGAAAAGACAACCCTCAGAACTGGAAAAAATATTTGCAAACGAAGAAACTGACAAAGGATTAATCTCCAAAATATACAAGCAGCTCATGCAGCTCAATATCAAAAAAAACAAACAACCCAATCCAAAAATGGGCAGAACACCCAAAGAGACATTTCTCCAAAGAAGACATGCAGATTGCCAACAAACACATGAAAGAATGCTCAACATCACTAATCATTAGAGAAATGCAAATCAAAACTACGACGAGGTATCACCTCACACCCATCAGAATGGCCATCATCAAAAACTCTACAAACAGTAAATGCTGGAGAGGGTGTGGAGAAAAGGGAACCCTCTTGCACTGCTGGTGGGAATGTAAATTGATACAGCCACTATGGAGAACACTATGGAGGTTCCTTAAAAAACTAAAAATAGAACTACCATACGACCCAGCAATCCCACTCCTGGGCATATACCCTGAGAAAACCATAATTCAAAAAGAGTCATGTACCACAATGTTCACTGCAGCTCTATTTACAGTAGCCAGAGCGTGGAAGCAACCTAAGTGTCCATCAACAGATGAATGGATAAAGAAGATGTGGCACATATATACAACGGAATATTCTTCAGCCATAAAAAGAAACGAAACTGAGTTATTTATAGTGAGGTGGATGGACCTAGAGACTGTCATACAGAGTGAAGTAAGTCAGAAAGAGAAAAACAAATACCATATGCTAACATATATATATGGAATCTTAAAAAAAAAAATGGTTCTGATGAACATAGGGGCAGGACAGGAAAAAAGACACAGACGTAGAGAATGGACTTGAGGACGTGGGGAGGAGGAAGGGTAAGCTGGGACGAAGTAAGAGAGTAACACTGACATACATACACTACCAAATGTAAAACAGATAGCTAGTGGGAAGCAGCCGCATAGCACAGGGAGATCAGCTCGGTGCTTTGCAACTACCTAGAGGGGTGGGATAGAGAAGGTGGAAGGGAGACGCAAGCGGGAGGGGATATGGGGATATACGTATGCATATAGCTGATTCACTTTGCTATACAGCAGAAACTAACACAACATTGTAAAGCAATTATACTCCAATAAAGATGTTTAAAAGAAAAGACTCAATGCTGACGAAACTGTGGTGAAAGGAACACTCTACCTTGCTGAAAGGTTATAAATCAGTACAGCTAAGAGGCAATTTTCTCTAACTTTGTGTGTCAAGAGCCTTAAAAATGTCCATATCCACCTTCTGCCCCAGTAATGCAACTTCTGAGTCTAGTTAGCAATATATCAAAGTGGAAGCAAACTTTACTTGCAGGCATGCTCATTAGAACATTATTTATAACAGAGTCAAAAATAAGAAACCACCAGATGTTCAATAATAGGAGAATTTAAATAATCTGTGGCTCATTCAGATAAAATGAGAAACAAATCATATTCTCTAAGATTATTTAATAATCAAAAAGTAATCATGATATTGTAGGTGAAAAAAACAACATATAAAACTGTATTATGGGCTTCCCTGGTGGCGCAGTGGTTTAGAGTCTGCCTGCCGATGCAGGGGACGCGGGTTCGTGCCCTGGTCTGGGAAGATCCCACATGCCGCAGAGCGGCTGGGCCCGTGAGCCATGGCCACTGAGCCTGCGTGTCCAGAGCCTGTGCTCCACAACAGGAGAGGCCCCAGGGGTGAGAGGCCCGCGTACCGCAAAAAAAAAAAAAAAAAAAAAAAAAAACCTGTGTATTATTAGTCCATTTGATGACAATTTTATTTAAAATATACGCATTTACATGTATACATGTATATCATTTTTTGGAGAAGTTGCTCTGTTCTTGTTTTTCTTTTTTTTTATTTTAGTATGACTGATATACAATGTTTCAGGTGTACAGCAAAGTGACTCAGATATATATATATATTTCTTTTTCAGATTCTTTTCCATTATAGATAATTACAAGATATTGAATATAGTTCCCTGTGCTATACAGTTGGTCCTTGTTGTTTATTTTATATATAGTAGTGTGTATATGTCAATCCCAAATTCCCAATGTATCCCTCCCCCGCTTTGCCCTTTCATAACCATAAGTTTGTATTCAAAGTCTGTGAGTCTATTTCTGTTTTGCAAATAAGTTCCTTTGTATATTTTTTCAGATTCCACAGATAAGTGATATCATATGATATTTGTCTTTCTCTGACTTCACTTAGTATAATAATGTCTAGGTCCATCCGTGTTGCTGCACATGACATTATTTCATTCTTTTCTATGGCTGAGTAATATTCCATTGTATATATGTGCCACATCTGCTTTATCCACTCCCCTGTCAATGAACATTTAGGTTGCTTCCATGTCTTGGCTATTGTAAATAGTGCTGCTATGAACACTGGGGTGCATGTACCTTTTCGAAATAGAGTTTCCATCTTTTCTGGATATATGCCCAGTAGTAGGATTGCTGGATCATACAGTAACTCTATTTTTAGTTTTTTAAGGAACCTCCATACTGTCCTCCACAGTGGCTGTATCAATTTACATTCCCACCAACAGTGTAGGAGGGTTCCCTTTTCTGCACACCTTCTCCAGCATTTGTTATTTATAGACTTTTTGATGGTGGCCTATGCATGTATATCTGTAGGCAGTAATCACAGATTATTTTATTTCCCTCTTTGTGGCTTTCTGTACCTTCCCTATCACAAATCTGCGCTAGGTTTGACTGATACTTCTGAGAAAGTCTATGTATTCCTTTCATCATTTTTTAATCGTTTAAAGCAGGTCAGTTGATGAATCAGACCCAATTAAAAGTGCAGGTATCATTATTCACAGTAGCCAAAAAGTGGAAACAACCCAGTATCCATCCACAGATGGACTGACATACAAAACGGGGTCCATCCACACAACAGAATATCATTCAACCTTAAAAAAGGAAGGAAATTCTACCATATGTTACAACGTGGATGAACGCTGTAGACATTATGCTGCGTGAGATAAGCCAGTCACAAAAAGACAAGTTCTGGATAATTCCATTTATATGAGGTACTTAAATTAGTCAAATTCTGAGATGGAAAGGAGAATGGAGGCTGCCAGGGGCTGGGGGGCGGCGGGTGGGGAGTTAGCGCTTCATGGGTGCGGAGTCTTGTTCTGCAGGAGGAAAACGTTCTGGAGAGGGAGGGTTGCTCAAGGATGTGAACGTTCTTAACACTATGGAACTGCATGTTGAAAAACAGTTAGAAGAGTACATTTTATGACACGTCTATTTTACCACGATTTTTTTTAAGTGCAGAAATATATAAACTGCAACCTTTCATGAAATGGTCAAGCGAGTGTCCGAAGCACATCCTGAACTGGGAGCCTCCGTCGGGGCCGGCGGGGTTGGGGGGGGTTGGAGGGCAGGGCGAATGGTCCACCTCCTGCAGCAAGGCGCAGGAACCCAGGGCCTCCGCTGACAGGAGGAGGTACAGATTGTCCCTGCAGGATTTCAGGGAGCGATGCTGGCGGGACTCAGAGCAGGAGGTGAGTGTGCAGAGACGGAGCAGAGGGAAGTGGGAGGGACGCGTGAACAATGCTTGTCACTCCCTTATTTTGCAGACTCCATGTTATTTGCATTCTGCAAGTTAATTCATGTGTCTGCAATCCTCCTCCAGTGACTTCAGCATTTTTAACACAAGACCGCTGCCTTTTTCCATGACCCTGAGCTGCATGACCCTGCTCGCTGCTTTAAAGTATGGACAGGCTCGTTTGCTGGTTACCAAACAATCCCCCTCCTCTTGATCGCAGTTAAACTCTTGGCCAAAACATGTGTTCAGACTCAAGTGGCCCAGGGCTCTGTGGGCAGTCACGGGGGTGGGGGGTGGGGTCCAGGTAAGGCGGCCATGCCCCTCCACCAGAGGGAGGTAGCCACGGCCCCTGAGATCCCTGTACTCCTGGTGAGACCCCCTTACCTCCCCCCACCCCACACTCAGGACCCACACACACCCTCTCGGCCTTGACGCTGTCGGGACCCTCTCACCCTGCCCCCCACCTGGGCTTCCATCACTCAGCCCAGGGAGCCGGGACCCCCCGGACACCCCATTCTCTCATCTCTGGGGCAGAGAGCAGCCTGGGGGTGCCCACTGAACACACAGGGAAGAACACACGGGCTGCACCCAGCACCCTCTCCCCAGCAGTCCCGTGCTGAGCAGCAAAATCACCCAACCCCAAAGGGACACCCCGACATGTTACCTGCTAACCTTCCCCCCACGTCAAGTCCTGCTTCCAGAGAAGCGTAAGTGGGAAATGAGTGCCCTTCCCCCGGGGCTGCTCCCGCAGAGGGTCTGCCTGGCCCCCAAGCCAGAGGTCACTCCACGGTCAACAAGCACTGGAACAGAGAGAACAGCCACCAGCCAGACCCCCGTCTGCAGGCTGCCACAGGAACAGAAGGAAAACCCAGAACCAACGCCTTTGCCAACTCAAGGTGCCCAGTTCCAAGCCTGGCTTGGCCAGGGACCCGCTCCGCAAGCTTCCAGAAGCCATGAGTGAAGAAAGAAGGGCCCTGAAGGGCCCTCCCACAGGAGACAGATCCGACCTCCCAGGTGTCCTGCGGCAGCCACAGGGTGGCCAGGTCGGAGGAGCCTTCTGGCTCAACTCAAGGCAGAACTTGCCTGACCGAAGAACAGCAGCTCACGCTCGCTGGACCCTCCCTGTGTCCCTCTCTGGGTAGGTCCTCATAATGTCCCCATGTTACAGAGGAGACCGGCCACAGCAGAGGCTTGCAGCCATCACACGGGGCCAGGAGCAGAGCGGGCGCACCACCGCCGGCCTCAGGGCTCTTCCCCAACATTCCAGCAGCGCCCACAAAGCACAGCTTTGCCGTCTGACATTGTCATTCAGCCATTCAACCGACCAGCGTCAGCAGCCAGGACAGACACAAGGGGCCTCAGCAGAGCTGACCTCCCGGTGGTGGGGACTGCTGACCCTCGTGCTCTGTAACTGGGTCAAGCTTTCACCGATCTGTTGCCAAGTCTCTGGACAGGGCTGCAACTCCCAGCAAGAGCAGTGCTCCCGTGGGAAGACAAACCCTACTGCACAACGATCCATCTTCTTCTGAGACTCCCCTGAATGCACTGCAGAGAAAATGGGGACCGCTAGAACCCCTCCCTAGCGACACCCTTCAGGGAAGCACTTGGAAACACCCGAGATGCCCAAGGAGCTCCCCGCTAGGCCCTAACCACGTCCCCCCACCCGCGGACCCCAGCCTCCCGGGGACATGGCTCTCCTGCCGAGGGTATTTCGTTCGCCAGAATGCACCTCACAAGATAGAGAGAACACTGCGACAGAGGCAACAGAATGCAAGCGAAATCTAGGAACGATTTAGGCGGGAGTGGAAATGAGCTTGAGCCGGTCCACACCGGCTCTGAAACGCCTCCCACTGCCCGTGAGGACCGTGGTTAGACTGTGAGGTTGGCCCTCGCTTACCTTCATCTGGGAAAGATGCCCTGATGCTCCACTGGGAATACAGGGCTGCACCCCCAGCCCCAGCACGGGCCTGCCACGCACAGGATCTACTCTACAAATACGTGTTGAGCCATCCACAAATAAGTGAATGAGTCAATGACTCAATTAGTGTATAAAAGGCATACACCAAGCTATTAGCAGTGGTTTTCTCTAGGAGTGAGATTGGAAGGGAAAACTTTTAGTCTTACCGAATTCATTGAGTAAAGATTAATTCTGTCACTTGAACCTGTCCTTGGCCTAAGAGGGCGCAAAGGACTGGGGTCTAGGCTGCAGGATCACCAGCCCCCGGCTCTCAGCGGCAGCGGGAAGCCCTGTCGCCCTCGCTCCCTCTCTGCAGGGGACCGCGGTCACTCCGGGAATCTAGAAGCCACGCTCCCAGACTTGGGGAGGGCAGGCCGTCAGCACAGCCTGGGAAGCCTGCGGGGAGAACCCCACCTCTACACAAGGTGCTCAGGCTTGGGGTGCGGGGCCCCACCCGGGACCTTGATGTTGTTTGTTGAGATGCAGCGCCGGCAGGTCGGGGCTGGGGAACCACCTCAGGTAGGTAAGTAGAGGGCGGGCCCGGGGACACACCAATAGGGGAGGCCGCCACGGGGCAGACGGGCAAGTCAGTTCCGCGGACAGCGCTGCCGAGCTGGGTTTAACAGATGACGAAGCCGGGGCTGGAGTCAGCGGGCTGGTGGGTCAGGCAGGGCGGGCTGGCCCCGGGACTGCCCCGCACGGCACAGAGCTGCCACGGCGATGCTCGACATACAGGAGGGAGGGAGGATGGGATCCTGGGGAGCAGCGGCAGTGAGCCAGGCCAAGCAGGGGACAAGGGGTGATTGACAGCAGTGAGCCCCCTGCACTGACTGCCCAGCACGGTGCCCGGGGCGCCCTTCACCACCCCTGCCAGCCAGACCTCCTGCAGCTGCTGCGAGGCTGCCCCACTTAACTAAAACCGCGTGTGAACCTGCAGTGACCTCAGTCCACATTTCAGTGGAAAACAACTCACTCCTCCTGTATTGTGGCATTTTACAAAGGAACAAATATCCGAGTCCCAACGCGGCACCCAAATATAACCAAACCCTCTGCAAACTAGACAAGCGATCCCCGGTTCCCAGCACCACGGACGCCAGCACCAGTCCCTGCCTGGGCCCTTTCAGGGCCATAAAACAGTATCCAGCCAAGAAACCCTTTTTCAAAGATGAGTCACAAAAGCCCGTAAGATCCTGGGCAGAACTGGTAACGGAGACAATAACCGCTGTCAGAAAGGGCTGAGCAACAGGGTCTCCGGGACGGAGGGGAGGCTGCCCTCGGCCCCTCCCCCGAGGAGCAAGCAGGGCTCCTGCACACGTGACGGCAGCTCCTGCCCACCCACCAGGCCAATTCCGGCCATTTGTTTTTAAACAACAACAACGTAAACTGTCCTCCATCTTTGCCATTTACAGGCACCACCTGCATCTATTAAAAGCGCCCAGTACCAGCCGCTCCATTCCAGGGAGGCAAACCGGAGGCCAGAGGGGCTCAGCTCTTCCGAAAACACGAACTTCAGGATCCGGAGCCGAACTCACGCTCCCTGGATCCAGAACTCTTCTCTATAACACGGCCCTTGACTCCCACGGTCCGACCTGAGATGCTGAGAACAAACGCGGGGCCTGTCTGGGCATCTGAGCTTCTCCTTCGCCTTCCAGGAGGGACACAGAAGCAGGCCTGAGCTCCGCTTCCGTACTTTCATGTTTTATCTGCAGTTCTACTGACACCCACTGGTGATGGATACACCTCAGGCCTCGAGAACATTCTGTTTAAATTCCCAGAATCCCAGGTCAGAAAGACTCACAGAAGCTGAGCTCCCCGCAGGTGCGCACATAGATGCCTGATACCCGCGTAGTCACAGCGGTGCTGACAGCGCCCCCATGACCAGTGGGAGGGGGGCTCAGAGCCGGATGCAGGTTCCACCCTCTCAATCCCAACAGCACGACCAGGAAGGAGGTTCTCCCTCTGCCTGCCTGTAACTCTTAACTTCTCCTCCCTCCCTCTTGGGTGAACACAGGCGCATCGCAGAGGGCAACACGGCTGCCTATGGGGGGCTTCAGGAGGGTTAGAGCTTGGTGACCCACGGCAGATCCAAACCTGGGACACCCTCCATCCCCCGCCCAGGACGTGCTCCTGTTCACGGTTAACTGGTCATTTCTCATGTATCATCGTCTCTTCTCCGAGACGCTGGAGAAACAGTGACCTCGTGATGGTGATGACCACCGTGCACCCGTCCCAGGAGTTCATGAACTCAGATAACAAGACCACAGCACCCAGGCCACGCGCAGGGACATCGTCACTGAGACAAACACTCTCCCTCCTGGAGCTGAGCCGTCTCTTCGGGTCCTGAGTGTCTCTGTTCTGAGCCAAACACTCTGCACCTCCCAGATCTCCTCCCCAGCCACTCACACCCAAAGCCACATCCTGCCCCTCCTGGATGGGAGCTGCAGCCGGCCCACCGAGACCAGAGGTTCCAGCAGCCCCAGGTGGGGAGGCTGGTGCGGTCCCTCCCCCTGGATTCTCCCAGACGGCCAGGCAAAAAGCCCCCAAGGGTACTCAGGGGGAGCATGAGACCGAGGAGGGAGGCCTGTCGGCAGGACCTGAGAGGAGAGCAGCCTTCACAGTGGCTCGTGGCTGCGAAGGGCTGACCCACACCCACCAGGAGAATCAACTTCTAAAACACACCCAGACACAGCCCTGAGCCTGTCCCATGAATTTCAGTTCCAAAGTAATCGAGCAGTTTCACTCACAAGTTGAAAGGCAGAACAGCCCAAGTGTCCATGCACAGGTAAATGGATAAACAAAACGTGGTCCATCCATTCAGCCTTAAAAAGCAAGGAAATTCCGACACACAGAACAACAGGGATGAACCTTGAGGACATTATGCCCAGCAAAATAAGCCAGTCACAAAAGGACGAATGCTGTAGGAGGATTCCACGCCTAGGAGGTCCCTAGAGGAGTCAACTCATAGAGACAGAGAGCAGAAGGGGGGGGCAGGGCTGGGGAGGGGAAGGGGAGTCAGCGTCTAGCGGGACAGAGTTTCCGTCTGGGACGATGAAAAGGCTCTGCAAGTGGACGGGGAGGATGGTTACACAACAGTGTGAATGTACCTGATGCCCCTGAACTGCACACTTGACAATGGTTAAAACAGTAAATTTTATGTTACGTCTATTTTACCACAATTAAAAACTGATAATAATTAAGCCACTGACATGGTGGCCCAGTAAGGGTGGGATCTAGCAACAGTGGTTTTTCTGGCCACAGTCATACAGACATGGGCTATTTGTCTTATGAAAGCATTTCTCAAGGAGAGAAGGCAGAGATGACCTGAGGGATGTGAGGTGTGTTCAGGAAGGGGCTGCGAACGAGACGACACTGCTGCCCTCCCCCTCCTCCCCCTCCCCCCACCACCAGGCTGTTTGCTGGGGGGCCCAGCCAGCCCTCACCCCAGTTCCTGCAAGGTCTGACCATGAACTAACAGAGACTCACCAAGTGGACAGAAACAGAGGAGCCCTTACCCGATTCTCCATGAGCTGGAAGGAGACCAGGTATCTGCTGCAGACCAGACACCAGAAGGTTCTCGGGAAGAAGGTGGAACACGGGCTCCAGGAGCGGGTGTGGCTTCAGCGTGTACTGCAGGCTGCAGTTCTCAATGAGGGTCATGTGCTTGTTTTCTGAGGGAGAAAACACCTCCTGTGACAGCCCGAACCAAGGCACCTTCCGCCAAACCGACCAATAAACTGAGCATCTTGGAAAAGAACTCAACAAACAGGAAAAGTATTTTTCTAGGGAGACAAGGGAATTGCTCTGTTTGCTCAGCCAAAGAGCAAAAAAGAATCAATCCTTAAATAACTCTCACTGGTAAAACTGCAACTAAAGAGATACTTGTTTTTGATCCGACATAACAAAATCTCTCTGCTCACCTCTTCCCCAAGAGCAGTGAAGTCAGGCATCGCTTTTGCTCCCATAATCAGAGGGAACCTAGAAGGTCCTCTGACCAGAGGCCTGCATCCCTTTCAGTCTCAGCCTTGCATCCGTCAAGACCCACAAAGCAGCAGGACTAGGCCCTGGGTGGCCAGTGGCCTCCAAGACAGAGTCCTGTCCTCAAGGAAGGACCATTCCTCTGGGATAACTAAGACACAAGCATGCCGACATCCATAACACACAGGAGAACGGGATCCGAACCCCAAGGAAGGTTCGGATAACGTGCTAGGGGAAGTGGGAAGAGGGAAAGTGTCCTGGAGAAAGGAACCACTGGGAAGTGGTGGGAAGAGCTCAGATACAGAGCACTCGGGAAAGTGGACGGAAGGGCGTCAATAGAAACTGGGCTGGGAGTGACCACAGACATGCCCTCAACACATTCCCATCAAATGGTCCATCTTGCCTGGGCTTGATTTCCTCCACTGATAGGGGACTCACCACCTCCTGAGGCGTGCTTTGTGCTTTCATAAAAAAAGAACTAAATATTCGTTAGAAAAACAAAACTATATTATCGAAAACCAGATTTTTAATATCTAACCACTCCAAACATAGGATGTGCTTACTTTAAAATGTTAAGTACCCTGAAAGGCACTCTGCTACATGGCTGGCTGGTGAGCACGCTGGTACAACCTCTATGGAAGGCAAACAGGGGAAATAACACAAAACTGTGAATGCACAGGCCCTCAGACCAGCAATCCCACCTCTGGGAGTTTACCCTACAGATTCACGTGCACACTTGCAAAATGGCAGATGTCCACTGCAGCAAAGCCTTCAACCTTCTGTTCTTACAGAACTGCCCCAAGGGTCCATTTGGGGTGGGTTGGTTCAATCACAAACAGCAATTCAATGAAATACCACACAGCTGTAAAAAGAATGAGCACGCGGCTTCCCTGGTGGCGCAGTGGTTGAGAATCTGCCTGCCGATGCAGGGGACGCAGGTTTGTGCCCCAGTCCGGGAAGATCCCACATGCCGCGGAGTGGCTGGGCCCATGAGCCATGGCCGCTGAGCCTGCACGTCTGGAGCCCGTGCTCCGCAACGGGAGAGGCCACAACAGTAAGAGGCCCGCGTACCGCAAAAAAAAAAAAAAAGAATGAGCACGCTTTCTAGGTACTGATATGAAACATCCTCCAAGAGAAATCATTAAGGGAAAAAAGAAAGGTCTGGGACAAGTAAACGGGGGCAAAAACAGAACAGGGAAGTGCATGTTTGCTTGTGTGTCATCAGAGGACCTAGAAGGACCCACAGGATCCCAGAGAGGAAGGTCACCTGTGGTGCAGGTGAAGGGCCGAGCAGAGGAGGAAGGAGACCTCACCTGAACCTTTTCATACTATTCAGTACTTTGAATGCTGGGTCATGTGACTGCATTATCCATCCAAGAAAAACAGCCCTGCACTTTTAGAAATGCCCCTGAGATGATGAGCTGACAGCCTGTGGCGGTCCCTCCCCAGGCCCCCCTCACACGGCCACAGCTCCCACACCCTCCACCAGCGCCCAGATCCGTGGGCCTGGAACCAACCTGGGGGCTGTGTCTGCTGTTGGAAAGGTGCTGAGTCTAAGGATACTTCAGGAGAGAAAACGCTGGCAGGTTAATGATTAAATTCAATTGCGAAATAACCTAAAAGCCAGTCTGTATCAACAAAACCAAGTTTCTGACCAATTGTTCCTCTATCGTGAGATTTTCACCAAATTCAGAGCGAGTGGATGGGTCGGGGTAGGCTTGGGTTTTTCACACCGGCTGGGTGCCCATCGGAAACTGGGCAACATCACAAAGAGACAGAAAGTCATCCCCTCCCCCCACGCCAAAGAGACCCACCTTCACTGCTTGGCCCCCGTCCACACTCCCCGAGGGCCAGCAGAGCCCACATGGGCCCCTGAAACAGCCTGTTAGGCCACCCCCCCCGCTTCACCCTCCACGCAGCCGGCAGCCAGGGGGCCGCAGGTCCCTCCGGGTACCCTGACGGCTCGGGAGGAGAAGCCACAGAGGCAGGGCAGGAAGCCCACTCTGCCCTAAGGCCGGCCGCTCCGCACGGGGCCCATGCATGCCAGGTGCTCCTGCAGATGCCACTCTCGTTTGGCACCACTGGACACCTTGCTGTGGTGGAGATGACCCACGGACTTTGCGGTCAAAGGCTTCCTGGGACAGCCGCTGGGCAGTGATGGACAGCAACTACTTCACGTGGGGGCAAAGCTGCTACCCCAGGGGCAAGGAGGCCAACAGCCCTCCCACCAGGTGGCCCCCATGGGGTCGTCTTCACACGGCTACACCATCCTTATAGGCTCGTGTGTCTCTGATCTTCAAATTATGTCAGAACTCCAAGCCCAATGTTACATGTTCCCCAAATCTATTAACAATTCAGCTAAGCTGATGAGGTTCTAACACTCAGGAAAGTCATATGACGAACAGGTGCTGCTGAGGACAGTAGCAGCAGGCCTGGCCAGGCCTCGCCTCTTACGTTCTATGGGGTCCTGGAGAAGCGGGTGCAGGAGGGCTCGGGGGCTGCCGTGATACAGTCTCAACCTGCAAAACAAGACCCGTGAGATGCAGGTCAGCATCTTGCGTTTACTCATGGGATGTCAGCTATGCTTCTCGAAAGGAAGGCCTTGGGGACCCCAGCACCACACCTCCAGGAGCTTTCTCGACCCTCCGTGGGAAACAGACGGCTGAGGACAGCATCAGATCCGCGAGCCCTCAGCACTCGTGGCCAAGCATGTCCAGCACACACACAGCAGAGCCCGAGTGCAGCCTGAGAACCTCAGCACTAGAAAACAATGCCTGGGGAGTTGGTCATGCTTGGAGATGTCCCAAGAAAACAACGTTTGAGGGGTTTCCACGATTGTGTGTCTGGAGTGGTGGTTCTCAACCCGGGATGATTTTGCCCCCGTCGGGATGTCTGGTAAAGTCTGGAGGTACTTTTGGCTGTCACAGCGGGGCAGGGAGGGGGCTGCCTGGCATCTAGTGAGCAGAGGCCAGGGGTGCTACGAGACCTCGTACACTGCACGGGACAGCCCAAAGTGTCCACGGAGCCAGGGTTGACAAGCCCCGATCTACAGTGACAACGCAAACCCCACCACGGCTGAAACGACCACACACCATCTCACCCATCCGGGCACGTCCAGCTCCTAACATAACAGAGCCTGGCACAGAGCGGACCCCCAGCCAGTGTTTGCTGAGTGAACACCTACTGCTCCCTGGGCGCCTGTCTGGGAAGAACCTACTGTTTACACTCCAGACCCTTAGGAGATGGGCGCTGCACTGAAAATGAATTCAAAGAGTTTAAACAACTGGCCTAAGACCCCACAGGAGTAAGTGACGGAGCAGGACTCAGCCTTGACCACCTTACATCAGATCCCACCCCCGAGGCCAAGGCCTGTCCCGCTCCCGCCTGGAGAACGATGGTTGGACTTATTCAGAAACAGCAAACCCGGTTACAGCCCGAAGCAAAAATACCACCGGGAGACTGTGATGAACACACGTGCTGACAAATTCAGAGCTTTCTAGTCTGGACAAATAATGAGCCGTTAAATCACCACAGGAAGACGCCAGAAACCCCAGCGACGGGGAAAACGGGGCAGATACCGTTTGTCCTGGGGGGCAGACGTAGGAGATTCCGAGTTGTTGCTGAAGATCCGAAGGATTCCAAACCCACAGGACAGAGCCTGAAGGGTCCCGTCCCGTCTCCTGCCTTCAGTGACCACTTCCACCACGGCCACGATATTAGGGTGGTTCAAGGACGTGTGAAAATAGAAGGGCTGCAAAAGAGAAGCCAGGGACGGACTGAACGCTCTCGAGCTGCAGAGAAGAAACACGGAGGAACACAGGTGCGCTCCCTCCTCGTTGTCACGTCAACGCCACAAACACGCCGCGTGGGGAGCAGCATCCCTTCCAGGCGCCAGAGAAGAGAAGGGGCCCAGTGAGCGACCCCCTCACAGCTCCTCCTTCCAGGGTGCCCAGCATCTGGGACATCAAACTATTTGCTTCTCCTCTGGGACCTTCCCATCCACAGAAAATGCCAACAGACCCAGAGCCTCTGGAGAACAAAGGGGCTGGGGCAGCCTCGCGCCCCATGCCCATCACCCGGAAGGACCACGAGCCCAAAGACGTAAGTAGCCCACCACACCCACGCACCCGCTGAGCCGTTCCATCCAACACCGCCGTCAAACTGCAATCACAACTTGCCAGTATTGACTCTAATCCCTGTTTCGTGTGGAAATACCATGAGGCTGCACCCGAATTAATTTTGTTTAAACTAAGCAGGTGGCTTCCCTGGTGGCGCAGTGGTTGAGAGTCCGCCTGCCGATGCAGGGGACACGGGTTCGTGCCCCGGTCCGGGAAGATCCCACATGCCACGGAGCAGCTGGGCCCGTCAGCCATGGCCACTGAGCCTGCACGTCCAGAGCCTGTGCTCCGCAAAGGCAGAGGCCACAGCAGTGAGAGGCCCGTGTACCGCAAAAATAAAAAAATAAAAATAAACTAAGCAGGATCCTCAGTTCAGAGCCCAACTAACATCTTTTAATGATGAATATTGCTGTGGGATTTTTTGTTTTTGGCTGCGTTGGGTCTTCGTTGCTGCACGCGGGCTTCCTCTAGTTGCAGTGAGCGAGGGCTACTCTTCGTTGCGGTGCGCGGCCTTCTCACTGCGCTGGCTTCTCTTGTCACGGAGCACAGGCTCTAGGCGCGAGGATTTCGGTAGTTGTGGCATGCAGGCTCAGTAGTTGTGGCTCGCAGGCTCTAGAGCACAGACTCAGTAGTTGTGGCACACGGGCTTAGTTGCTCCACGGCATGTGGGATCTTCCCGGACCAGGGGTCGAACCCGTGTCCCCTGCATTGGCAGGCAGATTCTTAACCACTGGGCCAACAGGGATGTCCCACGGTGGGATTCTTTATTATAGGAGTTGTGGACCCAAGCCAAGTAGATGATACTCAAATTGCTCCTAAAAGGTTTCCCACTTGCAGCCTCTCCATCCTCTAAGGTACAGATGGCAGCACTCACTCTCACCACGGGGAGGGGGGACACGGGCAGGTCAAATCCAGCTCCCATCGCTGAGATGCACCCTCCCAAGTGGGAATGGAAGCACCTTCCCTCTGCTGTTTTCCGATCTCCTGAAATCCAAAGCAGTTGCTCTCGGCTAACAAACGTCATAGACACAGAAGACAGAAATGGAGGCACTAACTGGGTTTGCGAATCTATGGGCAACAAGCGTCCCAGGAGCCCAGGTCAGCGCTGACCTGAGGCTCTGGACCCAAGTGGTCCCCGGAACCCAGCGTCCTTGTTGGGGCGAAGCCCAGGTGTAGAGTTACCAGCAGAACACAAAGGCCACCCTCCCCCCAAGGCAGGGCCAGGCCGGGCCGGGCCAGGCAACGTGACTTAAACTTGGAACAATCCCCCATTAACGAGTCATTACCACAGTGTCACCGAGAAAACGTTTACTGTAATCACAGACTGTCAGCACAGGATAACAGAGAGACACATTAAAACATCAGCCACGAGATATAAATCGTTATTCTATTATCTTTTATTGCAAAATGATGAAATAGTGGCCACTTACAGCTGACAGGCAGTTGGACCAAGAGAGAATTATGTTTCCGTTTCCAAGACTCAAGAACTGTTTTTTTTGTTGTTGTTGTTGTTGTTTTTTGTGGTACGCGGGCCTCTCACTGCTGTGGCCTCTCCCGTTGTGGAGCACAGGCTCCGGACGCGCAGGCTCAGCGGCCGTGGCTCACGGGCCCAGCCGCTCCACGGCATGTGGGATCTTCCCGGACCGGGGCACGAACCCATGTCCCCTGCATCGGCAGGCAGACTCGCAACCACTGCGCCACCAGGGAAGCCCTCAAGAACTGTTTTAAAAAGGCCTGCTGTAAAGTCAAGTTTGTCATTATCTCACCTCTCATATGTACACCTGTGCATATCAGTTTTATGAACACTACCCACTTTTCCTCTTGGCAGTGAAACAAACACTGTCAGCTCTGATGCAAAGCAGCAATAAGCCTCCAGCTTAGAGGTCACCTTGAAATCCTTTGCCTGGAGGCGGGGGACCAGCTGCTTTGGGGACGGCCCACATGTGGACTCATGGCTGTTGCCTCTCCCTTTCCTTTACCACTGAAAACGATTATTCTGAGACCAAACCGACCACGGAGCCCCCTGGTCTGTCTCCAGAGACCCCACTTTCACCAGGAGGGTCGGCCTTGGAAGCTCCGTGAATCACAAGGCGACACGAGGTCTGAGGGTCTCATCCCATCATTACTGCTGGTTAAGGATGGATGCTTTTCCAAACATCATTTACTGCCCCTCTAGTGTGGGCACAGCGCGTGCTAAAGAATTTCTAAGGAACCTAGAAAACGCGATCCAGCCCTCAAGAAGTTCAAAGTTCAAAGGTAAAAGCTAGATTAGGCAGGTAGAAAATGCACACGCTGCCCAGGGCCGACCAACTCGGAGGGTCGGAGGAAGGAAAAGCCTCCTGGGATGAACCACACAACTCTGCAGCTTCAACCCGTGTGTGTGTGCGTGTGTGCGTGTGTGTGTGTGCGCGTGTGTGTTTGGGGGGGTCCCCAGGAGGGCCAAGTCACCTGGAACCCAGGCACTCCCCCACCCCCAGCCCCGCGGGCTTGGCCAGACATCTCAACCGCGGTCAAGCAGCACTGCAAACACGCCCTCCAGCGTCAGGACGCCTCAAGGAGGCCGTGCAGGATGCTCGCAGACGCATGGGCTGCCACTGCACGATTGAAAGCTGGAGTCAAGCCCGTCCAATTACCTGCGAGAGAAGCCGCGGGAGATGGCAGAGCGGGGCTCTGGCTCCCCCCGCATCACATCTCACTCAGCCACCCCTGACAAGGTGCCTCTCTGACAGGAGAAACAGATTAATAAATCACAGAAATGCTCCTGTCTTAATGCCTTCATCTTCAGACACACGGACACCGCTTTGCCTCGGGGCCCAGATTCCACTTTCACCCACACGATCGGGCCTCAGAGGATGTGCCTTCCTGGAGAGGTTGCGGCCTCACGTCGCCGGCCGCACCTCCGCCTGACCTGCCCTAAGTGACACGTGCTCTTCGGTCCCAGGCTGAGGCCAAGGCCACAGGAGAGAGGATCAGAAATTAAACTAGTGCCTTCCAAACCATTTTTTTTTAATAAACCTTTAATAGGATGTCTTCAGGAAGGTGACTATATCACAAATCCTTCCTGCAGCCAACATCTGCCAGCTCAACCTTCCACTTGAGGCTCAGAGCAGTTTCCTGCACACAAGCCACCACAAGACTGAGCGCTCCAAGCACGGTGAGCTCGCCAGCAAAGTTGCCAAGCATCTGGGAAGATGCAAAATCTCTAATTCCGAAGTCAGGAGCTTCCGCTCATCCGGGGTGGGGTCCACCATTATCCACAGGAAGGGACACAGCCCTGGAGACAGCCCCCCGCCAAGAGAATTATCTGGCTCAAAGTGTCCGCGGAGCCAGGGTTGACAGGCCCCGATCTACAGTGACAATGCAAACCCCACCACGGCTGAAACGACCACACACCATCTCACCCATCCGGGCACGTCCAGCTCCTAATGTAACAGAGCCTGGCACAGAGCGGACCCCCAGCCAGTGTTTGCTGAGTGAACACCTACTGCTCCCTGGGCGCCTGTCTGGGAAGAACCTACTGTTTACACTCCGGACCCTTAGGAGATGGGCGCTGCTGTCCCTCACGATGAATTCAGAGTCAGGAGTTTAAACAACTGGCCTAAGACCCCACAGGAGTAAGTGATGGAGCAGGACTCAGCCCTTGTCCCCCTACATCAGATCCCACCCCCGACGCCAAGGCCTGTCCCGCTCCCGCCTGGAGAACGATGGTTGGGCTTATTCAGAAACAGCAAACCCAGTTACAGCCCGAAGCAAAAATACCACCGGGAGACTGTGATGAACACAACAGCGTAAGCTGACAAATTCAGAGCTTTCTATTGTCCCCACGTGGTAGACAGTTAAATCACCACACAGTACAACTAAATCCCACTGCTGGAAACATCACGGAGAGATATCCTTTGCCCTTCTATTCACTCACTCATTTCTATCCCCTTCCTACCACCGTCCATTCCTGGCTTGGTGTCCCCAAGGACTGGTTTCTGTTGAGCTGGAGAGGAGAGAAGCCCTCCTCGGGTGACGCGGTTGAGGCCAGGCTCTCTCCGTAGAGACGGTGCCCGGGAGTGACATTGGATTCCTGCTTTGCAGACTGTTTGCATCAGGAGCAGCTCTTGGAACATGTGAGAGGTGTAAGGAGAGGGTAAGGCACGTTCAAGAACCCGGAGATTAACCAAGGCACGGCAGAGCCTCCCAGAGTTTCGTTTGGACATGCTGACATTCCCTGACAGCCTCTACTTTTTTTTTTTAATTTTATTGACGTATAGTTGATTTACAATGTTGTGTTCATTTCTGCTGTACTGCAAAGTGATTCAGTTATACATATATACACATTCCTTTTTATATTCTTTTCCCTTATGGTTTATCACAGGGTATTGAATATAGTTCCCTGTGCTACACATTAGGACCTTGCTGTTTATCCATTCTATATACAATAGTTTGCACCTACCAACCGCAAACTCCCAATCCTTCCCTCCCCCACATCTCCCCCTTGGCAACCACAGGTCTGTTCTCTGTGTCTGTGAGTCTGTATCTGGTTCGTAGATAAGTTCACTTGTGTCCTATTTTAGATTCCACATATAAGCGACATCATATGATATCTGTCTTTCTCTGTCTGACTTACTTCACTCAGTACGATCATCTCCAGGTCCATCCATGTTGCTGCAAATGGCATGATTTCATTCTTTTTTATGGACAGCCTCCACTTTTAAAGGGAGTCACCTCACTCTCATTACTCTGACGAACAAGCACGTTCAGCAGCTGGTTGCTCTCGGTTGGCGATGGGACGAGGAAGCAGCCCAATTACCTGTGTCTCCCGGAGGCCAGGGATCCGCCTGTGACTTCAGCAACACCTCGGGCTGTGATGGGCTCAGGAGGAATCATCTCCTGGTCCGGGTTCCGGCTGCCTGTGAAGAACCACTAGGATTCCTGCCAGTCATTTGCATACAATAAATAAAGGAGGAGAAATGAGCCTGTCGCTGAAAGGCTGAGCGTGGTTAGTTAAGGAAAGAATCTAAGGGAGAATTATGTCCATCTCAGAAAGAAAGTGTAGGAACTGCACAGTACTTTGGCCTCCCGGATTTTTTTTTTTTAACTTATTTATTTATTTTTGGCTGTGTTGGGTCTTCGTTTCTGTGCGAGGGCTTTCTCTAGTTGCGGCGAGCGGGGTCCACTCTTCATCGCGGTGCGCGGGCCTCTCGCTATCACGGCCTCTCGTTGCGGAGCACAGGCTCCAGACGCGCAGGCTCAGTAGTTGCGGCTCACGGGCTTAGTTGCTCCGCGGCATGTGGGATCTTCCCAGACCAGGGCTCGAACCCGTGTCCCCTGCATTGGCAGGCAGACTCTCAACCACTGCGCCACCAGGGAAGCCCCCCGGATTATTTTTTAAAGATATCTTTTGAGAGGTTGAATGAACGATCAACCGTCTCAGTGCAAGTGAAGGGCAATTCCTCTCCACCGAGGACGGTCTCGAAGGAGTGCACCTAATTCTGAGTCAGAGCTGAGAGGCCCGGAGCTGGTCCCCTGGGCTCCGCCAGGCAGAGCCGAGAGGCTGGGACAAGAGGGGATCTGAGCGCAGCATGAGGAATTCATCACTCACAGAAAGAAACACCCAGCTCGGGCTCAAGGAAGGACTTCTTTTTTCCCAAGTCTTTCCTCAGGACGTTGTTTGCAAAGTAATAAAACAACATCTTCTTTCAGGGTTGCATATTACAGTGACAACTCAATCAAAACCCAGAGCCCACGCGGCTGATTCAGGAATCCACGTGTAGGCGGGACAGCCATGTCGATTCCAAAGATGGTCCCCTGCTACTGGCAGCTGGCAACCTCCCGTCGTATCACCCCCAAGCCACGGCTGATCGGCAGAACCAGAAAAACCCAGGCAATTAGTAAAATCAGAAGAAGATCATCACCAAATTTCAGAATCACTTCAAAAAAGGGCAAATTGTGTTTCTCTCTATTCCCATAGGTACGGACGCAGAGTTTTGCTCAGATGATGAGACCACAGAACCAGTCCCTCCTGCCTATCTAGGCCACCTTGGGAATGCTCCACACTTCATGTAAACACGTACATACACGTATGCACGCAGGTACACACACACACACACACACACACACACACACACACACACGGCGAAGGGGGATTCTCTTTAGTTAACTAAACTCTGAACGTCAAGGATGGGAGGAAAGCGCTGGGCAAGGAGGATGCCGCCGAGTGGCGCATCAGGATGGGTGTTCCTGGGGCACCACTGGCCTCTGCTGCTCGCCTTGGGCATAGCAGCTGGAGCACAGCTCTTCCCTGAGCAATTCCGTGGCTCTGACACCAGCTCCCAACCAGAAATGCTCTGTTCACCCACACCAGCCTTGCTGCGATCTCCACTTCAGTAACTAAGGCTGAAGGGTGCAGATTCTTCCAGAAACATTGAGGGCTGTGGTCCTCCCTAACACACGGCCCCGTCCCCATGCCCCACTCGGCAGAACACGAACGATGGAGCGGCACTCGGCTCCCACAGCTCAGGTCAGACCTGAACTGTGAGCTGGAAAGGCCCAAGACCCACAGCTCCCAGGACACGGGGACACACGAGAAGCCCACTCAGGCACGGACGCTAAACCCTGGACGAGTCCAGAAGGGGGAGCGGCAGCTCTGAAGGCTTCCTTGCAACGCGACCTCCACTCTGCAGGGCTCACAGTCACCCAGCTGGTGGCGGGACAGGGCAGGCCCTCTGGGCGTGGCCTGTCAAGGCTGTGACAGCCACTGCCACGGGGAAAGCCAAGGGGAAAGCCACGGAGGGAGGGCTCATCTCGGGACCCCAGTGGCGGCAAAGTGCTGCTGTGCTGACTTCAGAGCATAACCATCCCCTCGACACGGCAGCGCTTCCAAACGGAGCCTGCAGGGCCCCTCCGATGCCTGGGGTGAAAACAAGGCCCAAGAACAATCCCTGCGGTCAAGGCAGGTGGCACTCACAGCCTCTGACCTGCTGGATTGCTCTTCAAGGCGGAGAGATGATCTACCGACCTCCAGAGGCGGATGGGGGGGACGAAACCACACCAAGGTGCTGGGAGCCAGCCTCTCCCGTGGAGACTCCCCAGGAGTGAGAGGACCCTGTGTCACCGTACTAACTGTCACCACACCGGGCTTCCCGGGGCCTGACTGTCCAACCGAGAAAGCGAATCCAAACAGCCCGGCCCTGGAAGGCTCCCAGCAACATCGGGGCCACCACGCTCCTGCCCGGGCCTTGACCGCCCCAAGTCAGAGGCGTGAAGGCGACTCACTGCCTGAGCTGGGACGGCACCCTAAGCAGCCGCCCACCGCCACTCCCCGGTTTACAACACGCGGCCTTTCTCTCTGGCCAGACTCTAAGGGGCACCTCACAGGCCGTCTGGCAGCCTGGACACCAGCCGCGGTCCTGGGCCGCAGGACACACGTACCCACGGCCTTATCTAATTTTCCTGACCTCCGGGGGCGGCGTCATCCTCTCCGGCACGTTCAGTAACGGGACCAGTCAGAATCAATCCACGCCGAGACATGGCATCCCGACCCTGGGTGACCGCCAAGTGCAGAGTCGCAACCCGGCGGCCTCACGACTGGGCCAGGACTGCCCCCCGCAGAAAAGGGCAGCTCGCTTGGTCTGGTTACGCACGGCGACCTCCCCTAGGATGGCCATGGTCACTGCCACCACCTCCATTATTCACTGTACTGTCACTTACTGGGCTTCCCTGACTCTGTACGCACGGGAAGGACAACGCCAACATAGCACTGACCCTCCCGATACCCGTGACCATCCCCCTTAGGACCCTGCTGCCTGCAGTTCAGCTTGAAGCAGCGGCCGGGAAGAAGACCTCTGGGACACCTCCCACTCTTGAGGAAGAGCCCAGTGTCCCTAGGAAGGCCCTGCCCAGCCAGCCCACCAAGCCCACCCTCGGCTGCCTCCCCACGCCTCCCTCCCCCACCCCCGGGCACATGCGGGCCCTGCCCTGCTTGCGGCACCTGCCGCCCTGCACGTCCCGGGGCTGGGTCCCTCCTCATCCTGGGGCCCAGCTCGCAGAGGTCTGCCTGCAGCACACCTCCCTCCTTCTTCAGGGCAGCAGCTGTCGGTCTCCTCCGAGAACCTATCACACCTGCACCTGCTCTGTTGCCTGCCTGGGTGTGTCGTCCCAGCAGACTGCAAGTTGTCCAGGGTGAGAACCACGCCAGGCCCGTCCACCCAGCATCATCGCCCCGGCGCCCGGCACAATGCCGAGCAGACAGCAGGCGATGGAGGGATGTTTGCGAATTTGGTGCAGCTGAACGAAGATGGAAAACCCTGTCTGCGGGGCGGCCAGACACAGCTACGTGGGCAAAATCGTGTCACCAACTGATGCCAACGCGAGCACCCCGTCTGCAGGCAGAGGCAGGGGCTCCGGGCTCTGCTACCTTCTACCTGGGTAAGTCACTTTACTGCTAGGTCTCAAGTTGCTCATTTTAAAAAAAAACAAAAGAAGAAGAAGAAACGAAAAAGAAAGAAAAAGAAGGGGAGAGGAAAAGTAGGGGAGTCAGATGAGATCGATAATTTCCTAACTTTGTTCCAAAAGCTGCAAGTTCCGTGAAGGGGACGAAACCCCCTCGTGTGTCCCCCCCACTCCCAGCTGAACCGCTCAGGGCGTGCGGCTTCCACCCAAGATTCCGTCTGGAAACAGGGGCCGGCGCCAGGACGAGCTTTGGAGGGCCGGGCCCACTGCTCAGGGGCGTTCCTGGGCTCTAGGACGTGCTGGCGGCGCCCCCAGGTCCACTGTACCCCGCACGCCCACCCCGCACGCCCACCTGCCGCCCCGCCCACCTCACTGAAGTCGATCCTGGGTGGCTGCCTGCAGAGCGGCTCCAGGGGCCTCGCCGGGCTCTTCCACGTCCTCCCGAAGAAGTGTCGGTAGGTCACGTCAAAGAGGGACACTCGCAGGTGGCAGCCCACCTCCGACAGCACCTCCAGCACAGCCTAGGAGACAGAGGGACAGCCCTGAAGGGTCCTCAAGGTCACGAGTCTCCCAGCAAGTGCTGACGGACCATCCACGGAGAACTGGGCCACTCAGCGTCCATCCCCCAGTTTAGGTCTCAGTTCCTTTCGGGGAACTACCTCTCTCCCACGGCCCGTGGTCCTGGTGAGGTTATGAGTCCAAGTACACAGCCCTCCCCTGGCCAACCAGAGGCTGGAGTCTCTGGGCCCAGACACAGGCTGGAGACTCACCCAGAGCAACGAGACACAAGAGGCCAGAGCTGCAGAGACAGACACACATGATGCCATGTGGAGCCAAGAAAGAACAAGTCCAGGTGACACCACGTGAGATTCTGGATCAAGGCACACCTGAAGCTTATGCTAACTATGGGTTTGTCTTTATGTGAGTTAACAAATTACCTCAAGCTTAGCCTATTTTGCATGGTTTTCTGTGTTCTGTTTTACCCTTTACATCCTGATAGAACCACAAACTAAAAACTCAACTTGCCAGAATTATTTGGGGGTGGCGCTGG
Organism: Lagenorhynchus albirostris; assembly: GCF_949774975.1. Lineage (NCBI taxonomy): Eukaryota > Metazoa > Chordata > Mammalia > Artiodactyla > Delphinidae > Lagenorhynchus > Lagenorhynchus albirostris. The sequence continues at coordinate 182,135,760 of NC_083096.1, read as the reverse complement.
GGTGTGAGCAAAAGAAAAGCAGATCTTTGAGAACTGAGAAGTCATGGCCACAAATACAGACAAGGCACCAGACGCTGTAAAGACCAGCCCTTTCCCCACAGCAGCACCGCGCACCGCAGTGAGGCTCTGCTGGGCCTTTAGCTCCTCCGGGAACGTGGGGGTCCCACCACCCTAACGAATGAGAACAGCTCCCAGGACCTAAACTGCCTGGACAGAGTGATTTACACTGAACGCCTGCTCTCCTTCTGGGACTCTGGAATCTTGGTACGTGCTAGGCAGAGGGTATCTACACGACCAGCTCCCGAGAAGCCCTGAGGTTTTTAGAGCCTGTGGGCACTGAGTCTCTAACGAGCTTCCCTGATTGACAGCATTTCACAGGTGGTGTCGCAGCCTGTTGCTGAGGGAATGAAGTGTGTCCTGGGGGATTCCCATGGCAGACAACCCCGGAAGCTCACGCCCGTCTCCCCCCATACGCCTCTGGCTCGGCTCATCCTACTCGGTAATTTCTCACTGAAATAAATCTGTCCTCTGAGGATGACTATGTGCTGAGTCATGTCAAATCCTCCTGAGCCCGGGGGGTGCCTCTGGGGGCTCCCGACGTAGGTGCACACACACATTTAGGACCGTCACGTCTTCCTGACTAACATCATCGCTGTGAAATGTCCCTTTATCTCTAGGGATATGCTTCGCCTTGAACTCTACTTTGTCTGATATTAGCACAGCCACAAGGCTCTCTTATGCTCAGTGTTTACACGGCCTTTTCTCCATCCTTTTCCTTTCATACATATGGTTTGAAGACATACACTTTAGGTTTACAGTGTGATTTTTTTATAAACAACTTATAATTGGGTTTTAAGTGAAAACTTTAAATGTCTGACTCGACATCACGAAACCACTTGTAGGAATCACTCCAGTGGAGACACATGTGTGCATCTTTTTTAAACGATGTCCATGAAGTTACGCATTGTAGCCATGTCTGTAAAAGCAAACCCCTGGAGGGAGTCCAACTGGTCATCAGCAAGGGCCTAATGAACGGATGACAGGTCATCCACACAGGGAAAGCCATGCTGTCTTAAGAAAGAGCCAGAAATTCTTCATGGAATGACATGAACAACCTATAACACATATTGTTAAGAATATTTTTTAAGATATAGAACAGAATATAAGCTATCATTTATGTTAAAAAAAAGGAAAAATACATACAACTGTATTTATCTGTTGTATTTGCTTAGAATTTCCAGAAAGTTGTACAGAAAACAGGTTAACACTGGCTGTATCTAGGGTGGGACACTGGGTGCCTTGGGGACTTCATGGGACAATACACTTTCCCTGTGCGCCCTTGTGAATTCTGAACTATGGGAATTACCTTTTCAAAAACAAATTAAAATGAATTAATAAAGTAAAATGGGAAAATAAATAAAATCTCCTTTGCAAAATTCCTGCTGTCCACTATCTTGTGAGCTCCTGGAAGGCCAGGAGACTGCTGGAGCCGGTCTCCCTAGGTTGGAGTCCCAGCTGGCCGGCTGGAGCTGTGTCACCCTGGGCAACCAAGGTCACCTCTCTCGGGTTGCCTCCTCTTCTGTAAAACAGGGGCAATGATGCTACCTACATCTTGGGGTTGTCATGAGGATGAAGTGAACTAATACAAGTAAAGCGCTAAGAAGTAAAGTGGTAAGAGCAGTAATCACCACAGTACCTAACACGGTGGCAAGCACACGGCAGGTGCTCAATCAAAGGGCTCGAAGTGATGATGCAGGACGGATGCGAGTGATTCAATAATAGCCCCAGCGCTCCGACAGCTTTGCGTGCCTGGAGAACGACCCTGCCAGATGCAGAGGAAGAAGATACGGTCTTGCCAAGCCACGTGCTCACACTGGCAGGGCTGGATCCTTCCTGTGCGTCCCCCCAGGACACTGGGCCTCCCTAGGACCATCCAATCCTGTGGGTGGTCTGAGGAGACACAGACGCGCCAGCTTCTCCGGCAGGTCCCCCGGCAGCTGGAGGGCACAGGTGGACGCAGAGCCACAGAGCAAGGGCCTGAATGTGCAAAGGCGGTGGTACCTCCCAGGCACATCTCCCAGGATGCCCAGAGCTCCGCCCCTGCTGTTCTGACTGCCAGGCTGAAAGCCGGCCATGCTGAGCCATGCACAAGGCCGCTTCTTGCAAACAACCTGGTCAGGAAATAACCCAGGAACTCGAATTACCTGGGTTTTTAGATTGCTCCACTGTAGGCAAAAAGAAGCCTTTTAGCCAGGGCCAAAAGTGCTGACCGAGTCGCTGAATCACAAATCCTCTTTGCTGACGGACCACTTTACCTCCGAGTACTGCCAAGGCCCGGGGTGATGGGTACAGTACAAGACTCAAATAAACATGTGAAAATCAATACCATCTCAGGTGAGAGCAGTGACAGCGTGCGTCTGACAGTAAAGAACCAATTTCTTTACCTGCTTAATGAGCGGGCCATCGAGCCACTTCAGGACACACTGAAATGCCGCCGACTCCTTTAGAGGCTGGCGTGCTCTGTGTGTGTGGGGAGGGACCAGCAGGTTTTGGTCAAAGATCCTGTGCCAGTCGTGCATTCTGCCGGCCTGAGGGTCACTGGGGGCCTCAAGACTACCTGCGGCATTCATGTTCAAATAAAGAAAAGAGTTATGAGGGCCACAGTTCTTAGAGCAGTTCTGAAAGTTTCCGACCTCCCGGGAACCCCAGGGAAACCACCACCCCTGCAACCCACACTCTGCCATCCCACCCTCTAGCGCCCCCGTGCAGCAGACTGGCGCCCACGCCACCTTCCCCTGGCCAACCAGAGCACACCTATCCCGGTCTCAGTGACTGATTTAGGGACCGGCACGTGCTTTGTCCAGCTGTGGGGGTCGAGCCCTGCACAAGGGCACCAGGCCTCGGGAACCAGGGCTGTCTTAGAGTGGCTTGGGGCACATGACCCACTCAGAGCCAACGAGATATGATCTCAGAGCTTCTGCTGGTTCTGTTAGGAGAAGGAAACACTCTTTTCTGTGGCCTTCGGAGCAGAGAGGTCATCAGCCTGAAGCTGCCCCGGGCACCACAGGAGCAGATACCTTGAGACACATACAAAAAGGCAGGCAGAGCAGGAGCAAGGCCAGCGGGTCCAGACGTCATCACGAGAGCCCTGGCTCAAGGGGCCCCTGAAGTCCGGCACCCAAGACAGCTGAGCTACATGCAGTCTTGCTGGTGAAGCCAGGTGGGGACAGCTTTTGAGTGCTCTGGGCGTCTTGGCAACCTGGCTCAATAAGGATGCGACCCGCCTTCCAGCAGACAGGGATCTGAACCTTCTCGAGAGACTGTCTTCAGCTGACACAGAATCATAAGCTCTCGGCCTTGACCAGAGGCCATATTCTGTATACTAAAATGGCAAGCAAGAAGGCACGGGCTTTGATCTTCTAAGACAGCAGTTTTCTGAAAGTGGTTCCCAAACCCCTGAGGTTGCCCAAGGTGGTCAAGGGCTCCACAGGGTCAAAGCTATTTTCATAACCTCCAGATGCCACTTGCCTCTTTCACTGGGTTGGCATTGGCGCCGGTGGCGCCGAGGCAACGGTGGGTGAAGCTGCATTACGCCCCGAGGCAAACGGCACCGCACCCCACGAGCCATCCTGGGTTCTTCCCCTCTCAGGGCACAAAGTCCAACAGCTTCACCTAAGAATGTCCTTGGGGAAGCTGTGAAAACTATGGATTTTATGACGTCTTGACCCTTGAGGATGCGTGCTTTCAACACTCTGAGATGAAACGGGAAATACACGAAAAGCATTTCTGCTGCCAGATGAAAGACAACGGTCGCCCCAGGGTAAGCCGGACGTGATCGCTGTTCTGCGAGCTGAACTAGCTCCTTCTTTCACTCAGCAACACCACTCTTACTAAAAGAACGGCTCAGAGACAAACCATGGTTTTTCAGACTTGGGTGCTTTGTAGACAATCTCTCAGACGTGAACAAAATGAACCTGTCACTGCAAGGAAAACTCGTCAAAAAAATTGAGCTTTCAGGCGAAATTCAGAATTGGGAAAATCTGTACCCTCCACTGTGAGCCAGACAGCTGCATACTTCTTTGAAGACTTTCCTGACGAGATGGGTAGTGCCGGGAACGAAAGGGATCTTTTGAAATTGTGTGATTAGATGTGTCAATATCTGGAAGATCTGCCTCACTCAGAGGCAGTATTTTCCAAGTGAACAAGCACAATGATATAAAATTCTGCATGGATGAAAGATCCACCCGAACACTGTGAAAGTTCAGGAACAGGGTGTCAGACTGCACGCAAGAAACCCGCAAGAAACAACCGCTTGTGGATTTGGGTACAGCCCCAAAGCAGGATACCCCCAGTTCTCTAAGGGCCTCCTCCCTCATCGGGGTGAGGCTGGATTTCCTTCAGACTTCAGCCGAAATGACCCATCACAACAGAGAAGCCTGTACCAGACCAAGCAGTCCCCAGCGGTGTGTCAGCAGGATGTTAAAGGGATTCGCAAACAAGCAAAACAACCCCACAGTTCTTGCTCGTGGTTTTGTTTCGGAAAACGCAATTGGCTTTCATTAAAAAACTACATCTTTATGTCAACGTGTAACAGGTCTACTGTTTTTAAATGAATTAATAACACTGTAGATGCTTCTCAATAACAAATATTGGTAGAGGTCACTCAAGTTTTATCGTTATTTGGAGTCCTCAATCACGTTTTAAAGCATAAAGGGATCTGACACTCAAAAGCTGGAAAAGGGCTGTTCTAAAGGAAGCCAAAATTCGAGTCTTCGGGCAGCCGGCCCACTCTCCACGCTCACATGCTGTGCTGGGAATGCAGGGGGCCTGGGAGGCACGGATGTGACCGCCCCCCTCCCACACCCTGTGGGCCTCAGGGCGGGGGCCCAGCCCCCCACTGGAATGCCACTCCCACCCGGCACCCCCTCGGGCGGGCACACCCCTCGGCCTCCAGATCCGGACTGTATAAACAGGAAGGCAGCGCACTTTGGTTAGTTTGGGGTTTCTTCCTTTGTAGGTTACATTTGTCTACTCAATATCCCTTGTTTTGTGGAACAGCCCTCCCAGAACCCATGACATACACTGGGTGTGTCTTCCCTGGGACTCCAGCCATGCTGCCCTCTGGACAGGCTGTCTCTCCCCCAGGCCAGGAGCTGCCCAGGCCGGCCTGGAGCCCCAGGGGCCACCCTGCCACCCCAGGGAGAGCCTAAGGTAAGAGGCCAGCCCAGGGGAAGCTGGTGGAGATGGAGGGTGGCGAAGACGGCCCTGCCGGCAGGACCCAGACCTCCAGGTGGAGAGAGCCTGATGGAAGGCAGCCCCACCCCAACCAGAGCTGAGTTACAGGAGCCGTAAAGGCCTGTGGTGGCTAAATAATGGCCCCCGAAGACGTCCCCAACCCAATCCTCAGAGCCGATGATTATTGGCCTTCACATGGCAAAAGGAACTTTGTGGGCGTGATCAGGTTAGAGACCATGAGATGGGGAGAGCACCCGGATTATGCAGGTGGGCCTGAAATCGTCACAAGGGTCCTGATGAGGGAGAGGCAGGGGGGTCAGAGAAAAGGCCAGGCGGGGCAGAAGCGGGAGAGACGTGAAGACGGAGGGAGGGACCCCAAGCCGAGGAACGCAGGCGCCTCTAGAAGCTGGAGAAAGCAAGGAACCCGATTCTCCCTAGAGCCTCCAGAAGGATCACAGCCCTGCCGGCACCTTGGCTTTATCCCAGTGAGACTGATTGCGGACTTCTAACCTTCAGAACTGAAAGAAGATAAATTGTTTTCGGTCCCCCGGTTTGTGGTAATTCGTTACAGAAGCCACAGGAACGCATACAGGTGTCCATGACCTGTAAGCAGAAGAGGTCTGACCAACACCCAGCAGGCCTCTGACCGCTTGTCACCTGTCCTGTACTGATCTGCTCACTGGCCCACTGCTTGCAGAAGGGAACCTACTGTCCTGTGGCCGTGGTACCAGGCTGTCCACCAGGACTCATCAAATTCAATCATGAAATTTAAGTTTCAGTAAACTTGACTCCCAAACATTTGTCTTTCAGGAAAATGTGCTTTTCTCCTTGACATTAGTTATAAAACTGGGAGGTTTGTTCTTAGAAAGCGAGTGCATATCTACAGGGAAGCCCTTCCTACCTCGGGAGCACAAGCAAAGCACACGCGGCAGGGTGTCCTCTAGAAGGGGCCCCCGCAGCCCCACAGCCTGCCCCGCGGGGTTTCCCGACCCAGGATGCAGCCTCCTTTGCAGGGCGCCCCAGACTTTGCTCCCGTGCCCCGGATACCTGAGCCAGTACCTCCCCGCGCTCCCCTGAGGGAAGTGGGACCCAGCACCACACTTGGCGGAGAGCTGCTACGGAGCCCTTCCACTACGGTCACCGGGCAGGGGACACAAAACAGATGCCCCAGGCAGCACCAGCAGGAGATGCACCGGCACAAGAGGCAGCTGCTCGGAAAGGCAGGCCACCCAAAATCAAAGAACTGAGATGGACAGGTGCAGGCAGGCAGCAACATTCCAAGAGGGTGATGGAAGGGAGGGGACTCCTGAGACACAGCCTCCTGCGGGCGGGAGCCCAGACGGTCCCAGGGGCTCTGGGACACGCAGAGCGCTTGCGTTCCCCCAGCCCCCCACCCAGAACGGCTCTCAGCCAGTCCTCACTCCCGTCCACTGCGCGCTGCCGTTGCTTCAGTTGCTCCCGGACACCACGCCCGTGCCACCCACCAGGCCATCAGGCATACACCCCGGGGTGATTCCTCCTCTTCCTTGGGAAGTCAGACCAGGAGCTACCTCCATCTCCCACACAGGATGCTGTCACAGAAGGCACCCGCTCCACCAGGCTCCACCAGGCTACGGGGTCCCGGTCGCCCTGCAGGACTGAGCTCCATGAGGTCAAGACTACGCCCTCGGTGAAAACTTTTTTAGTGATTCAGCAAATCACTAAGTTATGCTGTGGAGGAATTAAGAAGGCTGCGGAGGAAGGGCAGAGGGGCCTTTGGGGCTAGATGAACAAAAAAGGGAAAACTGGGAGGGTCCCATGCTTTGAGCCCAAGAGAAGGGTACAGTGGGCTCTCCAGAGGGGAAATAAAGAAAAGGCACCAGCTTTCATTGAATCCTTATCATAAGCCAGGCACTCACAAACATCTTCATTTTCATTATTCCAACATCTCCGTAAGGTAAGTAACATTACTGTCCCCATCTTATAGATGTGGAAAGTGAAGCTCAGAGCCAGTGTGAAAGCACACAGCCAGTCACACTCACATCAAAGACATTATAGCTGGGCTTCCCTGGTGGCGCAGTGGTTGGGAGTCCGCCTGCCGATGCAGGGGACGCGGGTTCGTGCCCCGGTCCGGGAAGATCCCACATGCCACGGAGCGGCTGGGCCCGTGAGCCATGGCTGCTGAGCCTGCATGTCCCGAGCCTGTGCTCCACAACGGGAGAGGCCACAACAGTGAGAGGCCCGCGTAGAGCAAAAAAAAAAAAAAAAAAAAAAAAAGACATTATAGCCATGCCAGCCCTCTGCCTACCAAGGCCAGGAGAGGCAAAGGAGCAGAGGCCCTGAGAGCAAAGAGAGGGCACTGGTCCAGGATCGGGCTGATCCCCCCTCTCCTCTCAGACTTCTGGAAAGTCTTTTGCCCTCCAGGCGTCTGTTTTGCATCTACAAAAGGAGCGGCTATAAAGTTCCCTTGAGATCTTTGCTTCTGCAGACCCGGTCAACAAATATTCACCAAGCACTCGTTCCGTCCCAGTCCACACACCATGAAGCGGACTGTCAAATGCCCTGTCTTCAAGAATCTAAATATCCAGTGGGACAAAAACAAGGGGGTGGAGACTGGTTCAAGATGGCGGAGTAGAAGGACGTGCGCGCGCTCACTCCCTCTTGCGAGAGCACTGGAATCACAACTCACTGCTGAACAACCATCGACAGGAAGACACTGGAACTCACCAAAAAAGATACCCCACATCCAAAGACAAAGGAGAAGCCGCAATGAGACGGTAGGAGGGGCACAATCACAGTAAGATCAAATCCCATAACCACTGGGTGGGTGACTCACAAACTGGGGAACACTTACACCACAGAAGTCCACCCACTGGAGTGAAGGTTCCAAGCCCCACGTCAGGCTTCCCAACCTCGGGGTCCAGCAACGGGAGGAGGAATTCCCAGAGAATCAGACTTTGAAGGCTAGCGGGATGTGGTTGCAGGACTTCAAAACGACTGGGGGAAACAGAGACTCCACTCTTGGAGGACACACACAAAGTAGTGTGCGCATCGGGACCCAGGGGAAGGAGCAGTGACCCCAGCAGAGACTGAACCAGACCTACCTGCTAGTGTTGGAGGGTCTCCTGCCAAGGCAGGGGGCAGCTGTGGCTCACCGTGAGGACAAGGACACTGGCAGCAGTTCTGGGAAGTACTCCTTGGTGAGAGCCCTCCCGGAGTCTGCCATTAGCCCCACCAAAGACCAGGTAGGCTCCAGTGTTGGGTCGCCTCAGGCCAAATGACGTACAGGGGGAACCCAGCCCCACCCATCAGCAGACAAGCAGATTATAGTTTTACTGAGCTCTGCCTACCAGAGCAACACCCAGCTCTAGCCACCACCAGTCACTCCCATCAGGAAGCTTGCACAAGCCTCTTAGGTAGCCTCATCCACCAGAGGGCAGACAGCAGAAGCAAGAAGAACTACAATCCTGCAGCCTGTGGAACAAAAACCACATTCACAGAAAGAGAGACAAGATGAAAAGGCAGAGGGCTATGTACCAGATGAAGGAACCAGATGAAACCACAGGAAAACAACTAAATGAAGTGGAAAGAGGCAAGCTTCCAGAAAAAGAATTCAGAACAATGATAGTGAAGATGATCCAGGACCTCGGAAAAAGAATGGACGCAAAGATCGAGAAGATGCAAGAAATGTTTAACAAAGACCTAGGAGAATTAAAGAACAAACAAACAGAGATGAACAATACAATAACTGAAATGAAAAATACACTAGAAGGAATCAATAGCAGAATAACTGAGGCAGAAGAACGGATAAGTGACCTGGAAGACAGAATGGTGGAATTCACTGCCGGAGAACAGAATAATGAAAAGAAGTGAAGACAGCCTGAGAGACCTCTGGGACAACATTAAATGCACCAACATTTGCATTACAGGGGTCCCAGAAGGAGAAGAGAGAGAGAAAGGAACTGAGAAAATATTTGAAGAGATTATAGTCGAAAACTTCCCTAACATGGAAAAGGAAATAGCCACCCAAGTCCAGGAAGTGCAGAGAGTCCCAGGCAGGATGAACCCAACGAGAAACACACTGAGAGACATAGTAACCAAATTGACAAAAATTAAAGACAAAGGAAAATTATTAAAAGCAACAAGGGAAAAACTACACATACAAGGGAACTCCCATAAGGTTAACAGCTGATTTCTCAGCAGAAACTCTACAAGCCAGAAGGGAGTGGCACGATATATTTAAAGTGATGAAAGGGAAGAATCTACAACCAAGAATACTCTACCCGGCAAGATCTCACTCAGATTCGACAGAGCAATCAAAAGCTTTTCAGACAAGCAAAAGCTAGGAGAATTCAGCACCACCAAACCAGCTCTACAACAAATGCTAAAGGAACTGCTCTAAGTGGGAAACACAAGAGAACAAAAGGACCTACAAAAACAAACCCAAAACAATTAAGAAAATGTAATAGGCACATATATATCGATAATTACCTTAAATGTCAATGGATTAAATGCTCCAACCAAAAGACACAGGCTCACTGAATGGATTCAAAAACAAGACCCGTATATATGCTGTCTATAAAAGACACACTTCAGACCTAGGGACAGATACAGATTGAAAGTGAGGGGATGGATAAAGATATTCCATGCAAATGGAAATCAAAAGAAAGCTGGAGCAGCAATATTCATATCAGATAAAATAGACTTTAAAATACAGTATGTTACAAGAGACAAGGAAGGACACTACATAATGATCAAGGGATCAATCCAAGAAGAAGATATAACAATTATAAATATATATGCACCCAACATAGGAGAAGATATAACAATTATAAATACATATGCACCCAACATATGCACTCAATACATAAGGCAAATGCTAACAGCTATAAAAGAGGAAATTGATGGTAACACAATAATAGTGGGGGACTTTAACACCTCACTTACACCAATGGACAGATCATCCACACAGAAAATAAGGAAACACAAGCTTTAAATGACACAATAGGCCAAATAGATTTAAGTTATATTTATAGGACATTCCATCCGAAAAAAGCAGATTACACTTTCTTCTCAAGTGCACACAGAACATTCTCCAGAATAAATTACACCTTGGGTCACAAATCAAGCCTCGGATAATTTAAGAAAACTGAAATTGTATCAAGCATCTTTTCCAACCACAACACTATGAGATGAGAAATACATTACAGGAAAAAAACCGTAAAAAACACAAACACATGGAGGCTAAACAATACACTACTAAATAACCAAGAGATCACTGAAGAAATCAAAGAGAAAATCAAAAAATACCTAGAGACAAATGACAACAAAAACACAACTGTGAGATGCAGCAAAAGCAGTTCTAAGAGGGAAGCTTATAGCAATACAATCCTACCTCAAGAAACAAGAAAAAAATCTCAAACAATCTAACCTTACACCTAAAGGAACTAGAGAAAGAACAAACAAAACCCAAAGTTAGTAGAAGGAAAGAAATCATAAACATCACACCAGAAATAAATGAAATAGAAACAAAGAAAACAATAGCAAAGACCAATAAAACTAAAACGTGGTTCTTTGAGAAGATTAAAAAAATTGATAAACCTTTAGCCAGACTCATAAGAAAAAGAGGGAGAGGACTCAAATCAATAAAATTAGAAATGAAAGAGAAGTTACAACAGACACCGAAGAAATACAGAGCATCATAAGAGACTACTACAAGCAACTGTATGCCAATAAAATGAACAACCTGGAATAAATGGACAAATTCTTAGAAAGGTACAACCTTCCAAGACTGAACCAGGTAGAAATAGAGAATATGAACAGACCCATCACAAGTAATAAAATTGAAAACTGTGATTAAAAATCTTCCAACAAACAAAAGTCCAGGACCAGATGGCTTCACAGGTGAATTCTATCAAACATTTACAGAAGAGCTAACGCCAATCCTTCTCAAACTCTTCCAAATAATCGCAGAAGAAGGAACACTCCCAAACTCATTCTACGAGGCCACCATCACCCTGATACCAAAACCAGACAAAGATACTACAAAAAAAGAAAATTACAGACCAATATCACTGATGAATATAGATGCAAAAATTCCGAACAAAATACTAGCAAACAGAATCCAACAGCACATTTAAAGGATCATACACCATGATCAAGTGGGATTTATCCCAGGGATGCAAGGATTCTTCAATATATGCAAATCAATGAATGTGATACACCATATTAACAAACTGAGGAATAAAAACCATTTGATCATCTCAAAAGCTGCGGAAAAAGCTTTTGACAAAAGTCAACACCCATTTATGATAAAAACTCTCCAGAAAGTGGGCATAGAGGGAAACTACCTCAACATAATAAAGCCCATATACAACAAACCCACAGCAAACATCACTCTCAATGGTGACAAACTGAAAGCATTTATCTAAGATCAGGAACAAGACAAGGATGTCCACTCTCGTCACTATTATTCAACATAATATTGGAAGTCCTAGTCACGGCAATCAGAGAAGAAAAAGAAAGGAATACAAATTGGAAAAGAAGAAGTAAAACTGTCACTGTCTGCAAATGACATGACACTATACATAGATAATCCTAAAGGTGCCACCAGAAAACTACTAGAGCCAATCAATGAATTTGGTAAAGTTGCAGGATACAATATTAATGCACAGAAGTCCCTTGCATCCCATACACTAACAATGAAAGATCAGAAAGAGAAATTAAGGAAACAATCCCATTCACCATTGCAACAAAAAGAATAAAATACCTAGGAATAAACCTACCTAAGGAGGTAAAAGATCTGTACTCAGAAAACTATAAAACACTAATGAAAGAAATCAAAGATGACACAAACAGATGGAGAGATATACCATGCTCTTGGATTGGAAGAATCAATACTGTGAAAATGACTATACTACCCAAAGCAATCTACAGATTCAGTGCAATCCCTATCAAATTATCAATGGCCTTTTTTACAGAACTAGAAAAAAAATCTTAAAATTTTTATGGAGACACAAAAGACCCCAAATAGCCAAAGCAATCTTGAGGGAAAAAACATGGAGCTGGAGGAATCAGACTCCGTGACTTCAGACTATACTACAAAGCTACAGTAATCAAGACAATATGGTACTGGCACAAAGACAGAAATACAGATCGATGGAACTGGATAGAAAACCCAGAAATAAACTCACGCACCTATGCTCAACTAATCTATGACAATGGAGGCAAGGATATACAATGGAGAAAAGACAGTCTCTTCAATAAATGATGCTGGGAAAACTGGCCAGCTACATGTAAAAGAATGAAATTAGAACACTCCCTAACACCATACACAAAAATAAACTCAAAATGGATTAAAGACCTAAATGTAAGACCGGACACTATAAAATTCTTAGAGGAAAACATAGAAAGGACACCCTCTGACATAAATCACAGCAAGATCTTTTTGACCCACCTCCTAGAGTAATGGAAATAAAAACAAAAATAAACAAATGGGACCTCATGAAACTTAAAAGCTTTTGCCCAGCAAAGGAAACAATAAACAAGATGAAAAGACAACCCTCAGAATGGGAGAAAATATTTGCAAACGAATCAACAGACAAACGATTAATCTCCAAAACAGATAAAGAACTCATGCAGCTCAGTATTAAAAAAAAACAAACAATCCAATCAAGAAATGGGCAGATGACCTAAACAGACATTTTTCCGAAGACATACAGATGGCCAAGAGGCACATGAAAAGCTGCTCAACATCACTAATTATTAGAGAAATGCAAATCAAAACTACAATGAGGTATCACCTCACATCGGTTAGAATGGGCATCATCAGAAAATCTACAAACAACAAATGCTGGAGAGGTTGTGGAGAAAAGGCAACCCTCTTGCACTGCTGGTGGGAATGTAAATTGAAACAGCCACTATGGAGAACAGTATGGAGGTTCCTTAAAAAACTAAAAATAGAACTACCACATGACCCAGCAATCCCACTACTGGGCATGTACCCAGAGAAAACCATAATTCAAAAAGACACATGCACCCCGATGTTCATTGCAGCACTGTTTACAATAGCCAGGTCATGGAAGCAACCTAAATGCCCATCAACAGACAAAATGATAGAGAAGATGTGGTACATATATACAATGGAATATTACTCAGCCATAAAAAGGAACAAAATTGGGTTACTTGTAGAGACGTGGATGGACCCAGAGACCGTCATACAGAGTGAAGTAAGTCAGAAAGAGAAAAACAAATATCGTATATTAATGCATATCTGTGGAATCTAGAAAAATGGTACAGATGAACCGGTTTGCAAAGCAGAAATAGAGACACAGATGTAGAGGACAAACGTATGGACACCAAGGGGGGAAAGCAGGGGCGGGGTGGGGGGATGGTGGGATGAATTGGGAGATTGGGATTGACGTATACACACTAATATGTATAAAATAGACTAATTAAGAACCTGCTGTATAAAAAAATAATAATAAAATAAAATTTAAAAGAACAAGGGGGCGAGTGGGAGCAGCACACGGGAGACAAGCCTGATCCAGACTCCTTTCTTTGGCGGGGGAGGGAGGGTAGAGAAGAGGAGGGAATCCGGGCGCCGAAGTGCTAGGCTGGGTTGATGTCTCACAAGCAGTGGTTCACCAAGGCAAGGGAGGAGCAGGAACCGCAGGAGCTGCCCGGTCACAGGGACGCTTCCCTCCCAGAAGTGAACAAAATCTGGAACGCCTGAGACCTGAAAGCTTTGGGGAGCTTTTTTGAGAGTAAGTAGAGGTCTGCTTAAGCACTGCCTGGAATTCCTCATTCAAGGAATAGTCTTTGAGTACCTACCACGTGCCAGGCCCTGGAGAAACCGTCCTGCCCTCGAGGAATGTATCTGGAGAGAGGCAGAAAGACAGGATGCAAGTTAGCACACAAAGGAGGTGGCTGTGACCTCTGAAAATCAGAGGACCGGAGGGTGTAGTGAGCTGTGATGAAGACCTGGGCGGGAACTGGGGGCGACTATCCACCATCATCTAAAGGACACCTTTTCCAACTACACAAGCTTGGGAGGCCAGACTTCCTCCGTATGCTTCAACCCAAGTGACACAGTGAAACACCGGAAGGCAGGACCGGGTCTGATAAGGCATCTGTCTTCTAGGGAGGCAGGCATGGAAGAGGGATGCAAAGGTGGGGCCTCTGAGTCTGAAGAAGCAAGCAGGAGACCGAGCACTGGGGTCTCGAGAAGGGCCCAGGTGGGGTGCTCGGAGGCGGTCAGGAGGTCGGTGGGCTGGACAGCGGAGGGGAAGGTGGAAGCAGCTGCAGGGGAGGCCGTAGGCAGGCAGGGCTATCAAGGCAGGGACTCCTGCGAGGGCCAGGGAGTCTCCAGATCTCCACTGGGCGGCAGCGCTGGGACGGGTCGGCAGGGCCAGCGGGGGACAGGAACCCAGTGGGGACAGGCAACGCAGGGGTCCCCGGCAGGGGTCCGACGGGGAAAAGGGGAGGGCCAACGCCGCGGTCTCAGCACAGCCCAGGCCGGCGGCACCGCGCTCGCCTTAAGCTGGAGGGCTGCAAGGGGGCGCAGGGTCTAGGGGCAGAGTACTGAGGTTGAGCCCCAAGAAGTCCCCGAAGCCTGTGGCTCCGGCCGCACCAAGTGTCACGGCGGGGGGAAAGAGGTGCGACCGACACGGGCACGGCCTCGCGCCCGCCCGACCGCCGCGCCCCGCAGGTACCGGGCCCCGGGGAAAGACAAACGGATCACCCCAACCCCGGGCCCGAGGCCCTGACCCGCTCGGCGGCCCCCGCGCCTCTGGGCTGCGTCCAACCTCCCCCGCGGAGCCAGCCAACGTGGTTCCGCCCGCGGCGGGCAGCGTTACCTAGGAGACGGGCCTGCAGCTGCCACACCCGCCCCGGGCCGTCGAGCCCCAAGCTTTCGAGGATGTGCCCCTCGGACGGATCCAGAGGCCCGGCGGCCGGCCGGTGCCCACCGGAGCCGCAGGCCCTGCAGTCCGAGGACCGGCCGAGGGGCACCCGGCCCGCTGTCACCCGCCCGAGGAGTCTCGGAAGGGAAAGAACCCGCACCCCGACCTTCGCGTCAGCAGCCCCGTGGGACCAATCAGAGCCCAAATCCAGGGGCTCCGCTCCGGGAGCGCCAGCCAATAGGCGCGGCGGCGGGCCCGTTCTGATTTGCATGGTCGGCGATCCCTCTGCCAATAGGAATGTGACTGGCGTGAAGATCAGCCAATGAGAAGCTGGAAGAGGCGTGGCCCCGGGCGTCCCACGAGGTGAAGATGCTGCGGGCGGAACCTGGTGGAGCTAGTGGGATTCGGGGGCGCTAAAGTCGCAGGGACAGGGCGGGAAGGAAGATCCGGAGCGGGGCAGAGGATCCGGAGCTGGAGCCCCCAGGTGAGTGCAGGGGGAGACCCCGGCTGTCCGCGCAGTACACGGCCGTGCGCCGGGAAAGCGGCGGCGGGTACCCGCGAGGCCCGCGCTGACTCTCCATCTCCTTTCCCCCAGCGCGTCCCCGCGCCCGCCTCCGTCCTCACCTCCTCTCCAGCCGGCTCGCCTCCTTCTCCATCATCGCCCTGCCCCCATCCTGTCCTCCCTTGCCTGCCCTATCTGCCAACCCGCCCGACCTTTTAGCTCCCATGCCCGACCCCTGCCCCAAACTTCATCCTTCCTCTCGTCCTGTCTCTGCCCCCTCCTTTTCCCGCAGCCTCGCCTCCCCTCCCCCATCCCCCTTTCAGCGCAGCCCCATCGGAGCGCTCCTGGACCGATCCCCCCCCATCTCTCTCCTTGTTGCTCCTGCCTTTCCTTCCAGGTCCCTGGCCCCATCTTCCCACCCATTCTGCTCCCAATCGCTACATCTCTCCCCGCGGGCGCCCTCTCTGCACCTTGCCTTGCTCCCCAGGACCTTGGCGTTCCCCTCCTGCACCAGTTCATCTGGCTGCCTACACACCCCACCCCACCCCGGTCCCTATACCCCTGCCCCCTCTTCAGCTTCTCTTCGCTCCCCACCTCCCCTACCTGCTGCTGCAGGACACAGGACGCAGAGACCCAGCTGCTGCACCGCTTCCTGCTGCAGTAGCAGTCCTGTACCTGCCCACCTTCCCACCCTCCCACCCAGGCAGCCTACCCTGGCTCTGCTCCTCCTGGCATTTGTCTGGGGGCTCCTTTAGGGTCTACGCTTTGTCTAGAGCGGCCTGGGGGGCTCCAGGTGAGAAGCGCCTTAGCACCCTTTCCTGCCTTCCCCCCTAGCCACCGGCTCCCTTCCCACCCCACCCCCACTTTCCTACTCAGCTTACTTTGTGATTCAGCATTTTTGGGGTTGGTAACTTTCTTTGCCTCCTGGCATGATAGGGACCTGGTTGTGGGGCCGTAGGCAGGGGGGTCTTGACCGTGCAGTTAGAGGGGCCACCTTAGAACAGTCCTGAGCTGCCTGGTGGGGACAGGGTTGGGGAATGGGAACTCACCAGTGGGGGGCTGCCCTTTCTTCTCTTTCACTTGTCTGCCCTGTGTTGAAATGCATCCAAGGGGAGATGACATAAGTAATAGCTCTTGGGGAAATGAGCTATTAGCATTTATGGAAATTAATACATCCACATCCGAGGAGAAAGAACACCAAGTTCAGGCCACAGCTGTCCCACTGCCTGTCCTTTCAGGATTTCTTCTTTCTCTGCAACTTCTCCTCCCCCTCACAAACGCCTTCCGCCTCCCAATGCCAAGAGCGGGCCCCTGCTCTGCACACAAAACCGCATTCAGGCCCCACGTTGCAGGGTTTGGGGACCTGAGTGTAGAGAGCGGCACCTGCCCTCCTGACTGTTACTTGGCGTTTGCATCTACCTGCAGACCCCAGGCTTGTGTGTGGTTCTTGGGGTCCTTCCCCTGTGCTATCACAACGGGGGCCCAGAGGGCATTGGCTCCCGGGGTCCTGTCCATCAGGAACACTCTCCATGCCCACCCCCGGCCTCCATGACATCGAGGGTGTTCAGGCTGCAGCACATTCCTACCTCGAAAGCAGCCTGCCGGAGGCTCCCCTGCAAAACCGAGGTCCCGTTCTTTGTGCCTCTTTGTGCTGTGCCAGTGGACAGCGTGGGGACTGAGCCAGGGCACAGGGGGAGGGAGGGTCACGAGCACGGCGAACCTGGGTCTCCTGCTCAAACCCTTTGGGTCTGGACGTGGCGCCTGGACGGGAATGAATGGGCGTGAAAGCAGTGGCACACGGGAGGTGTGGCAAGACGGACACTACTGCTCGTCTGGCGAGGGTCACAGGCCGAGGCTCTGGGGGATGGAGGGGTGAGCAAGCTCCGGGGTGGGGCGGATTGAGAAGCTTCACACCATGGGGCTGGCTTTCTTTCCTTTTTCAATGATCTTCTAAACCCCAAATGTTTCAGGAGGAAGTGAGTGGCACAAGTTTTGGTTTGACAGTTTCCGGTAAGGGAGGCAGCCTCCTCTAGACTTTCCTGTTTGTCGGTGATGGGCCCATGGCAACTGGGCAGCACGCATGTGGCAAAGGAAGGCCTCCTCCACTGCTGGAATCCAGGGGAACGAACGTGTGCGGTTTCCCAGGACTCTGGCTAGAAGGAGCGTGTATCTAGTCCTTGACCTTCACTTCTCCATGACCTTTGCTTCACCAAAGGTCCCAGAGCCAGAGCCATTTCCTGGAGTCCCTGAATGATAGGCAGAACAGTGACACTGCAGGCAGCATTCGGGGAGGACCGTCTCTGAAGGTGTCCAGGGCCAGAGACCCCTCCTCTCCCCTTTCTGCAGCCAGGGATCCTGCCTCATAGAGGCGAGCACGCTAGAGCTACAAGGGGTTGGGCATCTTCCCCTTTGGAGGACACAAGGGAAGCCTTGGCAAAGTCAGAGACTTCTCCAAGGTCACTCTGGTGAGCCGCGTCAGGCCCCGTACCTCCCACCAGTCTGAGCCAGGTCACTTCCTTGGTACTGCCCTTGGAGGAAACCAGCACCCCGGGAACATGCCAACCACCAGCTCTAGCCACCCTTCAGGACGCACTTGTGAGATGGTGCTGACACACGTGGAGGAAACAGCACCCCGGCTGCGTCTGAGTCACTGGGGCTGTCAGGGGTGGGAGATGCTACCAACCACAGAGAGTTCTCGGTGACAGCGTCCTGCCCGGCCTGGCAGTTCCTCAGAGCCAGGGCCCTGTGGTTCCAAAGATGTCATCAGAGAGATGGCAAGGGGCCGAGCCGCCGGGTGAGATGAAAGGGAAGAAGAGGGACTCTGTACCTCGACCTTGCTTCGCTGCGGGTCCTTGTAAATAACCCTGAACAGCCCTGCGAGGGAGGCTGCTTAGCCTGGATGGGAAACAGGCACAGAGCGGTGGTGAGAGGGACGCGGCCTCCTGGATTCTGTTCCCGCTGCACCAGGCCCCCTCCAGCCCATCAGCAAGTGCAGGAAATCCTTACGCCCCAGAGATGCGTCTCCCCCAAAGTGCAGGAGGGTCAGGTTCAATCCCAGCTCCCAAGGGACATGGAAGCTGCCTTTCTCATGATGGGAAGTCCAGCACGCTCAGCCCTCCACCCACAGCATGCCCCCCCTTTCTTTGGGGTGACTCGGAGGAAATGTGGTCCTTGGCTCAGCCAGTACAGAGGAGAAAAAGGGACAGGGCCTCCCCAGGAGAAAACACACAAGGGGCCAGGTGGGAACATCACCCGACAGGTCATCGGGACACTGGGTGGGGGCGGGGGGCGCTTCAAGCTTTCTATCCGGCCTGGGCTTGGCGAGAACATGAGTCTCCCTGTCCGAGTGGACTTGAGCAGATGCTGGGTCTTCTTACCCTTTGCCGCATCCCGCGGGGCTAAAACGGGGCTAGCCTTCCTCTCCCTCTACACTGAGGGATGCACTCTGGGCCCGGCCCCCCCAGCAGAAGTGTGCCCTGCACCCGCACGCTTTCTAACTCATAGCACAGAGGACAGGGTCTCAGGAGGTCACCCCCTACTCCACCAGGTGGCCAGGTGGTTAGCCCTGGAGGCCCGGTATCCACAGGCTTGTATGTGTGCCTCATCCTATTTCACCCACATCCCTGGCACCTGCCTGCCTCCCTTGAACTTCCTCGTTGCAGTCAGCCTCTCCTCCCTCTAGCTCCAGCACACAGGCTCTTGCAGAACTGACGGTCTTAATGCCACACAGGGTACAGATTAACTAGGACTGGGAAAGGGGGAAGAGCGGAGATGGGCTGGGGACGGCTCCCTCAGCCTCACACCTGTGCTGCAGACCCGGCAGGGAGCTTTTCCCCACCAGGATCCTGAGCCCTCTTCGGGGGTTTTCCCCGCCTAACGTGATCTTGATCTTGAGCTCCAGCTGCTGAGAGGCTGAGAGCCGCCATCCAACTCAACGGTTGAAAGCCAAGTGTATGCTTCTCCTGCTCAGATCCCTGCACTGGCTTCAAAACAAACCGGCAAACCGTTCGTCGTCGTGCTAGTTTCCCCACTAAGCGAGCGACTTCTTGGGTCCCATAGACACTGGGTCTTATCCGCAGGGCCCTCTGTCTGGGGTCTTGGCCCGTGGACCCCAGTGGAGAACTAGCTCTCTGAATGTCCGGTTCTTACTCTCCCAGCCACTTGGCCCTGTACTTGTGTCTCCCTTTTACGGGATTGGTGAAATGAGGCAAGTAGAGGCATATGGACAGTCCCTGGCACGGGGCGGGCACTCCGTCAGCTTCCCAGCCTCTGTGTCCAGTCATAGACTGAGCGCAAACCTTCACTCTACCTGGAGCCCAGGGGTCCCCTTCTGAGTCATTTCATGAGCCCACGTGGGGCTCCTCAGAGGGGCTGGGTGCTCCTGGGGAACAGCCTGGGAGAACCCAGCTGGCGGCTTTCGTGGAGGAAGGGGGTTGGGGGGAGCCTGTTGCTGTCTCTGCAGATCATGGCCTCCCAGCGAGTGGAGGGACACGGCTAGCCCTGTCCTCCCAACCCCAGGCCTCCTGGAGGGCCGGGTGCGCAAGCCTGCGGGGCATCCATCTGCCCGCCTACCCCCCTGTACCGTAGCCCGTGGGGGCTGCAGAGCCCCACCCCAGGCACGCCCACCCTCTGCAGCACAGCATGTTTTCATTTTCCATCCTTCAGCAGCTTTACGATCTCTCAGAGTGAACTGCAACCTGATGTCCACAAGCTGTCAAATACAGCCCAGGGCAGAAGGAGCTAGAAATCTGCCCGGGAGCCTTGCCTTCCCGAGTGCTCTGCGGTGGCAGGGTCTCTCTGGAAACAGTGCCCTTCCTGCCCCGTCTGGATGGAGGAGACTCAGAAATAACTAGCACAAGGAAATTCTAAAGAATCCACACATTAAAAAGTAAATTAGAATTTAAGCATTGTTTCAAACCTATAAATACCGCCGACTGGGAAAGCCCTCTGCAGCAGACATTTGAAAGGCCAAGGGTGAGCAAGACCCGCCTAACCCAACCACAGACCAGGAACCATCAGAGAAGCCTCTGCTGATAGAAGAGAGATGGGGTGCAGGCGGGCTTGATATCTGACCCAGACCCTGAAAGAAGACAGGGTTGTGAGAGCAAAACTGGCAAAGGACTGCCTGGAGAGAGCCCTGCACAGGCCAGGCCCCGGAGGGAGGACCAGGGGTTTGGACAGTGGCCGAGGCCCGGGGGGAGCGCAGGTGGGACATGAATATGGGAGTCGTTGAGGGGGAGCAGGAACTGAGATCTGGGAGACCAGCCGTCAGACCCCTGGGGGTTTTGGAGCCAGCAGTGACATGTCCACACTGGGATGAAGGAGGCAGATGTGTCTGCAGTGTGGGGTGAGGACCATGTGTGATGGCAGGGGAGATCGCATGTCATCCTAAGGAGAGACTGTTATCTGTGTTGTGTGCTGCTGTAGGCCCAGCGTTGCGCACAGAGTGGGACCCCGTAAGTGTGTCTCGAGCAGATGAGTAGAATGAGTAGGCAGGAGAGCGTCGCAGCAAAGCTGCCGTGGAGCCGGGTGGCAGTGAGATGCGGGCAGTAAGGGGAGCCCCAGGTCCCCTTTTCATCGCTGGGTCTGCTCGGGCTACATCCTGCTGACCCTGCCTCGTTGGGTCCAAGGTCTTTGCCTCGGCCAGTCTTGGCTGTGGGCATCGAGAGGGACAGCCGTGGGTTCAAACGGGGTTCAAGCCAGAGGTGATTGCCAGCCCCCCACCAGTCACAGCCTTGGCAGTGGACAAGGTCACCCAGGAGGTGGGGCCAAGAGTAAAGGGGGCAGAAGACGGAGCCCAGGGAGTGGCCGTGAGTGCAGGATTTGAGAGGGAAGGTGAAGGTCAAGACAGGAGGAAACGCTGGGTTATCCTGGAGCCCCGTCAGAGAGGGAGACAGAAGGGGGGGCAGGTGTCCGCTGCATCAGGGGGCCACGCTGCTAGGGCCACAGTCTCTGCCAAGAGGGGAGGCAACAGCTGCCCCCCCATAACAGGTGCACATGCCACGTCTTTGCCCTGTTCTGTGTCCACTCCTTCAATTCAAGGAGCTGCCGTTGCCCGCATTTTACTGGTGCAGAAACGGTCACTGAAAGCCGAGGTGCCTATCCTCAGGCCACAGGGCGCTATCGAGGAGTCAGGATCTGAACCCCGGCTGTCGGGTGCCAGTGCCTGCCCCCTGACCTTTGCACTCTGCTGCCTAAATGGCTCTTGAGAAATGTGACAGTGAAAGAAGGAAGGGAGGCGAGAGGGGGCGTGCTCCCGGGGTTAGCAGGTGGGTGGGAAGAAAAGTCACTTTTCTGGTTGCCCGGGTCCATCGGCCGCCTCCTCCGTCTCCATGGTGCATGATTCTGTGTCCTGCCCTTATGGGAACATTTCTGGGGTCACTTGTGAACTGCGGGGCTCATCCTTGCAGCTTCATGGGCGGCTCTGCATATGATGCAGCTGCAGAGGATAAGAATGCGGAGACTGCAGTGGCCCCAGTGGTGCCAGGCAGTCCTGAGCCCCGGGGCACACATCGGAGTCACGGGGGGCAGTGCCTGTGGGTCCTGGTGCAGCTCAGCAGCCACTGGCCCAGGGCTCCAAGTGCACACTTTGAGAAACACTCCCCAGTCTGTGATAAACTTTCCCATTTCCACTTCGTAAAGCAGCGCCCAAGGAAACACGCCTCGATCGTTGGAAGCTCTGATGAGCAAGCCTTCCTGGGGCTTCTTCAACACTGTGGAACGTAGGAAGCCCTTGTGCTACTGGGCGACCTGCTACGCTTTTGCCAGCTTCGGATCCCGAATCGAGCTTCAATCCTGCCGGGGGTGGGGAGATGCTGGTGTTAGTGGTGCCCCGGTGCTCCTGGAATGAGGTTTGGTCAGGATGCTGACTCTCTGAGCACCTCTGAGCACCCGTGTGATGGAAGTGGGCATCCCTCCCGGGAGCCAGCCTGTCACTTGGGACTGAACCTGTGGCATCTCCCCTCCCCCTCTCGTGAGCCCCCACCTCTGCTCAGCGGCTCCCTCACCCTCCTGGGGAGCGTTGCCTTTGCCTCTCACTGAGGAGAAGGTTTTTTGTCACCCAGCTTAGGCTGCCCGGAGCCATCACTGCCCCTTTGCTCTTGCCAAGATCATGGGATGCCCGGAATAGGGATTGCAAATCCCAACAAAACATGGCTCCCTTTCTGTAGGGGCGCAGGCGCTGGGGACGCCTCCCTGCTTATACCTGCCCACGTCCTGCCCGGGACACATCAGAGGCTCCAGGGATGCTACTGGGGAGGCTGCCATACTCCCTCCTCATCCCGAAGGATGGGTTTGGGAAAGGCCTCTGACGGCTCGTGGGACAGCTCCTATGGGTAAATGTGGACCCACGTCCTAAATAAAGAGCCTGTTCAGATGAGACTCATCGGCCGCCCTGGGCCTGATGTCGCAACTCGAAGGACGGTGGTTGATCGTAGGAGCGACCCTGCTCCTGCTCTGGCTTTGTGCAGGTGTGGCCATGCTGCACGTCACCCCTTCCTTCACTGACCCGAGAAGCAGGGGGGTAGACGAGGCCACTGCCCTCAGGGCCCACAGTCGGTGGGGGAGGAGACACGGGCTCCAGCCCACGGAGGTGCCACTCGGGCGACAACGGAATTGTCTGCAGGCCCAGCAGGCAGGACGGGGCAGTGTGCATCCCACATGGCCGGGAAGGGAGGAAGCGGGGCTGGAGCCGGTGTGGCTCTGTGTTGGGTGACAGAGGCAGAAGGGACAGGGCGGTCTTCTGGGCAGGAAGAGCCGTGCCAGAGGTGAGAGATGGCCTGGGGTATGGGGGCCTCGGGAGAGGGGCGCCGGGCTAAGTGAGGAGAGATCTCAGGGGCTGCTCATCTTTAGAAGAAAGATGTATCCTGACCAGGACACAGGAGGGTGTAAACGGGGAGGCATCCCCTGCTGCTGGGAGTCAGAGCACCTGTGTCCATGCAGAAAGGGGACGATGTTGTGTTGGAATTTGCAATCCCTATTCCAGGCATCCCGCGTCCTTGGCAGGAGCAAAGGGACAGATGAGGCTCCTCTGTGGGGCTAAGCTGGGTCACGCATCCAGAACGGGGGAAAGGAAGCTGCCCGGGTCCCTCAAGGCCCCCAGCCCTGTCCCGTGCCCGTGGTTCCCTCGGGAGCCCTGAGCTGCTCCAGCTACCATGATTACCACAGCTCCCCCCAAAACACACACGGAGCCTGTGTGCCCAGCTGGGCCCTCACTCTCTGCCTCACCCAGGGCTGGAAGGTTCTGACAAAGCCCACTGGGGTACCACTGGGAGGGATGCGGAGGACAGGGTTTCTCCCCACCCTCCCCCGGCCTGGTAACCATGGTAACCATGGGGAACTGCTGGAGGCTCCCAGCCACCTGCTGGGAGGCCCTGGTGGGGACCCATGGTACAGCCACGTGGGCCCCTGGGTAGCAGCCTTTGCTAACAGCAGGCAAGGCGGCAGCGGGTGCAGCCCCAAACAGTCACCCAAAGCTCTGAAAACAAAAAGGGCCCCAGTTCAGGGGGAGAGGGCACAGCTCAGGGGACCCTTCCCCAATCCCTTGAGGGGACGAGAGGACACTTGCTCCCAGGTTCAGGCAGAACCCCTGGTCTCTATAGCAGCCCCCAAGCCAGCGGGCATTTGAAGTACTACGGGGCTTTATTTCGTTTATTACTGTGGGGCTGGGGCCCCTGGGCTCCTCCAGCCAGCAGTCCTCAGGAAAGTCCCTTCAGGCTTCTTACTCTTTGACGCATGTGGTGCAGCCTGTGTGTCTTGAGGAGAGGGAAACTGGGGCTCGGGGGGGAATCATACTTGCTGGCAGCTTGGGGCCACCATGCAGCTCTCTGACTGCCAGCCTGTGTTCACCCCCCGAGCAGCCCTCACCAACATCCTGTAGGTCTCTCTGAGCGACGCTCCAGGATGGTCTTTGCTGCTGACATCCGGTCCCTCCTAGAGCGTGTGCCCCATAAGGACGGGGTGCGTCTGTCCCGTCACCTCTGTACCCCCAGCTCAGCCCTTGGGCAGGCGCATGGCAGAAGCAGCCTCTCAGCAACGATCAGAAACGATGGACTCTCCCAGAAGGTAGAACAGGGTAGGAAACAGCTCGTGTAAGGCCCACCCACCCCCGCAAGCTGGGGCCGCCCTCTGCGGAGCTGGGAACGGATGGGGCACCCTGGCCTACAGGCTAGTGGCTGCCCCCTGACTCGGGATGATCAGAGAAGGGAAACCCCTGGGCAAGAACCAAACCTTGTGCCAAATCCTCCCTGGGGCCTCCTCCGTACATCAGACCATTTTCGGGGTGCTCCTGCATCCCCCAGCCCAGGCCTCCCCACTTCCTAAGCCAGACGGCCCATGCCTGGTCCTCGGGAGGGATGCTCATTTCCCTGTACATGTGGGTGAATACTGCTGGTGCAGAGGCAGGACCACTAGGCCTGTCACCCTCCCTTGAGGCCCGAGGAACACTAGCCTGACCCAGGCTGATTTCCCCAACTTCCAAGAGCCCACGGTCCTTTGAGCCAGCGCTTCGCAAGCGTCGGACGGCTGCCCTTGCCCCCCATCCCCTCACAGCATTGATGTCAAGGGCTCGGAGCTGCGAAGAGGTGATGTTACCGTCCTGGCAATCCTCCGCTCATCCTTTCTGTGTGAGCCTTCACTCCAGGAATGAAGTCCTAGCACCGGCCCTGGTGCTGCCTGCAGGCAGGACAGGTCTCCCGCCTCCCCTTCGGTCCACTCGTCCACCCCAGGAACCTTCAGAGGCCCTGCTTGGAGGAGCTGCCTGGTGAGCTTTGGATCCTTGAGCTGAAGCCGTGGAACCAAGCCTGGGCTCCCTGGAAGCAGGCAGTGGCCGTCCCCACCGTGGGCTCCCTTATTCCATCTCCCCCAGGCTGGCCACCCCACTGACAGATTCTCCGCAAAGTATCTTATCCCCAGGGCACAATCCTGCCACACTCCGAACAACAGGCAATGCCCCAGGGAGGGCAGAGCAGCCGTGGCCTCTGTGGCCTGGCACCCAGCCAAAGATGGCAGTCAGCGAGGATGCACCCCTCACCCCTTGCTGAGGGCAAGACACAGCCCGGTTCTCAGAGCCTGTGTGCTGAGGCAGCTCCGGTGCGGGGGCGGGCATCGTAGGCTGGCGGCCACAGGCTCCCAGCCACCTGGCATCTGGACAGATGGGCTGTGTCCTGCAGCCCGGCAGCCTCCCCGAACAGACTGCATGCTCAGTGCCCAGCAGCCACGTTCATGTGTTTATAGCAGAGCCACTTAATTATGCGAAGTTAATTCCTTCTAACTGCAGAAGCCGTCCCAGGGCATCCAGATTGAGTGGTCCCAAGCGGCAGGCAGAGAAGGCCATGGTCCCGTGAGCAGGTTTCCATGGGAGCAGGGGACCTCCAGGAAGGAGGCTGGACGGCTGAAAGCCTTTGCCCCACAGCAGGAAGGAGGCAGGCAGTTCACATGATGCTGGTGGTGGTGGTGGTGGTGATGGTGATGGTGATGGTGGTGATGATGAGGGCAACGATCATGCTGGTCATGGCAACAGTGATGACGTTGATGGCGGGTATGAGCAGGGGTAGGATAACTGCTGTCCTATCATTATTTGTATCAGCAGCCGCCATTGGTCTGGGATCTGCTGTCAGGCTCTTGCTGAAACCTTCCAAGCATTTACTCTTAACCCTCCAGCCACCCCAGGAGTAGGTGCTTCGTGGGTGAGAACAGCTTCCATGCTTGACCTCAGGTCACACAGCCAGCAGAGGACCCTGGGCCCCATGTCGCCTTGTTAAGGGGATGGATGCTCCCACTTGGCCTCGCCCCTGGGCTGGGGTCGCCAGGATTCCTGGTAAGAGGAAACCGCATAAAGGTCCGGCCCAGCCCTCAGCTCAGTGCTGGCAGAGCCCCGCTGGATCCTTTCTTTCCCTGCCTCATTTACGCAGACCCTCCCACCAGAAGGGGGTCGCTGAGTCTGAGGCAGGAAGAGTGCGGTTGGGAGGCGGGACCCCTCCCCACTCTCCTGTATGCTTTCCCCTCCCGCCTGCAGAATCGTGGGACTCCCCTCTTCCCCGACTCACATCACTGCCGGAGACTTTCCCAAACAGGGAGACATCACTGCCAGTGACCGAGTTATAGCCTATTGTTTTCCCCGAAATTCACTGAAACATGATCTCCTTAGGGATTTAGCATCTTTTCACTCTTCCCAATAATGCTGTCTTGAACATGGGTGTGCATCTAAGTTTATTTCCTCTCTTGGACGGTTAGGTTACATTATATAAGTAGGATTTCTGGATCCCAAGCTATGGATCTATTGCCCAATTACTTTCCCAAAAGATTGTGCCACGCATCCGCGAAGCAGCAACGTCTCACTGGAGTAGCTTCTTTGCAACCTCACCTGCAATGAGTATTTTCATGTAAAAACGCATTTTTTTTCCTGTTAATTATATGATTGCAAAGGCACAGTGCCTGATGGCTTTCTTTTGCATCTCTTTTAATTCAGCAGAGCCTTTAATGGATGAGGTGGAATAAAGCTGGCTTTCCAATCGCTAGTGTAGTGCTGCATGGGCAAGATATTAATCTTTCATGCCTCTGTCGTGTGGTACCAGCAGCGTGATCCGCTTTGAAATCATTTGTTATTTATTCTTACAGTCCCCTGGGGAGCGGGGAGGGCCCCAGGAGCCTGTTCACAAATGCTAATGCAACGAGGGCTGCAGAAATTTCCCTGCAAACTGCCACTCCCCTCAAGGTGTGGAACTGAACCAGGGCTGGGGACACAGGCCCCCCCCCAGCAAAGGGGGACACATCACCCCAGTCTTTGCCTCCATCACGATGCCTCCTTCCCTGCATCTGTGTCTTTTCCTCTTTTAGGGAAACCTGTCATTGGATGTAGGGTCCACCCCGATCCAGGATGACCTGACCTTAATTACATCTGCAAAGACCCTTTTGCCTCGTAAGGTCCTGTTCACTAATACCAGGGACCGGGACTCTGACATATGTTTGGGTGCGGGGGGCACAATTTGAGCCACCACAGCAGGTTTCCGCCATTGATTCCCCACCACCACCCCCAGGGTCCCCTCCAGAAGCTCCTATGGCTTTCTTTCTGGTCTGCTGATTCTTCCCCCTTGGCAGGAACTGCATGTTGGGTGTTACTGGCTAAGGGGTAAGAGTGGGAGTATGGGGTGTGGGCCTGGGGTCGAGCTGGGTCGAGTCGGACCCCCTCTCTGGAAAGCCAGCAGTTACACCCGGAGCCGGGGCCCGCAGTGAGGAGTGGGGTCCAGTATGGGGTCACCCCGGCCATACCTGCCAGCGTACTTAGAGGGCAGAGCCCCCTTCCTGGCCTCAGAGTGGTGGGCCCAGCAGCCTGGGGAGGCTTCATGGAGCTCACCTGTGGGTGACAAGGTGAGCAGGTGAGACAGCGCGGCGTGTCCCATCGAGGGCAGATGGGAGGTGCTCAGATAGGACCCCGTTTTCAGGATGCCAGCCTGTGCCTCCCCCGGGGAGGGACGGGTTTGTGCTACAGCCTTTAGGTCTGTCGCTCAACTTCTTCTAAGGGTCACCGCTGAAATGCCCGTAAAGCCCAGGGGTCCCGCACCACCGTGCACGCGATCACGCGGAGTTTGGGGGATCAGCTGCGGACAGTCAGCCTTGTGCTGTGCCAGGCGCTGTGCCGTCTACAGGGGAGGGGCCTGGCTGGACACGGTGACCAGAGGCCCCTGCACGGGGCTGGCCAGAAGTAGGTGGCCCCCGTGCCCATGGCCCACCACCAGCCCCCCAGTGTTACTGCAGAAACTCGTAGCAGCGGGCAAGATGGGAACACCCACGGCTCCCCAGGTCCTCCCTGCCCGGCACCCTGCTTGGAGGGCCCCTCGGGGTGTGGGCTGTCCAAGGCTCCAGAGAGGAAGAGACCCCACCAGCCCTGGGGGAGGGCCGAGTGTCCAGGGACTGCTTGGTGGCACAAGAGGGCGCCAACGTGTCCACTTGGACTAGAGAGACGGACTCTGAGGCTGCCTGTCTGGGGGACACCAGGGTGCCGGCCTCTCCCTCCTGCTCCCAGCCTAGGGGGTAAGCGGTTAAAACCCACCCCCCTGCCCGGGCCAAAGGAAGCAGCTTGGAGCTGCTCCCTCCATGTGCCATCTGCCGAGAGCTGGGCCGTCTCTGCTCCCTCCTGTGTCAGCTGCCGAGTCAGGCTTTGAATCGTCACGGGGTCACAGCCCTAATCCCTGGCAAGGGGTGCTTCTTCCTCCCCGCCCCCGCCCCCCAAACTCTGTGTTTTCTTCCCGCTGTGGCTCAGTTCAAAAGACCTCGGTCCGGCTCTGATGGGAGATGCGGCATTTCTCTGTCCCTCTTACTGCGGATGCCCCCCGAGGAGTGGGGAAAACCAGGACCACTTAAGGGGGAGGGGAAGCGCGTGCTCGGACCTCCCCCTCCCCTCCCCCTCCCGCAGTCCCTCGGCTCATTGGTTATCACGCTCAGAGGCGGATGCAGAGGTTCTGTCTCTGACGCCCCAGCCAGGTACTCGCGGCACTGCAGCCGCGGCCGAGGGGCTGGAGATGCCGCAGGCATGCTGACCGCAGGGTGTCCCGGACTCAGTGCCGCCCGTGGGTGCAGCCTGGAGTCCTCTGGGATTGCACGACCGCCCCCCAGGGAGCTGGTGAGTGTGGGGGGCCGGGAGCCGCTGCCTCACCCGGACCCCCTCACCGGCGCCAGTGGGGAGGGAATCCTGGAGGTGGGCCATTAAGACCTGCAGCTTGTCTTCTATTTGGCGTGAAGGACAGGGCTTGGGTTTCGTAAGGGAAAGGCCCTCACGGGCAGTCAGCCGAGTCCCGATCCTGCAGCAGGAAGCCCCCCTTGTCCCCCTGACACTGGTCAGCACTGGGGACAGGTCGCTCTGGTTCCGCTGTTCTTTATCTTTAAGAACCTCTCCCCTCTGAGGGACAAGGTCCAGATACCAGAACAGGCGAGAAACGCCCTCGGTGTGAAAAGAGAGCTGGGGCTGTGGAGTGTGGACGACACAGCTCTGTCCCACGGCACACCCCCAGCCAGTTCTCACGCTGTGTGTGGCCCCCTGACCCTCAGCCTCCACAGAGGGGCTGGTGCACGTGGGGCATTCAGGCCTGGGGCGCTGGGTGAGGAGATGCCTGTTGCCCTGATGGGGGCCCGGCTCCTCCCAGGGTGACAGCCCCGCCCATGGCTCTGGGAGCATCCACTGAGGCAGGAAGTGGGCACAGCCAGGCCCCAGAGGGAGGAAAAGCACCCCTGGGTACGCTTCATCCCGGGGGAGGGAGGGGCGGGCACAGCCCCTCAGCCTACCCCAAAGGTGTGGGACACACTCTCTGAGTCGTGTCTGAGATGTGCTCTGGCTGGACGTTTGGGTCGCCCAGATGGCTCTCAAGTCCTTCTAGCCACCAGCCCCCGTACCCGGGGGGGATCCTGGGTCCTTCATCTTCACCCGCTCTGTGGAGCATCTGCTTTTCGGAGCAGCGGGAGGCTCCCCGGGGCTGGCCTGCAACCACCTGGCACGCGGGCCGTGAGCTTGCAAGTCCTCCCACACACGGGAAGCTCCGGCCACCCTTCTGGCCTGACCTGGGGCGGAGCTTCTGGCCTGAGGGAGGAGAGGCCTTCCCCAGCATCTCCTGGGGAACACGAGCGGCCGCAGACCTCGGGCTGCTTGGCCGATGGGTAGAGTGGGCCTGTGTGTGCGTGCCTGTATGCACACCTGTGGGCTGTGTGCGCGTGCGTGCATACACACACCCTTTCCGAGGCACGTCCGCCCACCCAGACCCTCATCAGAGCTGCTCTCCGGGGCTGGCCTGGAACGCTACATCCTGCCAGGGTTCTGGTCTCTCCCTAGATTCTCTTGATAAACTTCCTGTAATTGGAGGAACTCTGACATGCTTTCACAAGAGGGGAGGAAAATTAGTTTTAAAGAAAAGAACTGCATGACCACCTGGAACTCACGTTTGCCCTGTGGTTCTGCAGTGGAGTCTACATGCCTTCTCCTGGGATTTCTGGGCATGAGACTCTGAGGCTGTGGGTTTCAGGAAGCACTCCCCCTCCTGCACTCAGATGCCTCTGTCTCTCTATCTCTGTCTGTCTGTCTCTCTGTCTTTGGCAAGTATTTCCACACTCCAGCCCTTGGCCTTTCATCTGATGCTCTGAGTCATATGTGCACACAGCCAGACCTGTTTCAGAGTTTGCATTTCTCTTTCAGCTGGTTAAACTTTTTTCTTAAATAAGCTTATTTTGAAATGAAACTTGCCATTCCTGCAAGTAAGGGAAAACCAGCATTACTTGTCATAATTCAAAGATAACTGGAAAAATAAGTAGATAAATATTAGATTCGAGAACTATCTCAGGTGTGACCAGGACACACAGACTTTGAAAATCCCTGTCTTGGGGATTCCAGAATGAGCCACCGGCTTGTTTTCCGGGAATTGGAGGGTGTTTTGCCTGCCCCTCCCCCTCCGATCATCCCCATTCTGCCTGTTCACAGGTGGAATGCCTGGTCCAGGGTTATTCACGTTCTGAGGGCAAATTGACGAGTCCTTCCTCGTCCCTGCTCCGGTGAATAAAAGAGGTAGAAAAGCCGGGGTGGGGTGGGGGACATCAGCCCCATGGGTCCCCCAGTTGGATTTAGGCAAGAGGGGGAGGTTTTATTGGGGATGAGGGTGCCCAGAGGCTGGGCTGGCATTCGAGTGTCAAAGATTTAAACCAGAAAGCGGCAGGGAGCATTCTTCTCCAGAAATCATCATGGGAGCCTGGGACAAAATGGCATGAGGGGGCGTTAAGAGTGTTGGCTTTGGAGTCGAGTAGACCTGCCGCAGCTCTTTGCTTCTTAGGGCTTTAGCGGAGTAGTTCAGAAGATTCGCACGGTAGAGGTGTCAGTCATGGAACGTGCCGACACCCTCCCCGCTATTGCCGCCCCGGGGGTAACCACTGCAAATAGTGTGGGGTGACCCGTGCAGGACGGGGAAACAACCACTGCATTGGACCCTGAGGTTGGTGACGTCCCCAGCGGATGGGGAGACACGGCACCCGCCCCAGGGTGGGGCACAGAAGGAGCAAGGGCAGGGGCTGCCACAGGTACGGGAGCATGAGGGAACGAGACAGACAGGCGTGCCCAAGGCCAGGTGTGTGGGAAGAGAGGCAGGCAGGCGTGTGGGAAGCAGCCTGCAAAAGTAGTCAGGCCTGGCTGGGAATGGTTCTGCAGACCAAGCCCAGGTACTGGGCCTGAGGCTGAAGGCCCTGGGCAGCCAGTGAAGGCGTGGCCTGATGGATCTGCGGTGGAGAAAGAGGAATGGGACTCTGGGGACAGGTGGTCGACCCGAGGCTGGCAGTGGAGATGGGCAGGAGAGGGAGTGTTCCAGGGGCAGCTATGTGGATGCGGCCAACAGAGTCTGAACCTGGGGCTCAGGCCGGGGGTGCTGAAGGTGCAGCCGTGGGGCTCGTGGGCATGGAGGTGAGAACTGAAGCTCAGAGGGTCGTTCGGGGGGGAAGACTCCAAAGCAGCAGTGCTTGGGGGAAGAAGAGCCAGCCTGGGGTGAAGGTGGAGGGCATGATAGAAGTGGAGGTTGTGGAGGTGCTAGAGGTGGTAGAAGTGATGGAGGTGAAGGTCATGGAGGTGAAGGTCATGGAGGTGAAGGTCATGGAGATGGTAAAGGTGGTGTGTGAGTGCATGTGCATGTTCACACATGCATGTACACGTGCTCTATGCCCGCGCACACATGCCCTTGAGATGCCT
This sequence comes from Lagenorhynchus albirostris, assembly GCF_949774975.1. Classification (NCBI taxonomy): domain Eukaryota; kingdom Metazoa; phylum Chordata; class Mammalia; order Artiodactyla; family Delphinidae; genus Lagenorhynchus; species Lagenorhynchus albirostris. The sequence goes on along the minus strand of NC_083096.1, from coordinate 182,103,434 downwards.
GGCTCTGTCCTTGTGTTATGAACCAGGGATCATCCTGGTTGGGGACTCCAGACCTGGTAGAGCCTGTCAGTCCAGTGATAGCCTGAGATCCTGACCTGGGCCTCTGCGAACTGCACCCTCCCACCGTGAAACCCCGTGGAGGAGGTGCTGAGCTGCAGGAAGAAGGAGCACGCGAGCCATGCAGAGCAGGTGTGACTTGCCTGCGTGCGTTCAGCAATCGCCCCGTCCCGGCACGAGGGATTCCGCAGGGAATGAGACCAACCCAGTGGCTGCCCTCTGAGCTCACCATCTGGTCAGGGGGACAGCCGGGTGGAGTCACCACAGGTTGGGGTACAAGCTCTGCAGGAAATGCACGTGCTGCTCTGATGGACAGGACATTGGAGAGGGCTTTCCAGAACGACCTCTCTGGAGAAGTGACATCTGAGCAGGGACACAAAGGAAGAGCGTCCCGGGCAGAGGGACGGCACCTGCAAAGGCTCTGTGGCAGGAGAGAGGGGAGGAGCCCGGAGGAAGACCCCAGCCCCCCACATGGGTGTCCCACAGGCCCCTCGGACCGGACGCAGCGCCACCAGGCTCCAGGCTCCCCCAACCTGCTGCACCCACCACTTCCCCCATGTCAGGAGCTGGGGGGGTCACCCTGCTCCCCTGTCTTCCCCCAGCACCCCACATCCACCCGCCAGCCGGCCTTTGGTCTCCACCTCCCGGCTCCAGCAGCTGCCAGCCCACCCTGGCCCAGGCCTCCCCGGCTCGCACCTGCATCGTTGCTGGTCTCTTAAGGAGACGCCCCCCTGCCTTTGCCCACCCCCCATCCCAGCCACTCTCACCCTGGAGAGCACGGTTGTCTCACCCCTGTTGGGAGGAGGCCTTTGGTTGTTCCCTCTCTGCCCGTGGCAGCGCAGGGCTGTGGTTCAGAGGAGGGACTCTCAGGGCTGCGCGGGGGCATGGCCAGGCCAACGGAACCGCTCTGAGCCTCCGTTTCCCCAGCCATCACCAGTGGTTGGTAATAAGCAGTACCAACTTCACAGGGTGTGGGATGAAGGCTAAGTGAGTGAGTGCACGTGAAAGCCTTTATCCCAGCACATCACACCTCTGCACTCAGTCACCAGCAGCTTGGACTGGTCCCCACCCAGGGATGAGGCCAGAGATGCTGCTCAGGTGGGTGTCTGGTGCCTCATCCCTCCCTGCCACTCAGAGGGCACTCAGATGTCCTGGACCCCCAGCCACTGAAAGCCCAGTGTCATTGCAGGACCCTGAAGGCCCAGTGTCTCCCCAGGACTGATGGGTCACCGTGTCCAGGAGGGTGAGGCAAGGCTGTGGGCCGCAGCCTGAGGCCAGGCGGCCCACCTTGGACGGCGCTTTCCAGGTGCTGCGCTGAGGCCCCACGAGCTGGGTTTAAAAATACTGTGCTTATTTCATCTCAGTGCAGGAGCAAGAAAGAGAACATACAGTCTGTATGAGCAACTCGTATCAAAAATAAATGAGACAGAAAGAGTAACCAAAAATAGTATGGCGTCAGAGGCGGCAGGCAGCCTGCGACCGTGGCCAGCTGTCCCCAGCGAGCGGCTGGGAGGGCGGCTTTACATGTTTACTAGGAGCAGATTAATCAGGCCTGCGGTCCGATGATAAATCAGAATGACTAGCAGGTGAATGAGGATTCAGGGCACATGGGACCTCTGTGCCTTCTCCCTCCCAGCACCCCCGCTGAGCAACGGGGTCAGGGGCTCAGCCAGCAGGCAGCATGGGAGTCATCTTGGACCTGAGGGGGTCCCCTTCCTGACGGGAGTGTCCCCACAAAAGGACAGAGCAGAGCTGTGAGTGCTGTGGACACTCTGTCTTAATTTCAGTGGATGTCACCTTTTTTTAATGTCAGAGATCAAAGTTCTGCAAACTATGGCCTGAGGGCCACATCCAGCCCACGACCTGTTTTGCTCAACAGAGTTTTACTGGAACACAGCCACACCCTTTCATTCACAAATTGTCTGTGGCTGTTTTCACGTGGCAGAGACTCCCAAAGCCCACACATCCACCCCCGGCCCCTGGCTGCACCCACCAGAGGTTTGCGGTCCCCACCAGAGATACCTTTCGTCAGGTGCTCCAGCATCCTAGGGAGGTACCCTATCCATCAAAAGACATCTACCAGTGATGGGGGGTTTGTCTGGTGGTGGTTTGGTCTGCTGGTGTTGATCGGGGCTTTAGAGATTTTTTAAAATAATAATAAGATTCCACAGTAACTAGCATTCTCTTGTGCAGGCAACATCTTTGGGGCAGGCACGTTTGAGTCACGTGATTAACCTCAGACCCCCCCCGCAGGTTAACAGCCGCGGGAAACCCCCGGGCCCCACCTGCGGGCCACCCTCCCTGCTCTGTTCCCCAGACATCTGAGGGGGAAGAGCAGGTGGGACCCCACTGGGCAGGGTTAGAGAAGCACCTCTTGGGGGTCCCCTTTCCTGCCAGGTCCTCAGGGCCACTCGGCTTCCATGCGTCACTGTGGAGCCCTTTGAAACCTCCACACTGCTGGGAGAGAGAGGGTCCTTGGGACGGACCATGGAGGCACGTTGTGGATTTGATTAGGCTTTTGCACGTGGCCTGTCTGGGACACTTGGAAAATTTGCATAACATGTCACCCGGGAGGTGTCCCCCAGGGAAAAAGAAAAAGGAGCTTTTCAACCATGAAGGTTTGCATTTCTACGAAGGCTCCGGGAGACCCCTCACCCATGACGTGACCAGGGTGGGCACTGCAGGACTCGGAGCTGAGCGCCCACCAATGGTGAATCCCCCCGGAATGTGACGTGTGGCCCGTCCAGGCACCAGCGTTGACAAACACACCTCCTGCGTTTGCCTCCCCCCCTCCCCAAGCGAGGTTTTGAACGGGGCTGCAAAATGTTACAGATCACGCCGCCTTTGAAATGGGTCTGCTTCTGGCTATCAGTTATTAGACTGGATTACTGTCCAGTCCCCGGAGAGGAGGTTGTGATCTCATACGCTGAAAACTCTCAACGGAATCCCAGGGTTGGCTTGAAAGTCACCAAACCACGCAAGCTACACCTGAATGCAGGAGACGGACAGGATGACAGTGACCAAGAGTGCGCATGGGGCCCAGGCAGAGTGCTCCGTGCAGTGCCCTGACTTAACTGAGGCACCACTCGAAGAGAGGCAACGGCCGACACTTGGGCCCAGGAAACAGGTGTGGGCTCTCGGGGGCAGAGGCGGGGTCCAGCAGCAGACGTCTGTTGCTCCAGAGACTGTGTACCTGAAGCCCCTGTTGCTCCAGGACGGGGGTGTAGCCTTCTAGAGGCCGCGGTAACTCCTAGAACCGGGATCCGCAAACCTTTTCTACAGAGGGTCAGAGAATAATTGTTTTAGCCTTTCAGGCAGTGCAGCCTCTATCCCAACTCCTCAGTGCTGCCACGTGGCGTGAAAGCAGTCGTGGCCGATACATGAATGAGTGTTCTGGCCCGAATGTTTGTGTCCCCCAAATTCATATGTTGAAGCCCTAACTCCCAGTGGGATGCCGTTTGCCCTTGGGAGGTGATTGGGTTTAGATGAGGTCCTGAGGGTGGGGTCCCAGGATGGGTTGGTGCCTTCATAAGAAGAGGAAGAGACCAGAGCAAGCGCGTTCTCTGCCTGTGAGGACACGGGGAGAAGGTGGCCGTCCTCAAGCCAGGAAGAAGTGCTCACAGACACTGATCTGCCAGCACCTGGATCTCGGACTTCCACCCTCTAGAACTTTGAGAAAAATGTCTGTTATTGAAGTCCTCCCCCACCCCATCTGTGGCGTTTTGTTATGGAGGCCCAACAGTACATGAGCATGGCTCTGTACCAGTGAAGCAGTATTGATGACACTGAAATTTGAATTTTTTATAATTTTTACGTCCCATGAAATATTCTTCTTTTGTTTTTCTTCCAACCACTTAAAAAATGTGAAAACCATCCTTAGTTCCCAGGCCGGGGAACAGAGGTGGGCCCTGTGGGTAGAAGTTACAAGGATGCTGATTTAAAATCAACATGAAAGGGCTTCCCTGGTGGCGCAGTGGTTGAGAGTCCGCCTGCCGATGCAGTGGACGCGGGTTCGTGCCCCGCTCCAGGAGGATCCCACATGCCCACATGGGATCCCTCATCCCACATGGGCGGCTGGGCCCGTGAGCCATGGCCACTGAGCCTGCGCGTCCGGAGCCTGTGCTCCGCAACGGGAGAGGCCACGACAGTGAGAGGCCCGCGTACCGCAAAAAAAAAAAAAAAAAAAAAAAAAAATCAACATGATAAAGGACATGTTTCATCACTTCGGTCATCCCCAGAGGCCTCACTTGCTTAGAGTTCCCTATGGGGGTTTTGCAGAGGGAGCTGTGTGTCTCTGGAGCCCTGGACCCCGCTCTCTGCTCCGCACACTGGGAGTGTCTAGGATGCACGAACCCAGTCCTCTGCCTACACTCCAGGGACAGGTCCCGGCCCAAAGCAATGTGAGTTACCTTGAGGCAGATCTGTTCAGAACTTCCTCCGTAAGTTGTGGAAACAGCTAGAATCCCTATGAGGTCCGCACTTACCAGGAGGTAACTTTAAGTGGCCTCAAGACCAGCCTGGCACGCGATCGTGTTCTGTGGTCGCGCTGGAGGGACAGTACAAGACTACTTGCTGCGGGTCACCCCACACAGGCCTCTGAGGTACCACCTCCTGCCCCCGATCCAGCCTGAGAGACCTCCACCCGCACCACTCCTTCTGCTGAAAATGGAGACAGACTTCTCCATGAAGAACATTCCAGAAGATTCTGTCCCTTTCCACGAGGAAAGCAAAATTCTCTGGATGCCCCTCCCCCCACCCCAGGACCCTGCTGATAGACCGTGTCCCAGGCCACACTAGCTGGAAGATGATTCAGGAGGTGGGGCATGTGGGCGGCAGTTGGGCCACTCAGCAGCTCTGTCTGTCATGTTTATTGATCCAGCTTAAATCTATGGCTCAGATGCGTCCACGCAGAAGAGAAGCTGCCCCTGGTCCAAATGGAGTATCCCTAACTTCACAGCCCAGCATTTAGTGGTTGCCTGCCCTCCCAGTCCAAAGGAACTTCTTGAAAAAGCGTTGGCAGATACTTGAAGAAATACGATTTACTCTTAGGGGCCAGGAATGAAGTGGCGATTTGAGACCTGACTCACGGTGACCAACAGTGCCAAGCGGCTCGCGAAGTTACAGGCGTTAGTTTGAAATGTCCAACTTCTACCTGCTGCCTGGAGGTGTGTAAGAGCAGTGAGTTAAGTGTGCCTTGTGGACCCACAGGGTCTCCTCCGTGCTGGTGGGCAGCAGAGGGTACCTGTCCAGAGTCAGGCCCAAGGGGGCTCCAGGGCAGGTGGAGGAAAGAGTCCCAATCTGGAGCCAGACGTACCTGGTTCCCGTTCCAGCTCTGCCACTGATGGGCCTGTGGCCTTGGGTAGCATTTAGTATTCACGGGCCTTGATTGCCGTGTATAAAAATGCCCTCGTCTAAGAAGGTTAAAGACAGCAAGGGCTGTGTGCGGGGGGGTCAGCCGTGGGGACTCTCCTCCCGACCCCCCCCCCACAGGGCCTCTCTTTTTCCCGTTGTCCCTTTGCTCTCCGGCCCCCTCCTGCTCACCCCCCGACAGCTGCTGTCTTCAATCACTTATGAGATGCACCAGAGCACCCCAAACTGTTTACTTCTCCCTTCTCTCTCCTCTTTCTTTTCCCCACCGCCCCATCTGTGTCTTAACCCCGCCGGGGGCCCACGGCGGCTACTCCCACTGCAGCCTCAGAGCCCCGTGCCCACCCCACTCCCTGGAACCGTGGGTAAGACCTCCTCCCCAGGGAGGAGGGAGTCCCCCCTCACCCGTCCTCCCAGGCCCCCCCCCCCACCGTGTCGTCTGCTTGCACCTGCTATGTCCTGGCGCGGTGGCGGGACTGGGAATGGGACCTGAGTGAGGGACACAGCCCTGCCCCGGGCTCACCGTCCAGTTGGGGGCATCCTAGCAGTGCCCACCTCAGAGCACAGCTCTGGAATCGGCCCAGCCCTGGGTTCAAATCCTAGCCATAGGCCTGACCTCTGACTCTCAGGGTCATCATCGATGGAGTGGGGGGAGCAGCAGTAACCCCCCCAGGACTGGGGGGACAATCAAATGAGGAGACGTGGGTAAAAGGTGCGTAGCCCAGCCCGGGCACAGAGCCGGCGCCGATAAGCAGGAACTGTAACATCCCCAGAACTAGCTGGTGGCTGTGTGTCTGTCCCCTCCCCCTCCCCCAGAAAGGGCTCCCCCCACCCTGCCTGCCCAGGGCAGCTGCTGCACTGTCAGGAAGGCCGGGGTGTCTGGGGCCCTCCTCGGGGCACGCCTGCGACTAGAGGCCACACCCTGTCTCGCCGGGGCCCTGGCTAGCTGAGCGTCCCCCACGTTGTCGCTCGCTGCCACCGGCTTCCTGGTCGGCCCCGTGGTCCTGCGGTGTTCACCTTCCACCTCGTACACACCAGGATGGTCTTGTCTCTGGCTGTTCTGACCCAGGAGCAGGTACCCAGGGCGTTTCGGGGACCCTGCTTCCCAGGATGGGTTTTGTGCTTGAGGGGATGGGACCCCAGCTCCCTCTGCAGGGATTGGGTTCATCAGGCCAGCAGCCCCCTAGGCCCTGTGCCCCCGCAGGACTGGCTGCAGCCACCCCTGTAGACGCCCTGCTGGACCCAGGCCGAGCCCACGTGGCTGGCTGGCACAGAGGCTGCAGGCGGCCTCCCTGAAGGGGACCGGCAGACCTCCCGTGACTCAGTGACTGCTGGCTGGCGGGCGAGGGGGGCGCAGCGGGTGGCACTCAGAGGAGGCATCTGACACGGCTCTGCCTCCGGGGCTGCTGGCTTCTGCTTTCATCCCTGGGGCAAGGAGCTGCCCGGAGATCAAGAGTGCGGCAGGACCACCTCTGTCCAGCCTGGGGGTGAGGGCACAGCTGTCCAGCCTGGGGGTGAGGGCACAGCTGCCAAGGGGCCCACCAGGCTCTTGTAGAGGTTCCTGCCCATCCGCTGTCTCCCGGGAGCCCCCAGCCTGGGTTCCATCTCTGAGTGCAAAGTGGTTTCACAGGCGGAAGGAGTAAGGGTCCCTGCCTTAAAAACAAAACGAGGACCTCCCTGGCGGTCCAATAGTTAAGTCTCCGCACTTCCAATGGGGCACGAGGGAGAGGTGCATGTCCGATCCTTGGTTGGGGAGATAAGATCCCGCATGCAAAGGGGAGCGTGGCCGAGGACCCCTTGAATCCCTTCCCCACCCTGCAGTTCTGTCCGGGAAGGGCGGCCCATGGTCACCACGTGGGTGGGGGGCGGGGCAGGGGGGGCTCCCTGATGCCTAAGGGGCTCCCTCCCGGCCCGGAAAAGCCCAGCTTCTTGCTGCTTCCCTCCCCAACCTTGTTGTCCTCTCCACTCTGGGCCCCAGCAGGATACTGGTGCAGGCTGTGGTCACCGCGGGAGACCAGGGCGGTGCACGGGGAGGAGGCTGTGAGCTTCCTGGGCTGGGACAGGAGAGTTCTAACGTTTGCTGAATGAATGACCGCAGGGAAGCCTGTGGCCTGGGACCCTGGGGAAGATTACGGAGATTCCGGAGCACCTGCGGGCTTCTGTTTCCTGCGTCTTGCCCTGACCCGCTGCAGCTCACGTGGTCTGTAGAGCACTGAGGCCCCTCTGGCCAGATTTTGGTGACCACACCCTTCCACCTGTGGTCACCGGGTTGCAGATGGAGATGGGGGAGCCGTGGCCAGGGGACGAGGCCCCTCCACCCCGTGAGCCAAGCCTCCATTCCTCTCAGGGATGGGAGGTGGTTGTCCCCACGACTGGGGGCCTTCAGCTGCTGACCCCAGCAGGCCACCCCTCCCCCCCGCCACCATCACCGTGCGCAGCCCTGACGTAACCAGGAGCCACAGCGAGGCTTCCCCTCGATCGGAAGGCGCCCAGCCAGTAGGCGCCTAAGCCATGGTGAGGCTCTTGGTGGACTGTACCAGGGGAAAGGCCTTCCACCGTCGCTTTGGGAGAGCTGGGATTTGATTTTTTTTTTTACTGTGGAATCAATTCAATTTGAGCCGTCCAGCCACGGCTCTGTGTTGGTTGACTCGTTCGTAATCAGGGAACAGGTGCTTGAAGGTTGCTTTGAAAAGATTGAAACTTCCAGTGTGTGATCTTTATAAGGAATTCTTAATGGGGCATCAGTTAGACGTGTGAACCATCGCCCTGTCGGGCAGTCTTGCCGTGGGCTCTGTGGCTGGTCCAGATGTTTCCACCGTGGTCTGACCACGTGAGGTCCGTGCTTTTTAGTGTTGAGTTGGGGAGGGGTCCCCGTGCCGCTCGTCCCGCCGGCTCAGGCCTCACAAGTTTAGAGGAGAGACTGAGGTTCTCACTGGCCAAGAGCAGCAGGGCGGGGCGGTGGGGGGGGGGTCCTGGCCGTGACCCCCAGTCCCCAGTAACGATTGCCCGTTCTCCCCGCCCCCAGCTCCCTCTGAATCTGAGCGAGATCTGGGTGGTACTGTTTGGGAGTGTGAGTGTTGGCCTCCAGCCCCTTCCGGCAATTGGGCCTCTCTGTTTGTCCTCCAAGATGACTCCACAGGGAGAACGGACACCCCAAGTGCACGTAGGTTCAGCAGCTCTCGCTCTTTGCCACCCACCTGGCTCACAGGAGAAGAGTTGGCTCCTGTCTCGGAGCTCCTGGCCTCTGGGAGAGAGCGGAAGGGGGTGTTACACAAGCGCCCTTCCGGATGTGTGTGGTTTTGAGCGGTTACACCTCTTCCTGTCTCTTCTTGAGGCACCCTGTGGCCGCCGTGGCTCCCACAGGCTTTGGGCCCATAAAGGGCAGTGGTTTCATGCCGTGTCACAGTCAGAGCCATGCCTCAGGGCTTTGGTAGAAGGGATTTACGGGGTTCGAGAAGCAACATGCAAAGTAACATCAGTTCGAGAAGCAGCTGCTTAAGTCCTAGCCCTGGTTCCTGACGCTTCCGGGGAGATCACCCAACGCCCTTCACACGCCTGTCACACCCACGTGCTGTAAGCCTCTGGTCCCTCAGTCAGAGCTCACGGAGCACCGGCCATGTGCCTGGCGCTGCTGGGACACGTCAGTGAGCAGAAGAGGCAAAGCCCCTGCCCTGGAGGAGCCGACATCCCTGTGGTCTCAGGGCAAGTGGGGACGGGGTGAAGGTGAGGAACAGTCCATAACTGGTGTCACAGCAGAGTGACCTTCAAGGTGGTCTCCAGCGGCCCCGCCTCTTGGTCCTCACCCACTCCATCGTATTAGGGTTGGTCTTTGTGACCAATAAAGAAAGACACGGCAGCTTCTCTCTCTCCATCCCTTGCTCTGGGGGAAGCAAACTGCCTCGGCCTGAGAGACCCACGGAGAACAGAACTGCGGCCCACTGCGCACAGCCTTGTGCAGGAGACACCTAAGAAGAGGAGCCTTCAGGGGAATTCCCTGGCAGCCCAGTGGCTAGTACTCCACGGTCTCACTGCCCAGGTCCTGGGTTCAATCCCTGGTTGGGGAACTAAGATCCCACAAGACGCACGGTGCAGCAAAAAGCAAAGACAAGGAGCCTTGAGCTGAGATGGTGGCCTCAGCTGACATCCTGCCCACAGCCTCAGGAGAGACCCTGAGCCAGACCACCCAGCCAAGTCAGTCCCGGATTCCTGACTCCAAAACTGTGTGAGTAATATCTGTTGCTGTAAGCCGCCACCCCTTGTCAGGTGGCAGCAGACGACTCATACAGTCTCATTGTTCTTAAGACCTCAGCGATCTAGGGCCAAGCCTTCGGGAAGCTTTGAGCTTCCAGGATGATCCAGAATGAGGATGCAGCCCCAGAGGGCCCCCCGTGACAGCGAGTCATACCTGTGCATGGCTGGCCACCTCCGTAAGTGATGAGCCTTTTTCTGGGGAGCTGGAGAAGATGAGAAGACTTCTGAGAGCAGGGGAGAGAGGCAGCATGGGAAAAGGAGAGGTTGCAGTGAGTCTGAGGACCCTGAAAAGTGATTTTTCTGGAAGGCAGGACCACTGCCTGGGAGCAGGCTGCCTCTGGGACAGATGCCTCTGTGCAAGAGTGACCTCACCTGCCTTTGGCCTGCGGTGCAAACGTTCAGGAAGGAGTTGTGATCTCGGACTTTCTGAGAGGCACTCCCAGGCCTCGGGCAGCACCTTCGCTCCTCCAGCGCCGGGCACGAGCGGATTCCAGCCTCCGTGGTCGTCACCGCACACCCCCACCTGGTAGCACATCAGCTCCTCCGGGACTCCTGTTACCCTCCCATTTTACAGGTGGAGAAACTGACACTTCGGAAGGTTGGGAGATTTGCCCAAGGTCAGACACCAATAAATGGCAGAGCTACGATGCAAACCAAGGGCTAGATCTGAACCCCTCCCCACCACCTGGAGTGGTCTCCTGGGTCACCCAAAGAGGGAGGAATTGTGTCATCCACCAAGACCCAGAAGAAGATGGAAACGGGTGTCGACCCGGCAAGGTTTCGATTTAGAAACAGTTACCCTCTCCCGAGCTCAAAGGGCTAGCTTCACGTGAACTCTCACTACATGAAGGTTCCCATCACCCAAGTTTTGTACTCCAGAACCTACGGTAAAGGGACAGCTGGGGCATCCTTTTCCAGTAACCGGAAGTAGCTCCCGGCCTCCCGCTGGAGTTATAATTTAATGTAACGAGAATGACCCTGAATATTAAAACACAGCGGAACGGCTCCCAGCAGTGCTGAAGTTAAAACTCCATTCACCTTCTGCGTAACAGTCCTGGTGGCAGGCCACAGAGAGGCTCGTTTGTCTGCATTCGTGGGTCTGCTGGCTCCACGTCGCAGGTCGATGGTGATGCCCGGGCCGGGCCGCGTGGCTCTAGCGTGTGAGCTCGGCCTCTTCGGACCAGCGGGGGGTGTGTCTGGAGCAGGTTCATCCGTGATGATGGCAGGGGCTCCAGGGCAAGTCTCCTGTGGCTGGAGCTGGCATATCGTCATTCTGCTCGCACATTGGCCCAAGAGTGTGTTCGTGTGTGTGTGGAGGCGGGGTGGGTGTCGTATGCATGCGTGCACGTTGGGGGGAGGTGGCAGAGTCACTCAGCAAAGGACATGGATACGGAAGGAGCCAGGAATGGGGACCGATGATTCAATCTCCTAGACCCTCATACCCTCCTTCTATGCAAATCAGATGGCAGCTCACCAACCAGCACGTCTGAGGAGCCAGAACAGGTGGTCCCCCAAGCAGGCTCGCTCAGAAAGCATCTCCTATCACTGTGTGTCTCTGGACTCGTGGGCTCGGTCTGACTTTTCTTTGTGGGTTCTTGGCTTAGCTGTGAATTCCTTTTCTTCTCTCGCCTGGATGCACTGAATCCTTCCCATCTCGTGCCAGTAGCTCTCATCAACTCTGAGAGGCTACAGATTCCATCTTTAATGCTGAGGCTGAAGGGATCAGAGAAAGAGGGAGACAGAGGGAGAGGAAGAGAGAGAGAGCGCCACTTGCAGATCCGAACTGGACACCCCCAGGCACGTTAGCTCCCAGAATAATATAATCATTTATTCTTAGCTCCAACAGAGAAATTGAGGCTCATGTAGGCCAGGCCCCCATTTTGCAGATGAGAAGACTGAGGCTTAAAGAGACAGAGAGCGAGCTCGCATGTCCTGGTCAAGGGCGCCTCACCGTGGTCTGCTGTGACCCTGGACATTTTGCACAGTGCATCTGGTTTATTCTGGGACTTTCCCTCTGTGTGTATAAATGTGCTTGTCCATGTTTAAAATCATGTCATGGGTCCACTTTTCCAGAAGACCGCCAGCCCGAGTCTCAGGGCCAATCCCAGGCCCCAGAGTCACATAGAGGCCCCGTGGGGCCTTTGGTCAGTCCCTGAGAGTCTGAGCATCAGGGCCTGGCCGGGGCTGCAGCTCTGATGACAGCCTAAGACTCCAGGAATCCGTTTTTGTGTTTTCTTCCCATTTAAACTCGGCCTCCTGCCCTCTCGTGTCCTCTGCCCTCGGAGCCCTGACAGGCTGCATAGTGACCTTTCTGGGAAAACTAAAGTGGAGAAAACACAGTGAGAGGTTGCAGGGGAACTGCATTCTCACACAGCCTCAAAGAGCCCTCCCTGCGGTTCCTGGTTAATTAGGAAGGAATTAGTACTCTGTGCCATGGCGGAAGCTGCCTTAACCAAGTGGCAGGCCCTGGCTTTGCCCGTCATGGACAAACGTGCGTGTGCATCCTGGTTTGATGCACCAGAAGGACACACCTCGCCAGAAAGGTTTAGCCAGATCTAACCATCAGGCTGCAGTCAGACAGATGCAAAATGTGGGACAGTCAGCAGGACTAATGGCCTGAGCTTTTCAAAAAAAAAAAAAAAACCAATGCCATGAAAAACAAAATGAAAAAACGGTAGGGGGGTGGGGTGCTGGATTAGGAGATTAGTTGAGGGGTGCTGGGTTAGGTGAACCTTGAGTGGATTCTGGTAGGGTTTTTTTTAAGCTATAGCATCTATTTTTGGAATGGATTCTGGATTTTTTTAAACTATAGACTATCTTTTTGGAATCGATGGGAAAATTTTAATCTCTATTTTATTTCTTCTCTGATCTTTATTATTTCCTTCCTTCTGCTGACTTTAGGTTTTGTTTGTTCTTCTTTTCCTTTCTTTCTTTTTAAAATTTATTTATTTATTTATTTGGTTGTGTCGGGTCTTACTTGCGGCAGGCGGGCTCCTTCGTTGCGGCTCATGGGCTCCTTACTTGCGGCATGTGAATTCTTAGTTGCGACCATGCATGTGGGATCTAGTTCCCTGATCAGGGATCGAATCCGGGCCCCCTGCGTTGGGAGTGCAGAGTCTTAACCACAGCACCTCCAGGGAAGTCCCTGTTCTTTTTCTAATTCTTTTAGGTGGTAGCCTGGATTATTTGAGGTTTTTCTTGTTTTTGGAGGAAGGCGGAAATTTTTAATATAGGCTATATATCAGGTGGTATTGAATTAATTGCCTTAGATATGATCACGGTGTTGTAGTTATGTAAGGTAGAGTTCTTACTCTCAGAAAATGCTTGCTGCAGTATTGAGGTGTGAAGTGCATGAGATCGCAACTTGTCAAATGTTTCAGAAAAAAAGTGTGTGCGAGAGGGAGGGGGAAGAGGTGAAGGGGAGAGGGGGAGGGAGGAGAGGCCATGCAAGCAAATGAGGCAAACGCAGATTATCAGTGAGTAGGATGAAGGGTATATAGGGGCTTGTTGCTATTCTGGTGTTTTACAATTTTTCTGATGTTTTAAAGTTTTAAAAATAATAAGTTGGAGAGAAGACAGTGTCCACAGATGGAGCCTTTTAGGTCCCCTGTCATCACTCAGCTCAGCCTGCAAAGGGTGAGAGCTGGTGTTGACTCAACATCTTTCCTCTTGGGCTCAGAGCGTATCTTCTCTTTGCTCCCATGAGAAACTATGAACGGGCCTTTGTGAGCGCTCCATGCTTATGTCTCCAAGTATAAACCGGGGTGGTTTGCTCCGGGTCACACGCAGACCAGCTGGGCGTGCAGGAGACGGGAGGGACCCAGCCTTCGGACTCCCAGCTTGGACCCCGAGCCACACCCTCTCAGCCGCCCCTCCCGTCCCTCGTCCCTCCGAGCCTGTCATGTTGCCAAATGGTTTCTGAACAGTCCAGGGTGGAGGTGGGGTGGGCAGCTGTGCCAGCCTTCCCCCCCTAGGGGTGCAGGAGCCCAGCGCAGCCTGGGAGTCACAGCATCCCCACTGGGACGTCAGCTCCTTGGGGATTGGCTGCCAGGCAGATGCAGTGGCTCCTGATTGGACAGCGGCAGCTACAGGGCAAGGAGGTGGGCTCTGGGCACGTTGGCTGTGGCCCTGGACTGTGTCCTAAATGCTCAGCAGGGGCTTGGGGAGACCTCACCAATCCTCTTCCCCCCCCCCGTGAGGTGGCAAAGGTGCCAACCCCCAGGAGGAATGAGACAGAGAAGCACTGCTCGTGGCCTGCAGTTCTTTTCCGCGTGAAGTGGGCATCAGAGCGTGGCCAGTGCCCGGCTGTGGGCGGAGGAGCTGACTGCTGACCCTGAAGGACCTGAGCTTCCAGAGTCCGGGCTAGGGTGAGGAGTGGGACAGGTGACCTCCCTGGGGATGCCTCCCACAGTGTGGCCAGTGGCACCTATAGCTGCCATGAACACCCCCGCTGGACAGAGCGGACATTGCACCCTCAGGAAGGCTGCCCTGTCCCCACCCCTGCCACCTCGTGCAAGCCGAGTCCCCAGGCCCTCCCCCTACCACAGGCGTGCCAGGCATAGCTGTGAGCACAGCCGACAGAGCTCCCTGCATCCATGGAGCTGGCATCTTGGGGTCACAAATGAGACAGTAGGTGAAATATAAGGTGTGTTAGAAGGTGACCCGTGCCAGGGGAGGGACCAGGGGAGTGTAGGGAAGACAGGTCTGCAATTTAAGATAAAGTGTCCAGAGAAGACTCCCTGAGAATGTGACCTTTGTATTAAGAGGTGAAGGTCAGGGGTCCCTCCGGCGGGTCAGGGATCAGAGAGTTCAGGCAGAAGGAAGGGCAGGTGCAAAAGCCCTGAGGTTGGAGTGTCTGCTTGGTTCACGGGACCCCACAGAGCCCGCGTCTGGGGCGGAGTGAGTGGGGGGGTGGGGGGGTGAGGTCAGAGAGGTCGTGGCTCAGGCGGGGCCGGGCTGAGGCCGCTGTTGAGATTTGGGCTTTCACTCTGGGTAGAATGGGAAACCATTGGAAAGTTTGAGCGAAGTAACAACATGATCTGATTTATGTTCCGGAAGTTTCGCTCTGGCTCTTGGTCAAGGTGGAAGCCAGGAGACCTGTCAGAAAGCTGTCGTGGGGACTAAGAGAGGGAAGGTGGCAGCCGGGCCAGGGAGAAGGAGGCAGAGGTCACCGCAAGAAGCGTGGGACTTGGGCTTCCCCGGTGGCGCAGTGGTTGGGAATCCGCCTGCCGATGCAGGGCACACGGGTTCGTGCCCCGGTCCGGGAAGATCCCACATGCCGCGGAGCAGCTGGGTCCGTGAGCCATGGCCGCTGAGCCTGCGCGTCCGGAGCCTGTGCTCCGCAGCGGGAGAGGCCACAACAGTGAGAGGCCCGCGTACCGCAAAAATAAAAAAAAAAAAAGAAGCGTGGGACTCTGGTGGCTTCTGAAGATGGCCTCATGACGGGGTGGCCATGGAAGAACAGGGCTGCAGTGGGAGTTGTCGACTTAAAAAAATGCACAACGTGAGAGTGAGAGTGAGAGTTAAGTTTTATTTGGGGCAACAGGAGGACTGTGGCCCGGGGGGACGGCGTTTCAGATAGCTCTGAGAAACTGCACCGAAGAGGTCAGGGGAAGGTCAGTATGTACGTGATTTTGGCAAAGAGGGAGTCCATGCAATCAAGCACATATTTTTTTCCAGAAGGTTTCTGTTAGTCACGAGGAACAATCGTCACCATGAAGGACTTCAGTGTTTTTCTAGATATGAGGAAATACAAAAATTAGGCTCACTAAATCTTCTCCTGAAAATATTTAACTATCTGAAGCCCTGTTCTGCCAGTTTTTCTCAGAGCACCGAGCGCCTCATTTCTGCTCTCCACCCTGAACTCCTTTCAGGGGATGTTGAAAGTCAGCAGCTGCAGCAGCACATGATCTAATCCTTGTAGAGGGAGATGGCAAGTGCCCCTGGCAAGTACCAATTTGTAGTTGACAGGGTGGTCAGGAGCTTCGTGTTACACGTATGGCCCCAAGGCGCTTGTTTCACATCCTTGTAGAGATGCCTAGTGGACAGTTGGATACACGCATCTGCGGTCCAGGGGAGAGATGGGGGCTGGAGATACAATCATGGGGTCTGCAGCATAGCAATGGAGGTCAGAGCCAGAAGACCGGTGGAAACCTGAGGAACCTCGTGTAGCAGCAGGAAGGTCACGGCGACCTTGGCAATGGTAGCTTCCTCAGAGGCATGAGGGCAGAAGGGAGGGGAATTACAGACAAGAGGACATTTCCTGTGATGGAAGGAGAGAAATAGGACAAGAGTGGGGAAGGAAGTGGGTCCAAGAAATTATGCTTGTTGTTTTTGAAAACTGCAGAAGTAGTTTGGGGTTTTTTTTTTTTGGTTATCTTTTTTTTTTTTTTTTTTTTTGGTATATGGGCCTTTCACTGTTGTGGCCTCTCCCGTCGTGGAGCACAGGCTCCGGATGCGCAGGCTCAGCGGCCACGGCTCACGGGCCCAGCCGCTCTGCGGCATGTGGGATCTTCCCGGACTGGGGCACGAACCCGCGTCCCCTGCCTCGGCAGGCGGACTCTCAACCACTGCGCCACCAGGGAAGCCCTTTAGTTATCTATTTTATGCATATTAGTGTACATATGTCAATCCCAATCTCCCAATTCATCCCCCCCCCGACTTCCCCCCTTGGTGTCCATACGTTTGTCCTCTACATCTGTGTCTCTATTTCTGCCCTGCAAACCAGTTCATCTGTACCATTTTTCTAGATTCCACATATATGCATTAATATGCGATATTTGTCTTTCTCTTTCTGACTTACTTCACTCTGTATGACAGTCTCTAGGTCCATCCACATCTCTACAAGTGACCCAATTTCGTTCCTTTTTATGGCTGAGTAATATTCCGTTGTATATATGTACCACATCTTCTTTACCCATTCATCTGTCGATGGGCATTTAGGTTTCTTCCGTGACCTGGCTACTGTAAATAGTGCTGCAATGAACATTAGGGTGCATGTGTCTTTTTGAATCATGGTTTTTGCTGGGTATATGTCCAGTAGTGGGATTGCTGGGTCATATGGTAATTTTATTTTTATTTTTTTAAGGAACCTCCATACTGTTCTCCTTAATGGCTCTATCAATTTACATTCCCACCAATGGTGCAAGAGGGTTCTCTTTTCTCCACACCCTCTCCAGCATTTATTGTTTGTAATTTTATGATGATGCCCAGCTAACCAGTGTGAGGTGATGATACCTCATTGTAATTTTGATTTGCATTTCTCTAGTAATTAGTGATGTTGAGCAGCTTTTCATGTGCCTCTTGGCCATCTGTCTATTTAGATCTTCTGCCCATTTTCTGATTGGGTTGTTTGTTTTTTTGATATTGAGCTGCATGAGCTATCCATATATTTTGGAGATAAATCATTTGTCTGTTGATTCGCTTGCAAATATTTTCTCCCATTCTGAGGGTTGTCTTTTTGTCTTGTTTATGGTTTCCTTGGCTGTGCAAAAGCTTTTAAGTTTCATTAGGTCCCATTTGTTTATTTTTGTTTTTATTTCTGTTACTCTAGGAGGTGGGTCAAAAAAGATCTTGCTGCAATTTGTGTCAAAGAGTGTTCTTCCTTCCTATGTTTTCCTCTAAGAGTTTTATAGTGCCTGGTCTCACATTTAGGTCTGTAATCGATTTTGGGTTTATCTTTGTGTATGGTGTTACGGAGTGTTCTAATTTCATTCTTTTACATGCAGCTGTCCCTTTTTCCCAGCATCACTCATTGAAGAGACTGTCTTTTCTCCATTGTATATCCTTTCCTCCATTGTCATAGATGAGTTGACCATAGGTGCATGTGTTTATCTCTGGGTTTTCTATCCTGTTCCATTGATCTATATTTCTGTTTTTGTGCCAGTACCATACTGTCTTGATTACTGTAGCTTTGTAGTATAGTCTGAAGTCAGGGACCCTGATTCCTCCAGCTCCATTTTTTTTTCTTCAAGATTGCTTTGGCTAATTGGTGCCTTTTGTGTCTCCATACAAATTATAAGATTTTTTTTGTTCTAGTTCTGTAAAAAATGCCATTGATAATTTAATAGGGATTGCATTGAACCTGTAGACTGCTTTGGGTAGTATAGTCATTTTCACAATATTGATTCTTCCAATCCAAGAACATGGTATCTCTCTCCATCTGTTTGTGTCACCTTTGATTTCTTTCATCAGTGTCTTATAGTTTTCTGAGTACAGGTCTTTTACCTCCTTAGGTAGGGTTATTCCTAGGTATTTTATTCTTTTTGTTGCAATGGTGAATAGGATTGTTTCCTTAATTTACATTCTGATCTTTCATTGTTAGTGTATAGGAATGCAAGAGATTTCTGTGCATTATTTTGTATCCTGCTACTCTACCAAATTCATTGATTAGCTCTAGTAGTTTTCTGGTGGCACCTTTAGGATTTTCTATGTATAGTATCATGTCATCTGCAAACAGTGACAGTTTTACTTCCTCTTTTCCAATTTGGATTCCTTTTATTTCTTTTTCTTCTCTGACTGCTATGGCTAAAACTTCCAAAACTATGTTGAATAATAGTGGTGAGGGTGGCCAACGTTGTCTTGTTCCTGATCTTAGAAGAAATGGTTTCAGTTTTTCACCATTGAGAATGACGTTGGCTGTGGGTTTGTCATATATGGGCTTTATTATGTTGAGGTAGGTTCCCTCTATGCCTACTTTCTGGAGAGTTTTTAATCATAAATGGGTGTTGAAGTTTGTGAAAAGCTTTTTCTGCATCTATTGAGATTATCATATGGTTTTTAATCCTTCAGTTTGTTAATATGGTGTATCACATTCATTGATTTGCATATATTGAACAATCCTTGCATCCCTGGGGTAAACCCCACTTGACCATGGTGTATGATCCTTTTAATGTGCTGTTGTATTCTGTTTCCTAGTATTTTGTTGAGGATTTTTGCATCTCTGTTCATCAGAGATATTGACCTGTAGTTTTCTTTTTTTGTGACATCTTTGTCTGGTTTTGGTATCAGGGTGATGGTGGCCTCATAGAATGAGTTTAGGAGTGTTCCTACCTCTGCTATATTTTGGAAGAGTTTGAGAAGGATGGGTGTTAGCTCTTCTCTAAATGTTTGATAGAATTTGCCTGTGAAGCCATCTGGTCCTGGGCTTTTGTTTGTTGGAAGATTCTTAATCACAGTTTCAATTTCATTACTAGTGATTGGTCTGTTTATATTTTCTATTTTTTCAAGGTTCAGTCTTGGAAGGTTGTGTTTTTCTAAGTATTTGTCCATTTCTTCCAGGTTGTCCATTTTATTGGCATATAGTTGCTGGTAGTAATCTCTCATGATCCTTTCTATTTCTGCAGTGTCAGTTGTTACTTCTCCTTTTTCATTTCTAATTCTGTTGATTTGAGTCTTCTCCCTTTTTTTCTTGATGAGTCTGGCTAATGGTTTATCAATTTTGTTTTTCTTCTCAAAGAACCAGCTTTTACTTTTATTGATCTTTGCTATTGTTTCCTTCATTTCTTTTTCATTTATTTCTGATCTGATCTTTATGATTTCTTTCCTTCTGCTAACTTCGGGGTTTTTTTGTTCTTCTTTCCCTAATTGCTTTAGGTGTAAGGTTAGGTTGTTTATTTGAGATTTTTCTTGTTTCCTGAGGTAGGATTGTATTGCTATAAACTTCCCTCTTGAACTGCTTTTGCTGCATCCCACAGGTTTTGGGTCGTCATGTTTTCATTGTCATTTGTTTCTAGGTATTTTTTGATTTTCTCTTTGATTTCTTCAGTGATCTCTTGGTTATTTAGTAGCGTATTGTTTAGCCTCCATGTGTTTGTATTTTTTATATTTTTTCCCCTGTGATTGATATCTAGTCTCATAGCGTTGTCGTCAGAAAAGATACTGGATTCAATTTCAATTTTCTTAAATTTACCAAGGCTTGATTTGTGACCCAAGATATGGTCTATCCTGGAGAATGTTCCATGAATACTTGAGAAGAAAGTATATTCTGTTGTTTTTAGATGGAATGTCCTATAAATATCAATTAAGTCCATCTTGTTTAATGTGTCATTTAAAGCTTGTGTTTTCTTATTAATTTCATTTTGGATGATCTGTCCATGGGTGAAAGTGAGGTGTTAAAGTCCCCTACTATGATTGTGTTACTGTTGATTTCCCCTTTTATGGCTGTTAGCATTTGCCTTAAGTATTGAGGTGCTCCTATATTGGGTGCATAAATATTTACAATTGTTATATCTTCTTCTTGGATTGATCCCTTGATCATTATGTAGTGTCCTTCTTGGGTTTTTGTAATAGTCTTTATTTTAAAGTCTATTTTGTCTGATATGAGAATTGCTACTCCAGCTTTCTTTTTTTTTTAATAAAGTTATTTATTTATTTTTGGCTGCATTGGGTCTTTGTTGCTGCGTGCAGACTTTCTCTAGTTGCGGCGAGTAGGGGCTACTCTTCATTGTGGTGCGTGGGCTTCTCGTTGCAGTGGCTTCTCTTGTGCAGCGCAGGCTCATGTGTGCGGGCTTCAGTAGTTATGGCACGTGGGCTCAGTAGTTGTGGCTTGCAGGCTCAGTAGTTGTGGCTCGTGGGCTCAGTAGTTGTGGCACACAGGCTTAGCTGCTCCACGGCATGTGGGATCTTCCCGGACCAGGGTTTGAACCCCTGTCCCCTGTATTGGCAGGCGAATTCTTAACCATTACACCACCAGGGAAGCCCTTCCAGCTTTCTTTTGATTTCCATTTGCATGGAATATCTTTTTCCATCCCCTCACTTTCAGTCTGTATGTGTCCCTAGGTCTGAAGTGGGACTCTTGTAGACAGCATATGTATGGGTCTTGTTTTTGTATCCATTCAGCCAGTCTGTGTCTTTCGCTTGGAGCATTTAATCCATTTACATTTAAGGTAATTATCAATACGTATGTTCCTATTACCATTACCTTAATTGTTTTGGGTTTGTTTTTGTAGGTCCTTTTGTTCTCTTGTGTTTCCCACTTAGAGAAGTTCCTTAAGCATTTGTTGTAAAGCTGGTTTGGTGGTGCTGAATTCTCTTAACTTTTGCTTGTCTGTAAAACTTTTGATTTCTCTGTCGAATATGAAAGCGATCCTTGCTGGGTAGAGTATTCTTGGTTGTAGGTTCTTCCCTTTCATCACTTTACATATATCGTGCCACTCCCTTCTGGCCTGTAGAGTTTCTGCTGAGAAGTCAGCTGTTAACCTTATGGGAGTTCCCTTGTATGCTTTTGTTGTTTTTCCCTTGTTGCTTTTAATAATTTTTCTTTGTCTTTAATTTTCGTCAGTTTGGTTACTATGTGTCTCGGCGTGTTTCTCCTTGGCTTTATCCTGCCTGGGGCTCTCTGTGCTTCCTGGACTTGGGCGGCTATTTCCTTTCCCATGTTAGGGAAGTTTTCGACTATAATCTCTTCACATATTTTCTCAGTTCCTTTCTCTCTCTCTTCTCCTTCTGGGACCCCTATAATGTGAATGTTCATGCATTTAATGTTGTCCCAGAGGTCTCTTAGGCTGTCTTCATTTATTTTCATTCTTTTTTCTTTATCCTTTTCTGTGGCAGTGATTTCCACCATTCTGTCTTCCAGGTCACTTATCCGTTCTTCTGCCTCGGTTATTCTACTATTGATTCCTTCTGGTGTAGTTTTCATTTCCGTTACTGTGTTGTTCATTCCTGTTTGTTTGTTCTTTAATTTTTCTAGGTGTTTGTTGTTCTTTAATTCTTCTAGGTCTTTGTTAAACATTTCTTGCATCTTCTAGATCTTTGCGTCCATTCTTTTTCCAAGGTCCTGGATCATCTTTACTATCATTATTGTGAATTCTTTTCTGGAAGGCTGCCTATCTCCACTTCATTTAGTTGTTTTTCTGGGGCTTTATCTTGTTCCTTCATCTGTACATAGCCCTCTGCCTTTTCATCTTGTGTATCTTTCTGTGAACGTGTTTTTTGTTCCACAGGCTCCAGGATTGTAGTTCTTCTTGCTTCTGCTGTCTGCCCTCTGGTGGATGAGGCTACCTAAGAGGCTTGTGCAAGCTTCCTGATGGGAGGGACTGGTGGTGGCTAGAGCTGGCTGTTGCTCTGGTGGGCAGAGCTCAGTAAAACTTTAATCTGCTTGTGTGCTAATGGGTGGGGCTGAGTTCCCTCCCTGTTGGTTGTTTGGCCTGAGGCAACCCAGCCCTGGTGTCTGCAGTCTCTTTGTTGGGGCTAATGGCAGACTCTGGGAGGGCTCACACCAAGGAGTACTTCCCAGAACTTCTGCTGCCAGTGTCCTTGTACCCGCGGTGAGCCACAGCCAACACCCCCACCTCTGCAGGAGACCCTCCAACACTAGCTGGTAGGTCTGCTTCAGCCTTCTATGGGGTCACTGCTCCTTCCCCTGGGTCCCGATACACACACTACTTTGTCTGTGTGTCCTCCAAGAGTGGAGTCTCTGTTTCCCCCAGTCGTTTTGAAGTCCTGCAATCACATCCCGCTAGCCTTCAAAGTCTGATTCTCTAGGAGTTCCTCCTCCGTCGCCGGACCCCCAGGTCGGGAAGCCTGACATGGGGCTCAGAACCTTCACTCCAGTGGGTGGACTTCTGTGGTATAAGTGTTCTCCAGTTTGTGAGTCACCCACCCAGCGGTTATGGGATTTGACTTTATCGTGATTGCACCCCTCCTACCGTCTCATTGTGGTTTCTCCTTTGTCTTTGGATGTGGGGCATCTTTTGGTGAGTTCCAGTGTCTTCCTGTTGATGATTGTTCAGCAGTTAGTTGTGATTCGGTGCTCTTGCAAGAGGGAGTGAGCACACGTCCTTCTCCTCCACCATCTTTCCTTCCATCTGGAGAAGTCGTTTTGGTGGGGGGGGGGGGTTGGCCGCACCACGTGGCATGCAGGATCTTAGTTCTCTGACCAGGGATCGAACCTGTGCCCCTGCAGTGGAAGTGCGGAGTCTTAACCACTGGACTGCCAGGGAAGTCCCAAGATAGAGGAAGTAGTAATTGATTGTGTGCAGACGGTTCTGCCGCATAAAGAAGGAAGGACTGGTGGGCGAGAGTCCTGTTGCAGGATGCCCTTGAATGGGGGCGAGGCAGAGGGTGTGGGTGCCGTGGGCGTGGCCAGGAGGGAAGCAGAATGTTCCTTGTGCTGATGCTGGGGGATGGGTCTGATGCTAGTGAAATAGGAAGCATCAGGTCGAGAGCTATGGGTAACACGGGAAAGGAAGTGTTCATGATTTCAGGAGAGAGGTGCTGGGTCGTGTCATCTTGGAGAGTGGGGGAGAGAATGGCCTAGAACAGGGGTTGGCCGACTTTTCCTTTAAAGGACAGGTAGTAAATATTTTAGGCTTTGCAGGCCAGATGGTCTCCATTGCAATGACCCACCCCATCATGGTAGCACAAGTGGGCAATTCATAAACAAATGGGCGTGGAGGTAAAACCTCCAATAAAACTTTATTTACAGAAAATTCTGGCCGCTGGCAGTAGTTTGCCGACTTCTAGTCCCGGAGCTCGGCTTTAGGCCAAGGGTCCTCAAAGTGTGTCCCCTGGACAAGCAACACGGGCGTCACCTGGGGACTCAGGCAGATTAAGTCTGTGATTCGGAATTCTGGACATTAAGCATCCCTAAGTGCCCGAGCTGGGGGTTGAGGTGTCACCACACAGCAGCTGGGCCCAGGGAAAGCCAGAGACGAGGGCGAGGGGTGGGGGTGGGCCGCACCCCCAGGAAAGGGCACGTGCATCCCGGCCTGCCCTTGGCTGCCTGTTGCCCATCCCATTAGCCTGTGTGAGGACATCATGCACCCTGCCTTCCCCGGGGCCTCTGGACCAGCATCTGGACTGGCCTTGGGGACAGCTCTGCTCCTAGCGCACAAGGCCTGGCACTCCGCGCACCCTCCCCTCTGTGGTCCTGGTTTCCCGTCCGTGTCCCTCACTCGCCTGGGGGGTGCTTCAGGGCAGGAGTCAGGGATCAGGGAGGTGAGGCATCCAGGATGACCCTGGGTGACCATGGTACCACTTCCTGGCCTGGGGAAGACAGCCCAGATTCCCAAGTCCACAGACTCCCTCTGCAACCACGATTTCTGCATAGTTTGGGCAACGAGAAAGTGCTCCCAGAACCTCAGAAAAGCAGTCAGGGAGGGGCGGAGTGGGGGCTTGGAAAGAAGGGGAGCACTTCACAGTCACGGACTCGACCCTCAGCCTCACCCGAACGCCCGTGGGCCTGTCTGTCTGTCTGATGAGGGACGTGCAGATGCTCAAGGAACCAGGCCTTCGGGATCACAGAGCATCCTGGCCACACTCACTGGTCTTTTTTTAACCGCCTCCCCTCCTTCTTTGCTCTCCCTCCAGGATCTTCCCTCCTTGAAGAAGGGAGTGGGTCGGGACAAGTGAGGCCAGCTCCATGTATCCGGAATCGACCACGGGGTCCCCAGCTCGGCTTTCCCTGCGACAGACCGGCTCCCCGGGCATGATCTACAGGTGACGCCCCCGTGCCACCCCACCAGGCCCTCCCAGGGTCAGTGCTGCCTCTGAGGAGGTCCGCAGGCCAGTCTCCTCCCCTCGGCCCCGAGGAAGGGGCCGAGTGAGCCCACAGGGCTGTCAGGTGCACGCAGCCAGCATTTTCTCCAAGGATAGGAGGCTTTTAAGACCAAAATGGGAAAGAAAAAGACCAAGGTTTTCCAGGTGGGATGGAGCCAGGATTAGACCCCTGCCTTGTCCCTGACTCTTCTGAAATAGTCCGTGGGAGGTAACAGAGGCCCTTCCCGGTTTCCATCTCTCTCATCTCACACACTGCAGGTCCTGGGGCCCCTGTGGTCCCACCAGCTCCCCTGACACCCTGAGCAAGGCTCCAAGCCTTACAGCCCTGAGTGGAGCCCGTGGAGGGTGGGGGCAGCCGGGTGCTTGCCGGGCCCCCTTGACCTATTTGTGGAGCCCGCTTCCAGATCCAGCCCTGGGTCTTTCTGTTTGGAAAATAGCCCAGGTTGAACCACAGGGAGGGCATGGGGAAGGCGCGGGGTGGGAGCCGCTGACATCATTGTCACAGAGGACTGGGCGCAAGTGGAACCCTGGGGCCCGCCAGTCCTTGAGCCACTGGACCTTCAGATAACTGTGAGGGCCTGAGCCGCAGCGCGCGTCCATGGAAACCACAGGGAATGGGGGCGTCCCTCCTGCATCCAGGTCCTACAAAGAACCCCATGGTCACGTGCAGACTTCCCAGCGTGTTGGGTGATGGGCATTCCTGGGTTTGAAGGTTTTCAACCGTTGGTCTGAAAAAGCATGTTTCATGAAAACCCAAACAGAGGGACTTCCCTGGCGGTCCAGTGGTTAAGACTCTGCCCTTCCACTGTAGGGGGTGCGGGTTCAATCCCTGGCGGGGGAGCTAAGATGCCACATGCCTGCGGGCGCGCGTGCCACGTGGCCAGAAAAAAAAGAAACCCAAACCGAGGCCAGGCACAGAGGAGCCCGGCACCCAAACAAACGGGCCTCCACCTCCCTGTGCCACTGGGTGGCGCTGTCACCGAGACTTGGTACCCAGGCACATCCTCCGACAGCCCCGCGAGGGCGGGGTGGGGCTGGGGCTGCCGGGCGTCAGAGATGCTTCCCGGGCTGGCACCTCCTTGTGCGTGGTTGATGCCAACTGTGGCTTCTCTCTCTTCTCTCCCTGTTTCCTTCTCTCTCCTCCATTGCTGTCCGCAGTACTCGGTATGGGAGCCCCAAAAGACAGCTCCAGTTTTACAGGTAACGAGCCCTCCGTTTTCCCTACAACCGGCAAGCAGGGCAGCGGGTGGGAGAGCCGTGCCGTCCAGGCCGGGTGTGCTGGTGATTTCTGGGGCATGAAAACTCCCCCGTAAGATCCAGGCTCTGGTCCTCTTCTCGGTGCCACGACACGGCATAGTGATGAAAGACGTGAAGTCAGGCTCGTTGTGTGGGCTCGTCGTCTAGAATTTGCTTTGATTTGAGCTGAGCTCTCGCCAGATCGCCTTTCAAAGCTCACCCCTCAGACAGCAGGTCGAGTGCTTTCCTGTCATCCCAACTTTGTGCTTCTTAGGTGATCAGAGTGAGAAACGATGCTCCAGGCCCAGTGTTCTCCTCTTTTCCCTGAACTTGAGCTGATCTGTAGCCTACGGAGCCCTCTGGGGTGTGCGGCTGCGATAGGACCCAGGCCAGGGTCGGGACGGATGCACTGGCGTCTTTCTGATGCATTTCCTGTTGGAAATCAACACAGTGTGTCCACTGGGGGAGAGTCTGTCACCAGAGGGACACGGCGCCCAGAGGTCCAGCCCGAGGCACGTCCGTCAGCAAAAGCCCCCCAGGCGGGTCCCTTCCTCCCTCTGTGCAGCCTCTTCCTAACCTGTAGGGGTAGGGCGTGCACCACAGACACGCATGCTCTTGAAAATCTCTAACTCTGGGAATTTACGTTGACGTTTTCCTCCATCGAGAACACGCCAGGCTTACGGAACCCTCAGGGCAGCTCGGCCAGCTTTGGGGCTGGACACTCGGAATGGCTCATGGGGGCAGGGCCCTGGTGTCTGTTGTGCGTCTCGGCCTCCAGGCCTGGGAGGTCTCTCCGTCCAGAACTGGGTCCCCGGCATGTGCACCCGCAGCGGTGACAGAGCTGTGGGGCCGTTATCGCCGATGCACCGGGGACCTCGCTCGGGCGGTGGGTGCTGGGGTCGGCGCGGGATTTCCATGTGGCTTTTTCCTTCCCACAGCCTTGGCACCTCCGAACATGACCGTGGGCCTGGGTCCTCAGGCTAATTTTGCCACTGCTTCAGTGCCTCCCATGAGGTCTCACCCCTTACCAAGATCTCTAAAGGGGCGAGCGAATCTTTGATTCTACTGGAATTTTTGCTAGATAAGGTCTTGCTTGAAATAGTTAGGTCTGAGCTTGCAGATGCTTACTGAATGAAGTGTTTATCATCATATACGTATGTATGTGTGTGTATGTGTGTATGTATGTATATGTGTGTGTATGTATGTATGACACGATATGCCGAATGAATGCATGCCATCCGTCCACAAGGATTCACACTGAATCCTTGAAACCAAACGTG
Source organism: Lagenorhynchus albirostris (assembly GCF_949774975.1). Taxonomy (NCBI): domain Eukaryota; kingdom Metazoa; phylum Chordata; class Mammalia; order Artiodactyla; family Delphinidae; genus Lagenorhynchus; species Lagenorhynchus albirostris. Next base: position 182,076,741 of record NC_083096.1, on the reverse strand, counting down.
CACTTGAGCCGCATCCTCAGAGGTCCTGGGCCTGCCTCACTCCTGGAAGGAAAGGAGTGAGCTGAGACATGCAGGCAGAAGAATCCCCGGAACAGGCCAGCCGGCTGAAAGCGCTGGTCCCGTAAGAGGTGCCAAGTAAGTCGCGTCGAAGTGAACGTGTGCTCCATGCCCCTTGCTGCCCCCTGGACCCCGTGGATCCACCCTGTGGTCTACGCTCTGCGACCCCTCTGGCTGCGCGTCCGGTCCCCGTGAGGTCTTCTTGCCCCGTGGACAGGCCCTGCTGGAGAACTGAATCTCCAGGTCTGAAGGCCACCCACCCCCAGCCTCTCAGCTCCACGTTCAATGCCACAGGCTCTGGCTGTCCTGCCTTTTGGGGCTGCAGCGTGGTTACTTCCCACAGACACTCGGCATCTTTTGTGGGGCCTCTGGTGATGACCTCTAAGGGGGTGGGGTCTGTGTTCAGCAAACTGGGTGCCACTCCCAGTGGGGGGTCCTCGTCACCCAGGTACTGGCATGGCTGTTGGATGGTTATTTAAGTCAGCCAGCAGGGTGGCACCCCCTCCTCCAACAGGGCAAAGGCGTCCAGGGCCCTGCCCTCGAGCAGCTCACAGACGGATAAGGGAGGGAAGACCCTGTACCTGTCAGCTTTTACACAGGAGGCCGCATAACAAACTACCCAAGTCTCAGGGGCAGCAACAATAAGCATTGCTTCCTTGCTCATATGCCTGTGGGTTGACTGGAGTCAGTTCGTCTAGGCTGGGCTTAGCTGAGTTGGTGTCTGAGCTGCAGGCTGGACACCGGTGTTCACCATCTCTCCGTCCTTCCTAACCAGGGGCCATCCCAGGCCTCTTCTCACGGCACAAGTGCCAGAGAAAACAGCAGAAACACAACTGTCTCTGAAGGCCGACGGTTAGAATTGGTACAGTCACTTCTGCTCATTCTTTTGGCCAAAGCATTCTCATGACCAAGCCCAATGTCAAGGGGAAAATATACTCCCCCCCGACCCATGGGAGGATTCATGGTCACGTGATGCAGAGGCCGGGGGAAGGATCGGCCACGGTAGTGCCATCTACTCCGAACCCAAATCATTCTAACAGTATCTAGGAGGCAAAGTGGGTCATGGGGGGCTTCCCTGGTGACACAGTGGTTAAAAATCCGCCTGCCAATGCAGGGGACACGGGTTCAAGCCCTGGTCCAGGAAGATACCACATGCCGCGGAGCGATGAAGCCTGTGCGCCATAACTACTGAACCTGTGCTCTAGAGCCCACGAGCCACAACTACTGAGCCCACGTGCCACAACTACTGAAGCCCGCACACCTAGAGCCCATGCTGTGCGACAAGAGAAGCCACGACAATGAGAAGCCCGCACACCGCAACGAAGAGTAGCCCCCGCTCTCCAAAACTAGAGAAAGCCTGCGCGCAACAACGGAGACCCAATACAGCCAAAAATAAAATAAATTAAAAAAAAAATAGTGGGTCATGGGAGAGTCCAGAGAGTTGGTGGCATTCCGAGGAGGGAGGGGTCACAGCCAGCTGAGAGTCAGGGAAGGCTTCATAGAGCCTTTGGGCTGGACCTTGAAGACTGGACAGAATTCAACAGAACCAGGAAGAACATTCCAGTAGATGCGACAGCCTGAGCACAGCTCGGAGAGGCGCCCTGAGGACAGGAAGTAGCGGTCACACCATCTGGGCCATCAGGGACAGGACAGGATGGAGAGTAAACAGAGGCCAGACTGTAGAGGCAGCTGGGAGTCTGAGGAGAGAGGGCCAGGAATGCCAAGCAGAGGAGCCTGTACTGCATTCAGTGGGCACTGGGGAGCCATGGAAGGTGTTAGAGCAGGGCAGGGGGCAGGGCTCTGCTGCAGGAAGGAAGCCGGGTAGCAGGAAGTGAGACGGGGGATGGAGAGGCTGGACGAGGAGGCAGGAGAGATGGAGAAGGGCTGAACCACAGGAGCCACAGGAAGAGAGTGAAGGGTACCAGGAGCCACGTCCACGGGGCTTGGTGTCTGAGGTGCAGGCGCTGAGAGGGACAACGTGATGAGAGGAGAACGGTGCCCCGGGGGAAGGAGATGAGCCTCCTTCCAAGCACGTCAGGCTGATGACCGCCACCCAGCAATGAGGCACTACGGCCACTTCCAGCCAGTGGGTGACACGTGACATGGAACCTGACAGTGGGCTTCAGGCTTTAAGAAAAACCATCCCAGGGAATTCCCTGGTGGTCCCGTGGGTAGGACTCTGTGCTTCCACTTCAGGAGGCATAGGTTCGATCCCTGGTCGGGGAACTAAGACCCTGCAAGGTGTGTGGTGCAGCCAAAATAAATAATTTTTTAAAAAAAGAAAAGAAAAACCATCCCAAGTCCATCACGAAGGCCTTTCCAGATCATCACCCACTGCCAGTTACCTCCGGTTCCATGCCCTCCCCCGGCCTCCCATTTCTTTCTACTCCGGATCTGGTGAAGTGATCCCCCCACCCCTTGTAGCCATCCCCGTTAGCAGGTTTGTCATGGGCTAATCAGCTTAGAATCCCACAGGCACCGGCACGATGTCTCAGCTAGAGGATAGCGTCGTGCGGAGACTTTGGGGGGATCCTAGTATGACACGAAGGGCCCCTGAGGTCATGAACCCGGAACAGGGGCTCAGCATAACATCACCCCAGGGCTCAGCCTCAAAGCATTTTCCAAACCTCAGGTCAGGGCTGTGAGGAAGGGTCTCCACGCCCCCGCCTGGAGAGAGAAGCAGTGTGGTGTCCAAATAGCAAACTGCAGGAACCTTCCAGCCATTTATAGGTCCTGGCAGTGTAGGACGTACAATCTGGGGCACGTCCCGGTGGAAGGGAGGTGGGGCGTCCGTCTGCGTGTGCTGAGGGTGCGTCTTGCCAGACCTCAACCCCTTCACTGTGGGCGGTGGTCACGTGCCGTGGGGCCCCGGGCTCCCCTGCTTGCAGTCAGTTAAGAACAAGGTGGGACGGCAGCCGCAAGCCTGGGTCCCGCGTCCTCAAATACCGGAAAGCACAGCTTGCGCCTCTCCACCTGCGGTTCCCAGGGTCAGGTCTCGAGGCAGGGGGTGTGCGCCCGAGGGGATGGCAGGACCCCAGCCGGCGCCCCCTCCCAGCCAGCACGCAGGAGGCTGCCTTGCCCGGCTGCACCGCGGAACCGCACTTCCCAGGCTTTTAGGGGAAGAGGCACGCTCGTGAATAATTCAGCCTCTTTCACTGAGATGCAGACGCCCTAATAGGACTAATGGACTCGCTGCCTCCAAACCCGACCCTTGTGGGACTTATTCACCAATTGCTTCTGACGTTCTGCAGTGACACTCCCTAATGAAAGAGCTGCTGCACCAGCTCCTTAAACGTCTTGTGAACCCTAATAAACTAGACTGTGTCCCTTTTAACCAGCAGACGCCAGCGAGGCAGGTGAGTGGTCCCTTCACCCCTTCAGCCCCAGGAGGCAAGTGGCAGCTACCTTCTTTGGGGGGGATGCTGCTGGGGAACAAGCATCCTGGGAACAGAAATGACAGGGACGGCTTTTGGGGATGCATTTAGCTGATCAGAAATTAGACCCTCTATGTGTTTTCAAAGCGGAAAACCTCAAAAAAAAAAAGAAAAAAAGAAAGCCACAGCCCTAGGTAACCACGGGAGGGAGGAGGGTGGGCGTTCTGCTGCTTGAACCTGCTCGCTTCCCAGCCCCGCTGCTCTGCCGCCCAGGGAGACCTGGGCTGCAGCTGGTACCCTGTCGGGTTCCCCACTAAGATCCAGCATTTTCAAGTTTCCCCCCTCCTGCAGGCAGCAGGAGGCTGGGTGCTGTCTGAAAGGTCTGTTTCGAAACATAGGCCTGAGAGAGCCGGGGGCTGCTTCTTTGGGCCTTGGTTTGCTGATGCTTCGAGAGCAAAAATAATTTTGTTTTTGCCCTGACGCGATGCTGTGCATTTTCGAGCTGCGCTCTGGGATGATTTCGAGCCGCTGCCCTCCATGCTCCCGCTTTAGGAACTTAGGCCGGTTTCTCCGGTGTCGAGACACGTGTCGCCGTTTCAAAGAGACTTTCCGGATTCCTTCCGGATCCCATGTCTCGTCGTGCTTTGGTGGCTTTCAGTAAACAGACCTCAGTTCAGGCATTCCAGGTGGAAGTCTCTTCAGCAAGGTCGCGATTCCCGTGGACTTAATGAGGTTAATGTCTCTTTCCATTTTTCCATGTTACGCGGTTCATTCCTGTGAATTCCCCAGACCCCCGTCCACAGGAATAGATTTGCAAAAGGCAGGCCCCATCACGGGGGGGGCCCTGTAGGCTCTGTAAGTAGTGATGGCTATTAAAGAGGGCTGATTTTTCCTGAGATGGGGGGGCAGGATGGCAAAGAGGAGTGAGCGGTCGGGGTCGCTGGGAAGCCAGGTGGCCAAGGCAGGAGCCCCAACAAGGGGAGTCTTCAAGGGGCCCCTCACCCAGGGACCCAGCCCTGCTCGCCTGCAGAGGAAGCTGGCTTATTACGCTGTCCTCTCCCGCTGGACAGCATTGGTGACGGTCGAGTCCCTCTGTGTCCTTCCTCCCCCACCCTCGAGGACCTTAGGAGGACGAACGCCTCCCAGCCCCTTCCTCGCTGTGCTCGGCCCTCCGGTCACAGACCCCCTTGTGGGCGTCAGGTCCTCACCCTCCACCCTAGGTCAGGGGCCACTGTGCTCGCCCACGGCCCACCCCTCCTCCCACGAGTCCCCTGGCCCAAGGCTGCCCTGCGCCACCAGGACCCTCACGTCCAGCAGGAGGCTCTGGGCTCCCTCCCTGCGGCTGGTGGCCCTGCCCCACCCCGGGGCCCCTCCCAAGGCCGCTATAACTCGAGATGCGGAGAGATCCCAGGCAGGAGGGACCCCAGCCCCAGAGAGGCGCCCTCCAAGTCCTGGCCGCACCCACTTCACCCATCTCCCTAGGGGGGTGTCTGCACCAGAGCGGGGCGACGGCTAACGTCCACACTTCACCCTACACGGCTCCCTCGAATCACTCAGGCCCATGTTCACATGCGACCTCTGGAGAGGCCCCGCCTGCCCACCCATGTCCCCTCCACCCCGTTTTGTGTATTTTGTCCTCATGCCACGTATCATAACTGGTGCCAGGGTCCACACCTCGTGGTTGCTGGCCACCTCCCACACGTGGCCTGCTCCCACGGTGAGGCCAGCCCCGTCCAGTTTTCCAGGCGGGTCCCGTGCCGCCCGAGGCAGCCTGCACAACAGGCCTCTGCTCATCCCACTTCACAGACGTGGAGACTGAGGCTCGGAGCAGCCCAGGTGCCTGCCTGGGTCGCACCGAGTGGGTGACACGCCCACTGGACGGGGCTGCCCGTGTCCAGAAGCAGGGCACTCAGCCACACTGTCATTGCAGCTCTGGGGCCGGGGCTAGATTTCCAGAGCCAGACCAGACCAGGATTGCTTTTTGCGGGTCATGTCTTGAAAGCTCTAATGGCTATTGATCTCAGCCTGGCTGGGCCTGGCTGGGAACCGTCACGTCTGAGGTGGGTCCTGCTCTTCGGGAAGCACCCCTGTAACTGCTGCTTGCCCAGCTGTTCCCTCTGAACACGGACCCCCAGGGAAGCCAGGACTGGCCTGCTTCTGCCCCACACAGGCCACACAGACGCCTTTGAAGCATCTGCCTGACGGGTAGTGGGCAGCGTGCACTTGGAGGGGAGGGGAAGAGTTGGCGTTGCTACCTGTGGGCATCCATGGTGCCACGTCCAAGGTCAAACCCACCCACCCCCACCGAGCCTGGGCCCCCTCTGCTGCCCCAGAATGATTCTCCTGGAAGGTGGGTATTTTCGTGTCCTGCAAAAGCATCCCTCAGAGACCTTAGTCCAAACCCTTGGGGGATGCTAGAGGTTCTGGGCCCCCCTGTGGGTCTGAGATATGGTGATGCAAGTCCTGGCCCAGGAGAAGGCAGCCTGCAGAAAGCCTGGGCCTGAGTCAGGGGGCCAGCCCAGCCCCTCCAGGTGCTGGCAGCACGGCCAGGGAAACACCCAGTTACTACTTCGGTAGCTGAGGGTGCAGCAGTGAAAGTAGATGGAAAAGTCCCTGCCCTCCTGGACCTGACCTTCAGGGGGTCAGATGCACCAAACAAGATGACTAGAGAGGACAGAAGCACGTTGTCAGGTGATGATACCTGCCGTGGAGAAAGGGGGATATGAACTGGGAATGGAGAGCTCACCTGAGGAAGGACCAGCCCAGGCGACCCCAACGCCCTCTCCGCCCTAGGGACTCTGCAGCTGCCTCAGCCCCCAGGGCAGCCTGCCCAGCCCTTCCCAGGGATAATGGAACTTGTTTTCCCTTAGGGCAGAGGTGGGGACAATGCTGGTTCCTCCAGTTCTCGGGCTGGGCTCCAGGGTCCAGCTGACCCCAGCTGAAAAGACGCATCTCACCTCGGTGACGGTGACAATTCTGGGGACATGGTGCAGGCATCTGGGCCGGGGCAGAGGCCCTTGGTCAGCTGTGGGGGGCGGGGGGCGGGGGAGCCCCTGGATTGTAGAACAGCCCTGGCCCCTGCGGCCGTGTCCGTGTTGCCCAATCAAAGCCGCTGCAGAATGTGGACACACAGCTGTGATGCCGGCCCTTCACTGAGCTACTCACGTGTGTGCGTGAACTGACACAAGGGCAGCATTCTGTGCACACACGTGTTCCCCTCTCCTTTCCTTTCTTGATGCTGTCTCCTGGGACTCATTGCCTATCAGTCCACGTGGAGACACCTCACGTGGCTGCATAAATTTCCATTCTGTGGATGAGCCGTCATTTACATAACCCATTTCCTATTGATGGACATTTACGTTTTTAGTTTCCAAGTGTAATCATCCTTTCAGATGATGATTTAGCAATGGTTCTTAACATTTAAGCTTTGCAATTTCCAAACCTGTTCCCTCCGCCACTTCACTCCCTCCTTAAATGCATCCGCTCAGTATTTCTATTGCAAAAACTCGTGGATTGTGACACAATTGCTTTGAGCATGGAGCCCAAAGAACTGTGCTGGTGCAATGGCGCTTTCTACAAGCAGAGAATGCACATGTGGATAACATTTCCCTTTACCAGGCTGTGAACCAACAAATAGGGCCTTCCTGGGGGAGCGATGTCCCCTGGCAAAATCACACTGGAGTTTGCTTCAGCGACAGGTGTGCTTATGCTGCTTCCCCGGACGGCCCTGTAATTGGTTTTACCCTGGGAACCCCTCCAGGGGGTGCCGTGAAGTCCTCCACTCTGGGGGCCGGGCTCTCTGCATGCTCCTGCCCCCTTCGCATTTGGAGCATTTTGGGGGGGGATCGCCCACCTGGAATGCAGCTTCGCCTGTGCTTGCCTCATGGGTGCAGGGGCAGAGGGGGTGGCTCAGCCAGAGTTCCCGGCCAGTGCAGCTTTGAGGACCAAGAATCTCAAGCCAAGAGGTGTTTACATTCCGGGGCCAGGCCCTGTCCCCAGGCGCCAAGAGCCCTTGGTGGCCACTGTATCTGGAGGACGTGTCCCTGCTGCAGCCCCTGCCCCAGCCCCAGGGCCAGCGTCCAGCCTGGGCACCGGGGACGGCGGGATGCTCTCTAACCCATCACCACTCGGCGTTTCCCATCCGGACAGCGGCAGCTCCCGGGCCGGGTGGGACCATGTTGTCCATGACGTACAGCGAGAGCCTGAGGAGTATGGTCGGCAGGTGTCACTCAGACTGGGCCCTGCACCCCGTCCGCCAGGCCAGCACGCTGGAGCTGCAGCAGCTGCGGGAAGTGCGGGCAGCAGCCCAGGCCAGGAACATGGAGAGCTTCCTGCGCATGCACGGCCTCTCCCTGGACAGCTGCACCGCCCGGTGCACCGGCATGAAGTACCGGTAAGGGCTGGGCTGGGCGGGGACAGGAGGAGGTCCCCTGGCCGAGGAGGGGGCCGAGGCAGGGGCTGCGAGAGGGATGCAGCCCAGGAAACGGGGTAATGGCGTCACTGTCAACTGGGGCAAACTCCTTGGGGTTTAAGAATGCTGACCGTGGGACTTCCCTGGCGGTCCAGAGGTTAAGACTCCACGCTTCCACTGCAGGGGGCACGGGTTCCATCCCGGTTCGGGGAACTAAGATCCCACGTGCTGTGTGGCACAGCCAAAAATAAAAGAATGGGGCTTCCCTGGTGGCGCAGTGGTTGGGAGTCCACCTGCCGATGCAGGGGACACAGGTTCGTGCCCCAGTCTGGGAAGATCCCACGTGCCACGGGGCGGCTGGGCCTGTGAGCCATGGCCGCTGAGCCTGCGCGTCCAGAGCCCGTGCCACAACAGTGAGAAGCCCGCGTACCGCAAAAAAAAAAAAAAAAAAAAAAAGGAAAGAAAAGAACGCCGACCGCATAGGAACGTATAAAAGAGGAAAATGAGAGTCTGCATAGTCCTTTCCTCCAGAGATAAGCTCTGCTGCGTTTGGTGTGTCCTCCATGGGAAAAGAGTATGGTTTCTTGAAAAAACTTTGCCGCAGGAGTAAACATACTATGTCATTTGTCTTCTTGCCGTGTCATTGGGACACATTAATTATCAGGGGTTGACTAAACACAAATTAGGGGAAATCCCTCAATTCATCGTCTCTACCAACAAATCCATCCCAGCACCAGAAACCCGTGCGAGGTCCTGGGGACCAAGATGTGCTTAAATTGGGCCGTCCTCATGGGAAGTGGCCTCTGAATTGGTTGCTGCAACTACGCTTGTAACTGTGACCAGCAAAGGCTGTGGAGTAGGTGTCCCTGTGTTCTCAGATGCGGGCCTGTAGGGTTTCTTCTGAACCTCAGAAAGACGTTCTGTTTAGCTCGCTTGTCACTGAAATCAGCATCTGGGACAGTGCTCTGACCTGCCCACTTTCTCCTCTGAAAGCCTCAGAAAGTGGCCAGAGGAGCCCCAGAGCTGGCGTTTGAGTTGATAAGTTACATATATGAGGCTTTCTTCCTGTGCCTCCCAGGGACAAGTCCTGGCCAGAGCCAGTTGGCCAGAAGGGACCCCACCCACCCACCTAGTCTATGGACTGTTGCCAGATTTAGCAAATAAAAATATAGAACGCCCAGTTAAATTTGAATTTCAAATAAACAACCAGTTTATGCCATCATCGGGATGTAATAGCAGAAGTTATTCATTGTTTATCTCAAGTCCAGATTTAAGTGGGTGTCCTATATCTGATTTGGTTTCCATCTAACGCAGGCCCCAGGGGTTATCTGACTGTTCTCTGGAGAGAAGAACAGAGACCAGCCCTGTTGCTGTAACATTTTCTCCTGTGGACAAGTGTTTGGATCTTCAGCATGAGGTTGTCATTTAAAGATATAAAGCACTTCTGCCCTGAGTCCATTAGATGGCAGGATTCTTAAGGCTTTGCATTATAAATCCAGTTGTAAAGGAAGGACAAAGGGTCAGCTAGTTTGGCCTCGAGGATCTCCTGATTCTGACGGAAATTTCTCAAGAAGGAGATGAGGGTCTGCATTTTTTCTTTTTCTTTCTTCTTTTTTTTTTAAAGATTTTTTTGATGTGGACCGTTTTTTAAAGTCTTTATTGAATTTGTTACGGTATCGCTTCTGATTTATGTTTTGATTTTTTTGGCCTTGAGGCGTGTGGGATCTGAGCTCCCTGACCAGGGATCAAACCTGCACCCCCTGCACTGGAAGGCGGATTCTTAACCACTGGGCCACCAGGGAAGTCCCCGCATTTTTTCTTTTTTTGGCAAGTCATTGATACTTTTCATTAATTCAGCAAATGTTTACTCAAGATCTATCTACTTGGCTCCAGGCAACAGGCTTGCCAGATGCTGCAGGAACACGACAGACAAGGTCCCTCCCCACCCCATTGGACATTACATCCTGCTGGGGGATGGCAGAGAAAAAGCAAGTAAATGCCTAAGAGAGTCAGGGAGGCCAGGGGCAGCTGAGAAGCCAGCCATGTGAAAGGAGGACCAGTTGAAGACATGGAGAAGAACTTTCCAGTCCAAGGGGACAGGGGCACATGTGAGGAGAAAAGGCCCAGGGCCAGAGCGAGGAAGGCAAGTAGAGGTGAGGCGGGGGGGGGGGGGCAGGGGGGCCGGAGCCCGTCCCCCGTCCCAGGGAGACCTCACCTCCCTCGGGTGTGGATACCGTTTGTAATGGAGGGGGCGCTGGGGTGAATTTTGTCCCCCCAAATTTCATCTACCCAGAACCGTAGAATGTGAAGCTATTTGGTAATAGGCTCTGTGCAGATGTAATTACTTAAGATGAGCTCACACCGGAATAGGGTGGGCCCTAAATCCAGCGCATGGTGTCCTAATAAGAAGGCCCAGTGAAGACGCATAGGGAAGAGGCCCTTTGGTGGTGGAGGCAGCAGTGGGAGGGACGCGGCCACAAGCCAAGGAACCACGGCCACCAGAAGCTGGCGGAGGCCAGGATGGATCCTCCCCTGGAGGCTTCAGAGAGAGCGCAGCCCTGCCCACACCCAGATTGCAGCCTTCTGTTCCCCGGAGCTGTGAGAGAGCCAGGTTCTGTTGCTTGAAGCCCCCCAGTTCGTGGAACTTTGTCATGGCAGCCCCAGGACCCGAACACAGCCGGGGGGTGTGAGTACTGGAACAAATCTCTTATTTGCCTGACACCCCAAGGAAAAGGTCTGTGTCCCATCTGAAACATGCTAGACTAACTGTGGGGCTGAAACACCCTGGGGAAACCTGCTTCCCAAGGAGCAGAGCTGAAAAGAAAACCACTTGAGCCTTTAGCATTTGATGGGCCAGACGTCGCCCCCGTAGGGCCGCCCTTTATCTGGTGGATTTCATCTTGCTGCCTCCAGGGGTTTCGGTTAACTGGGAAGAGGGCCTCGGAAACCACGACCAAGGGTTATTAAAGATCCCAGATAGATGCCGTTCCGCGGTTAATGTTCCCGGCAGCAGCTGGGCTGGGACTCAGCTAAACCTGGTCTTAAATATTAATATAAAAAAGATAAAGCCTCCAGATAAGTGCTGCTCCGTGGAGCAAGGCGACGACGTACCTCGGGCCCAGACACCGTATCAGCCGACCTGAGCCTGCAGCTGCGGGAAAAGGCTTTCTTGTTAACTTTTCCCATTTTTTGTTTTTAACTGTCCTCAACTCTTGCTGTTTAAAAGAAAAAAATGCACGGAATTTTTAAATCTACACAGTCCCTGTGTAAGCTCCCCTTCCCCATGTCCACCTGGCTGTAGTGATGGAGGGTCTGGAGATGTGGCCTGAGACAGGGCAGCAGCTGTGGTCACAGGCCGGCCAGAGGCTGTGACCTGGGCCCAGGCAGTGCCAGTCGGGCGCCGGGCCTGGTTCAGGTGTGCTCCTTGTCCGCTACCCACGGCGTCGGGGATGAACCCAAAGTTCCCACCATGCGCGGCCCTTCCTTCCTTCCTTCCTTCCTTCCATATCTCAAACATGCAAGCTCATTGCATCCTCAGGGTCCTTGCACATTCTATTCCCTCCCCTGGAAGGTGTGTCCTGCAGATTTTCACAAGGCTCCCATCAGCACATCTTTGGCCTCAAAGAGACTTTCCGCACCACCCAGTCTAAATAAATGCCCAGTGAGTCATCCTCAAGCCCACTGTCCTGTCTCTCTTACCTTGTTTTTGCCCATCTGCACCCCACTGAGAGCACAGCCTCTGTCTGTTCCCAGCACCTAGAACATTTCGAGCCTCTGTAAGTATTGCCTGGGTGGCATTATGCGGCCTTGGTCTTAACCCACTTTTCAGAATATTCCCCTGTAAAGTACGTCTCCTTCCTGCTGCTTCCTTGGCAGCAGGACTGGAAGCTGTGTCTGAGACTCCCTGATGCAGCCTGGAGGGCGGGGAGCCCCGGGCAATGAGCCTTGGTCGTGAGCTTCTGGTAGGGCGGGCCGTCCTGCGTGCCTGTGGTTTTTGCCTCTAGATCGTAGCCTCTTACCACGAGCCTCCTACAGGAATCACGGGCAGTATTTGATTCGTGGTCAAGTTCATCGAACAGACTCTCCAGTTGCTCATTTATTCACAGGAGGTCAGTCAGGGAAGACTTCCTGGAAGAGCTGGGAACCCAGATGTGTCTTAAAGGATGGGTGGGAAAAGGAGGAAGAACAGAGTCCAGAGAGGGACGGTGGGTGGAGCAGTGCAGGCGGCCAAGCGGGGGGCCGGTCCACCTTGAGACAGTCCCATATCAGTGTCCTGGGGCTGCCGTAACACAACGCAGTGCCCAGAACAACAGCTGTCTATTCTCTCATGGTCCAGAACCCGGAAGTCTAGACCTGGGGTCAGCAGGGTCACACTCTCTGAAGGCTGCAGGGAAACATCCTTCCTTGGCTTTCTTTTTCTTTCTTCTTTTTCACTGGAGTATAGTTGATTCACAATGCTGTGTTAGTTTCAGGTGTAGCGCAAATTGACTCAGTTATACATCTACTTATATCCACTCTTTTTTAGATTCTTTCCCACATAGCTCATTACAGAGTATTGAGTAGAGTTCCCTGTGCTATACAGTAGGTCTTTATTAATTATCTATTTTGTATATAGCAGTGTATATATATCAAGCCCAATCTCCCAATTTATCCCTCCCCCGTCCTTTTCCCCCGGCAGCCATAGGTTTGCTTTCTACATCCGTGTCTCCTTGGCTTTCTTTGCCTGTAGACACATCACTCCAATCTCTGCCTCCATCTTCAAGTGACTGTTTTCCCTCTGTGCATCTCTGTCTGTCTCCAGATCTCCATCTCCTTATAAATACAGCAGTCATTGAATTCAGGGTTCACCCCCAATCCAGCAGGAACTCAATCTTCACGTAATAATATCTACAAAGATCCTATTTCCAGACGAGGTCACGTTCACAGGTGCCGGGAGTTAGGACTTGAACATGTCTCTTTGGGGTCACATATCAACCCACAGCGGGTCCCAAGAGCTGACTCAAGTCCTGAGCCTGCAGGGACATCGCTGAGTATCGTGAGGGGAATCCTGGCTCCCCCGCCGGTACCTGTATGAACTTAGACAAGTCACCTGGCCTCTCTGTGTCTCAGCGTCCCCATCTGGAAAGCAGAGACTATAGTCACTTCCTCACAGAAGTGTGCTGAGGACTAAAGGCGATAGTGACGGAACTTAGGGCTCCCGGCTTGGCTCCTGGTGGGAGAGAAACCCCAGTCTTGGAATCTCATGGGCGGAAACAATAGCACCTGGAAAGCAGATGGGAAGGGAGTGGGGAGGGAAGTG